>NC_133324.1:951176532-951776532 GCF_042186555.1 Aquarana catesbeiana | reverse complement strand
ACAAATATCTGAAAGACAAAAACTCTCCAACAAAAACTCATTAGCGAGGTCCTTAAACGTTGTTTGAAGTTAAAACAAAGCACTATTTACACGTTTACAGTTTGAAGCTAATTCACCCCCACTGCTAGACAAGTGTCATTTGCATTCAAAAATAGATATGGAGAATCTACATCTTCATTTATGACACCCTGTACCCCCTTCAACTGCTCTAATAATTTATCACGTTCCCCTCTCATCTTGTCATACTCAATCTTCAGGTGGTCATATTTCTGTTTCAACTGAGAAAACAGTATCCAAGTCTTGGACCTTTTCTTATTATTATTTTGGTCAGCTCTGTCTTTCATATTAATATCACCTATATTTGACCCGGTGTCTCCTCTCTGGGTGTTATCAGAAGATATTATCTTTTGATCTTCAGGTTCAGTGTTTGTCCTAAACAATGTGGCTAAATCAATTTTGACATTTTTGACAATTTTGTAACCTCTCACAAACATTGTTGCTATTATCAACTGCATTCGGTAACTGGGTAATTTCCTCAACCATACCCTTCAAAGAACTTTCCATTGTTAAACAGCAAGATAACAAGCCCTGTATAATACAACCTTTTCTTTTACTTTCTGAAATTTTGCTATCAAAAACATTTTTCTCTAAAAATTCCTTCATCATAGTCCACGTCTGCTTACATTTTTCTGGAATTTCATATGGACTGCCATGGCGCTTAATACATTTTAATACCCATCTGTTAACTTTATCAGAACTGACACTAGCTTCGCACTGAGTAAGCATTTTGACTATATTACTAATCATTTTTTTTTAAAAAAGGAAATATTTTACTCACCGCATTAGTTACTCCTTCAGCTTCCAGTTCAGGTCTTCTGGTACACGACACAGTCCTTTTTTTTTTTTGTTTCCAGTCTCCAGAGAATAATTCTGGGGTTCCTAACTTGTTTAATTTTGTAGATCAGACTCTCTTATGTCACAACCAGACATTAGAGTCACAGCACAGCTCTTGGTTCTTCATCCGACTTCTGTCCACCTCTCAGGATTCTTGTCCCCACCGACTTCTGTTACTAAGTCCGAAAATGCTCTTCTGGTCACTTGAACGGCACCAATGTAGTGATATGATAAATAGTGGGTAATTAATTTAGTAGTTATTATAATGATGATGTAAGTACTCTTCCGCAGCAACCCAATTCTTCCAGAGAGATGCACTTTATTGACTTCCAACACAGAACAAGGTCCAAAGTCCACAGATGACAAAAAATCTGACAGAGGAAATATAATTTAGAGTTCCATGTTCCTAGATCTGCACCTTCATAGTCATACACAGACAAGACTATACTAAACTATAGACTTAACGCCATGTAATATTCACTAGACATTGAATGGCTGAGCAATTTGATTGGCCGTCTCCATTCAGGCCTTTGATATACTTTAGTCTTTCAGACAGACAACAACCCCCAGCTGTGAACAGCTGCAGTCATAAACTGCCCCAATTTGCTCTCCCACATATTAACATCAACAAGTCCCCTTAGATATGTGTAATTAGATTAGATCAGGGATCCTCAAACTACGGCCCTCCAGCTGTTGCAGAACTACACATCCCATGAGGCATTGTAAAACTCTGACATTCACAGACATGACTAGGCATGATGGGAATTGTAGTTCCTGAACACCTGGAGGGCCGCAGTTTGAAGACCCCTGGATTAGATTAACATATACCACCTAAACACCCTTTTGAGTCCTCAGGTCTAATTACCATCAATAAATACTTCTTCTATGATCCTTTAAACAATGTACCCCTTTGAAATGTTCAATTAGGTTAACAGGCCAAACCTCACACACCTAGGTAGACCTGGATAAGATCAACATATCAAAGGGACATCAGCTGTTATATTAAAATTGAGTTGGCTTGGACAAATCGACCATTGTCAACTGAATTCGGGCCTGGTCAATATTGTACTATATGTGTACATACATATAATAATATAATGTCCCACATAAATCGGTGAACATATTACAACAGTACCCAACACTGTGGTCAAACAGTTCGGGGGACTCCTCATGAAGACATGGTGGGGCTAGGGAAGGAGTCACTGATGCCATTGAGCCGAGGGAAGAGGCTGCGTTGGCAGCTGCTTTGCCAGACAAAGTACCCTGAGCCTGGGTGAGAGAGGATAAGGAGGATGAGGACGGCTTGGTCATCCACTCGACCAAGTTCTCCACATGTTGCGGCTCAACATAGCCAGCTGCCGAAAAAAAAAGCCAAGCGTGTCCCACGGCCACGTGCTGATGAGGATGCACCGTGTCCACGACCAGCACGGTTGCCTCTAGACACAGAGCCTGCTTGCCCTCTTTTATTGGCTTGTGACTGTCTGCCTCTCCTTGTTGGCCTTCCAGACATACTATTGGCTTGCAGTGAGATGTAGCTGCACAAAACTGGGATGTGTATATATATACCGATTATACTGCAGCTAACAGAATCAACTGTCTGCCTGTAGTATTAGTATGAGAACACCTGCACTTGTCTTCAGGTAGCTATACTGTAAGTGCAACTGTGCATGGTACACAGTACAGTAACTGGAAATACGTCAAGAGCCTACACAAGCACCTGGCTTCAGGTAGCTATTAGGGATGAGCCGAACACCCCCCTGTTCGGTTCGCACCAGAACATGCGAACAGGAAAAAAGTTCGTTCGAACACGCGAACACCGTTAAAGTCTATGGGACACGAACATGAATAATCCTGTCCCCCAAGCACACCAGCTCAAGCACCGCATGGCATCTTTTGGCCTGCGTACTTGCGTAGCCCCTTGAACGCCTACGGAGCACCGCTGGTTCCAAGGACAAAGCACAGGAAGAGGCCATGGAGGAAGAAGAAAAGGAGGGGGTGGAGGGGAGAGGTGTGTCAGAATCACCAGTAGTGGCATTTTGGAGGCGTGGTGATGGAACAACCTCCAACACTACTGCACCTTGTCCTGCATCCTTCCCAGCAGCGAGCAGAGTCACCCAATGCACCGTGAAACTTAGGTAACATCCCTATCTATGCCTGCTGGACCATGAGTCAACGGTAATATGCACCTTACCGCTGTCCGCCCTGTCCAGGCCAAGACATTGCCTTCCACGTGGCGGTAGAGAGACGGAATCGTGAGAAAAAGTGGCGTTTGGGAAGGGGGCAGAGTCTACCAACTGAAAAGGTAGCAGTGTAAGTGCTAGCAATTTTGCCAAGCTAGCATTCAACAACTGGGCATGTGGATGGCTGGGAGCAAACTTCTTTCTGCGGTGCAGCAGCTGGGGCAGGGAAATTTGCCTGGTACAATCTGACGTTGATGTACCGATAGCAGATTGCCCGCAAGTACTTGGCTGTGACACACCTAATTCTACACCTTTATTCCTCTCAGTGCAGGTCTCAGAGAGGACTGAAGGTATAGTGGGGTTGGAGATCCCAGCTGATGAGGAGCAAGGAGAGGTCCTCTTTGTTCTTTGGTCTTTTAGGTACACTTGCCAACGAACTGCATGGCAGGTCAACATATGTCTGGTCAAGCATGTGTTGCCCAAGCGGGAGATGTTTTGGCCACGCGGGATACGCTTGAGACATATGTTGCAAATAGTAGCGGTGCGATCTGATGCACTCCACTCAAAAAAGGCCCACACCAAAGAACTTTTGGAATAAAGCGCAGAGACAGCAGCGCCCTGCACATGCGGAGCTCTGCAGTGTGATGCAGTCAGTGTGCTGCCCTTAGGCTGGCCCCTGGAGGGCATCGTGCCTTGTTGGTGATGTGCCTCCTCCTCCTCCTCTCTCCTATCAGGCACCCACGTGGAGTCAGTGACCTCATCATCCCCTCCCTCCTCATCACTGGAGCAAACCTGGCAGTATGCTGCAGCAGGGGGAACATGACTGCCAGATTTTGTAATCAAGTCCAATCAGTATAATCAAACACAGCTGGACTCAAATGAAGGTGTAGAACCATCTCAAGGATGATCGGAAGAAATGGACAGCACCATAAATATACGTGTCACAGCAAAGGGTCTGAATACTTAGGACCATGTGATATTTCAGTTTTTCTTTTTTAATAAATCTGCAAAAATGTCAACAATTCTGTGTTTTTCTGTCAATATGGGGTGCTGTGTGTACATTAATGAGGAAAAAAAATGAACTTAAATGATTTTAGCAAATGGCTACAGTATAACAAAGAGTGAAAAATTTAAGGGGGTCTGAATACTTTCCGTCCCCACTGTGTATATAAATTATATATATACCGTATTTATCGGCGTATAACACGCACTTTTTTCCCCTTAAAATCAGGGGAAAGTCGCAGGTGCGTGTTATACGCCGATACCATGCGATCCCGAGCTGTCAAAACTTAAAAATCGCCGACCGCGATTTGAAAATGGCGCCGCCGGCGCCGAAATACACAGAGCCGGTTCTCGGCTCTTTCCGGCGGCTCTCGTTCACTTTCGGCTCCACTCGTAGTCCCGAGCGGAGCTATCCGAACCTAGCCGAGTAGGTTCGGATAGCTCCGCTCGGGACTACGAGTGGAGCCGAAAGTGAACGAGAGCCGCCGGAAAGATCCGAGAACCGGCTCTGTGTATTTCGGCGCCGGCGGCGCCATTTTCAAATCGCGGTCGGCGATTTTTAAGTTTTGACAGCTCGGGATCGCATGGTATCGGCGTATAACACGCACCTGCGACTTTCCCCTGATTTTAAGGGGAAAAAAGTGCGTGTTATACGCCGATAAATACGGTATATATATAATTTATATACACAGTGGGGACGGAAAGTATTCAGACCCCCTTAAATTTTTCACTCTTTGTTATACTGTAGCCATTTGCTAAAATCATTTAAGTTCATTTTTTTTCCTCATTAATGTACACACAGCACCCCATATTGACAGAAAAACACAGAATTGTTGACATTTTTGCAGATTTATTAAAAAAGAAAAACTGAAATATCACATGGTCCTAAGTATTCAGACCCTTTGCTGTGACACGTATATTTATGGTGCTGTCCATTTCTTCCGATCATCCTTGAGATGGTTCTACACCTTCATTTGAGTCCAGCTGTGTTTGATTATACTGATTGGACTTGATTACAAGAGAGGACTGAAGGTATAGTGGGGTTGGAGATCCCAGCTGATGAGGAGCAAGGAGAGGTCCTCTTTGTTCTTTGGTCTTTTAGGTACACTTGCCAACGAACTGCATGGCAGGTCAACATATGTCTGGTCAAGCATGTGTTGCCCAAGCGGGAGATGTTTTGGCCACGCGGGATACGCTTGAGACATATGTTGCAAATAGTAGCGGTGCGATCTGATGCACTCCACTCAAAAAAGGCCCACACCAAAGAACTTTTGGAATAAAGCGCAGAGACAGCAGCGCCCTGCACATGCGGAGCTCTGCAGTGTGATGCAGTCAGTGTGCTGCCCTTAGGCTGGCCCCTGGAGGGCATCGTGCCTTGTTGGTGATGTGCCTCCTCCTCTCTCCTATCAGGCACCCACGTGGAGTCAGTGACCTCATCATCCCCTCCCTCCTCATCACTGGAGCAAACCTGGCAGTATGCTGCAGCAGGGGGAACATGACTGCCAGATTGCTGTCCTTCTTGGGCACCCCCTCTGTCTGGGCTCACGTTACTGCCTTCCTCTAGCTGAGTACCATCATCGGAGCCTTCAAAACGCTGGGCATCCTCCTGGAGCATGTACCTGTAGTGATATGATAAATAGTGGGTAATTAATTTCGTAGTTATTATAATGATGATGTAAGTACTCTTCTGCAGCAACCCAATTCTTCCAGAGAGATGCACTTTATTGACTTCCAACACAGAACAAGGTCCAAAGTCCACAGATGACAAAAAATCTGACAGAGGAAATATAATTTAGAGTTCCATGTTCCTAGATCTGCGCCTTCATAGTCATACACAGACAAGACTATACTAAACTATAGACTGAACGCCATGTTATATTCACTAAACATAGAATGGCTGAGCAATTTGATTGGCCGTCTCCATTCAGGCCTTTGATATACTTTAGTCTTTCAGACAGACAACAACCCCCAGCTGTGAACAGCTGCAGTCATAAACCGCCCCAATTTGCACTCCCGCATATCAACATCAACAAGTCCCCTTAGATATGTGTAATTAGATTAGATTAACATATACCACCTGAACACCCTTTTGAGTCCTCAGGTCTAATTACCATCAATAAATACTTCTATGATCCTTTAAACAATGTACCCCTTTGAAATGTTCAATTAGGTTAACAGGCCATACCTCACACACCTAGGTAGACCTGCATAAGATCAACATATCAAAAGGACATCAGCTGTTATATTAAAATTGAGTTGGCTTGGACAAATCGACCATTGTCAACTGAATTTGGGCCTGGTCAATATTGTACTATATGTGTACATACATATCATGATATAATGTCCCACATAAATCGGTGAACATATTACAACATATACCCCAGAACTGACCCATAAATCAAACAACAACAAAAATATCATTACGATTTAAGGTACTGAATGCTTTACAATAGCTCAAATACAATATTAAGTTGAAATTGGTTACATCTCTATTCACCAGCCTCTAAAATATCCCCATGAAACAGTTATTAGATGATATAACTTTTAAACCATGACTAGAAAAGGATTTGGTAAACATCAGTGGCCCATATAGCTGTTAGGCTTTATTATATCACATCAAGATCTTGAAAATTGCACAAAGATGAGCTTACGTCACAGTCCATTCTTCGGTCTGACTTCATCACATCTCTCACCATCTCACTGAAAGTAAACTTGGTATGCTCTGGGAGCTCCAATCAACATAAGTCCAGGATTCTCTCATCTCCAGGCTTTTCATTTTTAAAGATGCTTTTACACAAACATTCTACTTAAATCTTTATGGTAAGAAGAACCATCAATGTACCAGCACTCACTTTCAAGGTCAAAAGGTTTGGATACGGCAGTAAAAACTGTACTGCAAACTATTTCCTTGCACTTGACATTCATGAGTCCATCTTGCAAGCATTTTACAATTCACATCTGCTTCTTTCCATTTCCTATTTGAACAATGGTGACCGGTTGTGTACCTGTCAAGTACCAGAATTTGTTGATTGCCAGCCACAATTTGCTTTAGGCCGACCCCTCATTGCCTTCAATAGAGCAGTTACTTGGATCATTCAGTCCATAATTACACCTGAATGGTATACTACTATATACATATACCCCCACACGATGGTTCAGATAGAATCAGCTTGACATCAGTGTTTATCAGATGTTCTATCCAGACAAAGCGACAGTGGAAATTCTTGCCAGTATCCTCACCATGAAAGGTAGAAAGGTCTTTTTCATCCATATATGTCATAGCCTTTAGCATATTATAAACAACTGATTCAACAAAGTTTTAAATCACGACTAGAGTGATGAATTTCACTCGCCCCTCTTATAAATTTAGGAAAACCACCCAACATACTATAATTTATGCTATGCCAAGCCATTGTGCAGCATCTCACCTTAGATGTCAAATATATTGATCAATACGCATTATGTAATATGTACAGATGTTATGAAAATTATTTTAGGTTTAAATGCTTCTCTTTGGTTTTAAGATAAAGTTCAAGAAACAAAACATAATGAAAATAAAAAATTAAAAGCAAAATATATCAGGAAAAGGGAGAAAAATTAAAAATTGGGGCGTTGAAGAAAAAAGAAAAAAGGTCCATTGCTTGATGAATATCTGAGAGAGTCCATGAATTCTTTTTAATTCCCTGTATACGTGATATATTGTCTATTCGGCGTTTCTCCCCCACTAGCCAGCAATGTCAGGTACTTCTAGTGTTTCTGCTATTCACATGCAAACGAGCATCTCCGGACAAATATCTGAAAGACAAAAACTCTCCAACAAAAACTCATTAGCGAGGTCCTTAAACGTCGTTTGAAGTTAAAACAAAGCACTATTTACACGTTTACAGTTTGAAGCTAATTCACCCCCACTGCTAGACAAGTGTCATTTGCATTCAAAAATAGATATGGAGAATCTACATCTTCATTTATGACACCCTGTACCCCCTTCAACTGCTCTAATAATTTATCACGTTCCCCTCTCATCTTGTCATACTCAATCTTCAGGTGGTCATATTTCTGTTTCAACTGAGAAAACAGTATCCAAGTCTTGGACCTTTTCTTATTATTATTTTGGTCAGCTCTGTCTTTCATATTAATATCACCTATATTTGACCCGGTGTCTCCTCTCTGGGTGTTATCAGAAGATATTATCTTTTGATCTTCAGGTTCAGTGTTTGTCCTAAACAATGTGGCTAAATCAATTTTGACATTTTTGACAATTTTGTAACCTCTCACAAACATTGTTGCTATTATCAACTGCATTCGGTAACTGGGTAATTTCCTCAACCATACCCTTCAAAGAACTTTCCATTGTTAAACAGCAAGATAACAAGCCCTGTATAATACAACCTTTTCTTTTACTTTCTGAAATTTTGCTATCAAAAACATTTTTCTCTAAAAATTCCTTCATCATAGTCCACGTCTGCTTACATTTTTCTGGAATTTCATATGGACTGCCATGGCGCTTAATACATTTTAATACCCATCTGTTAACTTTATCAGAACTGACACTAGCTTCGCACTGAGTAAGCATTTTGACTATATTACTAATCATTTTTTTTTAAAAAAGGAAATATTTTACTCACCGCATTAGTTACTCCTTCAGCTTCCAGTTCAGGTCTTCTGGTACACGACACAGTCCTTTTTTTTTTTGTTTCCAGTCTCCAGAGAATAATTCTGGGGTTCCCAACTTGTTTAATTTTGTAGATCAGACTCTCTTATGTCACAACCAGACATTAGAGTCACAGCACAGCTCTTGGTTCTTCATCCGACTTCTGTCCACCTCACAGGATTCTTGTCCCCACCGACTTCTGTTACTAAGTCCGAAAATGCTCTTCTGGTCACTTGAACGGCACCAATGTAGTGATATGATAAATAGTGGGTAATTAATTTAGTAGTTATTATAATGATGATGTAAGTACTCTTCCGCAGCAACCCAATTCTTCCAGAGAGATGCACTTTATTGACTTCCAACACAGAACAAGGTCCAAAGTCCACAGATGACAAAAAATCTGACAGAGGAAATATAATTTAGAGTTCCATGTTCCTAGATCTGCACCTTCATAGTCATACACAGACAAGACTATACTAAACTATAGACTTAACGCCATGTAATATTCACTAGACATTGAATGGCTGAGCAATTTGATTGGCCGTCTCCATTCAGGCCTTTGATATACTTTAGTCTTTCAGACAGACAACAACCCCCAGCTGTGAACAGCTGCAGTCATAAACTGCCCCAATTTGCTCTCTCACATATTAACATCAACAAGTCCCCTTAGATATGTGTAATTAGATTAGATCAGGGATCCTCAAACTACGGCCCTCCAGCTGTTGCAGAACTACACATCCCATGAGGCATTGTAAAACTCTGACATTCACAGACATGACTAGGCATGATGGGAATTGTAGTTCCTGAACACCTGGAGGGCCGCAGTTTGAAGACCCCTGGATTAGATTAACATATACCACCTAAACACCCTTTTGAGTCCTCAGGTCTAATTACCATCAATAAATACTTCTTCTATGATCCTTTAAACAATGTACCCCTTTGAAATGTTCAATTAGGTTAACAGGCCAAACCTCACACACCTAGGTAGACCTGGATAAGATCAACATATCAAAGGGACATCAGCTGTTATATTAAAATTGAGTTGGCTTGGACAAATCGACCATTGTCAACTGAATTCGGGCCTGGTCAATATTGTACTATATGTGTACATACATATAATAATATAATGTCCCACATAAATCGGTGAACATATTACAACAGTACCCAACACTGTGGTCAAACAGTTCGGGGGACTCCTCATGAAGACATGGTGGGGCTAGGGAAGGAGTCACTGATGCCATTGAGCCGAGGGAAGAGGCTGCGTTGGCAGCTGCTTTGCCAGACAAAGTACCCTGAGCCTGGGTGAGAGAGGATAAGGAGGATGAGGACGGCTTGGTCATCCACTCGACCAAGTTCTCCACATGTTGCGGCTCAACATAGCCAGCTGCCGAAAAAAAAAGCCAAGCGTGTCCCACGGCCACGTGCTGATGAGGATGCACCGTGTCCACGACCAGCACGGTTGCCTCTAGACACAGAGCCTGCTTGCCCTCTTTTATTGGCTTGTGACTGTCTGCCTCTCCTTGTTGGCCTTCCAGACATACTATTGGCTTGCAGTGAGATGTAGCTGCACAAAACTGGGATGTGTATATATATACCGATTATACTGCAGCTAACAGAATCAACTGTCTGCCTGTAGTATTAGTATGAGAACACCTGCACTTGTCTTCAGGTAGCTATACTGTAAGTGCAACTGTGCATGGTACACAGTACAGTAACTGGAAATACGTCAAGAGCCTACACAAGCACCTGGCTTCAGGTAGCTATTAGGGATGAGCCGAACACCCCCCTGTTCGGTTCGCACCAGAACATGCGAACAGGAAAAAAGTTCGTTCGAACACGCGAACACCGTTAAAGTCTATGGGACACGAACATGAATAATCAAAAGTGCTAATTTTAAAGGCTAATATGCAAGTTATTGTCATAAAAAGTGTTTGGGGACCTGGGTCCTGCCCCAGGGGACATGGATCAATGCAAAAAAAAGTTTTAAAAACGGCCGTTTTTTCAGGAGCAGTGATTTTAATAATGCTTAAAGTCAAACAATAAAAGTGTAATATCCCTTTAAATTTCGTACCTGGGGGGTGTCTATAGTATGCCTGTAAAGGGGCGCATGTTTCCTGTGTTTAGAACAGTCTGACAGCAAAATGACATTTTGAAGGAAATAACTCATTTAAAACTACCCGCGGCTATTGCATTGCCGACAATACATATAGAAGTTCATTGATAAAAACGGCATGGGAATTCCCCAAAGGGGAACCCCGAACCAAAATTAAAAAAAAAAAATGACGTGGGGGTCACCCTAAATTCCATATCAGGCCCTTCAGGTCTGGTATGGATATTAAGGGGAACCCCAGCCAAAATTTAAAAAAAAAAATGACGTGGGGTTCCCCCTAAATTCCATACCAGACCCTTCAGGTCTGGTATGGATTTTAAGGGGAACCCCGCGCCAAAAAAAAAAAAAACGGCGTGGGGTCTCCCCAAAAATCCATACCAGACCCTTATCCGAGCACGCAACCTGGCAGGCCGCAGGAAAAGAGGGGGGGACGAGAGTGCGGCCCCCCCTCCCTCCTGAACCGTACCAGGCCACATGCCCTCAACATTGGGAGGGTGCTTTGGGGTAGCCCCCCAAAACACCTTGTCCCCATGTTGATGAGGACAAGGGCCTCATCCCCACAACCCTGGCCGGTGGTTGTGGGGGTCTGCGGGCGGGGGGCTTATCAGAATCTGGAAGCCCCCTTTAACAAGGTGACCCCCAGATCCCGGCCCCCCCCCGTGTGAAATGGTAAGTGGGTACATAAGTACCCCTACCATTTCACGAAAAAAGTGTCAAAAATGTTAAAAATGACAAGAGACAGTTTTTGACAATTCCTTTATTTAAATGCTTCTTCTTTCTTCTATCTTCCTTCATCTTCTGGTTCTTCTGGTTCTTCTGGCTCTTCTGGTTCTTCCTCCGGCGTTCTCGTCCAGCATCTCCTCCGTGAGGTCTTCTATCTTCTTCTCCTCGGGCCGCTCCGCACCCATGGCATGGGGGGGAGGCTCCCGCTCTTCTCTTCTTCTTTTCTTCTCCTCTTCTCTTCTTCATTTTCTTCTCCGGGCCGCTCCGCAATCCATGCTGGCATGGAGGGAGGCTCCCGCTGTGTGACGGCGCTCCTCGTCTGACAGTTCTTAAATAACGGGGGGCGGGGCCTCCCGGTGACCCCGCCCCCCTCTGACGCACGGTGACTTGACGGGACTTCCCTGTGACGTCACGGGGAATGCCACAGGGAAGTCCCGCCATGTCCCATGCGTCAGAGGGGGGCGGGGTCACCGGGTGGCCCCGCCCCCCGTTATTTAAGAACTGTCAGACGAGGAGCGCCGTCACACAGTGGGAGCCTCCCTCCATGCCAGCATGGGTTGCGGAGCGGCCCGGAGAAGAAAATGAAGAAGAGAAGAAGATGAAGAGAAGAGCGGGAGCCTCCCCCCATGCCATGGGTGCGGAGCGGCCCGAGGAGAAGAAGATAGAAGACGCCGCGGAGGAGATGCTGGACGAGAACGCCGGAGGAAGAACCAGAAGAGCCAGAAGAACCAGAAGAACCAGAAGATGAAGGAAGATAGAAGAAAGAAGAAGCATTTAAATAAAGGAATTGTCAAAAACGGTCTCTTGTCATTTTTAACATTTTTGACAGTTTTTTAGTGAAATGGTAGGGGTAAGAACCCCCTTACCATTTCACATGGGGGGGGCGGGATCTGGGGGTCCCCTTGTTAAAGGGGATTCCAGATTCCGATAAGCCCCCCGCCTGCAGACCCCCACAACCACCGGCCAGGGTTGTGGGGATGAGGCCCTTGTCCTCATCAACATGGGGACAAGGTGTTTTGGGGGGCTACTCCAAAGCACCCTCCCAATGTTGAGGGCATGTGGCCTGGTACGGTTCAGGAGGGGGGGGCGCATTCTCGTCCCCCCCTCTTTTCCTGCGGCCTGCCAGGTTGCGTGCTCGGATAAGGGTCTGGTATGGATTTTTGGGGGGACCCCACGACGTTTTTTTTTTTTTTTTTTTGGCGCGGGGTTCCCCTTAAAATCCATACCAGACCTGAAGGGTCTGGTATGGAATTTAGGGGGAACCCCACGTCATTTTTTTTTTTTTAATTTTGGCCGGGGTTCCCCTTAATATCCATATCAGACCTGAAGGGCCTGGTATGGAATTTAGGGGGACTCCCACGTCATTTTTTTTTTTTAATTTTGGTTTGGGGTTCCCCTTTGGGGAATTCCCATGCCGTCTTTATCAATGAACTTCTATGTGTATTGTCGGCAATGCAATAGCCACGGGTAGTTTTAAATGAGTTTTTTCCTTCAAAATGTCATTTTGCTGTCAGACTGTTCTAAACACAGGAAACATGCGCCCCTTTACAGGCATACTATAGACACCCCCCAGGTACGAAATTTAAAGGGATATTACACTTTTATTGATTGACTTTAAGCATTATTAAAATCACTGCTCCTGAAAAAACGGCCGTTTTTAAAACTTTTTTTTGCATTGATCCATGTCCCCTGGGGCAGGACCCGGGTCCCCAAACACTTTTTATGACAATAACTTGCATATTAGCCTTTAAAATTAGCACTTTTGATTTCTCCCATAGACTTTTAAAGGGTGTTCCGCGGCATTCGAATTTGCCGCGAACACCCCAAATTGTTCGCTGTTCGGCGAACTTGCGAACAGCCAATGTTCGAGTCGAACATGAGTTCGACTCGAACTCGAAGCTCATCCCTAGTAGCTATACTGTAAGTGCAACTGTGCAGGGTACACAGTACACTACACTAACTGGAAATACTGTACAAACGCCTGCCTGTCAGTATATTTGGAAGAGAAGAACAGGATCTAGCTAAACTGAATACAGTGTATATGTGTGTGTGTGTGTATATATATATATATATATATATATATATATATATATATATATATATATGTATATATATACACACATACCGATTTTATATATATATATATATATATATATATATATATATATATATATATATATATATATATATATATATATATATATACACACATATACACACACACATATATATATATATATATATATATATATATATATATATATATATATATATATATATATATATATATGCCGTAGTGAATTATGGGCAGTGACACGCCACTCGAATTTGCCGCGAATGGCCCATATCGTTCATAATTCAGTGAACGCCCGAACACACAATGTTCGACTCGAACACAAAGCTCATCCCTAGTGAAGATTACTGCTCAATTTTTTGGGGCGGGGAGATTTTTGCTGACACATAAAGCTCATACATTTTGGGGGTGGGGATTGTTAGTGTATGGCATCTTTGCCCTGGGCTCTAGATGATCCTGTCCCAGCACTGCCTGCAGATACTCATTATTGTAGTGCTCTTCAGACCTTCACCAACAAACTGCCTTCTGCTACATCTAAATATTTTACATTTTGACTCATCAGTCCATAGCACCTACTACCAATTTTGCACCCTAGCTCCTATGCCTTTGTGCATAGTTGAGTCACTTAGCCTTGTTTGCACGTTGGAGGTCTGGCTTTTTGGTTGCAATTCTTCCATGAAGACTACTCCTGGGCATACTTCTCCGCTCAGTAGATGGGTGTACCTGGGTCCTACTGGTCTCCACCAGTTCTGTGCTGATGGCACTGCTGGACATCTTCTGATGTGGAAAGGAAGTAAGCATGATGTGTCTTCATCTGCTGCAAGTTTCCTTGGCCAACCACTGTGTCTTTGGCCCTCAATTTTGCCCGATCAATGGTGTCCTCAATGCTGAGAAATACAGGCAGATACTTATCCATCCATGCCATACCATCAGGGAGGCATGTGATTGGCCTCAAATTTATTCTGCAACAGGTCAATGACCCCAAACATACAGGCGATGTCATTAAGAACTATCTTCAGTGTACAGAAGAACAAGGAGTCCCGGAAGTGACGGTTTGGCCCCTACAGAGCCCTGATCTCACCATCATGGAGTTTGTCTGGGATTACATGAAGAGACAGAATAATCTGAGGCAGCCAACATCCACAGAAGATCTGTGTTTAGTTCTCCAAGATGTCTGTAACAACCTACCTGCCAAGTTCCTTCAAAAACTGTGTGCAATTCCACGTAGAAGAATCGATGTGTGTTTGAAGGCAAAGGGCGTTCACACCAAATATTGATTTGATTTGGATTTCTCTTTTGTTCATTTACTTTCCTTTTTGTTAATTGATAAAAAATAAACTGTGAACACTTCTATTTCTTGAAGGCATTCTTCATTTACAGCATTTTTTCACACCTGCCTAAAACTTTTCTTGAGTGATTTTTCACTTTTGTGCTTGCAGTATTAGTTTAGTTCACTATTGGGTGATCAGAGTCCCATTTTTCACTTTCATTTAACTTAATATTATTTGTTCACCCGAGTCATTTATTGTTAAACAATAGAAGACAAAGATAACTCAGCCCTCCACCCAGCTAGAAAATCCCGGCATGCAATGTCAGATATTTCTGATCTTTTTTAGGCAACAGATATTATTATCCTAAGAAACATTACACCGTAATCTACAGCGAAGAGATTAAGTTATAAAGTCGAAGTCAGTACTTCCGCTCTGTTAGTGGTGTTTGCCTTGTGCTAGCACAACTTACAATATAGTTCATAAATTCATGATTGTATTTACTATCCCCGCTTACAACTATCTATATCAGAGTAACTCAGCCCTGTGAGCTACGATAACCCATTCACAAGGAAAGGGGGCAGAGTGCAATTCAAGCACACAAAGTACATCCATTGTGTGGAGCTCATATCACATTATGTAAAAGTCCTGCTTTTTAACTGCACCTCCATATTCCAAACATTTATTGCATTTTATAAGAATGTAAATCTGTCCTCCAGCCTTCCCTTCAGCCTTGAACAGTTCTGGCAGCTCCTCTCCTGGACCGAAATGGTTTCCTCTGATTTCACTGCACACTGTGAGCTTCTCACAATGTGTGTTAGTAGCTGCATCAGGTCTCATTTCCTGGCTAGAGGACTTCTAGCATCACCAAAGTCTTTCATCCTCGGCCTGACTGTCCCTGGCCCGCCCTTTTCATTCATTGGATTTGAGTTCTTTTCATCTTAGAAGCTCAGCATCTCATGTGGGCATTACCTAGGGCAGTGATGGCGAACCTTGGCACCCCGGATGTTTCCTCCTCGGCCTGACTGTCCCTGGCCCGCCCCTTTCAACCATTGGATTTCAGTTCTTTTCATCTTACAGGTTCAGCATCTCATGTGGGCATTACCTAGGGCAGTGATGGCGAACCTTGCCACCCCGGATGTTTCCTCACCGGCCTGACTGTCCCTGGCCCGCCCCTTTCATTCATTGGATTTCAGTTCTTTTCATCTTAGAGGTTCAGCATCTCATGTGGGCATTACCTAGGGCAGTGATGAGGAACCTTGGCACCCCGGATGTTTCCTCCTCGGCCTGACTGTCCCTGGCCCGCCCCTTTCATTCATTGGATTTCAGTTCTTTTCATCTTAGAGGCTCAACATCTCATGTTGGCATTACCTAGGGCAGTGATGGCGAACCTTGGCACCCCGGATGTTTTGGAACTACATTTCCCATGATGCTCATGCACTCTGCAGTGTAGGTGAGCATTATGGGAAATGTAGTTCCAAAACATCTAGGGGGGCCAAGGTTCGCCATCACTGACCTAGGGCGATTTATTCTAAAACACATTATCAAGAATAGATTTGGCTCTGTGCTCGGCTGATTTTATACCATATGTGCTGGATGTGAATATCGAACCTCAAGGTATCTCAGACCATTCTCTTCTGTTACTTTAACATCAGGGTGTCAGGCCTCTAATATGGCGGCTGAACCCCGTTTGGTTGGAACTCTTACCCAACGATAATGTCATTCCTACCCGTATCCTGGACTTTTGGTCCCTCAACTTAGGCTCCGCTTCCATACAAGTTGTATGGGATGCTTTGAAGGCCTATCTTCGGGGATTGTTAATCCAGAATATAAGTATTATCAAAAGTGCGTCCCGTAGAGAACTCGAGATGGCGAAGGCTGACACTTCCGCGGCGGAAGCCGTATATATTCAAAATCCCTCTCCGGATACTCAAGCGGAATGGCTTTCATCTCAAAATAGGCTGAATGAGCTATTGGAATCTAGGGCCAGGAATAAACTCTTTTTTTCAGAAGAGACTTAGCGGGGCCGAGGAAGAAGCGAACGGTAGATTACTGGCTCAGATAGTAAGGTCCCAATCTAATCCTACACATGTTTCAGCTTTAATGGATGTAGAAGGGGAGGTTTCTAACCAGACTAGTTCAATTATATCTATCTGTAAGTCTTATTAACAAGATTTATATACTGTACTTCCAGGGCGGATTTCACCCTTGCAGAGCTATCAAGTTACTTGGCCAGTATTGATCTCCCGGCTATTTCAATAGAAGAGAGAGAAATTCTCAATGCTGCACTTACTTTAATGGAAGTGGAAAATGCGGTGGCTAGTTTTCCCATAGCCAAGGCCCCAGAGACCGATGGTCTCCCTATCGAGACCTATAAAAAATATAATAAAGAATTGCTTCCCGCTCTTCTTAGCACACTAAATGAGGCTTTTATGACTCTATGGGACTATCCGTAATAGTAGTCATACCCAAAAAGGATAAAAATTTGCTACACCCTGATAGACCAATTCCTTTATTATCTACAGACGTTAAAATTCTTGTGAAGATACAACTAGATTAAATAAGGTTATTAACAGTATTACTCATCCAGATCAGTTAGGAATTATGTCCAACAAATCAACCGCACTTAATATCAGATGCGCATATTTAAATATACAGGTTCCAGTCCCAGGCCATTCAAACCACGTGGGGCCCCTTACACAGCTTTATGCCTGGGCCCCCCCCGAGCCCCTGACCACCGACATTCCCCAGGGTCCCGCCCACTGGCTGCCCCACTGAATCTGCCCACTAGCCATCCCACCAAGTCCTTCAGTGCCTCACACCTGTACGCTCTAAGCCCCCCCCATACCTGTACGCTCTTAGCCCCCCCTCACACCTGTACGCTCTCAGCCCCCCCTCACACCTGTATGCTCTAAGCCCCCCTCACACCTGTACGCTCTTAGCCCCCCCTCACACCTGTACGCTCTCAGCCCCCCTCACGCCTATACGCTCTCAGCCCCCCCTCACACCTGTACGCTCTAAGCCCCCCACACACCTGTACGCTCTTAGCCCCCCCTCACACCTGTACACTCTCAGCCCCCCTCACACCTGTACGCTCTCAGCCCCCCTCACACCTGTACGCTCTCAGCCCCCCTCACACCTGTACGCTCTCAGCCCCCCCTCACACCTGTACGCTCTCAGCCCCCCTCACACCTGTACGCTCTCAGCCACCCCTCACACCTGTACGCTCTCAGCCTCCCCTCACACCTGTACGCTCTAAGCCCCCCTCACACCTGTACGCTCTTAGCCCCCCTCACACCTGTACACTCTCAGCCCCCCTCACACCTGTACGCTCTAATCCCCCCTCACGCCTGTACGCTCTTAGCCCCCCCTCACGCCTGTACGCTCTCAGCCCCCCTCATGCCTGTACACTCTCAGCCCCCCCTCGCACCTGTACGCTTTCAGCCCCCCTCACACCTGTACGCTCTCAGCCCCCCTCACACCTGTACGCTCTCAGCCCCCCCTCACACCTGTACGCTCTCAGCCCCCCTCACACCTGTACGCTCTCAGCCCCCCTCACACCTGTACGCTCTCAGCCCCCCCTCACACCTGTACGCTCTCAGCCCCCCTCACACCTGTACGCTCTCAGCCACCCCTCACACCTGTACGCTCTCAGCCCCCTCACACCTGTACACTCTGAGCCCCCTCACACCTATACGCTCTTAACCCCCCTCACACCTATACGCTCTTAACCCCCCTCACACCTGTACGCTCTTAACCCCCCTCACACCTGTACGCTCTCAGCCCCCTCACATATGTACGCTCTAAGCCCCCCTCACACCTGTACGCTCTCAGCCCCCCCTCACACCTGTACGCTCTTAGCCCCCCCTCACACCTGTACACTCTCAGCCCCCCCTCACACCTGTACGCTCTCAGCCCCCCTCACACCTGTACGCTCTCAGCCCCCCTCACACCTGTACGCTCTCAGCCCCCTCACACCTGTACGCTCTCAGCCCCCCTCACACCTGTACGCTCTCAGCCCCCCTCACACCTGTACGCTTTCAGCCACCCCTCACACCTGTACGCTCTCAGCCCCCTCACACCTGTACACTCTGAGCCCCCTCACACCTATACGCTCTTAACCCCCCTCACACCTGTACGCTCTTAACCCCCTCACACCTGTACGCTCTCAGCCACCCCTCACACCTGTACGCTCTCAGCCCCCTCACACCTGTACACTCTGAGCCCCCTCACACCTATACGCTCTTAACCCCCCTCACACCTATACGCTCTTAACCCCCCCTCACACCTGTACGCTCTTAACCCCCCTCACACCTGTACGCTCTCAGCCCCCTCACACCTGTACGCTCTAAGCCCCCCTCACACCTGTACGCTCTCAGCCCCCCCTCACACCTGTACGCTCTAAGCCCCCCTCACACCTGTACGCTCTTAGCCCCCCCTCACACCTGTACGCTCTCAGCCCCCCTCACACCTGTACGCTCTCAGCCCCCCTCACACCTGTACGCTCTCAGCCCCCCCTCACACCTGTACGCTCTCAGCCCCCCTCACACCTGTATGCTCTCAGCCCCCCCTCACACCTGTACGCTCTCAGCCCCCCTCACACCTGTACGCTCTCAGCCACCCCTCACACCTGTACGCTCTCAGCCCCCTCACACCTGTACACTCTAAGCCCCCTCACACCTATACGCTCTTAACCCCCCTCACACCTATACGCTCTTAACCCCCCTCACACCTGTACGCTCTTAACCCCCCTCACACCTGTACGCTCTCAGCCCCCTCACACCTGTATGCTCTTAACTCCCCTCACACCTGTACGCTCTCAGCCCCCCCTCACACCTGTACGCTCTCAGCCACCCTCACATCTGTACGCTCTCAGATACCCCTCACACCTGTACGCTCTCAGCCTCCCTAACACCTGTACGCTCTTAACCCCCTCACACCTGTACACTCTTAGCCCCCCTCACACCTGCACGCTCTCAGCCCCCCCTCACATCTGTACGCTCTCAGATACCCCTCACACCTGTACGCTCTTAACCCCCTCACACCTGTACCCTCTTAGCCCCCCTCACACCTGTACGCTCTCAGCCCCCCTCACACCTGTACGCTCTTAACCCCCTCACACCTGTACGCTCTTAGCCCCCCTCACACCTGTACACTCTTAACCCCCTCACACCTGTACGCTCTCAGCCCCCCTCACACCTGTACGCTCTTAACCCCCTCACACCTGTACGCTCTTAGCCCCCCTCACACCTGTACGCTCTTAACCCCCCTCACACCTGTACGCTCTCAGCTCCCTCGCACCTGTACGCTCTCAGCCCCCCTCACACCTGTATGCTCTCAGCCCCCCTCACACCTGTATGCTCTCAGCCCCCTCACACCTGTACGCTCTCAGCCCCCTCACACCTGTACGTTCTCAGACCCCCCTCACACCTGTACGTTCTCAGCCCCCCCTCACACCTGTATGCTCTCAGCTCCCTCACACCTGTACGCTCTCAGCCCCCCCTCATAACTGTATGCTCTCAGCTCCCTCACACCTGTACGCACTTAGCCCCCCTCACACCTGTACGCTCTCAGCACCACTCACATATGTATATATAACATGCACGTACACACACACAGGCATGTATACACACACAAGACATGTACACACACAAGACATGTACACACACAGAGATATGTACACACACAAAGGCATCTACCCACACAGAGACATGTACACACACAGAGACATGTACACACACACACACACAACATGTATACACACAGAGACATGTACACACACACACACACAAGACATGTATACACACACACAAGACATGTATACACACACAGAGACATGTATACACACACAGAGACATGTACACACACACACAGACATGTACATACACAAGACATGTACACACAAGACATGTACACACACACACACACACGTACACACAAGACATGTACACACACACAGAGACATGTACACACACAAGACGTGTACACACACACAGACATGTACACACAAGAGACATGTACACACAAGACATGTACACACACAAGACATGTACACACACACACACAGACATGTACACACACAGAGACATGTACACACACAAGACATGTATACACACACACACACACACACACACAGACATGTACACACACACAGACATGTACACACACAGAGACATGTACACACACACACACACACACAGACATGTACACACACATAGAGACATGTACACACACAGAGACATGTACACACTCAGAGGCATGTACACACACACACAAGACATGTATACACGCAGAGAGACATGTACACAGAGACATGTACACACACAAGACATGTACACACACAAGACATGTACACACACAGAGACATGTACACACACAAGACATATACACACACACACAAGACATATACACACACACACAAGACATGTACACACACACAAGACATGTACACACACACACACAGACATGTACACACACAAGACATGTACACACACAGGGACATGTACACACACAGAGACATGTACACACACAGAGACATGTACATACACACAGAGACACGTACATACACAAGACATGTACACACACAAGACATGTACACACACACACACAGAGACATGTACACACAAGACATGTACACACACACACACACACACAGACATGTACACACACACACAGACATGTACACACACAAGACATGTACACACACACACACAGACATGTACACACAAGAGACATGTGCACACACAAGACATGTACACACACAAGACGTGTACACACACACAGACATGTACACACACTGACATGTACACACAGAGAGACATGTACACACACATAGAGACATGTAAACACACATAGAGACATGTACACACTCAGAGGCATGTACACACACACAAGACATGTATACACACAGAGAGACATGTACACAAACAGAGAGACATGTACACACACACAGAGACATGTACACACACAAGACATGTACACACACACAGAGACATGTACACAAACAGAGATACATGTACACACACACAGAGACATGTACACACACAAGACATGTACACACACACACACACACACACAAGACATGTACACACACAAGACATGTACAAACACTGGGACATGTACACACATAGGGACATGTACACACACAGGGACATGTACACACACAGACATGTACACACACAGACATGTACACACACACACACACACACAGACATATATACACACACACATATAGACACACAGAGACAGGTACACACACAGAGGCATGTACACACACACACACACACACACACAGAGGCATGTACACACACATAGACATTGACACACACAGAGGCATGTACACACACACACACACAAGACATGTATACACACACACAAGACATGTATACACACACTGACATGTACACACACACAGAGACATGTACACACAAGACATGTACACACACAAGACATGTACACACACAAGACATGTACACACACACAAGACATGTACACACACAGAGACATGCACACACACACACAAGACATGTACACACACACACACAGACATGCACACACACACACACACACACACACACAGACATGTACATACACAAGACATGTACACACACAAGACATGTACACACAAGACATGTACACACACACAGAGACATGTACACACACAGAGAGACATGTACACACACAAGACATGTACACACACAAGACATGTACACACACACAAGACATGTACACACACAAGACATGTACATACACACACACACACACATGGCATGTACACACACACAGAGACATGTGCACACACACACAGACATGTACACACACGTGGACATGTACAAACACAGGGACATGTACACACACAGAGACATGTACACACACGCAGAGGCATCTACACACACACACACAGACATGTACACACACACACACACAGACATATAGACACACAGAGACATATGGACACACATAGACAGGTACACACACAGAGGCATGTACACACACACACAGACATATACACACACATAGACATGTACACACACAGAGACATGTACACACACAGGCATATACACAGACACACACAGTCCCCCCCGCACAACAGCCCATGTACATGTACACACACACAGAGACATGTACACACACACACAGAGACATGTACATACACAAGACATGTACACACACACACACACACACACACACACATGTACACACACACACACACAGACATGTACACACACAAGACATGTACACACACACAAGACATGTACACACACACAAGACATGTACACACTAGAGACATGTACACACACAAGACATGTACACACACACACACACAAGACATGTATACACACACAGAGACATGTACATGCACAAGACATGTACACACACGCACACACACAGACATGTACACACACACAGAGACATGTACATACACAAGACATGTACACACACCCACACACACAGACATGTACACACACACACAGAGACATGTACACACACAAACAGACATGTACACACACACACACAGACATGTACATACACACAGAGACATGTACATACACACAGAGACATGTACACACAGGCATATACACAGACACACACACAGTCCCCCCCGCACAACAGCGCATGTACATGTACACGCACACACAGAGACATGTACACGCACACACAAGACATGTACACACAGAGACATGTACACACACACAGAGACATGTACACACGCAAGACATGTACACACACACAAGACATGTACACACACACGGACATGTACACACACTTTTGGGTGAGAAGCACCCCACTTCCTCATTAAGTACCTCTCATTAGTGTCCACTTGTGTCATGGGTGGAGACTATATGATTCTCCCATTTAGAAGAGTGTATTATTCTCATGGTTCAGAGATGCAGGTTCTCCCAATCTATGGATAGTGTAGGACCCACTGATCATGGGGTACTTTGACGCAGTAAGTGGGCTTAGCACCATATAGCAATATGGTGTGACCAAATCCCCATATTTTTTGATAATGTTTTTTGAAAATGTTTAGGTGTTTTAAACTAGCCTTGCTGGAGGTAAATGTCTTTTTTTCATGTGTGCGCTGTAATATTTTCTTCTACTGTACGGTCTTATGGCTGCACCATCTTTAATGCATCTTTTAGGGTGTGCCCCCCAAATATCTTGTTTGTTTTTTTTAAATAAAAAATGGCATGGGGGCCCCCAAAAATCCATACCAGACCCTTATCCGAGCACGCATCCTGGCAGACTGCAGGAAAAGAGGGGGGGGAACGAGAGAGCGCCCCCCCCCCGAACCGTACCAGGCCACATCCCCCCAATATGGGGAGGGTGCTTTGGGGTAGCCCCCCAAAGCACCTTGTCCCCATGTTGATAGGGACAAGGGTCTCATCCCCACAACCCTTGCCAGGTGGTTGTGGGGGTCTGCGGGCGGGGGGCTTATCAGAATCTGGAAGCCCCCTTTAACAATGGGACCCCCAGATCCCGCCCCCCTGTTTGAAATGGTAATGGGTACATTGTACCCCTACCACTTCACAAAAAAAGTTTCAAAATGTTAAAAAACCACAAGATACAGCTTGGGACAAGTCCTTTATTAAAAAATAAGAAAATAAAAATGTCCCACGAAGTCCATTCATCTTCTTCTCTCGCTCCGCTGGACCAAAAAAAAAAAACACACGCCTCCACCGATCCGTCCTCCATGGGAGGCACCCACCGTAATGACCGTCCTCTCAGGTGACAGTTCTTTTATAACTGAGGGCGGGGCCACACAGTGATGAACCAGGGTGACCCCGTCCCCTCTGACGCACGGAGACTTCCCAATGGCTTACCCGTGGCGTCACAGGGGGGCGGGGCCACCTGTCTACGTACCCGGGTGACCCCGCCTCCTCTGACGCACGGGGACTTCCCAATAGCTTCCCCGTGGCGTCAGAGGGGGCGGTGCCACTGCAATCTGAGCCAGCCTGTGCTAGATGCGGTAACACAGGTACATTAATACATCTTTTGTGGCGATGTCCGAAACGCCAAAGATACTGGGTGGAGGTGATTGGTACCTTAAATAGGGTATTGGATATTAACATTCCAGTTGAACCACTTATATGTATATTGGGTTACTGTGATACCTCTATCTACACCTCCCCTACTGGTAACACTATAAGGCGCGCACCTTTTGTTGCCCGTAGACAGATTGCTCTTAAGTGGACCTCTCCACATCCACCGACTTAGGTATCTTGTCAACCAATGGGTACTGTGTACTTTGTAATACTGGATATTGTTCTTCTTTTTTTTCTTCTTTTTTTCTTTTGTGTCATATATACTCCGAGTGAGCTGGGGCAGGTGGGATGGTGGGGTTTGTTGAAGGGGGTGGTCTGGGTTTTTTTTTTTTTTTTTTTTGGGGGGGGGGTTTGGTTTGGTGTGATTTCTATTTTTGTGGTTTTGTCTGTATCGTGCCAATGTTGTTTTTCATATAAAATAATAAAAAGGATTGGATTTAAAAAAAAAAGCAGCATCAGGTCTCATTTCCTGGCTGGAGGACTTCTAGCATCACCAAAGTCTTTCCTCCCCGGCCTGACTGTCCCTGGCCCGCCCTTTTCATTCATTGGATTTCAGTTCTTTTCATCTTAGAGGCTCAGCATCACATGTGGGCATTACCTAGAGCAGTGAACCTTGCGAACCTTGGCTCCCCAGATGTTTTGGAACTATATTGCCCATGATGCTCATGCATTCTGAAGTGTAGGTGAGCATTATGGGAGATGTAGTTTCAAAACATCTAGGGGGGGGCCAAGGTTTCGCCATCACTGACCTAGGGGGATCTAGATACAAATGCAACCTGCCTAGGAACGCCCACTCCTCTAGACTGACACTCACCCATCGGGGCATTTTTATATTTGCATAACTTCTCCCAAGAATCAGCCCACCGCTTGATCAGGTCTTAGGGCTCTTGAGAGGAGTACTGAGGCAGAGGGCTGTGATGTTTCCAGGAAGCAAAGCAATGTACAGCACCCTGATGGCCCCCTCCCACCATCTATGATTTGCCTGCATTAGATAGAGAAGTACAGAGACTCAGTGATGACATCACTGGATCCTAAATAAGATATGTAATTACAATGGAAGGGTTTTAATTACAAATTTCGGGAGCATGTTGCTCTATTTATCTATCTAAACTATATTTTCAAAAGTATTGTGACACCTGCCTTTACACGCACATGAACTTTAATGACATACCAGTCTTAGTCCGTAGGGTTCAATATTGAGTTGGCCCACCCTTTTCAGCTATAACAGCTTCAACTCTTCTGGGAAGGCTGTCCACAAGGTTTAGGAGTGTGTCTATGGGAATGTTTGACAGTTCCTCCAGAAGCGCATTTGTGAGGTCAGGCATTGATGTTGAACGAGAAGGTCTGGCTCGCAGTCTCCGCTCTAATTCATCCAAAAGATGTTCTATCGGGTTGAGGTCAGGACTTTGTGCAGGCCAGTCAAGTTCCCCCACCCCAAATTCGCTCATCCATGTCTTTATGGACCTTGCTTTGTCCACAGTCATGTTGGAACAGGAAGGGGCCGTCCCCAAACTGTTCCCACAAAGTTGGGAGCATGAAATTGTCCAAAATGTCTTGGTATGCTGATGCCTTAAGAGTTCTCTTCACTGCAACTAAGGAGCCAAGCCCAACACCTGTAAAAGAATCCCACATCATAATCCCCCCTCCACCAAATTATTTGGACCAGTGCACAAAGCAAGGTCCATAAAGACATGGATGAGCTTGGGGTGGAGGAACCTGACTGGCCTGCACAGAGTCCTGACCTCAACCCGATAGAACACCTTTGGCATGAATTAAAGTGGAGACTGTGAGCCAGGCCTTCTCATCCAACATCAGTATCTGACCTCACGAATGCGCTTCTGGAAGAATGGTCAAATATTCCCATAGACTAGGGTGACCAGATGTCCCTGATTTTTGGGGACAGCCCCCAGGACTGAGGACACTGTCCCCGGACCAAGTCTGTCCCAGGTTTTGTCCCCGGATTCAGGGCCGGATTAACGTAGACAGGGCATCCCATGCTGGCTGAGAAACAGTCTGGTGACTCGGATGCCAATGCCCCCTGCTGGACAATCTCACTGCCGCTCCTGCTGCTGTTCAGTGGAAGGGAAGCAGAGCCAAAAATTGACTGTGTGGAGGGCTGAGACCAGGAAGTGAGCAGATGGGGGGTCTGTTTGTACACAGGTGAGGGCAGTGGGGGGGGGAGCAGGGGTCAGAGCTGATACAGCTGCATGAAGAGATAGAGAGTTTAGCTGTTTGGGGGAAGGGATACGAGGTGGCTTCAAAAATAATCTGTGAGAGAAGGGTGCAGAGCAGTGGCGACCCATAATGCAGGGCACAGGGGCGCTGCCCCCCTATCCATGCGTCCGGCCCCCTAATCCACATGCGGGGCACCAGACCCATGGATTCCAATGGGGTGTTTTTTTTTTTTTAGCACATGATTAGAGCCTGAGGCTCTAATTGGTTTAAAAAAAGGGTGGGCTCTGAGCGCAGAGCACTGTGCCCCAAGCCCACCCACTATTCACTATTGTCTTCCTTATTCTCCTCCCGGCCAACCAGGAAGCCCAAGAGAATCACCAGGAGAATCGGTCAGAGCGCCCCCGGATCTTCCTTCCCCCACTGCCTCTTTAAGGAACGGCAGGTATCTGATTGGCACATTCACATAAATCATCAGAATCCGACTCCCGCGCGGGGAGGCGGGGGGTATGTTTTGGTGTCGGTGATCACCGCCGCCCGTCTCCTGCATGCGGGGTGGATAATTTTGCTGATCGCGGCCTTCCGCCGGGGGGGGGGGGGAGAGCACCAGCCGCCACTGGTGCAGAGGTGAGCTATGGATATGGGGCAGAAGTGTCCTTTGTGCATAGAAAACCTCTGAACCCTGCACTCTATGCTTAACACCCTCCTGTGTATTATGTAATCCTGTGCCCAGCACTCTGTATATTATCTAGTCCTTTGCCCAGCGCTCTGTGTATTATTATTATTATTATACAGGATTTATATAGCGCCAACCATTTACACAGCGCTTTACAATATAAAAGGGAGACAATACAGTTATAATACAATAAAATATAAGAGGATTAAGAGGGCCCTGCTGAGAAGAGCTTACAATCTAATAGGGTGGGGCAGGTGGTACAAAACATTGTAACTGTGGGGAATGAGCTGATGGAAGTCGTAAAAGATTAGTTGAAGGCATGATAGGCTTCCCTGAAGAGATGAGTTATCAGGGATCGCCTGAAGGCAGTCAGAATAGGGGATAGCTGGGCAGGTTGAGTTAGCGAGTTCCAGAGGATGGGAGAGGCTCTGGAGAAATCCTGGAGATGAGCATGAGAGGAGGAGACAAGGGAGCTTGAGAGTAGGAGATCTTGGGAGAAGCGGAGAGGACAGTTTGGGTGATATTTGGAGACAAGATTGGTCATGTAGCTCGGGGCAATGCCGTGTATTATGCACTCCTGTGCCCAGCGCTCTGTGTATTATGTAGTCCTGTGCCATTGGCCAAAAAAAAAAATGTCCCCGGATTTCATTTTAAAAATCTGGTCACCTTACCATAGACACACTCCTAAACCTTGTGGACAGTCTTCCCAGAAGAGTTGAAGCTGTTATAGCTGCAAAGTTGGGCCAACTCAATATTGAACCCTACGGACTAAGACTGGGATACCATTAAAATTCTTGTGCGTATGAGGGCAGGCGTCCCAATACTTTTGGTAAAATAGTGTAGAAATAAGCCATTCATATATATGTGGATTAGGGATGAGCCGAACACCCCCCGGTTCGGTTCGCACCAGAACCTGCGAACGGACCGAAAATTTGCAAGAACGTTAGAACCCCATTGACGTCTATGGGACTCGAACGTTCGAAATCAAAAGTGCTCATTTTAAAGGCTAATTTGCATGGTATTGTCCTAAAAAGGGTTTGGGGACCCGGGTCCTACCCCAGGGGACATGTATCAATGCAAAAAAAACTTTTAAAAATGGCCGTTTTTTCGGGAGCAGTGATTTTAATGATGCTTAAAGTAAAAAAAAAAAAAAAGTGAAATATTCCTTTAAATATCGTACCTGAGGGGTGTCTATAGTATGCCTGTAAAGTGACGTGTGTTTCCCGTGTTTAGAACAGTCCCTGCACAAAATGTCATTTTTAAAGGAAAAAATCTCATTTAAAACTGCTTGCGGGTTTAATGTAATGTCGGGTCATGGCAATATGGATGAAAATCAGTGAGACAAACGGCATGGGTACCCCCCAGTCCATTACCAGGCCCTTTTGGTCTTGTATGTATATTAAGGGGAACCCCGCACCCAAATTAAAATAAGGAAAGGTGTGGGGCCACCAGGCCCTATATACTCTGAACAGCAGTATACAGGCGGTGCAAACAAGACAGGGACTGCAGCTTTGTTGTTAAGTAGAATCTGTTTGTAATTTTTAACGGGTACATTTTTAACATGTTTAGCTCCAGCCAAAAAATCTTTTTTAAGCTTTTTGGAAAACATAGGGAAGGGTTATCACCCCTGTGACATTTGTTTTGCTGTCTTTCCTCCTCTTCAGAAGATTTAACCTCACTTTTTGTCCCAATGACAAATGTTTTTTGAAAATTTGGGGTTTTTTGTGGAACAAGGATTGGAAAGCATCAGTGGAAAGGAGAAATGTTTTTCCCATATTAACTCTTACAGGAGAGAATTTCCCTTCCTAGGGGTAGATTTCCTCTCACTTCCTGTTGTCTCCTTCTGTTTGCAAGTAGGAGTCGTTTGTAAGTTAGATGTTTGAAAGTAGGGGCCTGCACTATATACTCAGCAGAAATTTGGGCCTTAGGTGTTGTTGTGGCCACAACACTGTAAGCCCTCACAGGGCCCTGCTGTGAAATATTCGATCAAGAATTGTAATTACATGCCCCTGTTGAACAAGGGCAGAAAAATTGGGCCTTTGGTGGTGGTGGTGGTGGTGCCACAACACTGTAAGTCCTCACTCGCTCTTGGTGGGTGCAGAAATGGGCCCTGCTGTGAAATATTAGATCAAGAATTGTAATTACATGGCCCTGTTGAATAGGGGGCTGAAAAATTAGGTCTTAGGCACTGGTGCTGGTGCCACAACACTGCAACCCCTCACAGATACTCTAGTTGGAACGCAGAAATGAGCCCTGCTGCAAAGTATTGCATCAAAAATTGTAATAACACGCCCCTGTTAAACAGGGGCTGAAAAATTGGGCCTTAGGCACTGGTGCTGGTGCCACAACACTGCAACCTCTCACAGATACTCTAGTTGGAACCCAGAAATGAGCCCTGCTGCAAAGTATTGCATCAAAAATTGTAATTACACGCCCCTGTTAAACAGGGGCTGAAAAATTGGGCCTTAGGCACTGGTGGTGGCGCCCAGAACCAAAAATGTTCTTACAAGCTATCAGCGTGATGATTGAGGAGGAAGAGGAAAATTACTCAGGGATAGTCACTCAGCATCAGCATAGGCAGTCTTTGAAGGGATCTGAGATTTAAAAAAAATTTATTCGGTTACATCAGCATCAGGTGCTTGGTAGCTGGTGGTGATCCAAGACCGATTCATTTTTATGAAGGTCAGTCGATCGACCGAGTCGGTGGACAGAAGCACCCTGTGATCGGTTACAAAGCCTCCAGCAGAACTGAATGTGCGTTCTGAAAGAACGCTGGATGCAGGACAGGCCAGTAGCTCAATTGCATACTGTGCAAGCTCTGGTCAGTGATCCATCCTCAAGACCCAGTAACCCAGAGGATTTTCGGTGGGAAAGGTGTCCAAGTCAGATCTTGCCCCTAGGTATTCCTGCACCATGTAAAACAAACGCTGGCGATGGTTGCTGGAACCGATCATACCTTGGGGCTGCGGACCAAAAAATTGTCTGAACGCATCGGTCAGACGGCCACCTTCTCCACCGCTCCTTCTTTGACTGACCGAAGCCTCAGCAACACGTTGTCCAGAAACAGGAGTTTGTAACCTCCCAGTCTCTGGGAACGCGTTGCACAGACCTTTCTGCAAGGCCTCCCGAAGATGTTTCATCCTCTGCTCCCTCTGCGATGGCAAGATAAGGTCCGCAACCTTACCCTTGTAACGTGGATCAAGGAGGGTTGCCAGCCAGTATTGGTCCTTCTCCTTGATACCACGAATACGAGGATCCTTACGCAGGCTTTGCAGGATCAGGGAGGCCATGCAGCGTAGGTTTGCTGAGGCATTCGGTCCGGAGTCCTCTGGGTCACTAAGGACGACGTGGTCCGCAGCCACCTCCTCCCAGCCACGTACAAGTCCATGTGTTTCTTGGGACTGATCCCTTAAAGACTGCTGCTGATGCTGAGTGCCAGGCTCCACCTCCATACTGACACAATCTTACTCCTCCTCCTCCTCCTCCTTCTCTTCCTGTGTGATCGGCAGGCACGCAGGAACACTGTCTGGATAAAGGGGGCCTTGAGAGCTAAGGAAGTCCTCCTCTTCCTGCCTCTGTTCTGCCTCAAGTGCCCTGTCCATTATTCCACACAGCGTGTGCTCCAACAGGTGGACAAGGGGGACAGTGTCACTGATGCATGCACTGTCACTGCTCACCATCCTTGTGGCCTCCTCAAATGGTGACAGGACAGTGCATGCATCCCTGATCATGGCCCACTGGCGTGGGGAAAAAAAACAAGCTCCCCTGACCCTGTCCTGGTGCCATTCTCGCACAGGTACTCATTGATGGCCCTCCGCTGCATGTGCAGCCGCTGCAGCATGGCCAACATTGAGTTCCACCTGGTGGGCATGTCACAGATTAGGTGGTTCTTGGGCAGGTTAAACTCCTTTTGGAGGTCCGTCAGCCGAGCACTGGCATTATATGACCGGCGGAAATGCACACAGACTTTCCTGGCCTGCCTCAGGACATCCTGTAAGCCCGGGTACCTGCCCAAGAACCGCTGCACCACCAAGTTAAGGACGTGAGCCAAACAGGGCACATGGGTCATTTGTCCCTGTCGGAGGGCAGAGAGGAGGTTGGTGCCATTGTCGCAAACCACCATTCCTGCCTTAAGTTGGCGTGGCGTCAACCACCTCTGAACCTGCTCCTGCAGAGCTGACAGAACCTCTGTCCCAGTGTGGCTCCTGTCCCCCAAGCACACCAGCTCAAGCACCGTATGGCATCTTTTGGCCTGCGTACTTGCGTAGCCCCTTGAGCGACTACGGAGCACCGCTGGTTCTGAGGACAAAGCACAGGAAGAGGCCATGGAGAAAGAAGAAGAGGAGGGGGTGGAGGAGAGAGGTGAGTCACAATCATTAGCATTTTGGAGGCGTGGTGGCAGTACAACCTCCAACACTACTGCACCTTGTGAATGCAATGCGTCGTGAAATTTAGGTAACGTCCCTGTCCATGCCTGCTGGACTATGAGTCAGCAGTAGGGATGAGCCGAACACAACCCTGTTCGGTTCGCACCAGAACATGCGAACAGGAAAAAAGTTCGTTCGAACATGTGAACACCGTTAAAGTCTATGGGACACGAACATGAATAATAAAAAGTGCTAATTTTAAAGGCTTATATGCAAGTTATTGTCATAAAAAGTGTTTGGGGACCTGGGTCCTGCCCCAGGGGACATGGATCAATGCAAAAAAAAGTTTTAAAAACGGCCGTTTTTTCAGGAGCAGTGATTTTAATAATGCTTAAAGTCAATCAATAAAAGTGTAATATCCCTTTAAATTTCGTACCTGGGGGGTGTCTATAGTATGCCTGTAAAGGGGCGCATGTTTCCTGTGTTTAGAACAGTCTGACAGCAAAATGACATTTTGAAGGAAAAAACTCATTTAAAACTACCCGCGGCTATTGCATTGCCGACAATACACATAGAAGTTCATTGATAAAAAACGGCATGGGAATTCCCCAAAGGGGAACCCCGAACCAAAATTTAAAAAAAAAAATGACGTGGGAGTCCTCCTAAATTCCATACCAGGCCCTTCAGGTCTGGTATGGATATTAAGGGGAACCCCGGCCAAAATTTAAAAAAAAAAATGACGTGGGGTTCCCCCTAAATTCCATACCAGACCCTTCAGGTCTGGTATGGATTTTAAGGGGAACCCCGCGCCAAAAAAAAAAAAAAACGGCGTGGGGTCCCCCCAAAAATCCATACCAGACCCTTATCCGAGCACGCAACCTGGCAGGCCGCAGGAAAAGAGGGGGGGACGAGAGTGCGGCCCCCCCTCCCTCCTGAACCGTACCAGGCCACATGCCCTCAACATTGGGAGGGTGCTTTGGGGTAGCCCCCCAAAACACCTTGTCCCCATGTTGATGAGGACAAGGGCCTCATCCCCACAACCCTGGCCGGTGGTTGTGGGGGTCTGTGGGCGGGGGGCTTATCGGAATCTGGAAGCCCCCTTTAACAAGGTGACCCCCAGATCCCGGCCCCCCCCCCGTGTGAAATGGTAAGGGGGTACATAAGTACCCCTACCATTTCACGAAAAAAGTGTCAAAAATTTTAAAAATGACAAGAGACAGTTTTTGACAATTCCTTTATTTAAATGCTTCTTCTTTCTTCTATCTTCCTTCATCTTCTGGTTCTTCTGGCTCTTCTGGTTCTTCCTCCGGCGTTCTCGTCCAGCATCTCCTCCGCGGCATCTTCTATCTTCTTCTCCTCGGGCCGCTCCGCACCCATGGCATGGGGGGGAGGCTCCCGCTCTTCTCTTATTCTTTTCTTCTCTTCTTCATTTTCTTCTCCGGGCCGCTCCGCAATCCATGCTGGCATGGAGGGAGGCTCCCGCTGTGTGACGGCGCTCCTCGTCTGACAGTTCTTAAATAACGGGGGGGGCGGGGCCACCCGGTGACCCCGCCCCCCCTCTGACACACGGTGACTTGACGGGACTTCCCTGTGGCATTCCCCGTGACGTCACAGGGAAGTCCCGTCAAGTCACCGTGCGTCAGAGGGGGGCGGGGTCACCGGGTGGCCCCGCCCCCCGTTATTTAAGAACTGTCAGACGAGGAGCGCCGTCACACAGCGGGAGCCTCCCTCCATGCCAGCATGGATTGCGGAGCGGCCCGGAGAAGAAAATTAAGAAGAGAAGAAAAGAAGAAGAGAAGAGCGGGAGCCTCCCCCCCATGCCATGGGTGCGGAGCGGCCCGAGGAGAAGAAGATAGAAGACGCCGCGGAGGAGATGCTGGACGAGAACGCCGGAGGAAGAACCAGAAGAGCCAGAAGAACCAGAAGATGAAGGAAGATGAAGGAAGATAGAAGAAAGAAGAAGCATTTAAATAAAGGAATTGTCAAAAACTGTCTCTTGTCATTTTTAACATTTTTGACACTTTTTTCGTGAAATGGTAGGGGTACTTATGTACCCCCTTACCATTTCACACAGGGGGGGGCCGGGATCTGGGGGTCACCTTGTTAAAGGGGGCTTCCAGATTCCGATAAGCCCCCCGCCCGCAGACCCCCACAACCACCGGCCAGGGTTGTGGGGATGAGGCCCTTGTCCTCATCAACATGGGGACAAGGTGTTTTGGGGGGCTACCCCAAAGCACCCTCCCAATGTTGAGGGCATGTGGCCTTGTACGGTTCAGGAGGGAGGGGGGGCCGCACTCTCGTCCCCCCCTCTTTTCCTGCGGCCTGCCAGGTTGCGTGCTCGGATAAGGGTCTGGTATGGATTTTTGGGGGGACCCCACGCCGTTTTTTTTTTTTTTTTGGCGCGGGGTTCCCCTTAAAATCCATACCAGACCTGAAGGGTCTGGTATGGAATTTAGGGGGAACCCCACGTCATTTTTTTTTTTTAATTTTGGCCGGGGTTCCCCTTAATATCCATACCAGACCTGAAGGGCCTGGTATGGAATTTAGGGGGACTCCCACGTCATTTTTTTTTTTTTAATTTTGGTTCGGGGTTCCCCTTTGGGGAATTCCCATGCCGTTTTTATCAATGAACTTCTATGTGTATTGTCGGCAATGCAATAGCCGCGGGTAGTTTTAAATGAGTTTTTTCCTTCAAAATGTCATTTTGCTGTCAGACTGTTCTAAACACAGGAAACATGCGCCCCTTTACAGGCACACTATAGACACCCCCCAGGTACGAAATTTAAAGGGATATTACACTTTTATTGATTGACTTTAAGCATTATTAAAATCACTGCTCCTGAAAAAACGGCCGTTTTTAAAACTTTTTTTTGCATTGATCCATGTCCCCTGGGGCAGGACCCAGGTCCCCAAACACTTTTTATGACAATAACTTGCATATTAGCCTTTAAAATTAGCACTTTTGATTTCTCCCATAGACTTTTAAAGGGTGTTCCGTGGCATTCGAATTTGCCGCGAACACCCCAAATTGTTCGTTGTTCGGTGAACTTGCGAACAGCCAATGTTCGAGTCGAACATGAGTTCGACTCGAACTCGAAGCTCATCCCTAGTCAGCAGCAATATGCACCTTACCGTTGACCGCCCTGTCCAGCGAGGCATGGACATTGCCTTCCACATGCCGGTAGAGAGCCGGAATCGCCTTCCGTGAGAAAAAGTGGCGTTTGGGTACCTGCCACTGAGGAACCGCAGGGGACAGAGTCTACCAACTGAAAAGGCAGCAGTTGAAGTGCTAGCAATTTTGCCAAGCTAGCATTCAACCGCTGGGCATGTGGATGGCTGGGAGCAAACTTCTTTCGGCAGTGCAGCAGCTGGGGCAGGGAAATTTGCCTGGTACAATCTGACGTCGGTGTACCAAAAGCAGATTGCCCACAAGTACTTGGCTGTGACACACCTAATTCTACACCTTCATTCCTCTCAGTGCAGGTCTCAGAGAGGACTGAAGGTATAGTGGGGTTGGAGATCTCAGCTGATGAGGAGCAAGGAGAGGTCCTCTTTGTTCTTTGGTGTGGGTCTTTTAGATACGCTTGCCAACGAACTGCATGGCAGGTCAACATATGTCTGGTCAAGCATGTGGTACCCAAGCGGGAGATGTTTTGGCCACGCGAGATACGCTTGAGACATATGTTGCAAATAGCAGCGGTGTGATCTGATGCACTCGTCTCAAAAAAAGCCCACACCAAAGAACTTTTTGAATAACGCGCAGAGACTGCAGCGCCCTGCACATGTGGAGCTTTGGGATGTGATGCAGTCAATGTGCTGCCCTTAGGCTGGCCCCTGGAGGGCATCCTGCCTCGTTGCTGATGTGCCGCCGCCTCCTCCTCCTCCTCTCTCCTATCAGGCACCCACGTTGAGTCAGTGACCTCATCATCCCCTCCCTCCTCATCACTGGAGCAAACCTGGCAGTATGCTGCAGCAGGGGGAGCATGACTGCCAGATTGCTGTCCTTCTTGGGCACCCCCTCTTTCCGTGCTCATGTTACTGCCTTCATCGAGCTCAGTATCATCATCAGAGCCTTCCAAACGCTGGGCATCCTCCTGGAGCATGTACCCAACACTGTGGTCAAACAGTTTGAGGGACTCCTCAGGAGGACATGGTGGGGCTAGGGAAGGAGTCACTGATGACATTGAGCCGAGGGAAGAGGCCGCTGCTTTGCCAGACAAAGTACCCTGGGCATGGGTGAGAGAGGATGAGGAGGATGAGGACGGCTTGGTCATCCACTCGACCAAGTCTTCCGCATGTTGCGGCTCAACATGGCCAGCTGCCGAAAAAAAGGCCAAGCGTGTCCCACGGCCACGTGCTGATGAGGATGCACCATCTCCACGACCAGCACTAGACACAGAGCTTGCCCTCTCTTATTGGCTTGTGACTGTCTGCCTCTCCTTCTTGGCCTTCCAGACATACTAATGGCCTGTAGCTGCACTAAGCTGGGATATATATATATATATATATATATATATATATATATATGTACTGATACTGCAGCTAGCAAAATCAACTGCCTGCCTGTAGTATGAGAACACCACCAACCTTCTACAGGTAGCTTTAGCTGAACACTGTGCAGAGCTCGCAAAAAAATAACTTGTAGGTTTAGCTGGACACTGTGAGGTGAACGCACCCCACTAACTTGTAGGTTTAGCTGAACACTGTGAGCAGGACGCACCCCACTAACTTGTAGTTTTAGCTGAACACTGTGAGCAGGACACACTGCACTAACTGTAAATAGTCTAGCTGCCTGACTGTGGTACTAATAGGATCAAAAGAACACCAGCAATTTTCTTCAGGTAGCTGTAAATACTGCACTAACTTGTAGCTTTAGATGAACACTGTGCAGAGGTCGCACTACACTAACTTGTAGGTTTAGCTGAACACTGTGAGCAGGACGCACCGCACTAACTTGTAGTTTTAGCTGAACACTGTGAGCAGGACGCACTGCACTAACTTGTAGCTTTAGATGAACACTGTGAGCAGGATGCACTGCACTAACTTGTAGCTTTAGATGAACACTGTGCAGAGGTCTCACTACACTAACTTGTAGGTTTAGCTGAACACTGTGAGCAGGACGCACTGCACTAACTGTAAATAGTCTAGCTGCCTGACTGTGGTACTAATAGGATCAAAAGAACACCAGAAATTTTCTTCAGGTAGCTGTATATACTGTAACAAGACAAACCTGCCTGTCAGTAAGAAGATAACAGGAACGGATCTAGCTAAACTGAATACAGTGTATATATATATATATATATATACACCTGGGATGCATATATATATACACACAATACACTGTAAGTGCAGCTAACTGACTGACTGTTCTGCCTAATCTATCTAACTCAAATCAAATGACACTGTCTCTCTCTCTCTCTATTTCTCAGCACACCGGAACACACTGCACAGGCCCGCCGTGCAGGCGGCCTTATATAGTGTGGGGCGTGTACTAAATCCCCTGAGCCATAATTGGCCAAAGCCTCCTTGGCTTTGGCCAATTACGGCTCTCTGTTCAGACGGCGCTGTGATTGGCCAAGCATGCGGGTCATAGTGCATGCTTGGCCAATCATCAGCCAGCAATGCACTGCGATGCCGCAGTGAATTATGGGCCGTGACGCGCCACACGAATTTGGCGCGAACGGCCCATATCGTTCGCAATTCAGCGAACGGGCAAACAGACGATGTTCGAGTCGAACATGGGTTCGACTCGAACACGAAGCTCATCCCTAATGTGGATGTTCTTAACTATAATTCCTTGAATTGATTCTTCAATACATCCGGAAACTTCTCATCAGCATGGGATCTAGCTTGCACTGGATAACTTCTTTGTTGGTGGTATTACACTCATCAGGACTAGCAATTATATATGACACCCCTTCAGTTTCTTCCTCTAACAATGGTACATAAATAAATTAATCTCTTACTGAAAAGTAAACTAATTTGTACACACATCAACCAATTCATCATTATCACAGGTCACACAATCAGTTTTGGGCTGAATCAAAATGTTTACATAATGAGATGCTACAAATGAAATGATTAAAGTAAACTTCAGACTTTCTTTTAACTTTTGTTTATTTGAACCCCCCCCCCCATACTACATCTGGAAACTTAGTTTTTTTTTTTTCTTTCACAAATACTTTTTTTTTTCTTTTTCTGTAATATATTAGAACATTGGGGCTTCCACCTCTCCTGCCAAGGTAGGGATGGTGTAGCCCCAGGAACCCACAACCCGTCATGCATCCCGTCAGACTTGGGCACTTGCGCATGTGCCAGAAATTCTGCTGTTCATCAGCACTTCATCAGGGTGCCCTCAGGAAGAAGAAACCAGCCCCTTAAAGACATAGGAGAAGAAAGTGGTGGCGTAGGACTCGGTGTGCGGCGATGGGTTGAGTGATGGGCTACAGCCAACCATGCTGGATTCCATGGGTGGGTGAGTATTTTTTTTAAAGACAACTCGCCAGACGAAGTAAGGAAAAAAAAATGTAAGGGAGGGAGTGAAGTTCCTCTTTAACGGCTTCCTGTCTGTTGTTTGTACATATACATCTTTGAACAGTGATATCTTGGTAATCACTGCAGCTACAGAAATGATTGCGATATTATCTTTTAGGGCCAGCAATTTCCTATAATGTAAAAAAGTGATCCGAGGGGCTATAGAGCCACTCGATCATTTTTAGAGGAAGCAGAAGAGAGTCCCTTTAGGGAGCCCAATAGCGTCACGACTGCTTGGATCTGAAGCTGTACACACATTGAGAGGAACGTTCATTGTTACGCCTCCTCTGCAACATCAAAAACCGGAAACGACAAGGATCTCATCACTTTTCGTTTTGGTTCTTTGTTTACTGGTTGTTAGTGAAGCAGCCAATCAGACCAATCTGTGTTTGATTAGCTGCATTGGAGGCCAGAGGAGAAGTCTAATAGACCCAGATCCTTCCATAAAGAGGACCTGCCATGGCCCTTGCTATCACACGGGATGTTGTTCATCCCTTGTGATAGCAATAAAGTTCAATCAAATCAAAAAATTAAGGTAGTGCCAATTATTTTTTAAATAAAATAAACATAAATAATAATAAAAAAAAATAATGCACCCCCTCCCCCTCAAACTCAGGTGCAAATGCGAACGAGCGCGTAGGTCCTGCTTATATACATAAAATGGTGATAGCATCACACATGTGAAGTATTGTCACAGACGTCAGAGTAATGCCCCGTATACACGATCAGAAATTTCCGCCAGCAAAAGTCGGATGTGAGCTTTTGGTCAGAAAATCCGACCGTGTGTATGCTCCATCGGACTTTTGCTGGCAGGATTCCAGACAGAAAAAAATTGGGAGCAGGTTCTTTATTTTTCGGTTGGAAAAAGTTCCTATCCGAAAATGCGTTCTTCTGTATGCAATTCGGACGCGCAAAAAAATCACGCACGCTCAGAAACAATTTGATGCATGCTCGGAAGCACTGAACTTCATTTTCTCGGCTCATCGTAGTGTTGTATGTCACCATGTTCTTGGCGGTCAAAAGTTCAGAGAACTTTTGTGTGACAGTGTGTATGCAAGGCAAGCTTGAGCGGAATTCCGTCGGAAAAACCATCCAAGTTTTTTCTGACGGAATTTCTGATCGTGTGTATGGGGCATTAGAGCAATAATTCTAATGCCAGACCTCCTGTGTGACTCTAAACTGGCAACCAGTAGAAGCTTTTAAAGCTCCTTTGGAGATTTTTAGGTACTGTAGTTTGTCGCCATTCCACGGGTGTGTGCAATTTTCAAGTGTGACATCTTTGGTGCCTATGTACTCGGTGTAACATCATCTTTTATAATTGATCAACAATGGAGTATTAAGTTGTGCTTGTGTACACTAAAATGCATTAAAAAGTATTTTTATTCCTGAAAATTTGCGTTTGCTAAGCCATTGTGCAAATATCGTGAGACATAACAAATTGAAACAGCCACCATTATTTCTCCAGGGTCTCTACTTAAACAAAACTATCTATCTATCTATCTATCTATCTATCTATCTATCTATCTATCTATCTATCTATCTATCTATCTATCTATCTATCTATATATATAGATATATATAGATATATATAGATATTTATATATTTATAATGTTTAGGGGTTCTAAGTAATTTTCTAGCAAAAAATGCTGATTGCTACACGTATGAGAGAAATGTCAGAATTGACCTGGACTGGAAGTATTTAATATCCAACAACGTTCTATTTTATGAAAATGTTAAAATGATAGGTTGGAGCAAAAGATGATCTCCTGGGCAGCAAATCTCCCCAAGGCACCCAGAGCTTCACCACACTTTTTGAAGAAATCAAATTAGGCGGGCGGTGCTTCTGTGCCATTCGTCTGACCATTTGGGTGATGAGACTTGTAAAGCTCCTTCAATTGCTTTTTATAATATGTTGCCTTTTTCCTACTAGTACGAGGGGGTGCTGATAAGTATTGAGCCTTACCCAAAAAAAATTGAGATAGGAAGCTGTAAATTGCAGGGTTTACTGGCCAATTTGTCTACATTCAATGGTGCAAAAATTAACTACTTATGATTTTAACTTATTTTTCTTTTTCAGGTCCAAAGTGAACATGGTAGCACCTCCAGAAAAATGTGGAAGAGCATAGGACCATAATCAAGTTCCTGTTTCTCTAAGTTAAAGGTACAAAGCAGATCCATGATGGAATGTCAAAAACTTTGGGTGACAGTGGCCCTTCATGTGCAACAGTTAAATGTTGGGTTGTCAATTTTAAAACTGGCCATTTCGGTGTTGAAAGTGAGAAACCCAGTGGAAGGCCTGTTTCTGTCTCTGTGCCTGCAAATGTGAAAGCCATCCATGACATGATCATGGAGGACCACCGAATATCAGCCACAAGTATTGCTACATATCTGGGAATATCACGTGAGAGAGTTGGTGCCATTATCTACAACAACTTGGAATTGAGAAAACTTGCAGAAAAGTAGATGCCACAACTTTTGACAACCAAACAAAAGAGGAAACGTGTGGAGACATCGGTGGCTGTTTTGGTACATTTTGCAAGAAATCAGTCAGATTTCCTGGACAAACTGGTTACTGGTGATGGGACATGGATCTACGGTTATGATCCTGAGACAAAGGAACAGTCTAAGGAATGGAGGCGCAGTGGTTTCCCCAGGCCAAAGAAGTTCTGTGTGCAAAAGTAAGAGCAGAAGCAAATGGCAACAGTTTTTTGGGGATAAGAAGGGAGTTCTGCTGGTGGACTATCCCCAAAAGAGGTTCAACCGTCAATGAAACATATTACTGTTCTAGGCCCCCACAGCTAGGCTCCAGTACCGGGCTTCCACTTTGCCTTCCACAGTCCACACCCTTCCGTCCTCATTGGCTGGGGAGAAGCTGCAAGCCATTTCCTGAATGGAGAGGAGCACGGGGTGAGAACAGCCCAGGTTGGAAAAGTGTCTGTGCTGTGTGCTTGCAACACGGAATGGTAAATGAGCTCAGTGAGGCAAGAGGAGGAGAGTGCCATCTTGTAGCCACGATGGGACTGATGTCACTGGTGAGGTAAGACACCACTCAGTGTCTCCTAGTCACCAGCTGGGATTCTCTGTCCCCCCCCCACCCAGGGATGTCTACTTACCCCTCTTCCCTGACAACTGAGGAAAAGACACACACCACTGGGAACTGACCTCTCCCCAACACCTGCCAACACTGACAGAGAACCTTCAGAAATTGCTAAAATCTCTTAACACCTCCTGAGGGGCTGCAGGCTCCAGATTTTGTGTCACATGGCTTTGCCCCCCGGATCTAAGTTGCGGACCCCCTGAAAGCCCCCTGACCGCCCTGGATGCTATGCCCGGCTGCTGAGTTCCTTTACCATTACAGCACTCTATACTGCTCCTCCTCCGCAGGACTGCAATCACATTCCTTTACAACACAGCCAGTCAGCCACGATCTGCCCAGGGCGTATCTGCCTACTGCAACTACACTGCCATTCCAACCAGAGACTTTTACAGGTCAGAATGGCATCATAAAAGCCAGATACACCTTATGAAGGCTAACAGACTGTGTGTAAAGGAATGTGATTTCAGCTCTGTGTATTGTGGGGGGAGGAGCTGTATACAGTGCTGGGATGGGAAAGGAGTTCTGCCAAGTGACCTGCCAGGGGTCCCTGTCCTCTGATTCTCCAGAGGTGATCCCTGTCCTCTGATGTAAGGAGGAGCTCTGGGAACTCAAAACTCTTAAGCCACTTTGAGTATCTTGGCATGCGGTGCGTGTATCTGCATGCACGGTGAAAGTGGTGGGTGGTAGTGGGGAGGGGCACAGGTCAACGTTTGCATCAGGGCCCACAAGCTTCAAGCTACACCTCTGACTGGAACGGTACTTTTACATCATTCATTCAGGATAATACCTTCATGCCTGGTAAATCTTTTGGGAAGAGATTTAATAGGAGTCTTAGAAATTTAAATTTTCTTGACTCAAAGAGGGGGAGTAGCCATAGCATCCCCACTGTTCTTTCAAACTGAAGTCCCTCCCCCAGTTTACCACAAGCATTACCATCTCTCCAAAAAGAAGGAGGAAGGCATCAGACCCATTATTGAGCAATTCCTGAAACAAGGAATTTTAAGACCCATCATATCGTCTTATAACACTCCAATAAACCCAGCCAAAAAGAGTGATGGATCATACAGGTTTGTGCAGGATCTCTGAGCCATAAATAACCTTGTGGCAGGACTCATTGCCAAAGAGGAGAAACCAGGCATACCAAAAGCAAGTGCACCTTTATTCATCTCACAGTACCATGGCATAGGACATAAAGAATGGAAAGTTACAGCTGAAATGTTAACACAAGACTTTGCAAATAGAGTGGAAATTCCACATTCCATATTACCCACAGCATTCAGGTATAGTGGAAAGAATGAACCAAACGATCAAAGATAAAATAAGGAAGGCTAAGGGTGGCACATTTGCCAAATGGAAAACTGTACTGTCTGCGGTTTAAGTAGAAATAAGAATGACCCCTTCCAAGACCAATCACTTGTACCCTTCTGAGATCCTGATGGGTCGACCTTTTCCCACACCCTGGATTAAGAAACCCTTGGTAATAGAGCAGGGAGATCTGAGTTTGATACAGGAAGAATATTGTAGAAACTTGATTATGAAGGTGAATGGCATCCACAGTAAAGTATTCTCTTCTTTTCCATTACCCTCTCAGAAACCAACACACAAGTTCCAACCCAGAGATGTGGTTGTAATTCGCCAGCTGAACCGGACCAAGAAGCAAGATTACCCCTTTGGCCTGCCCACTAGCGTAGTCGCAGTGACCAGAAACGCTGTCTTTACGGAACAATCCAGAGCCTGGATCCACGACGAGAGGATAAAGAAAGTACCACAAAAGGACCCAGAAGCAAGACGCAGATAAAGGAGGTCAAGCAGGTGATGCAAATCCTCGAAGAGCGAGTGAAACATGAGATAAAAGACTCTAAAAAAGATGACCTCACTTCTCTCACCACAGACTTTTGGCAAAGCCTTGTGCCTACTCTTTATGCTGACACTGATAGTATTTCTGCCCATATGGATCATCACTAATTGTATTCATCACCCTGAGGACTTGGGCACCCTAAAGGGCATTTGCATCCCCCCTTCTAATGGTACAGTAACTAGACAAAGGAGGGAATCCAATGTGGAGGGCCCAAAGGACTCATACCCCCCTACTGATAAAATGTTGTTACTTCAGTATAAGTATTCTTTTTTTTTTTTTCCCCTTTCAAAAGTTTTTTATTTTTCAAGAAAAAAATCAACAAAATTAAAGTACATACACTTAGTCGAGTGAAACAGTGACAGAATCATTGTGGTTACACAGGTTAGGTGCATATACATAGGGGTATGACATTTTGTTCAGTTATGTAATCATATTCCCCGTGTGGCCCAAGTTTGTTGGATCTGAGTGTGGAGATTTGGATTCCATTCTGGGCACCCCTATGGGGAACATGCTGTGCCTGGGGAACGGACCTCCCAGTCCCCCGTGGGAGAGACTGGCTGAGGATTTGCGCCAAACGATTCTGCAGGGAAGGAATCATTGTTACCACAACATCATGCTGTTGTCCGAATATGAAACCTTTCGTCTTACGAAATTACGAACCATTAGACTAACGGAATTATGAATCATTTCGTATCAACAAAAATATATCTGTTCCGAAAATACGAACGAGTCCGAATAAGAAAGCTTGCGTCTTACAAAATTACGAAGTAGCTATCGAATCCATAAGTGCTGCTCTGACTAGACTTTGTGAAGTAACAGAGGACTATGAGTGCTGCACATGGATTCATAATACCAGTGTTGAAATACCCCATTATTATGATATAATTGATAAACACCGAAGGGAGGTGTCAAACCTCCAAGCTGAAGCCAGAGACATTGCCATAGATGGGTGGAAACCCTTTAAGGGACTTGGAAGTTTTGGTGATTTTTCTGGTTCCATTTTTCTCTTGGTTGCGACAGACGGGAATGTTAATTTAAATGTGTCTGGTTTTTATCCTTGTTTTATATATATATATATATATATATATATATATATATATATATATATATATAAAATATATATTGTTCAAGCTTATTTAATGTAATGTAATTACAAACAGCTATTTTGTTTTGTGCATTGAATGCTTCCAGAGCTCTGAAGGAATTTCTCACTGATTGTCCAGGTCTAAGCAGATCATCAGTTTGGCTTTTTCGCCGTTTGGGAGATGGGCAAATGAAATAACCAGCTCACCTGCATGCCAAAGCAAACCTCTGGTTGCTGCAGAAAATGATACATTAAGTGGCAGTATTCGACCTGTATGGGGGGAGTATGACCAACCCCACCCCCCTCCCCCATTTCGCCTGTCTAAACTGTATTTTAGGGCATGGCAGTCCACTTTTATTAAACTGAAAAGTTCATATAACATCAGTTGCCCACACAGGGGTTGCCACATCAACATGAACAGACAATAGAAAATTCCAAACCACCTAGCTCCTTTTCAGCGGCACTGCTACTCTCCTTACCAGTCCCTCAGACTGTGTTGTCCAGCTCCTTTGGTTCACTTGGCTCACTTAGCCTTTAGTCGCAGCGCCCTTTTGCGTGGCCCACTACTGGCCTCTGAATAGGGGTTCTCCTGACACCTTGATAGGAGCCCACCTGACTACTAGGTGAGTCCTCCTGTCTCCTGACTCCTGGCTGGTGCTGCTCTGACGCCTAGGTGAGACCTCCTGTCTCTTGACTCCTGGCTGGGGCTCCTCTGATCCCTGGGTGAGTTCTCCTGTCTTTACTCCTGGCTGAGTTACCACTGACCCCTGGTGGAGATCTCCTGTCTCTCAACTTCTGGCTGGGGCTTCTCTGACCCTTGGGTGAGACCTCCTGTCTCCAAAGCTATCCTCAGGCGTGAGTATATAATAAACCTGCACAACTGTGTACTCACCAGGCTGTGGGCACCTGGTAAAGTCCTGACACACAATTGAAGGTTTCTCTTCCCACCCAATACACCTTGGAGCCTTCAAGCTCCAGGTTCCAATCTGGGACCTGGAGAAAGCCAAAAACACAGCTTTCTGCGCTCAGAAACGCTATTTCAGACCTTTGCATTAAATTCCAAAAATCCTGTGTCCTGCAAATGCTGTGTCATATTCGTTTTCATTTTCACAGTGGCAGGGCCTCGCACTGTCACATAGGATTTATTCATAGACATGTGCAATTTGTTTATTTCCTAATCAAAATTTGGACACATTTTTGGTTATTCGGAGATTTGGATGTAACAGAATTTCTGAATAACAATAGTAACAAATTTTGTTACAATTTATTTTGTTTTGTTTACTTGTTTTCTAACAAATTAAAAAATTTTAGAACGATTTGAATCTAAATCAGTTTATCAACCGATCCAAATTCTGTATGAAGAATAGCTGGTTGTTAAGGAGCGGGCTAGGAAGCCGGCCACCTACTCCTTAACAACCAATGACTCATCAGCTGTCAGCGGGTTTCCCCACCGACAGCTGAATGTAAAAAAAAAAATGCCAGCAATAAAAAATAAATTAAAAAAATAGCATGCCCCTCCACCGCCCCCCCCCCCCCCCCCGCAACCACCAACCTATCTATACCAGGCCCTTTTTGTTTGTTTAGTAAAGCCCTATACTCATTTACATGGGGGGTGGAGGGCACGATCTGGGGGCCCCCTTTAAAAGGCGCTTCCAGATTTCAATAAGCCCCCTGCCTGCAGACCCCCATAACCAGCGACCAGGGTTTTGGAAGAGGCCCTTGTCCTCATTAACATGGCACTCCCCATGTTGAGAGTATGTTTTCAGGAGTATGGTTCAGGAGAGGGGGGGCTCACTCATTCCCCCCCCCCTTTTCCTGTCCTGCTGGGCTGCATGCTCGGATAAGGGTCTAGTATGGATTGTGGGGGGGGGACCCCATGCTTTTTTTACTTTAGTTTTTTGCATGGGGTCTCCCTTAAAAGCTATACCAGACCATAGCTGAGAGCTGATAAATCATCGATTGTTAAGGACGCAGTGGTCGGCTTCCCTGCCCGATCCTTAACAACCAGCTATTCTTCACACAGATTTCGTATCGGTTGATAAATTTTCGACCGATTCAAATTCGAATCATTCTGAATATTTGGAATTCGTTATTAAATGAATAAACTAAAATTAAATGAAATTCGAAAGGAATCCACAAAACAAAATTAGTAACATACCAAATTTACTTGAAAGGAAAAAAAAGCTAATTTTTCAGTTCTGCACGTCTATTTAGTCATATATTTCTGTGTATATTTATAAAGTGTAGTGCAGTTATTAGCAGCCCTTTTTTGTTGCACTTAAAGCGGTAGCAAACCGCTTAAAAAAAAAAAAAAAAAAAAACCTGCAAGACATACGCATACTAGCACATTATGAAATATTATGAAATACTTTAAGGAGATAGGAAGATACATTTTGGGACTTTGCATGAGGACAGTGGGGCCCGTTCAATACCCCTCCTCCATCCCAGTTCAATAGTGAAATAAAGGGAGAACAAGGGCGGGACTTTGAATGAGGCACATGGGAGCAGTAGTGTAAGTTAAATAAGAATGCGGTTTATTAAACAATAGTACAAAACATGATACAAAATTTCATATATTTACATATTTAGGCACAAGGCTCTACATATGTTGGCACATAGCTCTATAATGATAATCTGTAATCATCGAGAGACGCATTCCAGCAAGGACTTCAATAATAAGCAATTGAATATAATAAAATAGGAACGTTCACACATATATGGTTGATAATGTGTACAGATAACGGTAGTTGTAAGCTCTACGCCATTTCGGGACCTTATAGCCACTCATCAGGAGCATAACCGTAGTGACAACCTATGAAATGGGGGAGTTAGCAGTATTGAAATGTTTGAGAGATAAGTGGGTAAATGTAATGTATGAATCCCACAATATATCATTTAAACCATGGACTTACAGTATGTATGTGCAGAGGCAGCCCTGGATGCCAAGCCCACCAGTATTGCCAAGGCCCAAAGCTGAGGGGGCATATCGCGGCGGCTACAACAACACAGAGAACCCCTCTCAGATTGGGTCAGTGTATGGGAAGCAGAGTGGAGAAAAAGTGGAGGTGACCTTTAAAAAAAGGGGAGAGGTGAAGAGGATTCCAACCTGGAAAAACAAATATAAGGAGTGAGTGAGTGTGTATGATAAGTATAAGTGGTGAAATTAGTGATGATAGTGTAGGATGGGGGAATTGGTATAGAAGAAAGTGAAGAAAAAAAAAGGGATGTAAAGGGGAGAATAGAAAAAGGGAGAGAAGAAGAAAATAAGGAGGAAAGGAAAGGAAAAAAGGGGAAAAGGAGAAATGGGAAAGAAAAGAAGAAGAAAGAGAAGAAAGAAGAGAGAAAGAAGAGAAGAATAAAAGGGAAAAAGCGAAGAAAAAGAGGAGGAAGCTGGGAAAAGAAAAAACAGGGTGAAAGCTAAAGGAAAATCAGGGCGGTCAAAAGGATGGCCGGAGAAGTGAACAGTGAGTAATAGAGAGTGAGGGGAAACATACCTGTTGGATGTGGATAGGGGCAATGCTGCCGGCAGCGTGTGATAGCAGTGAAATTGTGGAGAGGACCAGCGTGTAGGACCAGCGCACCGGGGGAGGACACCGTGGAGAGCGCCGCCACAGATTAGCCCCCAACGTCATGCCCCAGCTGCCTAAGGGGAGCCTGGAAGCGCCCCGATCCAGCCAGCTAAGCACCCAGACCAGCCGTTCGTGGGCAAGCCACCAAGCCAACCAGGCGCTGAAGAGTGGAAACTCGAGCGGCGGCTATAAGGCACCACGAGGACGCCAAAACAGCCGGCGCGAGGAGCATGACGTCAACACGCAGTGGGGAGGAACCTGCCCGCCCCGAGTCATGGAAAGGGGCGGGGGGGATACAACCACAGTGCGCGTCGCAGCTCCGGGACGGGGCAGGAAGGGCAGGCGAGAACAGACAGCGGCCGGAACCATAAATGTGCATACATAAGGAACCAGTGTGTCAAAAGATGAAATAAATAGGGTAATGGTCCAATGGTTATTACTCAGTCAAAGCAATAAAATTGCTTGGATGGAAGATACAAAGTAGTATGTCAATAAAGTAAGCACATTGAGATAAAATATAGAATGGAAAAAAAAGAAAAATCATATATAATGGTATAATGATGTAATGATAATAAGTGCAACCATGTGCCTCCATCCCTGTTTAATTAATTTAAGGAGATAGGAAGATACATTTTGGGACTTTGCATGAGGACAGTAGGGCCGTTCAATACCCCTCCTCCATCCTGGTTCAATAGTGAAATAAAGGGAGAACAAGGGCGGGACCTCTGCACATACATACTGTAAGTCCATGGTTTAAATGATATATTGTGGGATTCATACTTTACATTTACCCACTTATCTCTCAAACATTTCAATACCGCTATCTCCCCCATTTCATGGGTTGTCACTATGGTTATGCTCCTGATGAGTGGCTATAAGGTCCCGAAATGGCGTAGAGCTTACAACTACCGTTATCTGTACACATTATCAACCATATATGTATGAACATTCCTATTTTATTATATTCAATTGTTTATTATTGAAGTCCTTGCTGGAATGCGTTTCTCGATGATTACAGATTATCATTATAGAGCTATGTGCCAACATATGTAGAGCCTTGTGCCTAAATATGTAAATATATGAAATTTTGTATCATGTTTTGTACTATTGTTTAATAAACCGCATTCTTATTTAACTTACACTACTGCTCCCATGTGCCTCATTCAAAGTCCCGCCCTTGTTCTCCCTTTATTTCATTATGAAATACTTACCTTAGAATGAAGCCCTCGCAGCGACGCCAGGTCACCGCTGAGGGGGCTGACATGTCTCCCCCCGGTGTTTCTTCCGGGTTTGCGGGCTCCAGCTCTCTGAGTGGTCGGAGCCACGATGACGTCACTCCCACGCATGTGCGCGGGGGCCCTCGCTTCCAGCAAGAAGCTCTGAAGTTCTGGCACGATACGCCGGACCTTCAGAGTGCATGCGCTGCTGACATCAGTGGCTGCATGCGGGGTGAATATCTCCTAATCGTACACCGTTCAGGAGATATTCACCCTGCATGCAGCCGCCTTATTATAGGCTTACCTGTAGGTAAAAATCAAAAAGCGGGGCATACAACCGCTTTAACTATTTGTTGTTCCTGTTTTCCCCCCTTTTTTTTTTATTGGAATGTTGGTTTAGCATACTTAAGTTGTGTAAAGGTTAATATGTTACTTAGGTCTGTAAATTATATTTTTTATAAAAGATACAGTATGTAGACATGTGCACTGTTGTAAAAAAAAAATTTCTTCTTCGTTTTTGTTTCATTCGTTTTTTGTTATCTTTTTCAGGTCATTTGTAAATTCATAAATTCATAGATTCGAAAATTCGTAAATTGGAAAATTGGAAAATCCAAAAATTCGAAAGAACAAAAATCTGAAAATTCTAAATAATAACTTACTATTAAATTATAGTTAGTGGAAGTTCCTTTCGAATTTGGCTGTTAGTGAACGTAACGAATACGAATTTATCCAAAGTTACGAATGATCCAAAATAATGAATGCCGCATCTAAACAACAAATTAATAATAAATAATAATAATTAAAAAGTTTTTATTATTATTGATATTTATTATTATTAATTTGTTACGTTCTATTCGTTTAGATACGGCATTCGTTTATTTCGAATAATTCATAACTTCGGATAAATTCGTATTCGTTACGTTCAATTACAGCCAAATTTGAAAGGAAATTCCAATGCCTATAATAGTTAGTTATTATTTCAGATTTTCGAATTTTCGTGTTTTCAGATTTATGAATTTACGAATTTTGAATTTCGAAAGTTTATGAATTTTCGAAATTCGAATTTCACGAGTTTATGAATTTTTGAATATTTGAATTTAGTTAAATTAGTTAAATGGGTTTTCGTAAATTCGGATGCTTCCGAATTAACTAATTTGATGAAATTTGTTAAACAACGAATTTGGAACAAAAAAAAATTGTCTAACAGTATGTGAAGGTGCTCTGTTTGAGTTCAACCCGTTTAATATTTATTTCCCAGTGGACACCATCCATAGTCATGTACAAGCAATATAAAAACTCCTTTCAGTCCCCAACACCAAGAGGGCAGGGAAGGGAATTGGGACTTTTAGTTGTGCCACTGAAAAATCACATAGAGTTAAAACACCAATAATGTTTTATTACATTGTATTAAAAGTCATACACAAGACAAAAGACATAGTTAAAAATACAGAGTTCATGTATATAACCAATATGATAATATTTTTGGCTGATCTACTGGGATTTACACACACAACTATCTCTCGGGTTTACAAAGAATAGTCAGAAAAAGAGAAAATATCCAGTGAGCGGCAGTTGTGTGGACAAGAATGCCTTGTTGGTGTCATAGGTCAGAGGAGAATGGGCAGACTGCAGGGGCGTTGCTAGGTGGCAAAAAGACCAGGGGCTTCAGCCTGAAGTCCAAGGCTCGTAGGGGGGGGGCATGCAGTAGTGGTAAGCTCACTTGCTGGTTGCTGCCTGTCTTACCTGTGCCCATCAATGCTGACCACTAAACTCACCTGCCTGACACACTGACCAATACACTGACCTACCTACCTGACATACACTGACCTACCTACCTGACATATACTGATATACTGACTTACCTGACATACACTGACCTACCTACCTGACATACATACACTGACCTACCTGACATACACACACTGACGGTAGTGACATACACTGGCAGACTGGTTTGGGATGATAAAAAGGCAACAGTAAATAACCACTCGTTACATCCAAGGTATGCAGAATACCATCTCTGAACGCTGAACGCACAACACACTGACCCTTGAAGCAGATGGGCTACAGCAGCAGAAGACCACACCAGGTGCCACTCCTGTCAGCTAAGAACATCGGCGTGGGAATCGCTGCACTTACCCCACCCCCCCCTCCCACGTGAGGTCCGGCACTTAGTGGCAGCGGCGGTGTGCTCTCCTCCTCCTCCCTGGTTCTTTGCAGGCTGCTGTGGTGTGGTGTCAGTGGCAGCTTCAGCTCCAGAGTGTCTCCTCTTCCAGAGCACTAGGCATCCAATAGGATCGCCTGGCGCTTTGGCCAATCGAGAAACAGGTCTCATTGACCTGCCTCCTGATTGGTGGGGAGGCACTGTGGTGTGAAAATAGTGAAAATTAATTGGCTATGGTCACAATTGGGTGGGATCAGGGCACACTCTCTGCTCCCCGAGCCCACCCTTTTTTGAACCCTATTACAGCCTCTGGCTCTAATGTGATGAAACACCCTCCCACCCCCACTATAGGAGTCCATGCGTCCGGCTTCCTGAAAGGGGCTGGGCGCATGTATAGGGAGGCGGCGGCAGGTATTGAGGGGGCACCTGCAGCTCAAACAAGTTCTAGAGCTTCTTTTTAGGCAGATTACAGGTGTTTTTCTTCTTTTTACATTGGTGACCATTTAACCTGTAGAAAATTGGGCAAAACGCATCAAAGTTGCAGCAAAATCGTGGCAAAATCTCTGTAAAATTGCGCAACTTTCAGCCTGAATGCAGTCTAATAGTGCAATATGTGCATGTCAAAGTCCATCCAGTGTTATAAATCCAATGGTGTCTCTGATTTAAAAAAAAAAAAAGTCCATGGTGATGAAACATGGTCTAAGAAGGCTTTACTGTGCTACGTATAAATAAATACATTGACATGTACCACATGCTGCTATACTAGGTTACAATACTCTTTGTCTTGCATTGACTGTTCCTGACAAGTGTTAATCTTTGGAATAAACTCCTGCCAAATTATCACATTGCGTATAGAACATTCCTGTCAACTTGCATTTGTATGATGTTCAGTACTGTCTGTAGAATGTGGCATGCGGCTGGAGAGCATTCCAGAAAAACAGGGTGGAAAGTTAACTTGTTCATAAAAAATAAAGATCTTTATTACAATAGCAGGTGCCATGGGTCCATTGTCTGCCCAGTGATGGAGATTTAACCAGGATTGGTCAGGTTTGCCAACAGCGGACAACTAGCTCAGGGGGGTCATTTGGCTCTTGGCCCAGAACAAATAATATATGTTGGCCTGGTGGCCCTGAGTAGAGTTGCTTCACCACTTAGACAAGGGACTTACCGTCAATGACAGCTCCTTGGCATTAGCTATCTGTCTGCTCCCTGTTCAGACCTGTGGTTACAGCACCTGGCAGAGGGAAGCTAAGATCAAAAACACAGCAAGATGACCTCAAACTATCAGGAGGAAAAATCGTAACTGATTTCAGAAAGTATTATTTTAATGAAAAGTAATTGAATAGACTTCCAGTAGATGTATAGAGTAAGTGGATCCAATCATGCTTGAAAAAAAAAAAAAATCTATACTCTATACTTTTTTCTGCTGTCAATGTTTCTATGTTTTTACGTGTTTATGTCTCTGAGATGTCATGTGACCAAATGCCAAGAACTGCAAAGAATGCTCATGCTGGAAGATTTGTCACAATCAACCATGTCCAATAGGACACTCACGTTTCACCATATCCACCAATCAATAAGGCAATGGGGCACACATTTTTTATCCTACATAAATCTGTCAAAACCATGAAATGAAATGAAAAAAAAAACTTGAAATGGCTGGTTGGTCCTTGGTCATAGGCTTCCAATCCTCCATTATCTGTAGGTATAGATGTACGTTCCCTGGAAGATGCCCCTGATGACGCCATCTTAGCCAAAATTTTGTAGGGCAGAGCCGGAAGTTGTGACATCACCACGCATGCGTAGCCGCCATTTTGCATTGAATTGTAATTTGTTTGGATGCCAATTGTTGCTAATACTTCTGTAAGTGTTTTTAACCAATTAAATTTATCTTAAACTTGATGGTTTTACACTATGTGAGCCTGGTGCTCTCTTTTTTATCTTCTTGGAGTCTTGGTCCAAAGATGCTGGCTTAAATTGGAGAAGTGGTTGTGATTCCTCTTATACTGCTGACTAGGGATGAGCCGAACACACCCCGGTTCGGTTCGCGACAGAACAGACCAAATATTTGTGCAAACACGCGAACCCCATTAAAGTCTATGGGACGCGAACATGAAAAATCAAAAGTGCTAATTTTAAAGGCTAATATGCAAGTTATTGTCATAAAAAGTGTTTGGGGACACAGGTCCTGCCCCAGGGGACATGTATCAATGCAAAAAAAAAAAAGTTTTAAAAAACGGATGTTTTTTCAGGAGCAGTGATTTTAATAATGCTTAAAGTGAAACAATAAAAGTGAAATATTCCTTTAAATATTGTGCCTGGGGGTGTCTATAGTATGCCTGTAAAGTGGCGCATTTTTCCCATGTTTAGAACAGTCCCTGCACAAAATGACATTTCTAAAGGAAAAAAAGTCATTCAAAACTGCTTGCAGCTTTAATGTAATGTTGCCCAGCCCATTACCAGGCCCTTAGGGTCTGGTATGAATATTAAGGTGAACCCCGCACCCAAATTAAAAAAAAAAAAAAAAAAAAAAAAAAGGCGTGGGGGCCCCTAGGCCCTATATACTCTGAGCAGCAGCAGTATACAGGCGGTCCCCGGGTTACAAACAAGATAGGGACTGTAGATTTGTTCTTAAGTTGAATCTCTTCGTAATTTGGAACAGGTACATTTTGTAAGTGTAGCTCCAGCCAAAAAATCTATTTTTAAGCTTTTTGGATAACATAGGGAAGGGTTATCATCACCCCTGTAAAATTTGTTTTGCTGTCTGTGCCCCTGTTCAGAAGATTTCACCTCACTTTCTGTCCCGATGACAATTGGATTTTGAAATTTTTGGGTTATTAGGGAAACAAGGATTGGTGATAAAGCATCAGTGGGGAGACACCTTTTTCCCATATTAACTCTTACAGGAGAGAATTTCCCTTCCTCGAGGTAGATTTCCTCTCATTTCCTGTTGCCCCCCTCCATTTCTAAGTAGGAGTCGTATGTAAGTCGGGTGTTTGAAAATAGGGGACCGCCTGTATATACTATACGGCTTGCCCTATACACTCTGTGGAAAATTGGGCCTTAGGTGTTGGTGGTACCAGAACACTGTAAGCCCTCACAGTTACTCTTAGTGGGCACTGGAACGGGCCCTGCTGTGAAATATTATATCAAGAATTGTAATGACATGCCCCTGTTAAACAGGAGCAGAAAAATTGGGCCTTAGGCGGTGGTGGTGGTGTTGGTGGCACAACACTGTAAAGCCTCACAGATACTTTTGTTGAGTGCAGGAACAGGCCCTGCTGTGAAATATTAGATCAAAAATTGTAATTATGCACCCCTGTTAAACAGGGGCAGAAAAATTGGGCCTTAGGTAGTGGTGGTGCCCTGAACCGAAAATATTCTTAGAAGCTATCATCATAAAAATTGAGGAGGAATAGGATAGTCACTTATCATAATAGGATAGTCACTCAGCATATGCAGTCTTCAAGGGATCCCACATCCATAGAAAAATAATTTGTTTACATCAGCATCAGGTGCTTGGTAGCTGGTGATCCAAGACTGATTAATTTTTATGAATGTGAGCCGATCAACAGAGTCTGTGGACAGGCACACTCTGTGATCGGTTACAAAGCCTCCAGCAGCACTGAATGTGCGTTCAGAAAGAACAATGGATGCAGGACAGGCCAGTAGCTCAATTGTAACCTCCCAGGCTCTGGAAACGCATTGCACAAACCTTTCTGCAAGGCCTCCCGAAGATGTTTCATCCTCTGCGAAGGCTGGATAAGTTCTGCAACCTTACCCTTGTAACATGGATCAAGAAGAGCTGCCAGCCAGTAATGATCCCTCTCCTTGATACCACGAATCCTAGGGTCCTTTTGCAGGGTTTTCAGGATCAGGGAGGCCATGCAGCGTAGGTTTGCAGAGGCATTCGATCCTCTGGGTCACTAAGGATCACATGATCCTCAACCACCTCCTCCCAGCCATGTACAACTCCATGGGTTTCTGGGGACTGCAAACGATCCCTTGAAGACTGCTGCTGATGCTGAGTGTTATCCTCCACCTCCATGCTGACACAACCCATCTCCTCCTCCTCCTCTTCTTCTTCTTCCTGTGTGATCGGCGGGCCTGCAGAAATAATAGTATCTGGATAAAGGGGGCCTTGAGAGGTAAGGAAGTCCTCCTCTTCCTCCTGCTGTTCTGCCTCAAGTGCCCTGTCCATTACTCCACAAAGCATGTGCTCCAACAGGAAGACAAGAGGGACAGTATCACTGATGCATGCACTATCACTGCTCACCATCCTCGTGGCCTTCTCAAATGGTGACAGGACAGTGCATGCATCCTTGATCAGTAGCCACTGGCGTGGCGAAAAAAAGGCAAGATCCCTGACACAGGTACTCATTGATAGCCCTCTGCTGCGTGTGCAGCCACTGCAGCATTGCAAACATTGAGTTCCACCTGGTGGTCATGTCACAAATGAGGCAGTTCTTGGGCAGGTTGCATTCTCTTTGAATGTCAGCCAGCCAAGCACTAGCATTATATGACCGGCGGAAATGACCACAGAATTTCCTGGCCTGCAGACCAACTCAAGCATCGCATGGCATCTTTTTGCCTGAGTGCTTGCGTAGCCCCTTGAATGCCTACGGAGCACTGCTGGTTCAGAGGACAAATTTGCAGAGGAAGAGGCATAGCGGAAGAAGAAGATGAGGGGGTGGAGGAGAGAGCTGTGGCAGAATCACCACTAGCATTTTGGAGGTGTGGTGGCGGAACAAGCTCCAACAATACTGAACCCTGTCCTGCATCCTTCCCAGCTGCCAGTAGAGTTACCCAGTGCACCATGAAAGAAAGGTAACATCCCTGTCCATGCCTGCTGGACCATGAGTCAGCAGTAATATGCACCTTACTGCTGACCGCCCTGTCCAACGAGGCCAAGACATTGCCTTCCACATGCTGGTAGAGAGCCGGAATGGCTTCCCGTGAAAAGAAATGGTATTTGGGAACCTGCCACTGAGGTACCGCACATTCCACAAATTCACAAAAAGGGGCAGAGTCTACCAGCTGAAAAGGCAGCAGTTGCAGTGCTAGCAATTTGGCCAAGCTAGCATTCAGATGCTGAGCATGTGGATGGCTTGAACCAAATTTCTTTTGATGGTTTAGCAACTGGGGTAGGGAAATTTGCCTGCTAAAACCCAATGTTGGTGTACCACTAGCAGATGGGCCGCAAGTACTTGGGACACCTATTTCTATACCTTCATTCCTCTCAGTTCAGGTTTCTGAGAGGACTGGAGGTATAGTGCGGTTGGAGATTCCAGCTGATGAGGAGCAAGGAGAGGTCCGCCTTGTTCTTTGATGTGGGACTTTTAAGTGCTGTTGCCAACGGACTGCATGGGAGGTCATCATATGTCTGGTCAAGCATGTGGTGCTCAAGCGGCTGCTGTTGTGGCCACGCTTGATACGCTTCAGACATATGTTGCAAACAGCAACGATGTGATCTGCTGCACACGTGTCAAAAAAGGCCCACACCAAAGAACTTTTCAAAATATGCAAGTTAGCAGTGCCCTGCACCTGCTTAGCTCTGCGGTGTGATGCAATAGGGTGGCTGACCATAAGCTGCCCCCTGGAGGGCATCCTACCTCATTGGAGATGTGCCTCCTCCTCCTCTCTTCTATCAGGCACCCAAGTTGAGTCAGTGACCTCACCATCCCCTCCCTCCTCGTCACTGGAGCAAACTTGGCAGTATGCTGCAGCTGGGGGAACATGACTGCCAGTTTCTTGACCTTCTTGGGCACCCCCTCTCTCTAGGCTGCTGTTACTCCCTTCCTCAACCTGGGTACCATCATCGGAGCCAACTATGGGTGCACTGTATGTATTGTGTACACCACCAGGAAAGTAGTAGCAACTGCACTAGGGGTGCACGGTACTGTGTACACCAACAGAAGTTTAATAACAACTATAGGTGTACTGTATTGACCACCAGAAAGGTATGAGCAACTGCACTATGGGTGCACAGAACTGTATACTGTGTACACCGCCTGAAGTATATTAGAAACAGTACACCAGGAATAGACTGCAGTCAGATCTAGCTAAACTGGACACAGTGGATATAGATATATATATGAACCTTAAGTGCAGCAGAATTTTTTTTTATACCTTGGCCAGATCTGTGTCTTGCCACAATTCTGTCTCTGAGCTCTTCAGGTAATTCCTTTGACCTCATGATTCTCATTTGTTCTGACATGCACTGTGAGCTGTAAGGTCTTATATAGACAGGTGTGTGGCTTTTGTAATCAAGTCCAATCAGTATAATCAAACACAGCTGGACTCAAATGAAGGTGTAGAACCATCTCAAGGATGATCGGAAGAAATGGACAGCACCATAAATATACGTGTCACAGCAAAGGGTCTGAATACTTAGGACCATGTGATATTTCAGTTTTTCTTTTTTAATAAATCTGCAAAAATGTCAACAATTCTGTGTTTTTCTGTCAATATGGGGTGCTGTGTGTACATTAATGAGGAAAAAAAATGAACTTAAATGATTTTAGCAAATGGCTACAGTATAACAAAGAGTGAAAAATTTAAGGGGGTCTGAATACTTTCCGTCCCCACTGTGTATATAAATTATATATATACCGTATTTATCGGCGTATAACACGCACTTTTTTCCCCTTAAAATCAGGGGAAAGTCGCAGGTGCGTGTTATACGCCGATACCATGCGATCCCGAGCTGTCAAAACTTAAAAATCGCCGACCGCGATTTGAAAATGGCGCCGCCGGCGCCGAAATACACAGAGCCGGTTCTCGGCTCTTTCCGGCGGCTCTCGTTCACTTTCGGCTCCACTCGTAGTCCCGAGCGGAGCTATCCGAACCTACTCGGCTAGGTTCGGATAGCTCCGCTCGGGACTACGAGTGGAGCCGAAAGTGAACGAGAGCCGCCGGAAAGAGCCGAGGACCGGCTCTGTGTATTTCGGCGCCGGCGGCGCCATTTTCAAATCGCGGTCGGCGATTTTGAAGACAGGGGATCGAAGGCTGCACTGGGGAAGGCTGCACTGGGCAAGGCTGCACACAGTACTAACTCACATAGTACTAATTGCATGGTGCTATTTGACTTCTCATATTGAGAGTCACACTGCTTCTGGAAAGCTTATACAAGTGGCAGAATTGGGAGAGCAATGGGTTGTGCATCGATTTAAAGAGTTATTTTCATCGGTGTATGGACTTTTATCGCTACTGTTTTCTCTGGCGCTTATTTTCATTGGTATATTAGACATTATTTAAAGTGATATACACATTGATGATCAGGAGCTGGTGAGATGGGCTCTCAATGATGTCAGCACTGTGCATCCAATCATAGTGTATAAAGGTCAGGATCCCAACTTATCATCCTTGAGCATTAGAGCATGTAAAGCACAGGCTGTGCTTGTCCTGTTGCCATGTTGGAATGTGTATGCTGCGTCTAGTCCATCCAATTTAAACAGTTTTTGTGTTTATATTGGGTGAAGAAAATAACAAGGTACCTTAATTTTGGGTATGGTTTATTACACATTCTTATGCCATACATAAGTCATGGTCCAATTTACTTCATAAGCATATCCTTAGAACGCCTTACCAATTCACTCTTTCCCAATGTCCAAAAGCACTGTGGGATCTCTTGGGCCTGGACCTGCTCGAGCTGTACGAGGAGATGGTGGTGGAGGGCAGAATGCCTCCGTCACTGAGGGAGGGGATGATCACGATTTTGTATAAACAGAAGGGGGAGAGATTGTATTTGAAAAATTGGCGTCCGATCTCTCTTCTGAACATGGACTACAAAATCCTCGCCAAGGTTTTAGCCAACAGGCTGAAGTCTGTCATTGGACAGATCATCCACCCGGATCAGACTTGTGGCATTCCTGGTCGCAGGATTGTGGACAGCCTTGCGCTTGTCTGGGACACGGTCCAATACATTCATGGCCGCCGTGTGCACGCGGCCCTGGTCAGTCTTGACCAGGAGAAGGCCTTTGACGTGTCTCCCATGAGTTTATGTGCAGAGCTCTGCACAGGTTTGGTCTTAGGGAAATGTTTTGTTCGTATGTGAATGTAATGTATAATGACATTTATAGTTTGGTGTTGGTAAATGGCTGGAAAACTGACCCCTTTCCAATTCGGTCTGGGGTCAGACAAGGCTGCCCTCTCTCACCTCTGCTTTTTGTTTGCTGTATTGAGCTCTTCGCCCAAGACATCAGACAGATGGGAGGTCAAGTACTCACTCATGGATGATGTGACAGTGTTCTGTGCCGACCGGCGCTCCATCGACACACTCGCCCAGATCTGTGAGGACTTCGGCCAAGCTTCAGGGGCAAAGGTCAACTGTGGGAAGGCAGAGGTCATGCTCTTTGGAAAGTGGTTCCTGCCTTCTTCTACCCCCATCCCTTTCAACATCAAAGCGAACTTCATCAAAATCCTTGGGGTCTGGTTTGGAGCTGAGGGCGCAGCCCTGAAGTCCTGGGACGACAAAAGTTTGGATTTTGGAGCCTCGGGGAACTCACCATCGAAGGTAAAACACTGGTACTCCGCAGCGAGATTCTCCCTGTGTTGCAGTACCTCACACAGGCCTGGTCCCCCGGGTCAACACCTGCAAGGCCATCACCAGGGCGGTGTTTCACTTCATCTGGAGCTCCAAAATGGACAGAGTGAAGCGGGTGGTTATGTTCAAGGAACCTCTCAAGGGCGGTAAGGGCGTGCCTGACACCGCCACACTACTGAGGGTGTTCTGTGCTTGTAACTGCATCCGCAGAACTTTGGTTGACAGAACTGTGGACTCTGGCGGTAACTCCATGTCCCGTTTTTTCCTCCTGCCTCTTTGGAGGTCCCTTGGATGGGACAAATGGGACAGTTCCATCCCCTACAACTGGGATTCTCAGTATTACTTGGATACTTTTAAGTTTATCAGGGAGCAGGGGCTGCATGCAGTGAAACCCGACTTGTGGAAGCCAAAAACTATCCACAAATTGATTAGAGCATCTGACATTGTTGAGACTGTCCCAGGCCTCACTTCAGCCACTTGCAGTGTGGTATGGAGGAATGTTTCTTCAAAGAGACCCACCAATAGGCACAAAGATCTGGAATGGATGGCAATCCAAGGGGGGTTGCCACTCAGGACATTCATGCATGCCAGAAACCTGTGCAGATACAGGCACTGCCCCTTTTGCATCATCCAGGAGGAAACTGCTTTTTATGTTTTCTGGGAGTGCCCCTTTCCACAGGGCCTGTTGAGGGCCTTGGAACCTGAACTGAAAGACTTTGTACCACAGACTGCTATCACACACTTTGATGTGTTGAACGGACTTTTCTGTGGAATCATTCACAGGAGGACATTGACAGCGCCTGGCGGGTGTTGTGCTGCTTTAAGGACGCTTTATGGTGCACCAGAAAGCGCCTCATCCACCAGCGGGAGAGGATGTCCATTAAGGACTGTCGCAGACTGGTCCACAGTCTGCTCAGAGACTATAACTTGATGGACTTTAAAGAGGAAGAGGAGGTCTGAAGATTCCCCCCCCCTTTCCCCCCCGTGTATCCTTTGGCAGTTCAATAAAGCTTCGGGCCTGTGAACTCTTTTTTCTCCTCCCCTACCCCACCTCCTCCACCCCCTCCCATCACACCCATTGCCGCCCATTGGAATGCTATATGGCAGTATATGACTTGACATTTTTGTGACATGTTTTTAAAGTAATGCTTTCAGGGTAATGCGGTGTCATGCATGATGTGATGTTTCGGGGTATTATTACTCTGTGCAACACATCAGGCATTATACCGCAGGATGAATGTAATTTATTTGTATGCTTGGAACTGTATTGTTATGTAGTGTATTTATGCGCTGCATCGCAGTACAGAGTGGAATGTACCCTGTTGAAGTATTTGTTTTTTGTATATTTTCTTTCAAAATAAAGTATACATTTTCAACCAAAAACAAGACCCGGACTGGAACCAAGCCTGCCACAGAGGTTGGAAAAATCCGGGCCGGATTCTGGTTCAGTCTCTGGCAATAGAACAAATGTGAGGTGAAATATATCGATAATCGATGACCCCGCCTCGCATACCAACACATATCCTCACCCTCTGCTCAAGCCCCTGCGGCTGAGCAATTGTCCCAAACATACCGTGCATGCGGGAGAGGGCATTGGCATTGTTTTGGAGCTTGCCCAACCTATGCCCTACTGTTTAAATTTAAAGGGCTGTAAAGCCAGGAACTACCTTGTCACGCAGCCATTTTTCTCTCTGTTGTCACACATCCACTTCAGGGGAGAATGGTCGGTGACCAGCCTAAATAACCTCCCCAACAAGTAATACTTCAGGGAGTCTAAGGCCCATTTAATAGCGAGACACTCCTTTTTGACAATGGCATAGTTTTTTTCATGCTTGTTCAGTTTCCGGCTCAGGTATACAACCGGGTGTTCCTCACCATCTCTGTTCTGGGATAGTACAGCCCCTAGTCCCACCTCAGAGGCGTCCGTCTCTACCACAAACTCCTTTGTGAAGTCCGGGGTCACTAGCACCGGTAATACACAAAGGGCCTGCTTTAATTTCTGGAATGCCTCCTCGGCTTCAGGATTCCATTTAACCATGACCGACACTCTACCCTTCGTCAGGTTAGTCAGAGGGGCGGCAATGGTGGCAAAGTTGGGTATAAACCGTCTGTAATACCCCGTAATGCTAAGGAAGGCCCAAACTTATTTTTTGTTTAACGGTTGGGGCCATTTTTGAATTGCCTCAACCCTTATTGGTCTGAGGCTTGACCAGTCCCCGGCCAATAACGTACCCAAGGTATTTGGCTTCCCCCAGGCCCATGGAACACTTTTTTGGGTTGGCCATGAGACCTGCTTTCCTAAGAGAATCTACCACTGCTTGTACTCGGGGCAGGTGCGATTCCCAATCTGGGTTGTGGATGACCACATTGTCCAAATAAGCAGCTGCATACGGGCGATGTGGTCTCAAAGTTTTGTCCATCATTCGCTGGAATGATGCAGGGGTTCCATGAAGACCAAAAGGCATGCGCTTGTACTGAAACGAGCCCTCAAGAGTGGAAAAGCAGTCTTATATTTGGCCGATTCAGTTAGCGGTATTTGCCAAAAGCTTTTCGTTAGGTCTGGGTTGTTATGTAGCGAGCATGTCCCAACCTGTCCACGAGTTCGTCGACCCGAGGCATCGGGTATGCATCGAACTTAGACACACTGTTGAGTTTCCTAAAGTCGTTACAAAACCTGATAGTGCCATCAGGTTTGGGGACCAGCACTATGGGGCTCGACCACTCACTGTGGGACTCTTCTATCATGTCTAACTCTAACATATTTTTGATTTCCTTTGTGACTGCCTCTCGCCTGGCCTCTGGGATTCTATATGGCTTTACATTTACGCGAACCCCAGGTTCCGTCACTATGTCATGTTGGATCACGTTGGTCAGTCCGGCGAAAGTTGGAGAAAAAGTCTCTATTTTTGTACACAAACGCCCTAACGTCCCTTTGTTGTGCCACGGTCTAAGGGAGGCAGGGATGCGGCCAGTAAAGTCTCTCTGTCCTTCCAGTGCTTTAAGAGATTCACATGATAAATTTGGTGTGGTTTCCTTTTCCCTGGCTAGTAGACTTTGTAGTTTACCTCCCCCACCCTTTCGACAACCTCAAAAGGGACCCTGCCACTTGGCTAGGAACTTGCTTTCTACCGTAGGCACCAGTGCCAACACTCTGTCCCCGGGGCTGAAAGTACAGATCCCAATCATAGACCGTCCTCTGAGCCTCCTGGGGCTTGCTCCATAAGTTCTCGTACCAGGGGCAGGACAGCTGCAATTCGATCCTGCATCAAGGAGACATGCTCTATGACGCTTCTATATGGGGTGGCTTCTCCTTCCCATGTTTCTTTGGCGACATCTAGTAGCCCCCTGGGATGTCTACCATACAAGAGCTCAAAGGGGGGATAGCCTGTGGATGCCTGCAGAACCTCACGTATGGCAAACATGAGATAAGGTATCAAAAAATACCAGTTTCTCCTATCTTTGTCGACACCCTTTTTCAGCATACTTTTCAAAGTTTGGTTAAATCTTTCAACAAGACCATCTGTTTGGGGTTGGTAGAGGTACGGAGATGGGAGATTTTGTATATCTTACACAATTCCTTGATAACCCTGGACATAAATTGGGGACCCTTATCGGTTAAGATCCCTTTTGGGATCCCCACTCGACTAAACATCCGGACTAGCTCCTTGGCGATAGCCTTAGCCGAGGTGTTACGCAAGGGAATGACCTCAGGATCGCATAGTCAAGGATTACCAAAATATGCTGGTGACCCCGGGCAGACTTCACTACCGGCCCTACTAGGTCCATGCCAATTCTCTCAAATGGGACCTCGATTATTGGTAGAGGAACAAGGGGACTGCGAAAATGTGTCGACGGTGCCGACATGTGGCAATCAGGGCACGATTCACAGTACTCCCTGACATCTACATACAACCCGGGCCAGAAAAATATCTGGGCGATTCTCTCCTTGATCTTTTCGATACCAAGATATCCCACCCATTACATGACCATGGGCCAGGTCTAGCACCACCCTACGGAAGGGTTTGGGAACCAGTAGCTGTTCTACCATGTCCTCTCCCCGTTTTACCACCTGATACAGTAAATGGTTTTTAAGGGCCATGTAGGGGAGAGACACCCCCCCAATTAGGATCCACTGGTTCCCCATCCACCATCTTAACGTTTTCTCTGGCTCTCATGAGGGTGGCATATCGGTGTTGCTTGGTACAGAAATCCTCTCTCCTGACCTCTAGGTTGGGTACCACATTCCGGCTACTCTCATTGTCAGGTTCAAAGGTGTTCTCCTGTTCATTACTCCCGGGCTGGGAGCTAGCTTCCAGGTCCTCTGGGTCCACAGCCATGACAGGGAAAGGAAGAGGATCCCCGGCTTCCTTGATCCCACAAACAGCATCCCCTTTGTTTTGGCAAAAAGGGTCTGGTGAGAGTTCCCGTTATTCCCAAGCAGGGGGAGCTGTACCTACCAGCCTCCCTTTGCTCTCCCATAAATTCCAGATATGGGGAAAATCTCTCCCCACTAAAGCTTCATGCAGCAGCGAAGGTACCACCCCCACTAAATGTGTTACACTGCCCCAGTGGGTATCAACCTCAACCACCGCTGTCTGGTAGTCCTGAGTGTCCCCATGGATGCAAATGACCCCAATAGTACTGGGGTGTAGTTTTACACAATCATACCTGACTAGGGTCACCACACTACCAGAGAGTGTAGCAGGCCTGTGATTGACTTCCCATCCATTGAAATAACACACATTTGTTTTTCAATGCGAGTCTGACATGATGCAGTATATGCGACCTGTGCAAACAGAGACATGCGTCTTTTCATATAAGCATAATCGCATTACATAGGTTCATCATTTATAGGACAGTTTGCAGCATTATGCCCTAATGCATGGCAATGAACACACCGTATATGCTCTACCCCAGTCCTCCTAACGGTCCCAAAGACCTTCTTGGCTTCTTTGGCCAGTCTCCAGGTCTAGGAGCCACAGTCTTATCAGCTGTAACAACAGTCTTATCTAACTTCCCCATGCCCTTGAACCCCGGAACAGTCTTACCAGAACGGCTGGGCGATCTTGTACCCCTAAACACACCGAAGTGGGGCATAGACAGATTCACCAAGTCCTCAGTAGCAAAGTACCTCTCCAGGTCAAGGTCTCCGACTGCAACCACTTCCTGGTGAGGTGGATAAGGTCAAACATTTGAGACCGGGGTTGCTGGTTGCTGGAGTAGGTCCACTGATGCACGCGCTGGGCCTGGACTGCCATAGTGACACTCAAGCATGCGAGTATCTCTGTCTTCAGAGTATTCAGAGTCTCAAAGTCCTGGGCCTTATCCGGTTCCAGATCAAAATAGGCCTTTTGGAGGTTCTCCTGTCAGAAATGGGGCCAACAGACCCGCCCACCGTTCTTTTGGCCATCCTTCGCGGACAGCAACTCTCTCAAAAGTTGCAAGATATGCCTCAACATCATCAGCCGGTGTCATTTTCTGTAGGTGGTAGGAGACACGTACCATCTTTGGTTCCACTGGCACAGGAGGTGCGGACCCCTTTTTTAGTTCCATTAGAGCCTCTGCGAACTGCCGGTTCATCTCCTGCTGGGCCGCCTGTTGTGCTGCAAGGACCCCCTGTTGTGCTGGAGTGGCCTCTGCGATTTGGCGGTGCATCCCTTGCTGGGCCACCTGTTGTGCTGCAGTGACCTCTGCGATTTGGCGGTTGGTCTGCCGCTAAGATGCATTGGCCTGTAGCAGGGCCTTTATCATTTCCTCCATCTTCAGAAATTGCCCGCTGAATCCACCATGTGTGGGGAGATTAGCTCGTGGGGATCACCTTTTCTCAGAATGAAGGTCAGCGTACAGGCAGTTTCTTTAAAATCTGGCGGGTTGCCAGCTTTATTTACAGGTGGTTTGCAAAGCCATAAAAATAAACAATACAGTAAAACAAATCCTTGCCGCCCGGCGCTAAACTAAACAGTACACTGCTCTCTATACAGTGTGGGGCTGGTCCCCGACACCCACAAAACATGAGGTAAAGCAAACCTTCGTTTTCAGTCCAAACAAACAGGGCTCCTCTCTCTCTCAGATTCCCTTCTGAGTCTCAGGCCAGAGCACTGCTGTACTCTCTTCTTGGTCATTTAAAGTCCACCTGAGCATAGACTCAAGTGGACCACAAGACCTGGACTGGAACCAAGCCTGCCACAAAGGTTGGAAAAACCTGGGCCGGATTCTGGTTCAGTCTCTGACAATAGAGAAAATGCAAAGTGAAATATATTGATTATCGATGACCTCACCTCGCATACCGTTATATATATATATACAGTAGGTGACCGCGATATTGTGTCAATCTCGCCGCACTTCTCGGCGAGATTTGACACCTACGAGCCCCGTCGCAGGAGCCAGCGCCGAGATGGCTCGCTCATCGGGAAAGGAAAACGTTGTTTTCCTCCCGCGATGAGTGACAGGCAGCGCCGACAGCTGTCTAGTATGAATCCTGAGGCGGGAACACCGCTCCAAATTTTAAATGAAAAAACCGGCGTGGGTTCCCCCCTCGGGGGCATACCAGGCCCTTAGGTCTGGCATGGATTGTAAGGGGAACCCCCTATGCCGAAAAATCGGCGTGGGGGTCCCCCCCAAATCCATACCAGACCCTTATCCGAGCACGCAGCCCGGCGAGCGAGCGGCCCCCCCCCCCTCCTGAGCCGTACCAGGCCGCACGCCCTCAACATGGGGGGGTGGGTGCCTTGGGGGAGGGGGGCGCCCTGCGGCCCCCCCACCCCAAAGCACCTTGTCCCCATGTTGATGAGGACAAGGGCCTCTTCCCGACAACCCTGGCCGTTGGTTGTCGGGGTCTGCGGGCGGGGGGCTTATCGGAATCCGGGAGCCCCCTTTAATAAGGGGGCCCCCAGATCCCGGCCCCCCACCCTGTGTGAATGAGTTTGGGGTACATGGTACCCCTACCCATTCACCTAGGCAAAAGTGTCAATATAAAAAAACACACTACACAGGTTTTAAGAATAATTTATTAGTCAGCTCCGGGGTCTTCTTCCGACTTCGGGGGGTCTCCTTCCGACTTCTCCCGGTGTTCGGCCTCTTCTCCCGGGCCCCGCCGCTATCTTCTTCCAGCTCTATTGCCAGCGAGGGGCCCGGTCTGCTACCGCTGTCTTGTCGCCGCTGTCTTGTCGCCGCTGTCTTGTCGCCGCTGTCTCGCCGCCGCTGCCGCCGCCGCTGTCTCTCCTCTTCTTCTCTTCTTTTCTTCTTCCCCGATGTTGACACGACGCTCTCTCCGGCTCGAATGCTGTGTGCGAGCTGCGGAGCCATTTATATAGGCGGTAACCCCGTCCCCTTACGACGTCATGGTCCCAGCATGCGCAGGGACTCTGGCGTCATAAGGGGGCGTGGCCCCAGAGTCCCTGCGCATGCTGGGACCATGACGTCGTAAGGGGGCGGGGTTACCGCCTATATAAATGGCTCCGCAGCTCGCACACAGCATTCGAGCCGGAGAGAGCGTCGTGTCAACATCGGGGAAGAAGAAAAGAAGAGAAGAAGCGGAGAGACGGCGGCGGCGAGACAGCGGCGACAAGACAGCGGCGACAAGACAGCGGCGACAAGACAGCGGCAGCAGACCGGGCCCCTCGCTGGCAATAGAGCTGGAAGAAGATAGCGGCGGGGCCCGGGAGAAGAGGCCGAACACCGGGAGAAGTCGGAAGGAGACCCCCGAAGTCGGAAGAAGACCCCGGAGCTGACTAATAAATTATTCTTAAAACCTGTGTAGTGTGTTTTTTTTATATTGACACTTTTGCCTAGGTGAATGGGTAGGGGTACCATGTACCCCAAACTCATTCACACAGGGTGGGGGGCCGGGATCTGGGGGCCCCCTTATTAAAGGGGGCTCCCGGATTCCGATAAGCCCCCCGCCCGCAGACCCCGACAACCAACGGCCAGGGTTGTCGGGAAGAGGCCCTTGTCCTCATCAACATGGGGACAAGGTGCTTTGGGGTGGGGGGGCCGCAGGGCGCCCCCCTCCCCCAAGGCACCCACCCCCCCATGTTGAGGGCGTGCGGCCTGGTACGGCTCAGGAGGGGGGGGCGCTCGCTCGTCCCCACCCCCCTTCCTGGCCGGCCGGGCTGCGTGCTCGGATAAGGGTCTGGTATGGATTTGGGGGGGACCCCCACGCCGATTTTTCGGCATAGGGGGTTCCCCTTACAATCCATGCCAGACCTAAGGGCCTGGTATGCCCCCGAGGGGGAACCCACGCCGGTTTTTTCATTTAAAATTTGGAGCGGTGTTCCCGCCTCAGGATTCATACTAGACAGCTGTCAGCGCTGCCTGTCACTCATCGCGGGAGGAAAACAACGTTTTCCTTTCCTGATGAGCGAGCCAGCGCGACATTCACAGTACCCTGTCGCCGAGAACCAGCGCGATGGTATCGCGCTGGAAACACAATCTCGCGGTCAGGTACTGTATATAGTAGTATAGTATAGTATATTTTCTCATAACATGGTGTGCTCTCTGCTGGGTCGTTTGGGGTGTGGCTGTATTCCATTGTTCTATTGTGTCTGTCTGCCTTCGGTATTATGGGATGAGTATGTGTGTTTGCTGTGAGGAAGGAGGGGGGAATTCCTCCAACAATTCTCCCTGCTTATTGGACAGTCTACCCCGCCCTGAATGCAAAGGGAGGAGGGATTGTCCCAAATGTTACTTGTCTACCTGTGTTTCAATAAATAGTTCCATGTTCAGCAGCCAAAACGAGTACTGCCTAGTTTGTGGTTGCAAGCGGTTGGAAGATCTGATATCTATATTCAGATTGGAAGGAAGCGGTATATAACAAACGCACTCAACACTCTGCTTAACTGTTGCTGGTATGGACCAGGTCCATCTCTGTGCAGTAACAACTCTCCAAAGAGAAGTAGAAGATCTGGAGAGAGCCATCTGTTGCATCGGAAGGTCCCATGATGGGCAAATTTAAAATATTAGTAAGTTCAGGGATTAATTACTCTGAGATGTTAACCCCTTCCCAGCCAGGGTCATTATTACAGTTACAGTGTACAATGTTATCACTGATCACTGTATAATTTCATTAGTAATATCAGTGACAGTCAGTTCCCCCCCCCACTCAACGTCAGTTAGTGTCAGATTGCCGCCACGGTCCCACTATAAGTCACTGATCACTACCATTAGTAGTATAAAAAAAAATTCCAGTATATATATACCAGAGTTTGTAGATGCTATAATTTTCACAAAAAACATTCAATATACACTCATTGGAAATATATATATATATATATATATTTTTTATCAAAGACATGTAACAGAATCCATTTTGGCCTCAAATTTATGACGACATTTGATATTTATTTTTTTTTAGATATGTTTTACAGCAGAAATCAAGAGTGATCAAATACCAAGAGTGGCCTAAATTTATGACGACATTTGATTTTTTTTTTTTTTTTTTAGATATGTTTTACAGCAGAAATGAAAAGTGATCAAATACCAGAAAAAGAAAGCACTATTTGTGTGAAAAGAATGATATAAATTTCATTTGTGTACAGTGTTGCAAGACCGCACAATTGCCAGTTAAAGTAGTGCAGTGCTAAAAAGCAAAAAAAATGTCCTGGTTATGAAGGGGGTAAAACCTTCTGGAGCTCAAGTGGTTAAAAAGCCATACATGTCTTTATGCTTTCAGCTTGATACTGTATCTGTGAACAATGGTTTCCCTAACCTAATGATAAACAGGAGAGAGCCATTATTATAAGCAGAAATTAGGACAAATGCGTATGACACAAAGCAGTACAATGTGAGATAAGGGAGGAATGTGGAACAAATCCATTATGCCTGGAGAAGAATTTAATAAAATTTGAGCAAACTAAATTATGAATGGTTTACATGAATGAGGAAAAAAAAAGATGTGGATATTTTGTTCAACATAGTATGGCAATTGCCATGCATGGTGAATGGTATCTAGTGTAGTTACCTTTTGGTTTCCTGCCATAGATTTTGTTCCTACCCACCTTTGTGTTTTTCAGCAAAATCCTGTTACATTCACCTTAAATATAATTTTTGTGCAGACCTAACTCAGCACAGGGATGGTGGGAACCCCTCATAATGGGCACAGCAGGTGTACAGACCTGGGAACTCAGCACAGGGATGGTGGGAACCCCTCATAATGGGCACAGCAGGTGTACAGACCTGGGAACGCAGCACAGGGATGGTGGGACCCCGCATAATGAGCACAGAAGGTGTACGGCCCTGGGAACTCAGCACAGAGATGGTGGGAACCCCTCATAATGGGCACAGCAGATGTGCAGACCAGGGCACTCAGAACAGGGATGGTGGAAACCCTTCATAATGGGCACAACAGGTGTACAGACCCAGGAACTCAGCACAAGGATGGTGGGGACCCCTCATAATGGGCACAGCAGGTGTACACACCTGGAAACTCAGCATAGGCATGGTGGGAACCCCTCATAATGGGCAAAGCAGGTGTACAGACCAGGGCACTCAGCACAGGGATGGTGGGGACCCCCTTAATGAGCACAGCTGGTTTACAGACCTGGAAACTCAGCACAGGGATGGTGGGAACCCCTCATAATGGAATGTGACTTACCTTCCTAGGCGGGAGGGTGGTCTAGGGATGATTAACCCTGTAGTCTTTTTCTCTCTGATATTTGTGAAGTACAATCTTGGTAACATGTTGGCAGAGAGACCGCCTGGATGGGTTGGTATTTTCCAGTCTTGGTTTAGGCCCTTTCTATGAGACTGGGAAAATGGTGGGCCAGTGAAAAGCCTGAGGGTCAAGCATGATAAGCTCCCGGCTTATGTTGCCCCGTGTTTGAAAATGCTTCGGCAGTGGCAAGTAACAGCAGGAGAAGTCAGATCTCTTCCAAGGAAACTTCTTGAGAAGCGGATCATGAGCTCTGCTTTTTGCGAGCCACTGGCCTTGAGGGATTGCCCAAGCCTGGTTTTGGGGGTGGGTTTGCGATTGATTAATTTGGAGAGAATCCCAATGAAGTTTAGGGATCAGGCTTGTCTTGCCTTTCATGGAAAACTATATGTGAAGGGCAACTTGAAGTTTCTTTCCATGAGTGATCAGGGCTGCCCAAGAGTGGAGTGTGGAGGAGTGGTGGAGTCCATGGATCACTTTCTACTTCAGTGCCCTTTTAATATAGAGGTGTACAAGAGGGTGGGGAGGGCTCTGAGTATACCCTTCCTCCCCCATATGAGTTATGCAGAGTGGGTGTATGGGGCATTCCAGACACGTCGAGATTATGATTTGGAAACAGTTTTTATAGTTAGTCTATTAGTCCGTTATTTCACATGGAGTGCCCAGATGGTTTGACAGCCGAATTTTATAAATGTTTTAAGATGATCCTGGATCCCTACCTTGCGGAGGTTTTTAATGGCTGTTTGCAAGAGGGTTCTCTCCCTCCCTCCATGAGGCAATCTGCAGTAATCCTTCTGTCAAAGGGTAAAGATCCTTTGATGATTGTGAATTGACGCCCCATTAGCCTTCTTAATGTCGATAGAAAGATACTGACAAAGGTTTTTTCTGGCACTTATCACCCGTGGCAGGCAGTTTGTTATCCCACCACCAGCACTGCTCGGTCCAGGGTAGAAGCACTTTCTCAGCGATGTTAGCTGTCCAGGAGGCCTTGGAACATTGTAGGGCTGCTGGTTGGGGTAAATTTTTGCTGACATTGGATCAGGCTAAGGCCTTTGATCGGGTTAATCATGAGTACCTATGGCTCCTTCTTGGCAAATATGGCCTGGAGGGGGGTTTGATTGATTGGCTCAAGATTTTGTACAAAGGGGCTGAAAGCTTTCCTCTGGTTAATGGTTGGGTCAGGCAGCCCTTTGCGGTCGGCTCGGGTGTGCATCAGGGGTGTCCATTGAGTCCTCTGCTATATGTGTTTGCAATCGACCCCTTCATTAGAAGGCTAGAGAGTAGATCATTGTGTGGGGTACCTTTTGGGCAACGCTGGTGAGCCTCCTTTGAAGGTTGTGGCCTATGCTGATGATGTTTCTGTTTTTGTCTCTGGGACTGGCGGAGGAGGTGGTCTCAGTGATAAGGCACTATACAGAGGCATCAGGTTCAAAGGTCAACCAGGACAAGTGTGAAGCTTTCTGGATGGGCATGGAAGGTGAGAGCATTGTTCTCCCGGATGACTTCCCGGAGCTCCAGCAAAAAGTTAGAGTTCTAGGCATTGAATTTGGCCCAGGTGACTATGGTCATGCAAATTGGGTGAACAGGCTGGAGAATGCCGATGCCAAGGTGGCAAGCTGGAATGGTTGCTGGCTTTCATTGAGGGAAAAGGTTGATCTTATCATGACTTACCTGATTCCGATTTTTCTGTATGTCAGTTTTGTTTGCGTTTTGCCAGTTTCTCTCTATACCAAGTCTAAAGTTGTTTCTTCCAGCTGTTATGGGGGAACAAAATACACCTCATCAAAAGGAATGCGACTTACCTTCCTAGGCGGGAGGGTGGTCTAGAGATGATCAACCCTGTAGTCCTTTTCTCTCTGATGTTTGTGAAGTACAATCTTGGCAGAGAGACCGCGCGGGTGGGTTTGTATTTTCCAGTCCTGGTTTAGGCCCTTTCTGCAAGACTGGGAAAATGGTGGGCCAGTGAAAAGCCTGAGGGTCAAGCATTATAACCTCCCAGCTTATGTTGCCCCGTGTTTGAAAATGCTTTGGCAGTGGAAAGTAACAGCAGGAGAAGTCAGATCTCTTCCAAGGAAACTTCTTGAGAAGCGGATCATGAGCTTTGCTTTTTTCAAGCCACTGGTCTTAAGGAATTGCCCGAGCCTGGTTTTGGGGATGGGTTTGCGATTGATTAATTTGGAGAGAATCCCAATGAAGTTTAGGGATCAGGCTTGGCTTGACTTTCATTGAAAACTATATGTGAAGGGCAACTTGAAGTTTCTTTCCATGAGTGATCGGGCTGCCCGAGAGTGGAGTGTGGAGGAGTGGTGGAGTCCATGGATCACTTTCTACTTCAGTGCCCTTTTAATATAGAGGTGTACAAGAGGGTGTAGAGGGCTCTGAGTATACCCTTCCTCCCCCATATGAGTTATGCAGAGTGGGTGTATGGGGCATTCCAGACTCTACGGGATTATGATTTGGAAACATTTTTTTAAGTTAGTCTAGTAGTCTGTTATTTCACGTGGAGTGCACGGTGTCAGGTATCCTTACGGAGTAAAACCCTCCCTGTCGAAGTGGTGGTGCAGGACATTCTGGGTGAGGTTGGGAAGTTTCAGGATCTTGAGAAAGACAGGTGGTGGCAGGAGGCCTGGATAAGGGAGTGGAGGAATATCAGGACTCTGTAGCTGCTGCCTGTTGATCTCGGGGTGTGCGTCTTTTCTTTGTATTCTTGTTTCACTCCCCTAGATTTTCAGATCAAATATATTTTTGATAAAAGGCTACTTGCATGGTGATGGTGATGATCCTTAGTCTGGCTCTCTCGTAGGGACTGTGTTGTGCGCAATTTGGTTTGCACCATTTATTATGTTCTTGTTTTTTGTTTTGTATAGTTGTTCTCAATTATTTTGTAAATATGTTTTATTTATTTATTATGGTTTTATTGTATATAAGTTGTTGTTTGTAAGATTTTTCAATAAACAAAATTAACCCCTCATAATGGGCACAGCAGGTGTACAGACCTGGGAACTCAGCACAGGGATGGTGGGAACCCCTTATGAAAGGCATAGAAGGTGTACAGACCCAGGAACTAAGTGCAGGAATGGTGGGAGCACCTCACAATAGTATAAGCAGATTTGCATACCCACAGGGATGGTTGGAAGCCATTATAATTGGCACAAAAATAGAGATTTAACTAAATGTAAGATTGTTTTCATCTAAAAAGTCCCACAGGGCATTCTTTATCTGTATGGAATTTGTTCCCTGTCTTTCTGATAACTTATCACCAATCACCATCACTACCAAAAATATGGATAAATAAAATACAAGCAGCCTTCATCTTGTTTGTTCCTGACCCATGTTAAGTCTTGGAATAAACTTACGGCTAATTATCACATTGTGTTCAAAATCTTCCTGTCAACCTGAATTTGTATGACATGTTTTTTTTTCTTTCCAGAGAATCCTGCCAGAAAGATGCTGAAATGAGCGTTAACTCGTTCCAGAGAAATGGGACGTGCCAGAAATGTGATAACCAAACGGCCTAACAAGAGCTGTGCAGTCGAACAGTAATATGCAGATGGTTTAGGATGTAACTTAGATTTAGTTATGTTTGCTAAAGCCCTGTGTATCATAAACAGTTGTCGTATTTTTTTTTTTTTTAAATGTTTCCATGAAATATAAATTTTTTTAACCACTTGAGCCCCGGACCATTATGCTGCCTAAGGACCAGAGGTCTTTTTCCAATTTGGCACTGCGTCGCTTTAACTGCTAATTGCGCGGTCATGCAATGCTGTACCCAAACGAAATTTGCGTCCCTTTCTTCCCACAAATAGAGCTTTGATGGTATTTGATCACCTCTGCAGTTTTTATTTTTTGCGCTATAAACGGAAAAAGACCGAAAATTTTGAAAAAAAATGATATTTTCTACTTTTTGTTATAAAAAAAATCCAATAAACTAAATTTTAGTCATACATTTAGGCCAAAATTTATTCGGCCACATGTCTTTGGTAAAAAAAATGTCAATAAGCATATATTTGTTGGTTTGCGCAAAAGTTATAGCGTCTACAAACTAGGGTACATTTTCTGTAATTTACACAGCTTTTAGTTTATGACTGCCTATGTCATTTCTTGAGGTGCTAAAATGGCAGGGCAGTACAAAACCCCCCCAAATGACCCCATTTTGGAAAGTAGACACCCCAAGGAAATTGCTGAGAGGCATGTTGAACCCATTGAATATTAATTTTTTTTTTGTCCCAAGTGATTGAATAATGACAAAAAAAAAAAAATATTTACAAAAAGTTGTCACTAAATGATATATTGCTCACAAAGGCCATGGGCCTATGTGGAATTGCACCCCAAAATACATTCAGCTGCTTCTCCTGAGTACAGGGATACCACATGTGTGGGACTTTTTGGGAGCCTAGCCGCGTACGGGGCCCCGAAAACCAATCACTGCCTTCAGGATTTCTAAGGGTGTAAATTTTTGATTTCACTCTTCACTGCCTATCACAGTTTCGGAGGCCATGGAATGCCCAGGTGGCACAAAACCCCCCCAAATGACCCCATTTTGGAAAGTAGACACCTCAAGCTATTTGCTGAGAGGCATGGTGAGTATTTTGCAGCTCTCATTTGTTTTTGAAAATGAAGAAAGTCAAGAAAAAACTTTTTTTTTTTTCTTTTTTCAATTTTCAAAACTTTGTGACAAAAAGTGAGGTCTGCAAAATACTCACTATACCTCTCAGCAAATAGCTTTGGGTGTCTACTTTCCAAAATGGGGTCATTTGGGGGGGTTTTGTGCCATCTGGGCATTCCATGGCCTCCGAAACTGTGATAGGCAGTGAAGAGTGAAATCAAAAATTCACACCCTTAGAAAGCCTGAAGACGGTGCTTGGTTTTCGGGGTCCCGTACGCGGCTAGGCTCCCAAAAAGTCTCACACATGTGGTATCCTCGTACTCAGGAGAAGCAGCAGAATGTATTTTGGGGTGTAATTTCACATATTCCCATGGCCTGTTTGAGCAATATATCATTTAGTGACAACTTTGTGCAAAAAAAAAAAAAAAAAAAAAAAATTTGTCTCTTTCCCGCAACTTGTGTCGCAATATAAAATAATCCATGGACTCAACATGCCTCTCAGCAAATAGCTTGGGGTGTCTACTTTCCAAAATGGGGTCATTTGGGGGGGTTTTGAACTGTCCTGGCATTTTATGCACAACATTTAGAAGCTTATGTCACACATCACCAACTCTTCTAACCACTTGAAGACAAAGCCCTTTCTGACACTCATTGTTTACATGAAAAAGTTATTTTTTTTTGCAAAAAAATTACTTTGAACCCCCAAACATTATATATTTTTTAAAAGTAAATGCCCTACAGATTAAAATGGTGGGTGTTTCATTTTTTTTTTCACACAGTATTTTCGCAGCGATTTTTCAAACCCATTTTTTGGGGAAAAAACACACTTTTTTAAATTTTAATGCACTAAAACACACTATATTGCCCAAATGTTTGATGAAATAAAAAAGATGATCTTAGGCCGAGTACATGGATACCAAACATGACATGCTTTAAAATTGCGCACAAACGTGCAGTGGCAACAAAATGAATACATTTTTAAAAGCCTTTAAAAGCCTTTACAGGTTACCACTTTAGATTTACAGAGGAGGTCTACTGCAAAAATTACTGCCCTCGATCTGACCTTCGCGGCGATACCTCACATGCATGGTGCAATTGCTGTTTATGTTTGACGACAGACTACCGCTTGCGTTCGCCTTAGCGCGAGAGCAGGGGGCGACAGGGGCGCTTTTTTTTTTTTTTTTTTCTTTATTTTTTTTTTGCTTTTTTATCTTATTTTTAAACTGTTCCTTTCATTTTTTTTTTTTTTAATCATTTTTATTGTTATCTCGGGGAATGTAAATATCCCCTATGATAGCAATAGGTAGTGACAGGTACTCTTTTTTAAAAAAATTGGGGTCTATTAGACCCTAGATCTCTCCTCTGCCCTCAAAGCATCTGATGACACCAAGATCGGTGTGATAAAATGCTTCCCCAATTTCCCAATGGCGCTATTTACATCCGGCGAAATCTAAGTCATAAGATGCTCGTAGCTTCCGGTTTCTTAGGCCATAGAGATGTTTGGAGCCACTCTGGTCTCTGATCAGCTCTATGGTCAGCTGGCTGAATCACCGGCTGCATTCTCAGGTTCTCTGTTGAGACAGGAGAGCCAGAGAAAAACATGGAAGACGGTGGGGGGGGGGGCTTTCCCTCCCACGGCTTGTAAAAGCAGTCTAGAGGCTAATTAGCCACTAGGATTGCTTTTACATGAAAGCCGACCGCTGGCTGAAAAGAATGATACCAAGATGATACCTAAACCTGCAGGCATCATTCTGGTATAACCATTCAAAGTCGTGAATGGCGTACCTGAAGACAAAAAAATGGTTAACAATAAAGCACAGTAAACGGTAAAGTATAAAAAATTGCATACCTGAAAAGCAAACATGATAAAACATAATAACAATAAAACATTGCAGAATAGAATACAGTAAAAAAGAGCAGAACAAGAGAGAGAGAATAGAGAGAGAGAGAACAATAAAACGACAACTATTTTTTTTTATTTTATATATTTTTTTTTTTTTTTTTTACACTTTTTTTGTAACTAACTTTTATAACGGTAACCGGTTCCAGGTTCGGGTCTCTCAAAATGCGATGGCATCTTGGGAGGCCCTGTGAAAGTGTGCCTAGCCTGTGCAATGCTGTACCCTACGCTAATACTCAACTAATGAATGGTAGCGTTCAAAACATTCACCAAGGCAAAGACGAGGATTGTCAGGACAGGAGGGACAATAATAGAGGGTGTCACGCCTATATTCGCGCTTGCTGCAGACACAACATCTTTTTTGGGGGGGTTCGTTGGGTAGGGGTACTCGGGAGGACATAAAGAAATTGCCTCTCATGCAGCCGACTGCATTTGGTTGGGGATGTGAATGGGGGAAGTACGGGCGCTGCAGAAGTGGTGGGTTCCCAATTAGGATTGGCGAATGCAGCAGGAAGGGCACTATGGGCACGACGGGCCTGTGTTTGTCTTCTTGGTGGCAGCGGGACACTACTTGTGCTTGCCACCTCACCAGCTTGAACTGCACTTATGGGACTCGCCACGTCACCAAGTGTTACTGCAGTGCGGGTTTGACTACGACCGGGGTGTACTAGGCCGCTGGCGCTTGCCAGTTCAATAAAAAGCTACCAAAAAAACTGTTAGCGATCGCAGGGATCAGGCCTGACTCTGCGAATGCTGCAGTTATGCGTTAAGTGTTTTGTAAGTGACAGTGATCGATCGATACTGCACTTGGGTGGGCTGGGCTGGGCCGGGCGGAGGGGCAAAACGCAGGTGCTAGCAGGTATCTGGGCTGATCCCGCTAACACTGCGTTTTTGGGAACCCTAAACTGCTGGGGACGCTAGTATAGATCTGATCGGATTAGATATTGATCCGATCAGATACTATACCACTAAGGGAGCTGTACGGTGCATGCGTGGGTGTTAGCGCTACTGGCGCTAACCTGACGCTGCCTGGGGCTGGTGCTTGCCAGTTCACCAAAATGCTACCAAAAAAACTGTTAGCGATCGCAGGGATCAGGCCTGACTCTGCGAACGCTGCAGTTATGCGTTTAGTGTTTTGTAAGTGACAGTGATCGATCGATACTGCACTTGGGCTGGGCCGGGCGGAGGGGCAAAACGCAGGTGCTAGCAGGTATCTGGGCTGATCCCGCTAACACTGTGTTTTTGGGAACCCTAAACTGCTGGGGACGCTAGTATAGATCTGATCGGATCAGATATTGATGCGATCAGATACTATACCACTAAGGGAGGGGTATGCTGCGTGCGTGGGTGTTAGCGCTACTGGCGCTAATCTGACGCTGCCTGGGGTGACGCATATCACCGCCGGGCGATCAGGGCGCTAAACCTTTATTCGGTAATAAACGGCGGGTGCCCTGACACTATAAAAAATAAACAAACTAACCATGGTCACCCGTAACAGTTATACGGTGATCAGTGGTGAAAGGGTTAACTAGGGGGCCATCAAGGGGTTAAAACATTTATTAGGTAGTATATGGGGGTCCCTGTCGCTATAAAACGCTGACGGCGAACCTAAATATTTAGGTCCCTAACTAGCGTCACCAGCGACACTAATACAGCGATCAGAAAAATGATCGCTTAGCGACACTGGTGACAGGGGGTGATCAAGGGGTTAAAACTTTATTAGGGGGGGTTAGGGGGGTATCCTAGACCTAAAGGGGGGTAATACTAACTGTCCCAACACTGTAACTGTCACAAACTGACACCAATGCAGTAATCAGAAAAAAAAAAAAAAAAACTGCTAGTGTCAGTTTGTGACAGGGGGGGGTGATTGGGGGGGGATCAGGGGCGATCGGGGGGGGGATCGGGGTGTTTTGTGTGCCTGGCATGTTCTACTGTGTGTGTGTAGTGTTGTGCACTCACATAGATGTCTTCTCTCCTCGGGCCGGAACGGAAATTACCGAGCCGAGAAGAGATGACATCATTTCCTTTGCTGCTGTTTAGCATACAGCAGCAAAGGAATGATGTGATTGGCCGGCGGCAACCGCGAGGGGGGGGGCCACGAACGGATGGCCTCCCCCTCACCTCTGATCGCCGCTGGACAAAAGACGACCGCCTCCGATCGGACCCCCCACCCGCGGAAGGCAAATCACGTATATGTACGTGATTTTGCCTGTCCGTGCCACCTTGCCGACGTAAATCGGCGTGAGGCGGTCGTCTAGTGGTTAAGAAAAAAAAAAAAAAAATCAGCTGTGGATTTATCTCATCATTATGAAATTGTTAAAACTACCCTCCATGCAGGCTGCTTAAGTGATAGTTCCTTGGAAAAAGAAATCACATGATCGTATTTCTACTTCAACAAATCCATTTTGACGTGCGCCCTACAAGAAATACCGTTCTTAACCACATGACTACTAGACTGTATATCTCTCTTTGTTATTAGGTCATTTTTCAGTTTTCAGATAATTTTATTGACAATTACTACCCCAAAACGATTTTTAGGTAATTTTATATTGGACAAAATAGAGATTTCTTTTGGGGGAGTTTAACCACCTCACGTCCAGCCTATAGCAAAATGATGGCCTGGGCGGTTGTTTAATTGTTCTGGTTGGACATCATATGACGTCCTTCAGAACAAGGCGTGCAGCGCGGCGATCGGTAGTGAGGTGTGTCACTCAGACACACCGCATCTCTGATCACAGTAAAGAGCCTATAATATAGGCTCTTTACCATGTGATCATCTGTGTCCAATCACAGCTGATCACAGTGTAAATAGGAGGTAGCGGTTATCAGCATTCCTCTACTCAGGCTGACAGCAAATGAGTAGAGGAGAGCCGATAAGCAACTTTCCTCACAGGGGGAACTGCACTGATAATCAGTGCAGTCCCATAAGTCATGCCTGCCAGTGCCCACCAGTGATGCCTGCCAGTGCCAATCAGTTCCCATCAGTGATGCCAATCAATGCCCATCAGTGCTGCCTGTCAGTGCCTCCTCATCAGTGCTGCTTATCAGTGCCCATCAGTGATGTTCAGGCATGTACTGGCCATCGGGACTACTAGGAGTTTCCCGGTGGGCCGATGGCTCAGTGGGCCGGTTTAACTCACAGAAAACCCACCAAAAATTATCAGGCGCCTGCTGAAGAGCAACAGATATTGTTAAAAAACAATGGATGTCAGCCCCATGGATCGCAGCCACTGGGAAAATACTTCTGGGAGGAAGTAACGTAAAACAAGCAGCAAACAATGGCATGTAATGTAACTGTATTTAACTGAAGAACACACCAATACCATAAAACAACCGTAACGTTTATTGAAGGTAGAACATGATGAGTAGTTTAGCCCAATTCACACAAAGGCGACATGTCCATGGGGTTGAAGTTGTCATCGCTCCCTCTGGTCCTGGTTCCATCAGTGTCAAGGTGGTTATATCAGCTTCCTCCCGGTCGCTGGTTGATCATTGTCCAGTCCAACTGCCTCACAGTATCACCAAGGCTGTCATCCTCCAGACACATCCCGGAGCCCTCCCAGTGGATTCAAGTAAGCAGTTAGCTACTATTAGTTGGTTGCATACCTCTGACACTTGAATTGGGCTAAGCTACTTATTATGTTCTACCTTCAATAAACATTACGGTTGTGTTATGGTATTAGTGTGTTCTTCAGTTAAATACAGTTACATTACATGCCATACCTTGCTTGAGACAATTTATCCGGGATCCTAGAACTTTAGGAACTTTCTTTGCGGTTTCAGTGGCAGCCTGTCAAAGTAATGGCTGCGTGGCTCGCACAGCCATTCATTTGAGCACCGCTGTACTGCCTATAAGGGAAATGAAGTAGAACCGCTAACGGCCAGTGAAGAGAGGGGGCTTGGGTGGCCATCGGGGTCGGCCAGCTGGCCGGGGGTGGGTTTGTCCAGCCGGCCGGTATGGGAGAGACCTGTCATCCGCATTGCCCATCACCTCACTTAATAGCGCGCAACTCGGCTCAGCCTCAGTGCCGCTGCATTGCTGAAAGGCAGCCAATGGCTGTGCAGCAATGCCGGTTTCTGAAATTACAGCCAATGCGGCTGTAGCAATGTTCCTGCATGACGTTAGCCCTCCCACTTCACACAGTGATGTGAGAAGGAGGAGAAAAATACAGAGGAGAATAAGTGAAATAATAAAAGAGGCGAGTGAGGACTGAGTTATGCCCCGTACACACGACAGGATTTTCCGACAACAAAATCCATGTTTTTTTCAGACGGATGTTGGCTCAAACTTGCATACACACGGCCACACAAATCTTGTCGGAAATTCCGAACGTCAAAAACGCGGTGACGTGACGCTCGTATGACGAGCTGAGAAAAATGAAGTTCAATAGCCAGTGCGGCTCTTCTGCTTGATTCCGAGCATGCGTGGAACTTTGTGCGTCGGAATTGTGTACACACGATCAGATTTTACGAGAACGGATTTTGTTGTCGGAAAATTTGAGAACCAGATCTCAAATTTTGTGTGACGGAAATTCCGATGGAAAATGTCTGATGGAGCCTACACACGGAATTTCAGACAACAAGCTCCCATAGAACATTTTCCGGCGGAAAATCCTATCGTGTGTATGGCATTAGAGTATATTTTCAATTAACACATTTTCATACAGAAAAATAAATGTTGTAAAACTTGAAGGACAGATATATATTCTGTCCTATGTCCAATACCTTTTATACAATTAGAAAGGAAAACTCTGCACATCTTCAACATTTGAGTTCACATCAGTGTCAATTTTTTTATTATTTTTTTATGATTTTCATTTTTTTGATGAATAAAACAATATTTAGTGTGTAGTAGAGGTACCCCTGTTTTTGTGCGTATTTGCAAAATTAAAGTGGGCCGGTCTGGATGAAGTCCAGGGCCAAACTTTTGTCCCAGTCCAGCCCCGGAGATGCCTATCAGTGCCTCCTCATCAGTGCTGCCTATCAGTGCCATCTCACGGTGCACATCAGTGATGTCTATCAGTGCCATCAGCAGTGGCATCACTAGGGTTGGTGTCACCTGGTGTGGGAAAACATGGTGTCACCCCCCCTCCTGTCTAGGCTGCCCAGCACCCTGCAGGCAGCGCACGGTCATGGGGTGCATCCCAAACTGGCTATTGTAAATGATAGTATAGGGTGGTATAGTGGCAGGTAAGGGTAGTATAGGGTGTTATAGTGGCAAGCTAGGGTGGTATAGTGGTAGGCTAGGGTAGTATGGGGTGGTATAGTGGAAGGCTAGAGTAGTATGGGGTGATATAGGGCAGGTTGAGGTGGTATAGGGCAGTTTGGGGTGGTATAAGGCAGTTTGGGGTGATATAGGACAGGCTCGGGTGGAATATTATAGTTTGGGGTGGTATAGGGCAGTTTCAGGTAGTATAGGGCAAGTTGGGGTGGTATATGGCAGTTTGGGTGTATAGGGCAGTTTGGGGCGGTATATTGGCAGTTTGGGTGGTATAGGGCAGGCTGGGTGGTATAGAGCAGTTTGGGGTGGTATAGGGCAGTTTGGGGTAGTATATTGGCCGTTTGTGGTGGTTAGGGATGAGCTTCGTGTTCGAGTCGAACCCATGTTCGACTCGAACATCGGCTGTTCGATCGTTCGCCGAATTGCGAACGTTATGGGCCGTTCGCGCTAAATTCGTGTGGCGCGTCACGGCCCATAATTCACTGCGGCATCGCAGTGCATTGCTGGCTGATGATTGGCCAAGCATGCACTATGACCCGCATGCTTGGCCAATCACAGCGCTGTCAGTAGAGAGAGCTGTAATTGGCCAAAGCCAGGGTGGCTTTGGCCAATTACGGCTCAGGGCATTTAGTACACACCCCACACTATATAAGGCCGCCTGCACGGCGGCCCTGTGTAGTGTGTGTTCCGGTGTGCTGAGAGATAGAGAGAGAGAGAGACAGTGTCATTTGATTTGAGTTAGATAGATTAGGCAGAACAGTCAGTCAGTTAGCTGCACTTACAGTGTATTGTGTATATATATGCATCCCAGGTGTTGCATATATATATATACACTGTATTCAGTTTAGCTAGATCCGTTCCTGTTATCTTCTATCTAGACTATTTACATTTAATGCAGTGCGTCCTGCTCACAGTGTTCAGCTAGATCCGTTCCTGTTATCTTCTAGACTATTTACATTTAGTGCAGTGCGTCCTGCTCACAGTGTTCAGCTAGATCCGTTCCTGCTATTTACATTTAGTGCAGTGCGTCCTGCTCACAGTGTTCAGCTAGATCCGTTCCTGTTAAATTCCTACTGACCGGCAGGCTTGTCTGGTTACAGTATATAAAGCTACCTGAAGAAAATTACAGGTGTTCTATTTGATCCTATTAGTACCACGGTCAGGCAGCTAGACTATTTACATTTAGTACAGTGTGTCCTGCTCACAGTGTTCAGCTAGATCCGTTCCTGTTATCTTCCTACTGACAGGCAGGCTTGTCTGGTTACAGTATATAAAGCTACCTGAAGAAAATTACAGGTGTTCTATTTGATCCTATTAGTACCACGGTCAGGCAGCTAGACTATTTACATTTAGTACAGTGCGTCCTGCTCACAGTGTACAGCTAGATCCGTTCCTGTTATCTTCCTACTGACAGGCAGGCTTGTCTGGTTACAGTATATAAAGCTACCTGAAGAAAATTACAGGTGTTCTATTTGATCCTATTAGTACCACGGTCAGGCAGCTAGACTATTTACATTTAGTACAGTGCGTCCTGCTCACAGTGTTCAGCTAGATCCGTTCCTGTTATCTTCCTACTGACAGGCAGGCTTGTCTGGTTACAGTATATAAAGCTACTTGAAGAAAATTACAGGTGTTCTATCCCAGCTTAGTGCAGCTACAGGCCATTAGTATGTCTGGAAGGCCAAGAAGGAGAGGCAGACAGTCACAAGCCAATAAGAGAGGGCAAGCAGGCTCTGTGTCTAGTGCTGGTCGTGGAGACGGTGCATCCTCATCAGCACGTGGCCATGGGACACGCTTGGCCTTTTTTTCGGCAGCTGGCCATGTTGAGCCGCAACATGCGGAAGACTTGGTCGAGTGGATGACCAAGCCGTCCTCATCCTCCTCATCCTCTCTCACCCATGCCCAGGGTGCTTTGTCTGGCAAAGCAGCGGCCTCTTCCCTCAGCTCAATGTCATCAGTGACTCCTTCCCTAGCTCCACCATGTCCTCATGAGGATTCCCTCGAACTGTTTGACCACAGTGTTGGGTACATGCTCCAGGAGGATGCCCAGCGTTTGGAAGGCTCTGATGACGATACTGAGCTCGATGAAGGCAGTAACATGAGCGCGGACAGAGGGGGTGCCCAAGAAGGACAGCAATCTGGCAGTCATGCTCCCCCTGCTGCAGCATACTGCCAGGTTTGCTCCAGTGATGAGGAGGGAGGGGATGATGAGGTCACTGACTCAACGTGGGTGCCTGATAGGAGAGAGGAGGAGGAGGAGGAGGAGGAGGAGGAGGAGGAGGAGGAGGAGGCGGCAGCACATCACCAACGAGGCAGGATGCCCTCCAGGGGCCAGCCTAAGGGCAGCACATTGACTGCATCACACCCCAAAGCTCCACATGTGCAGGGCGCTGCAGTCTCTGCGCGTTATTCAAAAAGTTCTTTGGTGTGGGCCTTTTTTGAGACGAGTGCATCAGATCGCACCGCTGCTATTTGCAACATATGTCTCAAGCGTATCTCGCGTGGCCAAAATATCTCCCGCTTGGGTACCACATGCTTGACCAGACATATGTTGACCTGCCATGCAGTTCGTTGGCAAGCGTATCTAAAAGACCCACACCAAAGAACAAAGAGGATCTCTCCTTGCTCCTCATCAGCTGAGATTTCCAACCCCACTAGACCTTCAGTCCTCTCTGAGACCTGCAGTGAGAGGAATGAAGGTGTAGAATTAGGTGTGTCACAGCCAAGTACTTGTGGGCAATCTGCTTTTGGTACACCGACGTCAGATTGTACCAGGCAAATTTCCCTGCCCCAGCTGCTGCACCGCCGAAAGAAGTTTGCTCCCAGCCATCCACATGCCCAGCGGTTGAATGCTAGCTTGGCAAAATTGCTAGCACTTCAACTGCTGCCTTTTCAGTTGGTAGACTCTGCCCCCTTCCGTGAGTTTGTGGAATGTGCGGTTCCTCAGTGGCAGGTACCCAAACGCCACTTTTTCTCACGGAAGGCGATTCCGGCTCTCTACCGGCATGTGGAAGGCAATGTCCATGCCTCGCTGGACAGGGCGGTCAGCGGTAAGGTGCATATTACCGCTGACTCATGGTCCAGCAGGCATGGACAGGGACGTTACCTAAGTTTCACGGCGCATTGGGTGACTCTGCTGGCAGCTGGGAAGGATGCAGGACAAGGTGCAGTAGTGTTGGAGGTTGTTCCGCCACCACGCCTCCAAAATGCTGATTGTGACACACCTCTCTCCTCCACCCCCTCCTCTTCTTCTTCCTCCATGGCCTCTTCCTCGGAACCAGCGGTGCTCCGTAGGCGTTCAAGGGGCTACGCAAGTACGCAGGCCAAAAGATGCCATGCGGTGCTTGAGCTGGTGTGCTTGGGGGACAGGAGCCACACTGGGGCAGAGGTTCTGTCAGCTCTGCAGGGGCAGGTTCAGAGGTGGTTGACGCCACGCCAACTTAAGGCAGGAATGGTGGTTTGCGACAATGGCACCAACCTCCTCTCTGCCCTCCGACAGGGACAAATGACCCATGTGCCCTGTTTGGCTCACGTCCTTAACTTGGTGGTGCAGCGGTTCTTGGGCAGGTACCCGGGCTTACAGGATGTCCTGAGGCAGGCCAGGAAAGTCTGTGTGCATTTCCGCCGGTCATATAATGCCAGTGCTCGGCTGACGGACCTCCAAAAGGAGTTTAACCTGCCCAAGAACCGCCTAATCTGTGACATGCCCACCAGGTGGAACTCAACGTTGGCCATGCTGCAGCGGCTGCACACGCAGCAGAGGGCCATCAATGAGTACCTGTGCGACTATGGCACCAGGACAGGGTCAGGGGAGCTTGGTTTTTTTTCCCCACGCCAGTGGGCCATGATCAGGGATGCATGCACTGTCCTGTCACCATTCGAGGAGGCCACGAGGATGGTGAGCAGTGACAGTGCATGCATCAGTGACACTGTCCCCCTTGTCCACCTGTTGGAGCACACGCTGCGTGGAATAATGGACAGGGCACTTGAGGCAGAACAGAGGCAGGAAGAGGAGGACTTCCTTAGCTCTCAAGGCCCCCTTTATCCAGACAGTGTTCCTGCGTGCCCGCCGATCACACAGGAAGAGGACGAGGAGGAAGAGGAGGAGGAGGAAGATTGTGTCAGTATGGAGGTGGAGCCTGGCACTCAGCATCAGCAGCAGTCTTTAAGGGATCAGTCCCAAGAAACACATGGACTTGTACGTGGCTGGGAGGAGGTGGCTGCGGACCATGTCGTTCTTAGTGACCCAGAGGACTCCGGACCGAATGCCTCAGCAAACCTACGCTGCATGGCCTCCCTGATCCTGCAAAGCCTGCGTAAGGATCCTCGTATTCGTGGTATCAAGGAGAAGGACCAATACTGGCTGGCAACCCTCCTTGATCCACGTTACAAGGGTAAGGTTGCGGACCTTATCTTGCCATCGCAGAGGGAGCAGAGGATGAAACATCTTCGGGAGGCCTTGCAGAAAGGTCTGTGCAACGCGTTCCCAGAGACTGGGAGGTTACAAACTCCTGTTTCTGGACAACGTGTTGCTGAGGCTTCGGTCAGTCAAAGAAGGAGCGGTGGAGAAGGTGGCCGTCTGACCGATGCGTTCAGACAATTTTTTGGTCCGCAGCCCCAAGGTATGATCGGTTCCAGCAACCATCGCCAGCGTCTGTTTTACATGGTGCAGGAATACCTAGGGGCAAGATCAGACTTGGACACCTTTCCCACCGAAAATCCTCTGGGTTACTGGGTCTTGAGGATGGATCACTGGCCAGAGCTTGCACAGTATGCAATTGAGCTACTGGCCTGTCCTGCATCCAGCGTTCTTTCGGAACGCACATTCAGTGCTGCTGGAGGCGTGGTAACCGATCACAGGGTGCGTCTGTCCACCGACTCGGTCGATCGGCTGACCTTCATAAAAATGAATGAGTCTTGGATCACCACCAGCTACCAAGCACCTGATGCTGATGTAACCGAATAATTTTTTTTGAAATCTCAGATCCCTTCAAAGACTGCCTATGCTGATGCTGAGTGACTATCCCTGAGTAATTATCCTCTTCCTCCTCAATCATCACGCTGATAGCTTGTAAGAACATTTTTGGTTCTGGGCGCCACCACCAGTGCCTAAGGCCCAATTTTTCAGCCCCTGTCTAACAGGGGCGTGTAATTACAATTTTTGATGCAATACTTTGCAGCAGGGCTCGTTCCTGCGTTCCAACTAGAGTGTCTGTGAGGGGTTGCAGTGTTGTGGCACCAGCACCAGTGCCTAAGGCCCAATTTTTCTGCCCCTGTCTAACAGGGGCGTGTAATTACAATTTTTGAAGCAATAATTTGCAGCAGGGCTCGTTCCTGCGTTCCAACTAGAGTGTCTGTGAGGGGTTGCAGTGTTGTGGCACCAGCACCAGTGCCTAAGGCCTAATTTTTCAGCTGCTGTTCAACAGGGGCATGTAATTACAATTCTTGATCTAATATTTCACAGCAGGGCCCTGTGAGGGCTTACAGTGTTGTGGCCACAGCAACACCTAAGGCCCAAATTTCTGCTGAGTATATAGGGCAGGACCCTACTTTCAAACATCTAACTTACAAACGACTCCTACTTGCAAACGGAAGGAGACAACAGGAAGTGAGATGAAATCTACCCCTAGGAAGGGAAATTCTCTCCTGTAAGAGTTAATATGGGAAAACAAGTTCTCCTTTCCACTGATGCTTTCCAATCCTTGTTCCACAAAAAAACCCAAATTTTCAAAAAACATTTTTCATTGGGACAAAAAAGTGAGGTGAAATCTTCTGAAGAGGAGGAAAGACAGCAAAACAAATGTCACAGGGGTGATAACCCTTCCCTATGTTTTCCAAAAAGCTTAGAAAAGATTTTTTGGCTGGAGCTAAACACGTTAAAAATGTTCAAAATTACAAACAGATTCTACTTAACAACAAACCTACAGTCCCTGTCTTGTTTGCACCGCCTGTATACTGCTGTTCAGAGTATATAGGGCCTGGTGGCCCCACACCTTTCCTTATTTTAATTTGGGTGCGGGGTTCCCCTTAATATCCATACAAGACCCAAAGGGACTGGTAATGGACTGGGGGGTACCCATGCCGTTTGTCTCACTGATTTTCATCCATATTGCCATGACCCGACATGACATTAAACCCGCAAGCAGTTTTAAATGAGATTTTTTCCTTTAAAAATGACATTTGGTGCAGGGACTGTTCTAAACATGGGAAACACGCGTCACTTTACAGGCATACTATAGACACCCCCCAGGTACGATATTTAAAGGAATATTTCACTTTTTTTTTTTTACTTTAAGCATCATTAAAATCACTGCTCCCGAAAAAACGGCCGTTTTTAAAAGTTTTTTTTGCATTGATACATGTCCCCTGGGGTAGGACCCGGGTCCCCAAACCCTTTTTAGGACAATACCATGCAAATTAGCCTTTAAAATGAGCACTTTTGATTTCGAACGTTCGAGTCCCATAGACGTCAATGGGGTTCTAACGTTCGTGCGAACTTTCGGTCCGTTCGCGGGTTCTGGTGCGAACCGAACCGGGGGGTGTTCGGCTCATCCCTAGTGGTGGTATAGGGCAGGCTAGGGTGGTATAGGGTAGGTGAGGATGGTATATGGCAGTTTGCGTGGTATAGGGCAGGCTAAGGTGGTATAGGGCAGTTTGGATTGGTATAGGCCAGTTTGGGGTGGTATATTGGCAGTTTGGGACTCACAGCTTACACAGCAACTTACAGCATGCCTGCAGGTGAAGACACCCGGGCGAGGCTGCTGTGTCCTCGTCTCTTTCTCCTTTTTTAGCTGCGGGATCAGTCATAGTGAAGGAGTCTGTGGGAGGAGTAGAGGAAGCAGCCACACCCCCAGCTCCGCCCACCAACTCCGGCTGCCTCGAGAGATATTGGAGGTCTCCGAGTGACAGCTTAGCCTGACTGGAGAGGGATACAGGCAGCCTCCCCTGCTTTAGCTTTTAAAATGGTCCCACAATCATTGTTGGTCTCCAGCACTTTAAACACCCCCCTCAACTTTAATTACCGTAAATCAATCCTACAATTATTGGGGATCAATAGCACTTTAGCCTACCCCAAAAAAACAATAATCATTGAAGGCCAATGAAGCTTTAATTTCCCCTACCTTAAAAGAAAAAAAAAACGTAATTATTGGAGGTCAATGACACGTTAAACTTGCCCAACCTTAAAAATAAATACAAAAATCAAACAGTCATTGATGGTCAATGGCACTCTATTCCCCCCCACCATCACCACCAACACCATCACATTAAAAAAAAGGTAATTGATGTTCAGTAGCACTTTAACCCCCCCCCCCCTCCACCTTTAGGAAATAAAATATTTGGAAAAAAAATGATGATTCTATCATCATATGTGGTCAATGTCCCTTTAAGACATCCTTCCCCCTACCTTCAATCTCCTGTTGTGTTTGCAAAGATTTAGCCTGCTCAATGGAGCAAGGGGTGTTTACACTTGTTATGGCTATGATTGGTTCACAGCAATAACAAGATACAGAGCCATTCTGATTGGCTCTGTGCATTGTGACTGTGTTTGCAAAAATTTAGCCTGCTCACAACGGAGGAAGGGGTGTTTACACTTGTTATGGCTACGATTGGTTCACAGCAATAACAAGATACAGAGCCATTCTGATTGGCTCTGTGCATTGTGACTGTAATCTGAGCTGTCCAATGAAAAAAGCATGCACACAAAAAAGGATGATAATAATAATAAAAATAGTAATAAAAAAAACATATGTAGTGCCATCCTGGTTTAGGTGTATAATGTTAGGTGAGTTTAGTTAAGCTCCTCTGTAGCCAGTGTAGCAGCTGTTGGTTACTTTAGTTTTCTCAGTGTTTTACAGGGTTTGGATCTGATTATTTACACCTGCATTCTATAGAGTTCTGTAATCGCAGTGGGAGGAAAGACAGAAAAGCAGTTTTTGAATATTTATTGGGGTCCAGCCAAACTCTGGGGAGGTGTGTCCAGTAGGTGGCTGGAGAGCCCGTAAATAGCCTGAGGCCTGGGGCAGGTGGGTCTTGGGTCCAGCCCTGTGAAAGGAGTCCTTAGCCAGAGGGAGCTTCGCCCCTAAGGGTAGTCTGCTCGAACACTGCTTGAGGGTCATCGAGGTCCCAGCTGTAGCATAGCTAGGGACAGGGGCCTATTTCAAAGTCTGGTCTGGGAATTTCAGCCTGGAGAGCTCGTGGAAGGAGGCAACTGATGATCCTGTGGCACTGCGAGTACTGATCTAAACTCAGAGCCTTATTGCTCCTGCTCTCTAACTCCCTTGTCACCTCATCCCATGCTCGCCTTCAGGACTTCTCCAGAGCCTCTCCCATCCTCTGGAATGCTCTATCCCAATCTGTCTGACTTTCTCCTACTTTGTCCACTTTCAGACGATCCCTGAAAACTCATCTCTTCTGAGAAGACTATCTGTCGCCCACCTAACAATTGTACATTTATTTTCTCCATTAGCACATCCCCCACAGTTATTACCTCTTGTATCTCTTGACCTTCCCTCTTAGATTGTAAGTTCTAAGGAGCAGGGCCCTCTGATTCCTACTGTATTAAAGTGCATTGTATTTATACTGTCTACCCTCAAGTCTATAAATCCTGTATAATAATAAATTATAATAAGTGACTGTGTGCAGCTCCCTGTTCTTCTTGTACAATGGGTTTTTATTGAATATAAAAAAAATCAACAAGAAAATACAAGAATAATGATGGGTACACCATGTTGACGTAATTTGAGAAAACTCCGGAGTACAGAGAATATGGTATTACTTTACACGACAATTTACACACCTTCCTGAAGGTTCAGGGGCGGTCAGATACAGCTTACAGATTTTGATAATGTGATAGCATAATTGAGTACACTTACGTGTGTTTAAGCGTACAGAGAGAATTGTAGTGCGTTGGTCGGAAAATAAACGTAAAATACAACATATTAAATCAAGCTATATGGGGTTAGGTAACATATTCTCTTATGTAATAAAAGCATTTGCTCAACATGTGTCCAGTCTCCACAGGGACTGGGCTGTGGGTCGAAAAATCAGAAAAGAGGAATATAAGAGGGGGGTGTATGAAGAGGGAAGGCTAAGAGAGGAGCAGAGGGAATGGTACAGGGGAAGAAAGAGGAGTAGGGAAGGTGGGGGGGGTTCTCGGGGTGGGGGAGTGGAGGCACCTCAGAGCGAAAGTAGTGCTGGGTCGAATCGAGAGGGCTGGACATGGGTCACCCAGGGTTGCCATGTCCGGATGAATTTATCATGTGTATACGATAGCACGGCTGTTAACTTTTCATCAACCATGATATCGTCCACGCGATTTTTGACTGCTTCAAAGATGAGAGCCGGGGTTTTCCATGCTTTAGCTATGGTCATTTTAGTTGCAGTAAAGATATGCAGCGCCAATTGGCGTTCTGATCGTAGTAGTTCCGTATTCGGTTTCCCTAGAAGGGCCTCATACAGATCCCTCTTTATATTAGTATTAAAAAGGTTGCGAAGGAGTGCATAGATTCTGATCCACAGTCTGCTTACCATGGGGCATTTCCAACAAATGTGTGCCATTGTACCTTCTTGAGCACACCCACGGAAACATAAGGGGGAATAGGATGGAATAAAGCTCGCCAATCTAGCCGGAGTGTAGTACCATCTATATAACACGTTGTAAGCATTTTCCAGGAATAAGATGTTCCCGGAGCATTTAGACAGTGCCGCAGTCATGACCTGCCAGTCGCTTCCCTAATTCTGCCTCCCACTTAAGATGGTATGGCCTCAAGGGTGGCTTTTTTGAGCCTGTTATTGCTGCATATATTAAAGAAACTAAACCCGAGGACTGGGGCCGTGATCTGCACAGGCTCTCAAAAGGGGTCAATATATAGGGGGTTGGCCTAGATTTAATGAGTTGTTGGAGAAAGTGTCGGATTTGCAAATAACGATAGTGCTCCCTGAGGGGGATGTCATGGGAGGATCGCAGGGATGCGAATGGGATAATCTTAGTAGGGGTAAACATGGAGTAAATATCCACAAATCCATTCTCGGACCACCACGGAAATTGCAATGGGCTGTCACGGCCCGATGGAAATAATGGACAATGGAGAAGGTGGAGTAGAGGGAGATGCGGGGAGATCAGGTTCGCAGAATACTTAATCGAGTCCCATAACCTGAGTGAGTGGGCCAGACATTGGCCGATGTTAGTTGTGCGATGGGCTTTGGGGAGCCAAGGGAAGGAGGCCAGTGGTATCAGGTGAGAGTCCACTAGATCAATGGTGGCCCATGACGGCATCTGCTGTTTCTCATGGAGATGTGATAACGGGGCAATAGCTGCCGCTGTGTAATAGGCTTGCAGATTGGGGACCGAGAGGCCCTCATTGATCCTGCGGGCATACATAACCTGTTTTTTTTATCCTGGGTCTCGTAGAACCTCAAATAAATAGCATTATTTTGCTTTGGTGTATACGTATGATGTGGAGTGGGACGTGGACCGGTAATACCCTAAAATAATAAAGCAGCTTTGGGAGATAGGTCATACGGATAAGCTCCCTCTTCTTCAAAAAGGTACTAGTCATTATTCATTTAGTGGTAATTCTCTTGGAAACCCAATCTCATCTACTTGTGACTTAGTACAGTACTAGATCAGTGTAGGAGAAGTGTCCTCAACTAGATCAGCATTTCTGGGATATTTCATGTCCCCTTCACCCCTCCCAAGCTTATTCTGCAATAAAAGCATAGAAAGACACCTTCTAGACTGTTATTGAGCTAGAGAGAAATAGGAAACACTGTATGCTTGGCTGTGTTTGCGCTAAATTTGGGGGAAGGAGTCAGAGATCACCAGCAGCTCCTTTGGGGGTGCGCTACACATATTTTATTGTAACCACTTGCAGACGACTCACCGTAGATATACACGGCTAGTATGTGATCTGACACTTCCGGGTCGGCGGGTACCGCATACTCGATGTCCGCCGGCACCTGCCGATCCTTCGGTACAGAGGGACAATGGCGATCTGCCTATGTAAGCAAGGCAGATCGCCATTCTGGTCAGTGCAGAAGGCATTGATCCTGTGTTCCTGCAAAGCAGGGGCACCGATCCATGCCTTGCCCTAGTAAAAGCCCCCCCCCCCCCCCCCCCCACAGTAAGGAAACACCAGCTAAGCACACAGTTAACCCAGTTAACCCAGTTAATTGTCAGCCTTTTATTGTTTATAGTGCAAAAAAAAAATGAAAACCGCAGAGGTGATCAAATTCCACCAAAAGAAAGCTCTATTTGTGTGGGAAGAAAAGGACATACATTTTATTTGGGTACAACGTCGCACGACCGCGCAATAGTCAGTTAAAGTAAGTATGGCAAAAAAAAGGTCCTGGTCATGAAGGGGGGTAAATCTTCCTGGAGGGCAAGTGGTTAAAGTTTAAAACAAATTTTTTGTTTATTTTCATTTGTCAGGTACCCCTCATCTTTAGTATCTATCTTCAAGTTGTATTACACTGTTGCCTATCTCTATCAGCAACACATTGTTATTCATAAATGTAACACAGGACAACACTTTATTCCGTTATTATCTTCACAATGTAACAAATTACAATTACAAGGTTAAAAAAAAACAAAACAATGAACACAAGATCAGAAATGTTTATGGCAGAGCTCCATTGGAGTTAACATGGGACCATTTGGAAGGATCAGGTTAGGCTTATGTAACTCCTGCACATGTGCAGAAGTTCATTTGTGGCGCCAGCTGCTGAAATTGTGTACAGCTCAATGTATGTTACAAACTAGCAGATAAAAATACTTTAAAGCGGAGGTTCACACAAAAATTGAACCTCCGCTTTTCGGAACCCTCCCCCCCTCCTGTGTCACATTTGGCACCTTTCAGGGGGGAAGGGGGTGCAGATACCTGTCTAAGACTGGTATTTGCACCCACTTCCGGCATAGACTCCCACCGGAGTCTATGCCTCTTCCGTCTCCACCGCGCTGTCTGCTGGGCCAATCAGGGGAGAGAGGGGGAAGGGCAGAACCAGGGCTCTATATCTAAATGAACGCATGGAGCTGTAACCCAGCTCTGGTGCCCCCCATAGCAAGCTGCTTGCTGTGGGGGCACTCGACAGGAGGGAGGGGCCAGGAGCACCGAAGAGGGACCCGAGAGGAGGAATATGTCAGAAACCATGAAATCATGCCGAGACAGAAGTACAGTTAAATCACACTAGTTTAATAATAAAAGTAAAAAGAACAAACGTAGTCAAAACATAGCCAGAGTTGAGTAACCGGAACGGATAGTCAGCCAAGCCAGAAGTCAGGGATCAATGTAGTGGAACAGCAAGCAGGATCTGGAGCCAGAAGGGATGTCAGCAAAGCAAGTCTTGAACAGGATCACAGGCGATAGTTTCTGTGATGTTTGATCAAGGCGAAGGCAGAGCTCCTCTGGCCTGGGCGGCTTAAGTAGGCAGGACTGACGAGCAGGATATCATCAACAGCTGAGTAACTGTGGAGAGATAGGAGCTGGCAATTAGCCGACAGCTGAGCGGTCAGCTCAGAGAAGGAAGGGCTGAGCCCAGCCCTGATAGAGGATCCGGGCTGCTCTGTGCAAATCCACTACACAGAGCAGGTAAGTATAACATGTTTGTTATTTTAAGAGAGAAAAAAAAACGAGACTTTACAATCACTTTAATTTCAATACATCTTTCTTTCGTTTTAACAAAACAAGTGAACAGAGAGAAGATGGTGTAACTGTGACAGGTAAGTCAAGCATCAGTACACAAGATAATCTTTTGCAAAAGAGCAATATAAATACACAAACCATGGAGGTTATGAAGTAAAAATGGACAGGAAGGAAGGGGAGATAAGGATGGAGAAGGAGAAACAGATGGAGCGATGAAAGAGGTACAAGAGATGGGGGGGGGGCAGAAGACAAGGGGGGCAAAAGGTAAGTAAGTGGGGATGACACCGATATTTAGCAGGTGAATGTAGCAATATATTAATAAAACGTGTACTGAGGATATATGGGGTACACTGAGGTCCTAGAAGAAGGGGGTAGTAACGTTAGGCTTTAGTAGTATCTGAAGTTGTAGTACATGAAGGGGTGGATGGTACTTGGTTTAACATAAGCAAATAAGTAACTTTCTTGTGTAGATCCATAGGACTAGGATAAAGATAGGGTGCAAGAAGGGAGGGATATCCAAGGAGACAATGAGGAAATTATTTGTCAAGAAGAAGATGGGCTTTTGCAAATATAAATTCAAGAAGGTCATGTTCGTTCAAAAATGGGAACAGTGGTTCTCAGGGGGTATTACTTTCTTCCAGCTCCTAGTTTTTAGTGAGTCTAGCTGCAATAAATATGTGGGTTAGGATAACATCGCATTCAGGAGACTTGGAGCCAATTTGGATTCCGAACAGAGACTGTTTTAGGTTCAGGTTGAGTAAAAGTTTGGCGATGGAGGATGTTAAGGCAAATACTGAGGGCCAGAAAGTTGCTAGTTGTGTGGGGCTGAGCCAGTGTGGCCACAATTTCTCCAACATTGTGGAGAGTAGCTGGGGTACATGCTTGTTAGTTTATCCGGAGTGAGATACCAGTTGTGAAGCTTTTGGGAGGATTCCCAATGTGGCTATGAGGGATGGGCTGAAACCCCCCCCCCCGGTTCAGTTCACACCAGAACATGTAAACCCTATTAAAGTCTATGGGACAAGAACATGTAAAATCATCTTATTTTAAAGGCTTATATGCAAGTTATTGCCATTAAAAGTGTATGGGGACCCGGGTCCTGCCCCAGCGGACATGTATCAATGCAAAAAAAAGTTTTTAAAAACAACTGTTTTTTCAGGAGCAGTGATTTTAATAATGCTTAAAGTGAAACAATAAAAATAATAAAATATTCTTTTAAATATCGTGCCTGGGGGGGGGGGGGTCCCCTTAGTCTGCCTGTAAAGTGGCGCACCTGTGCAATGTGTAGAACAGCTCCTGTCAATATAGATGGAAAATCAAGGAAAAAAAAAAATCCCCTCCCTAGTACATACCAGGCCCTTAAGGTCTGGTATGAATTTTAAGGGGAACTCCACTACAAAAAAAAATTGTCATGGGTTCCCTCCCGAAATCCATACCAGACCCTTATCTGAGCATGCATCCTAGAGTACAGGATGGGGGGGGGGGCGAGTGAGCACCCCCCCTTCCTCCTGAACCATACCAGGCCACATGCTCTCAACATGCCCTTAAAATGGGTCCCCCCCAAAGCACCTTGTCCCCATGTTAATGGGGACAAGAACCTCTTCCCGAAAACCCTGGCCATTGATTGTCGGGGTCTGCAGATGGGGGGGCTTATCAGAATCTGGAATCCCCCTTTTACAAAGGGGGCCCCCGAGATCCCACCCCCCACCTATGTGAATGGGTAGGGGATTTATTGTACCCCTACCCATTCACTAAAAAAAAGTGTCAAAAAGCAAAAACCACAATAGACAGCTTTTGACTGTCTTCTGGAGGTCAAGTGGTTAAATTTTGCCTTTCTCATTGAATCCAGCGCATTTCACCAAAATGGTGACGTTCGCTGAAAGATCCAGATTTTCACCAAAATGTCAGCAAAAACTTTTAGCTCTCTTCATCCCTAGTAGCAAATAAACCATGTGACTGCATTGACCACATTGCATTCCTTAACAGTATAGTTATATATAAAGGATCACAAGGATCAACATTTATTTAAATTTATTTTATTATTATTATTATTATTATTATTATTATTACAGTGCCTTGAAAAAGAATTCACCCCCCTTGGCTTTTTACCTCTTTTGTTACATTACAGCCTTTAATTCAATGTTTTTTTTTAATCTGAATTATATGTGATGGATCAGAACACAATAGTCTAAGTTGGTGAAGTAAAATTAGAAAAATATATACATAAAACTATTTTTCAGAAATTAAAAACTGATAATTGGCATGTGTGTATGTATTCACCCCCTTTGTTATGAAGCCCATAAAAAGCTCTGGTGCAACCAATTACCTTCAGAAGTCACATAATTAGTGAAATGATGTCCACCTGTGTGCAATCCAAGTGTCACATGATCTGTCATTACATATACACACCTTTTTGAAAGGTCCCAGAGGCTGCAACACCTAAGCAAGAGGCACCACTAACCAAACACTGCCATGAAGACCAAGGAACTCTCCAAACAAGTAAGGGACAATGTTGTTGAGAAGTACAAGTCAGGGTTAGGTTATAAAAAAATATCCAAATCTTTGATGATCCCTAGGAGCACCATCAAATCTATCATAACCAAATGGAAAGAACATGGCACAACAGAAAACCTGCCAAGAGACGGCCGCACACCAAAACTCACGGACCGGGCAAGGAGGGCATTGATCAGAGAGGCAGTACAGAGACCTAAGGAAACCCTGGAGGAGCTGCAGAGTTCCACAGCAGAGACTGGAGTATCTGTACATAGGACGACAATAAGCCGTACGCTCCATAGAGTTGGGCTTTATGGCAGAGTAGCCAGAAGAAAGCCATTACTTTCAGCAAAAAACAAAATGGCACGTTTTGAGTTTGTGAAAAGGCATGTGGGAGACTCCCAAAATGTATGGAGGAAGGTGCTCTGGTCTGATGAGACTAAAATTATACTTTTTGGCCATCAAAGAAAACGCTATGTCTGGTGCAAACCCAACACATCACATCACCCAAAGAACACCATCCCCACAGTGAGACATGGTGATGGCAGCATCATGCTGTGGGGATGTTTTTCAGCAGTCAGGAATGGGAAACTGGTCAAAGTTAAGGGAAAGATGGATGGTGCTAAATACAGGGATATTCTTCAGCAAAACCTGTACCACTCTGTGTGTGATTTGAGGCTAGGACGGAGGTTCACCTTCCAGCAGGACAATGACCCCAAACACACTGCTAAAGCAACACTTGAGTGGTATAAGGGGAAACATGTAAATGTGTTGGAATGGCCTAGTCAAAGCCCAGACCTCAATCCAATAGAAAATCTGTGGTCAGGCTTAAAGATTGCTGTTCACAAGGGCAAACCATCCAGCTTGAAGGAGCTGGAGCAGTTTTGCAAGGAGGAATGGGCAAAAATCCCAGTGGTAAGATTTGGCAAGCTCATAGAGACTTATCCAAAGCGACTTGGAGCTGTGATATCCGCAAAAGGTGGCTCTACAAAGTATTGACTTTAGGGGGGTGAATAGTTGTGCACATTGACTTTTTCTGTTATTTTGTCCTATTTGTTGTTTGCTTCACAATAAAAAAAAAAAAAAAACACATCTTCAAAGTTGTGGGCATGTTCTGTAAATTAAATGATGCAAGTCCTCAAACAATCCATGTTAATTCCAGGTTGTGAGGCAACAAAACACGAAAAATGCCAAGGGGGTGAATACTTTTGCAAGGCACTGCATTTTTCTTTTGGTGCCCTTTTTTATTTACAGAAACATGCTGTTTGTGTTATGAGGTTGTCGCTTCAGCCTCTATGGGGCAGCAGCCTGGGATCTGTGATGTGGCCGGAGCTGTGCTGCCCCAGGTGTCCTCATTCTTCCAGGCTCGCATCCTCACTGACAGGTGAATATTCGGAGGTGCTTTGCTCTCTCTCTCTCCCCGGTGCCAAGAGGAAGAACTTTCCCCCGCAGTTTCATAAAAATCCTCACTACCCTCCTCATAATTGGCTTGGGTGGCTTTAGCTCCCCCCCTGATGGACAGAGGAGAATGGTGCAGCAAAACATCAGTATCTCAGTAGAGGGAGAGAAGGATAAAAGGGTATGTCTCCTTCACCATATTGTTGTAGCCCATCACCTGGCTACATTGGCATACTCAGTGGTCAGCAGCTAAACCCTCCTCACTGGCTATAACCATTAATCCTCTTTGCAGTTTCCTAAAGCCACTGTGATCTAGGCACCCTTTCCAAACAGCGCAGCTAGTGGGATCATGTGGCTTTCATGACCCACAAAGTCATGTGATAAACACGTTAAGGCAATCATATGACTTCTGGCAACCACGTGGCTTTATGGATGAACCAAGCCACATGGTCACATTTGTAACATCGGTGCTGTGACAGGGCTTTGTTTATAAACAAAGACATGTCCCGCAGAGCTTTGGTCTCAAAGATAGTAACACTGTATGCACCTAGCATTTGTGGGAAACCTTTTTTATGCTAATTTCACCTTGCAATGCCACATGGCAAAAATCAGAGACTAATGTCAATGAAATTTTGACAGAAGCAAGATTGGAATTCTGCAAATATTCCTCTTTTCGTTACTAGGGTGATCTGCGGAGTCCATAGAAGCAACCGCTCACATTTCACATGTCATGTTTGTACGTAAGATCTTTCATATAAAACATTGTTACAAATGTTAAAATAAACCACTAATAGAGATGAGCTGAACACCCCCCTGTTCGGTTCCCACCAGAACTCCCGAACATGGAAATAGTTTACACCAAAGCCGCAAACCCTATTAAAGTATAAAACGTGAAAAATCAAAAGTCCCTATTTTGAAGGCTATATGAAAGCTATTTGCCATAAAAAGGGTATGGGGGCCCAGGTACTGCCCTGGGGGACATGTATCAATGCAAAACATTTTTTTTATATATATAAAGTCATATGACGTCCTCAGATGGGATCTCCCATCATCATATGACATCATATGACGTCCTCGACTTCTCGCCACTCCTGCGGGCCCTTGGACACAGCCCATCCCAGATCCGTGTAAAGAGTCAATAAAAAATGGCTCTTTACCACGTGACCGGCTGTGTCCAATCACAGCCTGTCACATGTACTGCCCACATGCACGGCGCTCATGCGCGCCCCTAGGGGTGTGGGAAGGATCGCGTGAGAAGGAGATTGCGGTAACATCTCGTTACTGGTCACAGTGTACACCAACCACACTGATTGCCCCCCTAATAAAGAGGACCTGTCACCAGCCATCAAAGTTCCTGTCATCACCCTTTAAAGTACCTGTCACTGCCCATCTGAGTACCCGAGTACCTGAGTACCTGTCACAGTATATCTGAGTACCCGAGTACCTGAGTACCTGTCACAGTTCATCTGAGTACCCGAGTACCTGAGTACCTGCCACAGTCCATCTGAGTACCCGAGTACCTGTCACAGCCCATCTGAGTACCAGAGTACCTGAGTACCTGTCACAGTCCATCTGAGTACCCGAGTACTTGAGTACCTGTCACAGTTCATCTGAGTACCTGAGTACCTGTCACAGTCCAACTGAGTACCCGAGTACCTGTAACAGTCCATCTGAGTACCCAAGTATCTGAGTACCTGTCACAGTCCATCTGAGTAACAGAGTACCTGTCATAGCCCATCTGAGTATCCGAGTACCTGAGTACCTGTCACAGCCCATCTGAGTACCTGAGTACCTAAGTACCTGTCACATCCCATCTGAGTACCCGAGTACCTGTCACAATCCATCTGAGTACCCAAGTACCTGAGTACCTGTCACAGTCCATCTGAGTACCCGAGTACCTGTCACAGTTCATCTGAGTAACAGAGTTCCTGTCACAGCCCATCTGAGTACCCGAGTACCTGAGTACCTGTCACAGCCCATCTGAGTACCCGAGTACCTGAGTACCTGTCACAGCCCATCTGAGTACCTGTCACAGTCCATCTGAGTACCCGAGTACCTGTCACAGTCCATCTGAGTACCCGAGTACCTGTCACAGATCATCTGAGTACCCAAGTACCTGAGCACCTGTCACAGCCCATCTGAGTATCTGTCACAGTTCATCTGAGTACCTATCACCAGCCCATTAGAGTAACCAAGTACCTGTCTCCAGCCCATCAGAGTACCCGAGTACCTATCTGCAGCCCATGCCTCATAGAATATACATTGGGGTGCTAGCTTTCCAAAATGGGGTCATTTTGTGGGTAATTCCACTGTCCTGGTGCTCAAGGACCTTCAAAAGTGTGATAGGTAGGAATGAAATGAGATGTGTAATTTATGCTCTTAGAATGCCTGAAGGTACTACTTCAGTGTTGGGCCTCTGTATGTGGACTGGCTAAAAGTCTCACACATGTGGTATTGCCATACTCAGGAGGAGTAGCAGAATGTGTTTTGGGGTGTAATTTTTGCTATATACTGTACATGCTATGTGTTATAAATATCTTATAAATTGACAACTTTGTGTAAAAAAAAAAAAAAAGATTTTCATTTTCTTTGCACGTTTTCTGAAGACTTGTGTAAAAAATTAACCATTCAAAAGACTCATAATGCCTCATAGATTATACATTGGGGTGTTTGTTTTCCCAAATGGGGTCATTTTGTGGGTAATTCCATTGTCCTGGTGCTCCAGGACCTTCAAAAGTGTAATAGGTTGTTAGGAAATTAGAGGTGTAATTTATGCTCCAAAAACGCCTGACGGTGCTCCCTGCATGTTGGGCCTCTGTATGTGGTCAGGCTGTGTAAAAGTCTCACACATGTGGTATCGCCATACTCAGTAGGAGCAGCAGAATGTATTTTGGGGTGTCATTTTTGCTATATACATGCTTTGAGTTAGAAATATCTTATAAACTGACCACTTTGTGTAAAAAAAAAAACCTTTTAAATTTTCTTTCCACGTTTTCCGAAGACTTGTGGAAAAAAATGAACCGTTCAAAAGACTCATTATGCCACATAGAATAGACGTTGGGGTGTTTGCTTTCCAAAATGGGGTCATTTTGTGGGTAATTCCACTGTCCTGGTGCTCCAGGGCCTTCACAAATGTAATAGGTCGTTAGAAAATTAGAGGTATAATTTATGCTCCTAGAATCCCTGATGGTGCTCCCTGCATGTTGGACCACTCTGTGTGGCCAGGCTGTGTAAAAGTCCCACACATGGGGTATTGCCATATTCGGGAGGAGTTGCAGAATGTGTTTTGGGGTGTAATTGGAAGTATGCATATGCTGTGTGTGAGAAATAACTTGTTATTATGACAATTTTGTGAAATAAAAATAATCTTATTTTTCCCAAGAATTGTGGGAAAACATTACAACTTCAAAAAACTCACCATGTTTCTAAATACCTTTGACTGTCTACTTTTCAAAAAGGGGTTATTTGGGGGGTATTTGTACTTTCCTGACATTTCAGAGCCTCGAGAAATGAGTGCATCAGGTGTGATAAGGTGTGATCAATTTTCAATGATTTGCACCATAGCGTGTAGACTCTATAACTTTCACAGAGACTAAATAATATCCACTAAATTGGGTTATTTTTACCAAAGAGGTGTAGCAGTATAAATTTTGGCCCAAATTTATGAACAAAAATGACTTATTTGAAAAATTTTATCATAGAAACTAAAAAAAAGTGTTTTTTTTTTTTAAATTTCGCTCTTTTTTCACTTATGTCGCAAAAAAATAAAAAAACCCAGTGGTGATTAAATACCACTAAAGGAAAGCTCTATTTGCTTGAAAAAAAATGATAACAATTTTGTTTGGGTAGAGTGTTGCATAACTGAGTAATCAGCATTCAAAGTGTGAGAGCGCTGAAAGCTAAAAATTGGTCTGGGCAGGAAGGGTGTATAAATGTCCTCTATTGAAGTGGCTAATGATACTTAAAGTGAAACAATAAAAATGTAAATTCCTTTGCATATAGTGCCTGGGGGTTCCTTTAGTCTGCCTGTAAAGTGGCGCATCTGTACCATGTATAGAACCAGCTGCAGCAAAACGGACATTTATAAAAAAAAAAAAAAAAAAAATGACATTTAAATAGATTTTTTTGGCTGCAACCCATTGCTAGCAATAAAAAAATGTTCCCCGAGTCCAGCTTTTGCGTCCATAGACACAGAAAGCCGGACTTGGCCTCACCCCTGGCACCCATGTCATTGAATTTGATTGACAGCTGCGGGAGCCAATGGCTGCGTTTCTATCAATCTATCCAATCAAGAGCCGAGACCCCGGCTAGAGAGGGTGTGCACGTCTCCGGCGTAGGAACAGAAGTTTTTTCACCTTAATGTATAGGATGCATTAAGGTGAAAAAACATGAGGGTTTACAACCCCTTTAAATGTCAGGCAATAGGCCACAAATGCAATTTATCACTTTAACATTTAACGTGAGAGTTCTCCTTTAACCATTTGCTGACTGCCTGCCGTCGTTATATGTTGGCTGTTAGAAGAGGAATATTGTTGTTTTGGCAGCAGCTAGCTGCGATAACCCCTGTATCCTCTTCTTCAGCGGGCCGTCCGCTTTCAGATAAAAGTGGTCTCTGCGGCGGATTCGCCGCAAGATCACTTTTATCAGTGGCGGGAGAGGGGCTCCCGCCGCGCTCCGGTGCCCTCCGCCGCTTACCGGAGCCGTCGGTAGCGGCGGAGGCGATCGGATCATTCTCGGTCTGTGGTATGGAGCTGAATGAGGGGAAGATGGCCCCCGCTCGGCTCTATACCATTGCAGGGCGAAAGCGATGTCAAAACTTCAAAACTGCCCATAGCTCTTAAAGGGACATTTTTTTTTTTTAATACAACATTTTTTTTCCTGCATTTTAGTGTAAATATGAGATCTGAGGTCTTTTTGACTCTAGATCTTATATTTAAGAGGTCCTGTCATGCTTTTTTTTTTTCATTCAAAAGATTTTTATTTATTCAAGTATACTATTACAAATTCATGTATACATAGCAGTAGTCACTCAATAACATTTGTGCTAAAAAAAAATCATATGGTTAAAAGAAACAACAAAATAAAACAAAAAGAGATACTTCCATGTATAGATTTATATCTAAGGTATAATAGTCAACAAAATAATATCAATTTCAAGATATCAGTCTTCGCTTACCCCAACCGGGTTCAAGCCGTAAGCGAAGATCCGTTATTAAACTTTTATAATGAATAAGGGCGCGTACACACGGGCGGACTTTTCGGCAACAAAAGTCCGACGGCCATTCCGGCGGACTTTCGTCAGACTTTTGACGGACTTCCGACGGACTTTTGAACGAACGGACATGCCTACACACGATCACACCAAAGTCCGACGGATTCGTACGTGATGACGTACACCGGACTAAAATAAGGTTGATAGCTAGTAGCCAATAGCTGCCCTAGAGTCGGTTTTCGTCCATCTGACTAGTATACAGACGAGCGGATATTCGACCGGACTCAAGCCCGTCGGAAAGATTTGAAGCATGTTTCAAATCTAAAGTCCGTCAGATTTTTGACTGGAAAAGTCCGCTGAAGGTCCGATGAAGCCCACACACGATCGGATTGTCCGTCGGACCAGTCTGGTCGAAAAGTCCGCTCGTGTGTACATGGCATAAGACATAAGACAGAGGTAACTTATTCTTGAACTTCGGGATAGATTTAAGGGTTATTTTATAATATCCAAAATTAACTAATTAAAGGTTACAGGTTCGTAAATAATTAGAAGCTCTAGGGTGATCCATCCAAGCTTGCCATTTTTTTTTTTTTTTATATGTAGCCATATGATATTTTTTATAGGCCAACATCAGCTCGTATTGTGCTTGTATATTCAATCTGACAATAACAGCGGATAAGTTTGGGGCCTCAGAAGATTTCCACAGACTAGAAATTGAGACTCTAGCAGCAATAAGTATGTGGGTTACTATTGTTCTAAACATAACCGGATAAGAGTCCAAATTTAGTCCTAGGAGGGCCAAAGCTGAGGTCAGTGGCGGAATTATAGGGGTCACTGAGATTGCCATGGCGACTGGGCCCCCCGTACTCTTCGATAAGAGGAGCGGCAGGGGCGGCTGAGACGAGCTCCCCGATTGTCAGGCAAACTGTAATCGGAGGCACTGAGCAGGGAGCTTGTCACATTACCCTAAAGTGAAAGCACAGTGCTGTGCTCTTTGTCTCCCCCTACAGTGCAGTACCTGGCAGGAAGAGCTAAGGCAAAGGTCTGCCGTTTTTTATAAGACTATCTATGTATCTACTGTATGTGTGTTTATATGTGCATGTATGTGTGTGTGTGTGTGTGTGCGCATGTATGTATGCATGTGTGTGCGCATATGTATGTGTGTGTGTGCATGTATGTATGCATGTGTGTGTGCATATGTATGTATGTGAGTGTGCAAGTATGTGTATGTGCATGTGTTTATCAGTAGCGGTGCGTCCATAAAGGTGCACAGGCGCCACCCCCCTCTCTCCAGCCACCCATTCTATGACCCCCTCTATGACCAATGGATAGATTCATGCATAGCATGAATCTATCCATGGCCGCCGCTGCCACCCCCATATTTCGGTGTCCGGCCATAGGCTCTAATAGGCTTCAAAATAGGTGAACTGCGAGTGCCATGCTTGACACTCAAAGTCCACCCAGGTCTGTTAGAAAAGCGAATTAATATTCACTTTCCTAACACTGAACCGCCTTTCCACCAATCAGGTGTGCGGGTGTTTTACCCGTCACCTGATTGGCTGAAACGATAGGCACGGCTATTGGACGCCTATCAGGAGGAGAGGACGAGAGATGAGGATGGCAGGAGATGCATGGAGGACCCCTCGCACAGTTTTAGCATTTGATGGCACACTGGTGGCATTTAATGGGCACAGTGGCGGCATTTGATGGCACAGTGGCAGCATTTGATGGGCACAGTGGTGGCATTTGATGGCACAGTGACGGCATTTGATTGCACAGTGGCGGCATTTGATGGCACAGTGGCGGCATTTGATGGCACAGTGGCGGCATTTGATGGGCACAATGGCGGCATTTGATGGCACAGTGGTGGCATTTGATGGCACAGTGGCAGCATTTGATGGGGACAGTGGTGGCATTTGATGGCACAGTGACGGCATTTGATTGCACAGTGGCGGCATTTGATGGCACAGTGGCGGCATTTGATGGGCACAATGGCGGCATTTGATGGCACAGTGGCGGCATTTGATGGCACAGTGGCAGCATTTGATGGGCACAGTGGCGGCGTTTGATGGGCACAATGGCGGCATTTGATGGCACAGTGGCGGCATTTGATGGCACAGTGGCAGCATTTGATGGCACAGTGGCGGCATTTGATGGCACAGTGGTAGACTACGATGGGCACAGTGGCAGCGTTTGATGGGCACAGGGGCTGCATTTGATGGCACACTGGTAGCATTTATTGGGCACACTGGCAGCATTTGATGGCACAGTGGCAGCGTTTGATGGGCACAGTGGCGGCATTTGATGGCACAGTAGCAGCATTTGATGGCGCAGTGGCAGCATTTGATGGGCACAGTGGCTTAAATTGATGTTTTTTTTCAGAATTTTTCAGTTTGATTGCGCCCCCCTAAAAATTTTGAGCACCAGCCACCACTGGTATATATGTGCGTGCATATGTGCATTTATATATATGTGTGTGTATGTGTGTGTGTGTGTATGTATATATACAGTATATATGTGTGTATTATGTGTGTGTTTACATGTATGTATGCACATTTTATGTATGCGCTTTTAATCCTGACCCCCTATATGTGCGCAATCTGAACCTATTTTTTTTTGCTTGTTCATAGTACCAGCAAAAAAATGCTGTTGCCCCGAAAAGCGATCCATGCTCAGATCGCTTTTCAGAGGCATTTGACAGCCAGTAAAGAGGCAATATGTTGCCTCCTGACTGCCTGTTTTAACCCCTTAAATGCATCATCTCTATCCCGCAACTACATGCAATGCACACAGTTGCAGGGTGGTTGCAGTGCAGCCCCATTCCCCTAGGGGTATACTTCAAGGGTGCCCTGACTGGAAAAAGATTGAGAAACACAGACATAGAGGAACCCATCTCTCCATTTTCCTCCTGCAGCTGCTGAATGCCTGTGGGAGGGAGAGGAGGAGAAGCAGGGGTGAAATGGAGAAATAAATTCCTTTATATGCAGCCACCCACTTGTGGCCCTGGTGTTCCGCCACCGGGCTCGGAGAAAAGAACCCTGTCCGGGGGTCAGGGGGGCACTTCATGGTTTCTTGCATCTGGGCCCCGAAGGCTCTGGTTACGCCTCTGGCTGGGGTAAGATCAATTAAGTTACCAGTAAGATCTGCTATAAATTTGGAAATAGCTTTCAACGGCTCTTCCTATTGACATCGTGATCAGCCGTGATTGGACACGGCTGATCACGTGGTAAAGAGCCTCCGCCGGAGATCGGTGTAGCAGTGTAGCGGTGTGTCAGGTTGCTGGACGTCATATGACGCCCAGTCAGGATAACGGAACCACCGCCCGGCTGTCATCTGCTATGGGCCAGGTGGGAAGTGGTTAAAGAACAGTGTAAAAATAAAAAATAAAAAAGTAAAATAAATAAGAAAAAAAAATTTAAATGCTCACCGTCCCGCCGAGCTCGTGTGCAGAAGCGAACGCATACGTGAGCAGCGCCCGCATATGAAAACTGTGTTCAAACCACACATGTGAGGTATCACCGTGATCGGTAGAGCGAGAGCAATAATTCTAGCCCTAGACCTCCTCTGTAACTCAAAACATACAACCTGTAGAATTTTTTAAACATCGCCTATGGAGATTTTTAAGGGTAAAAGTTTGTCGCCATTCCACGAGCGGGAGCAATTTTGAAGCGTGACATGTTGGGTATCAATTTACTCGGCTTAAAGTAGAGGGCCACCCTAAAAAATAAAATTGCATAAAAAATCCTAAGAAAATGTAAAAAAAAAATGTGAAAAAAAAAAAAAAAAAGTAAACTTACCTAAACCCTTGTTGCTAGGCAGTCTTCCTAACCTGCCTCTTCCTATTCCGCGGCGTGTTCTCCTCCTCGGTTAGCGGCCCCGTTGCCTTCTGGGAACTGAGTATGTTCCCAGAAACACCACAGGGCCATTCACAGAGCGCCACGCCACTCGCGCGTGTGCAGTAGGAAACTGGCAGTGAAGCCGCAAGGCTCCACTGCCTGTTTCCCTTACTACGGTGCCGGGACCCGAGAGCCGAGGGACGGGTCGGCCTCGGGCGGCCGACATCGTGGGCACCCAGGACAGGTAAGTACTTATTTAAAGTCAGCAGCTACAGTGTTTGTAGCTGCTGACTTTTAATTTTTTTTTTTCAGGGACAGAATACCGCTTTAACATTATCTTTCACAATTTACAAAAAAATTGGGCTAACCTTACTATTGTCTTATTTTTTCATTCAAAAAAAGTGTATTTTTTCCAAAATAAGACCAGTAAGACCACTGCGCAAATACAGTGTGACAGAAAGTATTGCAACGACTGCCATTTTATTCTCTAGGGTGTTAGGAAAGAAAAAAAAAATTATATATATATAATGTTTGGGTTTCTAATTTTCTAATTTTCTAACAAAAAAAAAAGATTTTAACTTGTAAACACCAAATCTCAAAACGAGGCTCGGTCCTTAAGTGGTAAAAAGGTAGTCACTGGGATCACTAAAATACTGATACTGAAGTATTAACAGGAAGGGTCCTCACAATGGAGATATCCAGAATCTTCGGCTAGCCTGGCGTTGGTGCACTTGGTGCCCTGTTGAGCAGGATAAACAAAGGGGTATGCTTAAAAGTATCCTGGTAGGCAAAAATGAGTTGTAGGATTCTAGCAGTATCCTGGTAGGCAAAGTAGAATGTAGTGACTGTTCAGCAGGGTGCAAATGTTCCTACAAATGTGGGCACTAGTGAGGCAATGTTGCCTGACTACCGTGTCTTTAAAGATGGGCAAACGCCCACTCACCCATCCTGCGACCAAAGGATCAAGCGACAAGTTCCCTGAAAGGCCCGACTGGCCACCTCGTAACGGGATCGGCCCATGCCCTCAGGAACACTTGGAGATATAGCCGGGATCCCTCTCAGGCTGGATGTCCATCGCCGTCCGACTCTTGGAACCGTGGCAGGATCAACACACTGACCTTTGGATGGATCCCCTCCGTGGGTAACAGCAGCCCCTCAGATCACGTCTGTGTCTCTCTCACTCCCTCATCGACTGAGAATCTCCTCACAACACAAAATGGAGTCTTTAGCCAGCCCTCTATTTTGCAAATCCCCCTGGGATTTGTAGTTTCTCCCTGTATACCAGTCTATGGGGCCGTTTTGTGAGAGAACTACATGTCCCAGAATCCATTGCAGCTCTTCCTGCAGTTCAGTACAGTCTCTCCCATTGGCTGCTGTAAGCGTGCCTTTAATTGGCTTTCTTCTTCCTTCCAATAGGGGCACAAGAGAGGCTACTGAATCACAGCTCTGTGTGTGAAAGCTCACATTACAGTAAACTCAGTCAGTGAAAACAGGAATAAGGAGGGGTGGGGTGAAAAAGCCCTTGCAGACATGACAGCCTTCTCTCTCCCCTCTGTCAGGCTGGAAAGCTTGTGTACATACAGTCACCTGTGTTAATGTACATGCAGCCCATCTGTGATAATGTAAAGCCCCGTACACATGATCAAACTTTCCGACGGGAAATGTTGGATGTGAGCTTGTTGGCGTTAAGTCTGACCGTGTGTATGCTCCATCGGACAATTGTTGTCGGAACTTTCCGCCAACAAATGTTGGATGGCAGGTTCTCAAATTTTGCGCCAACAAATGTCTGTTGTCGGATTTCCCGAGCGTGTGTACACAAGTCCGTCGGACAAAAGTCCAAAGTACAAACTCGTCTGCTCAGAAGCAAGGACCAGCCGGAAGCGGAATCTTGTAAACTAGCGTTCGTAATGAAGAATTAACATTCCTGACGTGGAAAATTATAAAATCTCGAAATGTAGCGCACAATTCTCTCCTTTAACCACTTCAGCCCCGGAAGGATTTACCCCCTTCCTGACCACAGCACTTTTTGCGATTCGGCACTGCGTCGCTTTGAATGACAATTGCGCGGTCATGCGACATTGCACCCAATCAAAATTGACATGCTTTTTTTCCCACAAATAGAGCTTTCTTTTGATGGTATTTGATTTTCTCTGCGGTTTTTATTTTTTGTGCTATAAACAAAAAAAAAGAGACAATTTTGAAAAAAAAAACGCATTATTTTTTACTTTTTGCTATAATAAATATCCCCAAAAAATATATAAAAAAACATTTTTTTTCCTCAGTTTAGGTCGATACGTATTCTTCTACACATTTTTGGTAAAAAAAATCGCAATAAGCGTTTATTGATTGGTTTGCGCAAAAGTTATAGCGTCTACAAAATAGGGGATAGTTTTATGGCATTTTTATTGATAATTTTTTTTTTTTACTAGTAATGGCGGCGATCAGCGATTTTTATCATGACTGCGACATTATGGCGGGCACATCGGACACTTTTGGCGCGATTTTGGGACCATTCACATTTATGCAGCGATCGGTGCAATTAAAAATGCATTGGTTACTATGTAAATGTGACTGGCAGTGAAGGGGTTAACCACTAGGTGGCGCTGTAGGGGTTAAGTGTGTCCTAGGGAGTGATTCTAACTGTGGGGGGGAGGAGCTGTGTGTGACACATCACTGATCACCGTTCCCAATTACAGGGAGTGGTGATCAGTGACACTGTCATTAGGCAGAACGGGGAGATGCTTGTTTACATTAGCATCTCCTCGTTCTTCCTCACCGTGAGACGATCGCGGGTATCACGGTCACGGAGCTCGCAGCGCACGCCCGCAAGCCGCCTCTTAAAGGGCAAAATACAGGTACGTTAATCTGCCTGTACGTGCCCTTCTGCCACAGTATATCTGCGTGAGGCGGTCGGAAAAAGGTTAATGGGATAATAATGAAGCTGCTTTGCTGGTGATAATGATGGAGTTATTGCAAACACATTTTCAAAGGCTTTTTTTTTCTAGTGATATCAAGAATAATATTATTATGCTTTTTTTTTTAATTTTTTTTATTTGGGCAAGTTACCACAACACCATTATCCTGTAGTTTATAAGATCAAAGATACAACTATGTTGGTGTCCCTTGTTAATTTTACATTGTATTTTTTTAAATGTAACTGCCTACTCCCAAACTGTCATCAGAAGTAAAACACATAGCCAAGTATTATTCTACACAATTTTTTTTTTTGTGCATTAAAAAAAAAAAAAAAAAAAATTAGACATGCTATCTGCCAATAGAACTTAACCAAAAAGTGCATTCTATGTATCCAAAAATATAGAAAATATACCAAATCAAATCATTATTATTCAACCCAAAAAAATAATGTCAAAGCAATAACTCCAAGGCCAATAATAAATAACACGTTATCTCCTCCGATTCCGCAACATGTCTGGTTGACGAACGGCCGTTCGGGAACGAACTGAAAAGTGCGAAATGAAAAAAGCGAACTGAAAAGCGCAAAATGAAAGGCACAAATCCACACTCTCCAAACTTCTACTAACACGAAATTGAGAAGGAGCCCAAAGGGTGGCGCTAAAGAGCTGAAAAACAACATAGAACGTCACTACATTTGTGTGACCGTGTGTATGCAAGACAAGTTTGATCCAACGCCCTTCAGACAAAATTCCATGGTTTTGTTGTCGTAAAGTCCGATCGTGTGTACGAGTCATAAGTCTTTGGCTGCAATACCCGCGACACTGGCAATGGCTTGCGGCCGAGAAAATCAACTTAAGCCTGGGTTCACACTGATGCGAATTTACAGCGGGTTTGATGCGTTTAGGAACACACAGATTCGCAGGTCATGTAAAAAGCATAGTATTCCATGGCTTTGGTTCACATCTATGCGTTGCGAATTTGGTGCGAGAAAAAAAAAAGGGTCCTGTGCGTGTTGACTGCGTGTGCGTTGCGAATTCCTATCGTGGAGTGCGGATTTTATCTTCATAGGCTTGAAATGAACTTGCAGTAAACTCGCAGCACACAGTTCACATCTCTGCAAATTGTTCACTGTCTGCCTCCTGAAATTCACGGTAAAATCGTGGTAAATTTGCGTAAATTCACACCTGTCCACTTCAAAACGCAAGGCAAATTCACACCTTACACAGGACAAAAATAAATGGATAAAATTTGCAGTACATCGCATCGCAGTAGCGTGAACCTACGCTAAATGTCATTTTTTTCAAGGCACGCTCCTTATCAACCGGCTATTCATTGTGCCCGGATTTGGCTTCGGCCAATCAAAGCTTAGAATGCACTGTGCAGCACGCCTTGCATTGGGGGTCATTAGGCAGGCAAACAAACGAGCGAGCGCTCGGGTGTTCGCCGAATGGGGAAAGTTCGGGCCGAACTTACTGCTTGCTCAACACTAACCACTAACAGGAGAATAGATCCTGCCAATGACGAAGTTATCCCTTAACTTTGATTAGGTGCAGCAGACTTTTTTGGTTGTTGGGTAGGTTTTGGGTTTTGATCCTTGTATACTCAAACAAGATTTGTTCAGTAAATATTTCATGTCTATACCAGAGACCTGCGGTCACAATTAATTTATTATAGTGTAATAGAGAGTTATAAGGCCAATTTTTCTTGCTTCACTTACACGATTATTGTTAAAGCCTTTGTAGATCTTCCTCAGTCAACTGAAGTCTGGAAGCTTTTCTCTCCAGAGGAAGTCATTGAGGATGTCCAAATAAAACAGAGGATTAAGAATACTTGAGAAGTAAATAGCTTGTTAGGGCAAAGTATTAAGAAGCAACCTGGTAACCTGCCATCGATTTGTTGGAGAAATGTTGAGCAAGAGTTTGCCTGCTCAGACAAGTCCAGTCACATGGTACTGTACCTGTCTGACTTTGCAACTATGGGGAGTTGTGAGGATCTGACCTTCTTATTGATGTGATCAATGACATTGACATGTAGCCACCCAACTCCCCAACAACTCCCCAACTATGGGGAGTTGTGAGGATCTGACCTTCTTATTGATGTGATCAATGACATTGACATGTAGCCCACCCAACTCCCCAACAACTCCCCAACTATGGGGAGTTGTGAGGATCTGACCATCTTATAGATGTGATCAATGACATTGACATGTAGCCCACCCAACCCTAGACTGGTTCTCTTGAGATGATGCCATTGTCTTGTGGACAGGTGCAGTCTACATTCTCCACTGCAGATGGCACTTATCCACAGTTGCCTTGTGGCTGGAGAAGAAGTCAAAGTTCCTCTATGGTTTGCTGGGTCACTGAGGGAGCAATCTGGTTGGATGCTGCCGCCCCATGTGACTCTGGCCGCCATCCTGCATCAGGTAGAGCTTATTTAGGGCCCTCTCTCCCAGCTTTGGGGGAATTTTCGAGTTGGTAACGTAAGGACAGGTACCCTGTCTGTTAGGGACAGCACTAGTGGTAGAGAATGGTTCCTGACGAGGAAGAAAAGCATAGGCATCATCATCATCTCTCTTGGGCACAAGATGGCCGGGCCGCATTCAGCTCTCTTAACCACTTAAGCCCCGGACCATTTCGCTGGCCAAAGACCAGAGCACTTTGTGCGATTCGGCACTGCGTCACTTTAAATGACAATTGCGCGGTCGTGAGATGTGACTCCCAAACAAAATTGACGTCCTTTTATTCCCACAAATAGAGCTTTCTTTTGGTGGTATTTGATCACCTCTGCGGTTTTTATTTTTTGCGCTATAAATAAAAATAGAGCGTCAATTTTGAAAAAAAAAACGCATTATTTTTTACTTTTTGCTATAATAAATATCTCCAAAAAATATATAAAAAAACTATATGTTTAGGCCGATACACATTCTTCTACATATTTTTGATAAAAAAAATCGCAATAAACGTTTATTGATTGGTTTGCGCAAAAGTTATAGCGTCTACAAAATAGGGCATTTATGGCATTTTTATTAATAATTTTTTTTTATTAGTAATGGTGGCATTCTGCGATTTTTATCATGACTGCGACATTATGGCGGACACATCGGACATTTTTGACACATTTTTGGGACCATTGTCATTTTTACAGCGATCAGTGCGATTAAATTGCACTGATTACTGTAAAAATGACACTGGCAGTGAAGGGGTTACCCACTAGGGGGGCTAGGGAAGGGTTAAGTGTGTCCTAGGGAGTGTTTCTAACTGTGGGGGGAAGGGGCTGTGTGTGATCGAGAGCTATGATCAGTGACACTATCACTAGGCAGAATGGGGAGATGCTTGTTTACATTAGCATCTCCCTGTTCTTCCTCTGAGACGATCGCGGGTATCCCTCAGACATCGAGTCCGCGGGACCCGCGGTCGGACTCACGGAGCTTGTGACGGGCAAGAGCGCCTCCGGTGGAGCGCACGCGATGGCACGGCGGCATATTCAAAGGGACGTACAGGTATGCCAATTTGCCTGTCCGTGCCATTCTGCCGACGTACATCGGTGTGCGCCGGTCGCTATGTGGTTAAAAGACACTGTGAGTCCAGCGGGTACCTTCTTTCTTCATATTACTGGAAACCGTGAGTGCTGGGCAGCCTTTCCACTGGGTTTTGTTGTGAACTGTTGGTGTACGATTTCAATACAGGTTTTCCATTGCAACTGACTGCGTAAATTATTTCCACCACAACACACTGCACCTCCCACCCCAAAGCACCTTGTACCCACGGGATGGGGACAAGGACCTCTCCCCCACAACCCTGGACTGTGGTTGTGGGGGTCTGCAGACGGGGGGGGCTTATCGGAATCTAGACGGGGCATGCTGGGTCAATGACATCGGGGAGTCGGGGTCGCCAGCTGATGTTATTGGGTGACTCCGCCCCTTACCTTTTTAAGAAATATCAGATGGAGGAGCAGGCAGTTGGCGGGGAGTCTTGTACAAGGCCAGAGGTTTTTTCGGGTCAGGAGGTGTGGCGGGCGGTGTGACTGAGGATTGATCTACGCCGGGGGACATATTTTTTTATTTTTCCATTGTTTACAAAGGAATTGACGAAAACTTGTGTAGTGTCTTTATTCACTTTTTACACTTTTTTGGTGAATGGGTAGGGGGCCGGGATCTGGGGGTTCTCTTGTTAAAGGGGGCTTCCAGATTCCAATAAGCCTCCCGCCTGCAGCCCAGGGTTGTGGGGAAGAGGAGAGGATCAACATGGGGACAAGGTGCTTTGGGGCGGGGGGGCAGAGCCCTCCCTGCCCCAAAGCACCCCCCCATGTTGAGGCATATGGCCTGGTATGGTATGGAGGGGGCGCTCGCTCGTCCCCCCCTTTCCTGGCCTGCCGGGCTACATGCTTGGATAAGGCTCTGATATGATTTTGGGGGGATCCCATGCCATTTTTTTAAATTTTGGCGTGGGGTTCCACTTAGAATCTATACCAGGTCCTTGGGGGAGACCCCAAGTTGTTCTTTTACTGACAGCCGGCTGACAGATGATGTGTCATCGGTTGTTAAGGATGCGGCTAAAATGTGAAAAGGTATATCAGCGCACATATGACACAAAAATAACTAAAGCAGCTAAGCACCAGGGTCAAACGATCAAATCCCTCCAGATAAATAAATAGAAAGGTGCAGCGCTAAATCAATAAAATGACCATAGAGAGATGTATAATAACTAAATCACAAAGGAAGCATAGGAAATGTCCAATAATAAAATGTTCAAATATGCAGAAATGAATCCACTAGGAATGTGATGATCACAGCAAACAATTGTGACTGATACTGGAACCCTTCACCATAAACCGAATGGCCTCTCACCTGGTCCCAAAGATAAATCAGGCAATCTTATAAGGTCAGCAGATAACAAGGATCTTAAAAGCAGGGGACTCCTCCGGATGGCCAGGTGGCAGGTGGATATCGTTACCATGAAATCACAAAAGGTGCAGACATAGTGCTCTCCGTATGTAACAGTTTATTATAAAATAAATAAAATCAAACTTACATAACAAGCACTTCTCAAGTGCCAGAAAACGAACATGGGAACACAGCAGAGTGTGTACGAGCGGTGGAGCATGCGCAGTAGCCGCGGATGACGTCACGACGTCACGTTCTGGACGCGTTGCGTCCCAGTGGGCGGGGACTTCCTCAGCAGATGTCGTGACTACGTGGGCACCCGCGCTATAAGGAGGTGAGTTGTTATGGCAACACCAAAACAACTACGAATGACGTGTACCAAATGTGGGCAGGCTCCGGAAGTGTCTCCACACACATCATTCCGAGCAAATACAGCCCAGTTTGGTATTAAAAAGGCTCAAAGCTGCACATGATATAAAATTAAAACAGGACTATAAGAAAACAAGTAAAAACTGGTGTTAGCACAAGACACACATAAAGTGTAGTCTTGAGAGAACAGTGACAAACACCCCCTCCTTATAGGAACAGTCATCTAAATGATAGAAGAGAGTGTCAGGTCAGAAATAGTCCTTACCCTGTGTATGATAGGCCTATCACCACACAGAATAAGTATGCACCGCTCACAGAATATAATCACCATTACAATAATGATGATTTTTTAGGGCAACGGGGGGCACCGAGATACCCCCCAGTACAATATCCGGTTGCCCAAGGGGAACCCTGGAAACACCGGGTACCACACACACCATCAAATCCAAACCCCCCCCTAAAGCGAAAACAAAGAGAGGAAGCAGAGGGGGGAAGCGAGTACAAAAAATCCAAGCCACATCAGGTTTAGGGATTTATAATCTCAGTCATGTTGATCTTAGTGACGATGAAGTTAAAGTCCTTGATCGTGGTTTGAAATTCGCACCCATAAAAAATCTCAACAAATTCAGTGTTTATGTTAGTATTCAAAAATACATCAGAACATTAAATATGAAAAAATATTTTTTATCCCATCCTTCTCAAGGGCCCAGGCCCTCCGGACAGAATTATTCCACTTTGCGTAACAGATCTACATTTAACCCTCAAATTTCAGATAATAAACATTTAGATGTTTTTAAAAATATGGTCTCCAAAGATTTGGAGAAGTTACATATTAAAAAAGTATCTGATCCATTGTTTATCAAACGGGGAATAAAATCTTTAACCGAACGAAAGGACATTGTGATTCGTCCGGCGGATAAAGGAGGGGGGCTGGTTATTCTAAGTAAGGAATATTACCAAAATGAAATGTCCCGCCTTTTGTCTGACCGTGACACTTATCACATCCTTAACAAAGACCCCATGTTATCTTTTAAGGACGAGTTGCACAGTATTATTGAGGACGGTAAAGACCGTAGGATCCTTAATAAGAAAGAGGCCTTATACTTAGATCCTTTATTTTGTCGAACACCCGTCATATATTTCTTACCAAAAATTCATAAAGACACGGTCAACCCTCCTGGACGACCCATTGTTAATGGGATCGATTCTGTATCCGCCAGGTTGGGACAATATATCGACTTTTTTTTGCAGCCCTTAGTTATGCAAACTCCAGCATTTTTGAAGGACACAAAACATATTATTCAGATCCTTGAAACTTTGAAATGCTCGTCTTCAACATTTTTGGTAACAGCGGACGTAGGTTCCCTGTATACCATTATTGGCCATGAGGATGCCATGACCTCAGTTGAATGGGCATTAGCTTCGTCTTCCCTATCTGGTGGCCACCAGGAATTCCTCTTGAGTTGCTTGGACTTCTGCCTCAAGAGGAACTATTTCTGGTATAACAGAGAATTTTATCTGCAGACCAGGGGTGTTGCTATGGGGGCCCGCTTTGCTCCCAGTGTGGCCAATATTTTTATGGCCCACTGGGAGGATGAGGCGGTCTTTCTCCATCGCCCCCCTGAGCTGTTGTGCTACAGGAGATTCATTGATGATCTCATCTTAATCTGGAATGGTGAGAGATCCAGGTTGGATGACTTCATTCAATCATTAAATAACAACTCCAGAAATATATCTCTCACATGGACCATCAGCTCTGAAAAGGTAGTGTTTTTGGATTTATCCATCAGTATCTCACATGATAAGTTTTCTCTTACTAACTATTTTAAGCCCACCGACCGCAATTCTTATATTCCCCTGGGGAGTTGCCATCACAGCTCTTGGTTGTGCAACATTCCCAGGGGTCAATATATTAGACTGCGTCGTAATTGTACCACTGTGGAGGATTTTGTTAGTCAGTCTGAGGTCCTCACCTCTAGATTTGAACAGAAGGGGTACAATAGGGCTTCACTAGATGAAGAGGTATCTAAAATCATGTTAATGGAGAGAAATGAACTCATTGCCAATACCTCCAAACCCCCTGCTGGTGATAGCCACAATTTTAAAATGGTATTGGATTATAATATACAATACCGGAAATTTGAGAAAATTATTCAAAAAAATTGGGCTATTCTGAAACAAGACAGAGTTTTAGGTCCTATACTACCTGATCGACCTCAGTTTATATACAAAAAAGCCCCTACACTTAGGGATCGTTTGGCACCCAGTGTCCTTAACCCCCCAGTACCTACCTCAGATAAGCTTTTTTCCTTCTTGGGAGGTTTTTACGCTTGTGGTAGATGTGTCCCCTGTAAGCACGCCAAGGGAAACATCAAAAAAAGAAAAAAATTCTTGGCCTCGGTTACTAACAGGGAGTATGAGATTAAACAGCTAATCACATGTGACACTATTGGGGTGGTCTACATGCTGGAGTGTAGCTGTGGTCTACAGTATGTTGGAAGAACGTCAAGACCCTTACATGTTAGATTGGCTGAACACGTTAATAATATAAAGAAAGGTCTTAAGACCCATAACGTGTCCAGACATTTTAAGATCTTCCACCAGCAAAACCCTAAGTGTTTAAAATTCTGGGGCATTGAAAGGGTTACAAAGCACTGGAGAGGGGGTAATTTCATCCGGCAACTTAGTAAAAGAGAATCCCACTGGATTTATGAGACTGGGGTTATGTCCCCCGACGGGTTAAATGTAGAATTCGATACCAATTGTTTCATATCTGATCGATAAAGTTTTTTTGATAATCTGTATAACGGGAAGTTCTGTGATGGTAATGATAGTTTTATTTTATTTTATCATGTTGGTGAGCAGTCGGTGGTCGCGGATGACGGTTATTATTCTTTTATTCATTTTATTCATTTTATGTATTATGGTGTTTGTCACTGTTCTCTCAAGACTACACTTTATGTGTGTCTTGTGCTAACACCAGTTTTTACTTGTTTTCTTATAGTCCTGTTTTAATTTTATATCATGTGCAGCTTTGAGCCTTTTTAATACCAAACTGGGCTGTATTTGCTCGGAATGATGTGTGTGGAGACACTTCCGGAGCCTGCCCACATTTGGTACACGTCATTCGTAGTTGTTTTGGTGTTGCCATAACAACTCACCTCCTTATAGCGCGGGTGCCCACGTAGTCACGACATCTGCTGAGGAAGTCCCCGCCCACTGGGACGCAACGCGTCCAGAACGTGACGTCGTGACGTCATCCGCGGCTACTGCGCATGCTCCACCGCTCGTACACACTCTGCTGTGTTCCCATGTTCGTTTTCTGGCACTTGAGAAGTGCTTGTTATGTAAGTTTGATTTTATTTATTTTATAATAAACTGTTACATACGGAGAGCACTATGTCTGCACCTTTTGTGATTTCATGGTAACGATATCCACCTGCCACCTGGCCATCCGGAGGAGTCCCCTGCTTTTAAGATCCTTGTTATCTGCTGACCTTATAAGATTGCCTGATTTATCTTTGGGACCAGGTGAGAGGCCATTCGGTTTATGGTGAAGGGTTCCAGTATCAGTCACAATTGTTTGCTGTGATCATCACATTCCTGGTGGATTCATTTCTGCATATTTGAACATTTTATTATTGGACATTTCCTATGCTTCCTTTGTGATTTAGTTATTATACATCTCTCTATGGTCATTTTATTGATTTAGCGCTGCACCTTTCTATTTAGTTAAGGATGCGGCGCCTGGCTTCTCAGCCTGCTCCTTAACAACCAGCTATTCTTCACACAGAATTTGAATGGTCAATTGTTTTACAACCGATCTGAATTCGAATTGTTCGGCAAAATTTTTATTCATTAGAAAATGAATAAACGAAAAAAAAATTAAACAAAACGATTTCCGAGACAAAGCAACAAAACAAAATTAGTAACATAACAAATATATCAGAAAAAAAAATAAACAAATTTTTCCGTTCTGCACATGTCTAGTATAGTTGCCATTTACAGGGTTGGTGAAGTTTATTTTGGACCATATAGGGTCACTTTACGATTTTTCATTTTTTTATATTGTCACTTTTTGCAATCTAAAGCCCCGTACACGCGATCGGACTTTTGAGAACATGCTAGTCAACATTTGTTGTCGGAAAGTCCGACAACAATTGTCTGATGGAGCATACACACGGTCGGACTTACCGCCAACCAGTTCACATCCAACATTTCCCGTCGGAAAGTCCGATCATGTGTATGCGGCATAAGACTGATGGTTAACTGTAAAGTCAAAAGAACAGGATGCTGATTGCAAAAAATATTAGGCACAGAATGAGCAGAGCTACCTCTCCACTAGCAGGGCCGGTGCTACCAATAGGCAAACTAGGCAGCCGCCTAGGGCGCTCTGCTGCCTAGGGCACCCGGCCACTGGTGTTCCTACTCTATTCTCTCTGCAGCAAGCAACTAAGTCTCAGCATCAGCAGGCAGTCCATTCACACATAGTGTCAGAGGCGGAGAGGACTGTGTCTGTGTCCCGACTCCCGAATGAATGGAAGCAAGGAAACATTCATTGATGGGCACTGGTAGGCTGCATTGATGGGCGCTGGTGAGGCTGCATTGATGGGTGCTGGTGAGGCTGCATTGATGGGCGCTGGTAGGCTGCATTGATGGGCGCTGGTGAGGCTGCATTGATGGGCGCTGGTAGGCTGCATTGATGGGCGGTGGTAGGCTGCATTGATGGGTGCTGGTGAGGCTGCATTTAATGGGCGCTTCAAAAAAAGTTGGGGTATACATGAGCAGGGCAAAGGGGGTGGGGTCAGGGGTGGAGCCAAGGGGGGGGCGGCAAAATTAGGTTTCGCCTAGGGTGTCAAAAATCCTTGCGCCAACCCTGTCCACTAGGCAGTAGTAATGCATTGTTTCACTCTTAGCTGTAGACCAAGAGAATATTAGAGCATGATTAGGACATATACAGTATCTCACAAAAGTGAGTACACCCCTCACATTTTTGTAAATATTTTATTCTATCTTTTCATGTGACAACACTGAAGAAATGTCACTTTGCTACAATGTAAAGTAGTGAGTGTACAGCTTGTATAACAGTGTAAATTTGCTGTCCCCTCAAAATAACTCAACACACAGCCATTAATGTCTAAACCGCTGGCAACAAAAGTGAGTACACCCCTAAGTGAAAATGTCCAAATTGGGCCCAATTGGCCATTTTCCCTCCCCGGTGTCATGTAACTCGTTAGTGTTACAAGGTCTCAGGTGTGAATGGGGAGAAGGTGTGTTAAATTTGGTGTTATCGCTCTCACTCTCTCATACTGGTCACTGGAAGTTTAACATGGCACCTCATGGCAAAGAACTCTCTGAGGATGTGAAAAAAAGAATTGTTTCTCTACATAAAGATGGCCTAGGCTATAAGAAGATTGCCAAGACCCTGAAACTGAGCTGCAGCACGGTGGCCAAGACCATACAGAGGTATAACAGAACAGGTTCCGCTCAGAACAGGCCTCGCCATGGTCGACCAAAGAAGTTGAGTGCACATGCTCAGCATCATATCCAGAGGTTGTCTTTGGGAAATAGATGTATGAGTGCTGCCAGCATTGCTGCAGAGGTTGAAGGGGTGGGGGGTGAGCCTGCCAGTGCTCAGACCATATGCCACACACTGCATCAAATTGGTCTGCATGGCTGTTGTCCCAAAAGGAAGCCTCTTCTAAAGATGATGCACAAAAAAGCCCACAGTTTTCTGAAGACAAGCAGACTAAGGACATGGATTACTGGAACCATGTCCTGTGGTCTAATGAGACCAAGATAAACTTATTTGGTTCAGATGGTGTCAAGCGTGTGTGGAGGCAACCAGGTGAGGAGTACAAAGACAAGTGTGTCTTGTCTACAGTCAAGCATGGTGGTGGGAGTGTCATGGTCTGGGGCTGCATGAGTGCTGCCGGCACTGGGGAGCTACAGATCATTGAGGGAACCATGAATGCCAACATGTACTGTGACATACTGAAGCAGAGCATGATCCCCTCCCTTCAGAGACTGGGCCGCAGGGCAGTATTCCAACATGATAAGAACTCCAAACACACCTCCAAGATGACCACTGCCTTTCTAAAGGAGCTGAGGGTAAAGGTGATGGACTGGCCAAGCATGTTTTCAGACCTAAAATCTGACATCTGTGGGGCATCCTCAAATGGATGGTGTAGGAGCACAAGGTCTCTAACATACACCAGCTCCGTGATGTCATCATTGAGGAGTGGAAGAGGACTCCAGTGACAACCTGTGAAGCTCGGATGAACGCGATTCCCAAGAGGGTTAAGGCAGTGCTGGAAAATAATGGTGGCCACACAAAATATTGTCACTTTGGGCCCAATTTGGACATTTTCACTTAGGGATGTACTCACTTTTGTTACCAGCGGTTTAGACATTAATGGTTGTGTGTTGAGGTATTTTGATAGAATAAAATATTCACGAAAATGTGAGGGGTGTACTCACTTTTGTGAGATGCTGTATATCTTATACACCTGTGCCAAATAAAAAATGCTTCATAAAAATATATAAACAGAGCTGCCGTGTGCAACAAAAAATAGTGCTCAGACAAAATCAATACATAGCGCTTTATCTGCGCAATCACATGTAATATGAAAGATTGAGCTCAAGGAGAGCGGATGGTGGCAGCCAATGCAGCTCCTCTGCAGAGGTAGGGGCATGATACTTGGATTCTTGTCCACCTTCAATTGGAGTACTGCAGAGAACACTAGTCATACCTAGAATTGCATGTGGAACCATTTGTTTCCAGACAATAGAAAGGATAAGTTGTACAGAACTGCAGCAAGCATATGTGGACAGTGAGAACGAGGAATTGGGCTTGGCGTGAAGCCATTACCTATGAAGAGTCAATAAAGAGAATCAATTACTATCTGAAAAAAATGTCTTTCTTCTCCAAGTGTATCTTCAGTGTCTTTGTTTTACAGTATTTGCAGAGAGCATAAAAGGCATAAGCCGAAGGATCTCTGATGAGTTTTTTTTGAGTGCTGTTGGAGCCACGTTGATGGAGTGAAACACTGGACTTTTCTTTTCACATTATTTGCACTAAGCACTTATTATTGGATACAGAGGACATTTGAAGAAGCACTTTGTCTGGCTGCAGCTTATGTTAAGTATAACCTTATTGCTCTCACCTGACCATATACATTATATATATATATATATATATATATATATATATATATATATATATATATATATATATATATATATATATATGTACCCCATCCCTAGTTAAATTATATCTACATACATATATTTATATAGGTACCCAAAACAACAAAAAATTGTATAAAAATATCTCTTTATGCAACACAGATAAACAAGGATTTAGACAAATGATAAAAGATTGCAATCAAAGTTACACCAAGGGTATACAGTATATAACATATATAAACTCCACCACATGGAGATATCTTTAATATCAGTCTGTTAATGGTGTTGGACACCAATGCATTTCAACTCATAAAGAGCACTCATTAGATATTAAGCAATGAAGTCTGGAATAGAAATATATATATATATATACACACACATTCCAATAACATACACAAGAAGAAGAACAAAAAAGACATATACAAACCACTATGAACAGCAAATCATTAAGTGATTTGGTTTCCTACTGTATTTGGTTGAGGTGTGACAGTATTCGGCATCCATGGCATCATATAAAGTTTACATCTCAGGGTCTTCCTTGGTTGTGCACCCATTCTTTTATTATACATCATTGGGTTTTTGTAAGCGATTCTAATTTTCATAGTAGTTTGTATAGGCCCTGACCAATCCCCAACTAGGATTGGCAGGGGGCAGGTATTCTTGATATACCCTGGGTCAACCCAGCTGGGGAGGAGTTGTCAGGTTGAAGAACTGAGGATTGAGTATTAGGCTGTCGGGGCCTATGAGGGAGCTCCCCCAGTCTGGGGGGGGGGGTGACCTTGGACCTCAGACTCGGGTGCAGGACAGAGCCCTTCACGAACTCATGAAGGATCTGAACAGGAGGCACAGGAGGAGTCAGAGAGGACAGTAGGAGCTAGTACTCCTGGGCAAGTCTTCAGGAGGGAACCACTGGTTGCAGCCAGGATGGTTGGTGAGTGACATGCAGTCAGGAGGACTGGGAAGGCATACCTGAGAGGACTGGGAGTGTGCAGTCTGGGATGGGTGCAGAGCCAGCATTATGAACTGTGATGTTACGGGCAGTGAAGTCAGGCAGCTGCAGCCAGGAGGGCTGGCAGGACCTGAAGAGGGCTGACTGGGAGCAGTTGTCCATCTTGTAGGACAGCTAGCACTAAAGAGACTTTCTGTATTTTCTGATACACTATAGGGGCCCACGGTCTCTGCCTGCAAAAAGCAATTCCTAAGGCCTGGCTGAGCCAGTGTTAGGCCTAGCTGGTCCTGGAGCAAAGAGTTGGGCCCTTCCTTCTCTGAGCTGGCCTCTCAGGAGCTGGTAATTAGCCGACAGCTATCTCTCCACATTAACTCAGCTGTTGATGATATCCTGCTCGTCAGTCCTGCCTACTTAAGCCGTCCAGTCCAGAGGAGCTCTGCCTTTGCCTTGATCACATCACAGAAACTATCTCCTGCGATCCTGTTCAAGACTTGCTTTACTGACATCCCTTCTGGCTCCAGATCCTGCTTGCTGTTCCACTACATTGATCCCTGACATCTGGCTTGGCTGACTATCCGTTCAGGTTACTGAACTTTGGCTATGTTTTGACTACGTTTGTTCTTTTTACTTTTATTATTAAACAAGTGTGATTTAACTGTACTTCTGTCTCAGCCTGATTTCATGGTTTCTGACAGAGAGAGAGCGAGAGAAAGAGAGCAATAGTCTACAAGTAAGAGTTGTGTTGGAGGAGTCAGGAGAAGTGTAAAAAGAGTGTATATAGTTGTCCCAATTGTGCTATTGTTCTACTGGACATCCCATATTTCCCTCATATTACCCCATCCAAGTTAAATTCCCACAACAAAACAAAGCCAACAGACTCTTCATTGTCTTGGAGTGTCTGGGAAGTGAATGCCATGCTGGGCACGGTGACAGGTGGGCCACTACACTTAGCAGCCCCTACGGGGGTACCGCTACATATCCATCATGAACTGGAGTGGCAGAGATGGAGGAGTGATTAGCCTGAGGCCTAGTGATAGTCCTGCCCATTAATGCCAGAGCAAAGCATTAATGAGTGTAGTAATGAGGTGTGAAGACCCAATCCACCAATGCAGTTTTTTGGAGGGCTAACGGTGAGCATCAGGCTTGTGGTAAACCCTCCACCACTAGATCATTGACATCATAATTGTTTCATAATAAAAAAAAAAACTATATGCATACCTACATACATTATGAGAGACTTAGCTGTTTTAGCTGATTCAGAACTCCTTTAGCAATTGCCACACACATAATAATGAAAAAAAAAAACGCGCACATTCCCATACAAGTATGTTGCAGTCAGGGATGTTGGAACATATCCTGGGCTTATGTGGTATTCTCAAATATAAGCTAATCCCTGTTCAAGCACAGGCACTTTATTATCAAATACTTTAATCCATTGAGTAAAATTCCCCTCCGTTATTTCCAGCAAAATTCCCCTATTTCTAGTATGTACATTATAACTTCCTCTTTTCACAAAACGACTCTTTAACCGCTTGCCGACTGACTCACGCCGATATACGAGATGATATGGGATCCTCCGCTCAAAGAGGGGCTTAAACCAGAGTGCTTGTGTCTCATTACCTCCAGGAAGAGAAGAGCACCAGGTGCTGGCTAAATGCTGATGCAAGTAGAAGAGAACAAGAAGACCTGGACAGCCGCACGCCGGAATGGATAAATCCGTCTTTTTATTCAAAATACAGGATCATGGGGTACACAAAACACGACTGTGGGGTGGTATAAAAATAGCTTACGCGTTTCGCACTTACACCAGGTGCTTACTCATAGCTAGCTAAAATGGGGATAAAAAGCCATATATATATATATACTAAAAATATTAGAACACGTGACCATGCAATGGTGAGAAAATACAAAACAGCTGAGAAGCAGCCATATGAGATCTACCGCACCTGCTGCTGGTTAGTAAATCTAAAATGGAAATCCCCATAGAAAGTAGGCATAGAAACAAAAATTTGGAGATGTAGTAAAATAAAATAAAGTGAAAAAATGAATGAAATAAAAATAAGTGTTAAAATAATGTGATATCCATAAATGTATAAAATATACATATAATGAATGAGCACATGTGAAAAAAATGTATGTAGTAATATGTGTTATAATATGAACAAATAAAACAATTTATAACCCGGTTATCCAGGGTCAAAATTTTTTTTTTCAAAATGTGAATGTGCGTGGTGACAAATGAGCAGTGATATATATGTTATCTGAATAAAAACTGAGCATGTATGAGAAAGATGTGTAGACACAGGGCAATCAATTCTAAAACTATATATGTATAATAAGATGAGGACTGAGGGTGAATGCATGTGAGTGAATATGTGCAAGACATGCATGCAAAATTAATATGCAATAAATCAACAACAGGTGCCGAGATCTCAAGACAGCATGATTGTTAGATCTTCATAGTCCATATTCATCAAGCCCATGATCTGAAAGAAAAAACAAATATGTCACAGACAAACATTCAAAAACAAGTACAAAAAATATATATAGAATATATAAAGAACTTTTTAGTTATGTGGTAAAGACGTACCTGTAACCATATAAAAACATCATATACAAGAATTATGTTTCTAGAATGGTGATGAACCATAAAGTTGGACTCATCCATATGGATGTGTAATTAAACAAAGATATATATATATATATCCATGTGCATATATTGGCTCAAAATCTAAACTAAATGAAATTGGGGTACTGGAATGGCGTATGAAACAAAAACGCCAATCCAGACGCCCCTTAGCAGAACTATATTGAAACGCTCTCCAAAAACTTAAAAGTATATGTTTAATCATTTGTATTAAGCAGCTAGTTTTAGTTGTAAAAATATGGATATAAGTACAACAAAATATATGTGTGAGCTGCCAGTGAACAAAGGAGAACCTTTTGGAGAAAAAAAAAAAAAAAAATTATTATTATTTTTTTTTTTTCAAGACTTTTTTCGGGAGTTGTAAAAACAAAAAATGTTGTTAAATGTTGGAAAACAATTTAAGTCCGTCCTTAAGTATGACCATGTTAGGATTAGAAGGATAAAGATCAATATTGATGTTCATTGAATAAAATTAAAGCCATAAATAGGGGAAAAAATGGGTGAACACAATCAAAACAAAAATAATTAGATATGAATAGCAATGTATAAATAAATAAACGTGTTCATGGCATATTGGAATCCCTAAATAAGAGCAGTATATATATAAATGATGGAGTAATATATATTAAGATGTATAGCTCTTAGTCAGATATTTTTTAATCATAAAAATGGGAAACGTCCCATCTCATAATTCAAACCCGACGGGATTCTGGTATCTAGAGAAAAAATCCAATATACTTCGTGTTTACACAACAATTGAAATTTATCCCCTCCCCTAACAGGAGTCACAACCTTTTCAATGCCCTCAATAGAAAGACTGGATGTATTTTTGTGATGTTCAAAAATCCAATGTTTGGCTACATTTGTTAATTTGTCTTTCTCTATGTCATGTAGATGGTCGTACAAACAGTCCCTAAGGCGGCATGCTGTACGACCCACATATTGAATTTTGCAACTTTCACATGTAATGACCTATACCAGATATTGGGTATTGCAATTGATAAGAAGAGAAGAGATGTTAAACTCTCTACCATTACTACATTACTGGATAGTCTTACCTTTTTTGATATAGTTACAGTAATTGCAGCTTCCCATACCACATTTAAAATTTCCTGTGAAATTTTACCAATTGGACTTCGATTTGCTGGTAAGAAATAAACTGGGTGAAAGAGAACGACCCAACGTGGGTCTGCACTCCTCCAGAAAGAATTTTATTACAAACTGGGTCATTGAATAAGATAGGAAGATATCTGTTAATAATGTCCTTGATTTGGGTGAACTCTGAACTATATGATGTTGAAAAAATTGGGATATTATCTGAAAATTGGGACAATCTTTGTTTCGTTCTTTTATTTGGTTTTTCCACTAGAAGTGAGTGTCTGGGGATGGCCTTAACAGTACAGAGTGCTTTATTAATAAGAGAATCAGGATAACCCCAAGCTTTAAACCTATGTACCATGTTGCTGGCTTCTATCTACGTCTCAGATGTACTACATAGGCGTTTAAGCCTGAGGAATTGTCCACTGACAGTATGGACGGGGTGTGCGGAGTCGGCTCTAAGTAGAGCGTTCCCCACAGTGGGTTTCCTGTAGAGACTAGTATGAACCGACCCACCTGTACCCACCAGTCTCACATCCAAAAATTCTATGGTGTTGGTATATAAAACACCCATAAACCTCAGATTTAAAGGGTTATCATTGAAATATAGAAGCCAGGCGTTCAAATCTGCATTCTCATCGGAGGTGATGGACAAAAGATCATCAATGAAACAACAGAAGAATACAGTGTCTGAGCGATGGGGGCTATCCGGTCCAAAAATGCAGGACCTCTCCCACCAACCCATGAACAGGTTGGCTAATGAGGGTGAAAATTTTGCCCCCATAGAAGCCCCGCATTTCTGGAGGTAATAGCCCCCCGTCAAACATGAAAAAGTTATGTGTTAACAAGTATTCCAACGCTTGTAAAATGAACTCCTGGAAAACTAGAGAATGTTTACCTGACCTGCTAAGGAACCAGGATACTGCTTGGAAGCCCAAGTGATGTGGAATGCTGGAATAAAGACTCGTAACATCACAACTTATCCACCTATAATTGCTCTCCCATTTGAAGTCCTGAAGTTTACCAAGTAAATGTTTGGTGTCCCTCAGGTAACCCGGCAGGTTAATGGTTAAAGGTTGAAGTTGAGAGTCTATCCATTCACTCAGGCGTTCATTGAGTGAACCTGGCAACCCTGATGGGGCCCCCTAGTGGCCCAGGGCCCTCGGACAGTGCCCGAGTGGCTCAATGGTCAGTCCGCCCCTGGCTCTGTGTCTACACATCTTTCTCATACATGCTCAGTTTTTATTCAGATAACATATATATCACTGCTCATTTGTCACCACGCACATTCACATTTTGAAAAAAAATTTTGACCCTGGATAACCGGGTTATAAATTATTTTATTTGTTCATATTATAACACATATTACTACATACATTTTTTTCACATGTGCTCATTCATTATATGTATATTTTATACATTTATGGATATCACATTATTTTAACACTTATTTCTATTTTTATTTCATTCATTTTTTCACTTTATTTTATTTTAATACATCTCCAAATTTTTGTTTCTATGCCTACTTGCTATGGGGATTTCCATTTTAGATTTACTAACCAGCAGGAGGTGCGGTAGATCTCATACGGCTGCTTCTCAGCTGTTTTGTATTTTCTCACCATTGCATGGTCACATGTTCTAATATTTTTAGTATATATATGGCTTTTTATCCCCATTTTAGCTAGCTATGAGTAAGCACTTGGCGTAAGTGTGAAACGCGTCAGTATTTTTGTACCACCCCACAGTCGTGTTTTGTGTACCCCATGATCCTGTATTATGAATAAAAAGACAGATTTATCCATTCTGGTGTGCGGCTGTCCAGGTCTTCTTGTTCTCTTCTACTTGCATCACGCCGATATACGTCGGCAGAAGGGCACGTACATGCACATTAACATGCCTGTACGTTGCCCTTTAAGACGCGGGATTGAGGGCGGGCGTGCGCGCCGCCTGTGAGTGTGGTCGCGGGTCCCGCGGACTCGATGTCCGCGGGGACATCCACAATCGTCTCTCGGAGAGGAAGAACGGGGAGATGCTGATGTAAACGAATGCCTAATGACACTGACACTGATCACAGCTCCCTGTGATCGGGAGCGGTGATCAGTGTCGTGCCACATGTAGCCCCTCCCCCCTACAGTTAGAATCACTCCCCAGGACACACTTAACCCCTGCTGTGCCCCCTAGTGGTTAACCCCTTCACTACCAGTCACATTTACACAGTAATCAATGCATTTTTAATCGCACTGATCGCTGTATAAATGTGAATGGTCCCAAAATAGCGCCAAAAGTGTCAGATCTGTCCACCGTAATGTCGCACGTCGTGATAAAAAAAATTGCAGATCGCCGCCATTTCTAGTAAAAAAAAAAAAAATTAATAAAAATGCCATAAAACTATTGTCTATTTTGTAGACGCTATAACTTTTGCGCAAACCAATCAATAAACGCTTATTGCGATTTTTTTTTACCAAAAATTTGTAGAAGAATTCGTATCAGCCTAAAACTGAGGAAAAAAAAGGTTTTTTTAATATATTTTTGGGGGATATTTATTATAACAAAATGTAAAAAATAATGCGTTTTTTTCAAAATTGTCGCTCTTTTTTTGTTTATAGTGCAAAAAATAAAAACCGCAGAGGTGATCAAATACCACCAAAAGAAAGCTCTATTTGTGGGCAAAAAAGGACGTCAATTTTGTTTGGGAGCCATGTCGCACGACTGCGCAATTGTCAGTTAAAGCGAAGCAGTGCCGAATCGCAAAAAACGCTCTGGTGTTTCGGCAGCCAAATGGTCCAGGGCTGAACTGGTTAATGCAAAGCTGGGACATACAGTGCCTTGCAAAAGTATTCACCCCCCTTGGCTTTTTACCTATTTTGTTACATTACAGCCTTTAGTGCAATACTTTTTTTTATCTGAATGATATGTGATGGATCAGAACACAATAGTCTAAGTTGGTGAAGTAAAATTAGAAAAATATATACATAAAACTAGTTTTCAGAAATAAAAGACTGAAGGGGGGCGTGGCCGGCAGCCTGGGGAGATGGCCGCACTGTGACCAAGCTCCGGCTTCACAGGATCTGACAGGCAACACACGGCAACGGCGAGACCATGAAATAACCACCCGACAGCAGATGGAAAGCCAGAGAGGTAGGGACTCCGAAGGCTAATAGATTTCTACAGCCTACAGCCTAGCGGGCGCTTGTATCTCACAAGATGGCGCCGGCACGCTGGCTCTCTCACAGAGCAGAACGGGGACAGAAGAAGCTGCACGGATTACCTCATATCAGCACGATCCTTCATCTACCGACACTGGAAGCCGCTCTCCCCAATCCACATTTAAAAGCCCTATAAAACAGAGAAGGAAGCTGACAGAGAAGGGAGACACAGTTAATGATGCCTCCCTAGATAAGGTCACTCAGGATGACAGCAATGGCTTCAGTGAGAAGCTGGATGCTTTCCCCACACTGGGCCAGCCTATCTTGGATTCTGCCTTAAAAGACATGCTAATTACCCCCCCGTGGAGCACTGCAGCATGATATGGCTAATTTTATGAGGCACACAAATAGGGACATAACAGCTATTGGGGATAGAGTGAATCAATTGGAGAACAAAATTAATGCCCTAGCACACAATGAAGTAGTCGACACCCATGAAGATCTAGCAGAAGAAATTCGTACCCTGAAAATGAAAAAAATAGCGGACATCGAAGACCGTTCCCGCCGGAACAATGTGAAATTTACAGGCATTCCGGAATCAGTCCCCCCAGGCGAACTTCGTCCCTATCTGCAGAAAATGATAGCAGAACTGCTCCCAGTGACTAAACCCCTCGAAGAGATAGAGCTCACCGCCTGCCAAAGCTATCTACCTGACCGCGTACCAAGAGATGTGATAGCTAGGATCCATTATTTCCATATTAAGGACCAGCTCACGTACTTCTCCCGGCAAATGTGACTCCTTACCGAAACCTTATTCTGGAATATCGTTATTTATAGATTTATCACAGGCAACTATTCAGGCCCGCAAAAATCTCCTCACCATTACCAAAATCTTGAGGAATAACAATATTATCTATAAATGGAAATTCCCGACAAAACTGTCTATTGAAAAGAATAACAAAACCTGGCTAGTAACCACCCTAGCCGAAGGTTTGGAGTTGGTGAAATCTTGGGGTCTCCTTCCACAGGATGATGATGACATCTTGGACCCAGCGACGCATTCTTGAATGTTCAGATTAGGGCTATTCTGCTTTCCGCTCAACAGTAGCCCCTGATTACCTGCTGACATATTGCATACTAAGATCCTGCTCGGTTGAACATTTTAACCCCCTTTGGATATGTGTACAGGAGATCTCTGTACCCAACATACTCCCTCTCATCTTAGAGTATGGGACTACAACACTACAAGTTTCCAATTCCTTTTTCTCGTTTTGTTTATTTTAAGTTCACGTTACCACGTCTGCTTTACCTCATGCCTGCAACATATGCTTACAGAAGAAAAATAGTTCGCCTGCATCTCATCTATCTTCAATGGTACTTAAGTTAATATCATTGAACACGAAAGGTCTTAATAGCCCTTACAAGAGACGGGCACTTTGGAAGGAAGCAGAACGTCATCACTGCGATATATTATGTGTACAAGAATCTCACTTCCTGTCTACAAAACCTTCCAGCTGCACCCACAAGCACTTCCCTCATGTTTACCAAGCTAATTTCAAGAAAAAGAAAAGAGGAAAAACTAGTTTTCAGAAATAAAAGACTGAAGGGGGGCGTGGCCGGCAGCCTGGGGAGATGGCCGCACTGTGACCAAGCTCCGGCTTCACAGGATCTGACAGGCAACACACGGCAACGGCGAGACCATGAAATAACCACCCGACAGCAGATGGAAAGCCAGAGAGGTAGGGACTCCGAAGGCTAATAGATTTCTACAGCCTACAGCCTAGCGGGCGCTTGTATCTCACAAGATGGCGCCGGCACGCTGGCTCTCTCACAGAGCAGAACGGGGACAGAAGAAGCTGCACGGATTACCTCATATCAGCACGATCCTTCATCTACCGACACTGGAAGCCGCTCTCCCCAATCCACATTTAAAAGCCCTATAAAACAGAGAAGGAAGCTGACAGAGAAGGGAGACACAGTTAATGATGCCTCCCTAGATAAGGTCACTCAGGATGACAGCAATGGCTTCAGTGAGAAGCTGGATGCTTTCCCCACACTGGGCCAGCCTATCTTGGATTCTGCCTTAAAAGACATGCTAATTACCCCCCCGTGGAGCACTGCAGCATGATATGGCTAATTTTATGAGGCACACAAATAGGGACATAACAGCTATTGGGGATAGAGTGAATCAATTGGAGAACAAAATTAATGCCCTAGCACACAATGAAGTAGTCGACACCCATGAAGATCTAGCAGAAGAAATTCGTACCCTGAAAATGAAAAAAATAGCGGACATCGAAGACCGTTCCCGCCGGAACAATGTGAAATTTACAGGCATCCCGGAATCAGTCCCCCCAGGCGAACTTCGTCCCTATCTGCAGAAAATGATAGCAGAACTGCTCCCAGTGACTAAACCCCTCGAAGAGATAGAGCTCACCGCCTGCCAAAGCTATCTACCTGACCGCGTACCAAGAGATGTGATAGCTAAGATCCATTATTTCCATATTAAGGACCAGCTCACGTACTTCTCCCGGCAAATGTGACTCCTTACCGAAACCTTATTCTGGAATATCGTTATTTATAGATTTATCACAGGCAACTATTCAGGCCCGCAAAAATCTCCTCACCATTACCAAAATCTTGAGGAATAACAATATTATCTATAAATGGAAATTCCCGACAAAACTGTCTATTGAAAAGAATAACAAAACCTGGCTAGTAACCACCCTAGCCGAAGGTTTGGAGTTGGTGAAATCTTGGGGTCTCCTTCCACAGGATGATGATGACATCTTGGACCCAGCGACGCATTCTTGAATGTTCAGATTAGGGCTATTCTGCTTTCCGCTCAACAGTAGCCCCTGATTACCTGCTGACATATTGCATACTAAGATCCTGCTCGGTTGAACATTTTAACCCCCTTTGGATATGTGTACAGGAGATCTCTGTACCCAACATACTCCCTCTCATCTTAGAGTATGGGACTACAACACTACAAGTTTCCAATTCCTTTTTCTCGTTTTGTTTATTTTAAGTTCACGTTACCACGTCTGCTTTACCTCATGCCTGCAACATATGCTTACAGAAGAAAAATAGTTCGCCTGCATCTCATCTATCTTCAATGGTACTTAAGTTAATATCATTGAACACGAAAGGTCTTAATAGCCCTTACAAGAGACGGGCACTTTGGAAGGAAGCAGAACGTCATCACTGCGATATATTATGTGTACAAGAATCTCACTTCCTGTCTACAAAACCTTCCAGCTGCACCCACAAGCACTTCCCTCATGTTTACCAAGCTAATTTCAAGAAAAAGAAAAGAGGAGTTGTGATAGCAGTGAAAGATTCACTATCTTTCAAGTTACATACTTCGGTGTCAGATGAAGAAGGTAGATATATAATTCTGGTTGCATAACTCAATGGAGTGCTATACACCCTTGTTAATATCTACGCTCCCAACAAGCACCAAATACAGTTCATCAGACGGATCTTGGCCAAAGCTCTCTTAATCCAAAAAGGACACCTTTTACTTTGCAGTGATTTCAACATTCCCATGGACTCAGACATGGACACTACCACCAGAAATTCGACTTAAACAATTCCTGATGCAGGAGTACCTACATGACCCGTGGCGCTATCATCATACCAGGGCCGATCCTAGGGTCACAGACGCCTGGGTGCAGAAATATTTTGGGCGCCCCCATGGGGGCGTGGTCATCTTACTAACTCCTCCCCTTTGCAAATGTTTCTATGGCAACAACTCAAACACAGATATGCTCCCCTAAGGAATCTTTGTTAACCTGGGATCCTCCCATGATCTCTTAACAATAAAGAGAACAAGATAGTCAGAGACTGCAAACATACTACAGGGGTTGGTCAGAGACTGCAGACACGATACAAGAAATGGTCAGAGACTGCAGACATGATACAAGAAATGGTCAGAGACTACAGACATAATACAAGAGATGGTCAGAGACTGCAGACATAGTACAAGAGATGGTCAAAGACTGCATAAATAGTACAAGAGATGGTCAGAGACTGCAGACATACTACAGAAGATGGTCAAAGACTGCAGACATGATACAAGAAATGGTCAGAGACTGCAGACATGATACAAGAGATGGTCAGAGACTACAGACATGATACAAGAGATGGTCAGAGACTGCAGACATTGTACAAGAGATGGTCAGTGACTGCAGACATACTACAGAAGATGGTCAGAGACTGCAGATATGATACAAGAAATGGTCAGAGACTGCAGACATAGTACAAGAGATGGTCAGAGACTGCAGACATAGTACAAGAGATGGTCAGAGACTGCAGACATACTTCAAAAGATGGTCAGAGACTGCAGACATGATACAAGAGATGGTCAGAGACTGCAGACATGATACATAAGATGGTCAGAGACTGCAGACATGATACAAGAAATGGTCAGAGACTGCAAACATGCTACAGAAGATGGTCAGAGGCTGCAGTTATGATACAAGAGATGGTCAGAGACTGCACACATGATACATAAGATGGTCAGAGACTGCAGACATGATACAAAAAATGGTCAGGGACTGCAGACATAATACAAGAGATGGTCAGAGACTGCAAACATAATACAAAAGATGGTCAGAGACTGCAGACTTAATGCAAGAGATGGTCAGAGACTGCAGACATAGTACAAGAGATGGTCAGAGACTGCAGACATACTACAGAAGATGGTCAAAGACTGCAGACATGGTACAAGAGATGGTCAGAGACTGCAGACATGATACAAGAGATGGTCAGAGACTGCAGACATGATACAAGAACTGGTCAGAGACTGCAGACATGTAAATTCCAACACCTGTCTGTCTGTCGTCTGCTAAAATGTGTATTGTAAATAAGTCTACTATGGGATCTAAGAGTCATTAGATCCCCATTGTTGTTTGTGTTAATTAACTCTGCTATTGTGTGAAGAAGAGTCCTTTGTTGATTGTGATAATGTTGATTGGATTTTCTGAACTACAAGATGGCCAGTCTGGTCTAAAGGTCATGTCTGAGTCATCTAGGCTGTCTAAAGGGATTAGTTAATTAGCTCATGTTAATTAGGTTAATTAGGTTACAGCTGTATTGTTAGAGTAATATGTGCAGGAGGTCTGCACCTCCTCTTTTATTGTATAAATAAGACTGTATTCCTGTCAATAAAGTTAGATTCCTGGTTGAACTTACATACAGCCTGCCTGGTGTTTGTTCTGAGCTATCACAACTGGGTTAGAATGGCGCAGAGCTGTAGTTCTAATCCCGGAGCATCGGATGACCAAGCAATCAGATGTTGCGATCTGCAATCTGATTCTATAGCTGCAGAGGAGTGTCAGAGACTGCAGACATACTACAGAAGATGGTCAGACATGATACAAGAAATGGTCAGGGACTGCAAACATGCTACAGAAGATGGTCAGGGACTGTGGTTATGATACAAGAGATGGTCAGAGACAGCAGACATAGTACAGGAGATGATCAGAGACTGCCGACATAGTACAAGAGATGGTCAGAGACTGCATACATAGTACAAGAGATGGTCAGAGACTGCATACATAGTACAAGAGATGGTCAGAGACTGCATACATTGTACAAGAGATGATCAGAGATTGCATACATTGTACAAGAGATGATCAGAGACTGCAGAAATACTACAGGAGTTGGTCAGAGACTGCAGACATGATACAAGAAATTGTCAGAGACTGGCTGCGTTTGATGGGCACAGTGGCTGCATTTGATGGGCACAGTGGCTGCGTTTGATGGGCACAGTTGCTGCGTTTGATGGGCACAGTGGCAGCGTTTGATGGGAACAGTGGCAGCGTTTGATGGGCACAGTAGCTGCTTTTAATGGGCACAGTGGCTGCGTTTGATGGACACAGTGGCTGCGTTTGATGGGCACAGTGGCTGCTTTTAGGCAGAGCACAGTGGCTGCGTTTGATGGGCACAGTGGCTGCGTTTTATGGCACAGTGGCAGCATTTTATGGGCACAGTGGCTGCTTTTAATGGGCACAGTGGCTGCTTTTAGGTGGGGCACAGTGGCTACATTTGATGGGCACAGTAGCTGATTTTAATGGGCACAGTGGCTGCGTTTGATGGCACAGTGGCAGCGTTTGACGGGCACAGTGGCTGTGGTTGATGGGCACAGTGGCTGCGTTTGATGGCACAGTGGCAGCGTTTGATGGGCACAGTGGCTGCGTTTGATGGGCACAGTGGCTGCTTTTGATGGCACAGTGGCAGCGTTTGATGGGCACAGTGGCTGCAGTTGATGGGCACAGTGGCTGCGTTTGATGGCACAGTGGCAGCGTTTGATGGGCACAGTGGCTGTGTTTGATGGGCACAGTGGCTGCATTTGATGGCACAGTGGCAGCGTTTGATGGGCACAGTGGCTGCGTTTGATGGGCACAGTGGCTGCGTTTGATGGGCACAGTGGCAGTGTTTGATGGCACAGTGGCTGTGCTTGATGGCACAGTGGCTGCGTTTGATGGGCACAGTGGCTGCGTTTGCGACAGAAAGGTCTGTTAAAGAAAGTTGAAAAACAACAGACTTACTTGCAGGATCACAGGTGAAAATAAAGTGGGGAAATAAAGGAAAACAAATGCAACCACCACTAAGAACTGGTGCACTGAGCTATTGTACACTGAGTGTAGTATAACTATAGTAGGAGGAGATGAGAGGTGACACCCCTCAGGTGTAGTATACATTGTATAGACACATTGGATATCGATCTGCTCTCTATGATCCCAGGTCCTCCTCATGGTGGAGCCCAGTGTGTGATCTTCATCATGGCACTGCCAATCATCACATCCACCACCTACTCTGCCCTCTCCCCCACTCAGAGTGCTCCCCCCCTTACCTCCTTGATGGCGGTGATGGTGCTCCGGCATTGGCTGAGCCGGGTGGTGAAGTTGGAGGTGGTGGGGGACTTGTAATCCTCATTGGTCTCTGTGATAAATTCCGACACACTGATCTGATCCGGCATAATGATCGGAGGACGGGGAGGAGGAGGGGGACCCCACTCACACCTCTACACACAGGACAGGAGGCAACCACTCCTGGCACTTCTCCCAACAAAGCACAGGGGACTCCGCCTACTACACACGCTGCAACTCTGCACACACAGCCGGGAACTTCAACCAGATGACAGCGGGGATCACACCAACCCGGGATCCATCCCTAGCGCCACTACATGAGTTCTAGATACCCGGAGTAGGGCAGTGGCTGCTGGACACACCTCCCACTTCAGACCAGCCAGGCACTAGTCCTCTCCGGCTCTGCTCCCTCTTAGCCACGCTGTCTGAAGATGGCAGAGGTGGGCGGAGCTTGTTTACTAGCCACGGAGGCGGCGTGCAAAGAATGCTGGGGCGGCCGCGGCGCGCTCTGAATGCTGGGGCGGCCGCGGCGTCCCTGACTGACGTCACTGTTCGATAGCTAGATGCCGGCCGGGTGGTCGGCGATTCTAGCTCGGCGCCCCTCTTCTGCAAAGAGATTACAGCGCTGGGGTGCGGTGCACCCCGTGCACCCCGGCCAGGATCGGCTCTGCATCATACCACAGAAAGAGACTACACCTTTTTCTCCCATCCCCATAACACATACTCGAGAATTGACTGCTTTATTACAGATAGAACTCTTCTAAGTAAGGTAACAGGGACACATATTTACAACATCACCTGGTCTGACCATGCCCCTATTTCACTAGAAATTTTAGAAAAGGGCACTGGTACACATATGCCGCTATGTAGAAATAATACTTATATATTGTCTCACCCAGAATGTGTTAGGGAGTTGGGGACACAATTGGAGGAATTCTTCTCATTCATCTCAGAATCCTCTAGTAGTATCTTTAATCTCTGGTGTACACATAAGCCCTTTGTTAGGGGAGTACTAATTCAGATGGCCTCCAGGGAAAGGAAAAAGAGGAATTTACAAATTTCCAATCTACTGGCTGATATAGCCTCTGTGGAAGCTCAACACAAACAATCTCCCCATCATACATTACTGTCTCGCCTTGTAATCCTTAGAGAGAAGCTCAGAATAGTTTTGATATCGGAACATGATAAATATATCAAGGGCCTCAAACTCACAGCCTACTCACAAAATAATAAAGCAGGGAAAAGAATGGCCCAGCAACTAAAACAAAAAAGAGCTAGGGAAAAAATTAACCGACTGTGTCACCACAAAACAGGTAAATACGCCCTTGACCCTTTAGTTATAGCCCAAACATTCAGGGATTATTATGCAGGATTGTACAATCTAAAAGAAGATCATGATACCCCCCAATCCAACACTGAGGTAATTTCCAATTCCTTAAAAAAATACATTTACCTGTACTTGATGATACCCCACTGAACCATCTTAACCGCCCTATAGAAAGGCAAGAAATTATAAATGTTATTACATCTCTTCCGCTAGGTAAATCACCAGGAATGGATGGACTTTCCTCAGAATACTATAGAGCCCTTAATCCAATTTTAAATCCTTATTTGGTTGAGTTATACAACCAAGCTGTCATCACAGGTGTAGCAATAACTCTCGGTGGAGCTGCTGGTTTAAAGCGGGCTGTTACCTTCACTCTCGCCACCTCTGTTTCAACCGCACCGGGTCTAGAGTCCCGTTGAGTTTACCTCCGGACAATGTAGGCACAAAACACTTGAGTATCTTTTCCAATGCTTTAATGAACAGGTAATAAAGGAAGTAGCAGGAAAGAGGTAGAAGGAAAGTTGCAGGGAAGCTCAAATACCTTTTCGTAGTATTCTTTAGTACATTGTTAGGAATTGAACACTTGTAGTTGAATGCACTCCCCTTGTGGGATTCAATCTTTGCCTGCCTGGATAGGCCTCTCTCACTTGCCTAGCAGCCAGTACGTAGCACGAACAAAAAAGTCTCTGCCACAGACTTGTTTGGAACAGAACCGGTACGATCCTCTGCCACAGGATGTAATGGTTTACGATGAATATCAGACACAGCACTTGAACATTTAAGCCAACCCGGCAGTACTATGCAGTAAGATTACTTCAGGATACGTCCTCCAACTGAGTCACCAGGCCCCTCTCCAGACCAGCACTCTGCATGATCCTTCCATGACGGGTCCTCCCCTGGGATCTTCTCAGTTGTCCAGCTTCTTCTCTCAGGATAGACAGCCCAGGACCAATTCCTCTGCCGCTGTGATAGGCCCCAGACAGGCTTCTGGGCCCACCCACACGCTGCAGCGACTTGGGCCTCCGAAACGGAGGTGGGCTACCTAATGTATACCTGTCGGCCAGGAGGGCCAGCAGGTGGACGGAAAAAAGACCCCTGAACATGGCGTCTGTCCCATAAATACTCTCTCCCAGAATGCAACTCGGAGGACCACCTCCACCTAGTTGTCCCCGGGACAGAGGAGCACTCATACGCTTCAACACGTTGCCTTTCCAACACTGGCTCATGGGGACAACGACACCCACCGGTGCAGTGTGGAACTACACGCAACTCAGCCAAGCTGGAACAGAGGCAAATCTAACTTCACCTAACAAGTAACCCACTAAATTTACCTATCAGTAGTAGATTCAAAATCTACCAGCACTACAAAGGTAACTTCCCAAAAGAAATGTTAGAAGCTGTTATTGTACCTCTCACCAAACCTGGAAAAGAGCCAGACCACCCACAAAATTTCAGGCCCATATCGCTGCTAAATTCTGATTTAAAAATATATTCCAAACTGCTTTCTAACAGACTCTTGGATTTAACTCCACTCCTACTAGGGCCGGAGCAAGTAGGGTTTTTGAGGAGGAGGCAAGCTCCGGATGGTACACGAAGAATGATCAACCTAATACACCATGCTGAGACTTGTCGAGTGCCTTCTCTTCTCCTTGCTTTGGATGCGGAGAAGGCATTCGACAGAGTACATTGGGAATATCTGTCACAAGTACTAACTAAATTTGGGCTGTCTGGATCCATATTTTCCGCTATTATGACATTATATAAAAACCCTTCAGCGAGAGTATATGTCGACGGTACCCTATCTGGATCATTTGATCTTTCAAATGGAACAAGGCAGGGGTGCCCCCTCTTTCCAATCATATTCTCCCTTGCCATCGAACCCTTTGCTGAAGCAATCAGGAGAGATCCTCTTATTCAGGGCCTGCGAGTGGGCTGCAATGAACACAAAATAGGCCTGTTCGCAGACGATATCATTTTGTCTCTTGCAAATCCCCTCAATTCCCTACATAGAACCCAGCAACTAATTGAGGAATTTGGGAAAGCCTCCTACTACAAGAACAATTCTAATAAGTGTCAAATACTGGACATGGGATTGTCTCAATGCCAAAAAAATCAAATAAAAAGTGAGTTCTCATATACATGGGGAGCTAATTCAATCACATATTTAGGCATCCAGCTTACTTATCCCATTGACCTGCTCTATGAAACTAACTTTAATCCTCTATTATCCAACATCTCTGACGATGTGAAACGGATGAGCGAGTCTCAATTGTCTTGGGTGGGTAGAACAGCTGCCTTTAAAATGCAGGTACTCCCCAAGATACTCTACCTGTTTAGAACATTCCCAATCCCTATTCCTAGCAAATTCTTCACAAAATGCAACTCCATCTTAAGAAACTTTATTTGGCAAGGTAAAAATCCGAGAATTGTCCTCTCATCACTACAATTGAATGGTGGTATTGGTTTACCAGATTTGCAGAGCTACTATAATGCGGCATTACTAGACCAAGCTAAAAATTGGCTAAAACCGACTGAGGACATACTATGGGTTGACATGGAATTGGACGCCCTTGCAATTTTATCAGCTTCTCTTATGTCCCCCCAAGTACTCTCCTTGGTTCGCCACCGCACAATTGTAGCCACTTTAAAAGCATGGCGTACTTTACTTTCCCGCAAAAAGTACACAGAAAATACATACAAACTCAATATCCCGGTTAAAACATACGAATGGCTAATTAAAGATTTTGCTGCGAGAGACTGCCTTAAACTAGGTATACACTTCACAAATACTTTACACCTCAGCAGCCTACCTACTGATACCTATAGGTCAATGCAGATTAGACACTATCACTCAACTACCAAATGTATGGAATGCATAGAAATTCCAAGCTCTCTTTGGGATTTCCTCCAAGGGAAGTCGAACAAATCGATACATGGAATTTCTTTCTTCTACAACTCTCTATCAGGCCCCTTATTAGTGACTAAAACTCCGGACATGTACAAATGGGTAAAAGATATGCAAAAAGAATTCTCCCTACAACAATGGCTGAAAGCTATTCAAATGAGCTTTAGTATGACTGCTTGTGTGGAGCATTGGGAAAGTTTTCATAAAATATATCATAGGTGGTATTTGACACCGTACAAATTGTCAAAAATATTTAAGGATCCCTCGAAATATTGTTGGAGAAATTGTAATTATATAAGGAACATATTCCATGTTCTATGGAACTGCCCTCACATAGTTTCCTTCTGGGAAATTATAGCTAGAATCATCAGCGAAATCACAGGCCAGTATAATTCACTCACCCCGGAGCTAGCACTATTGAACATAGGCCTAGATTCCTACCCTTTCACAGTTAAAACAGTGATTGCCTATGTATTATTCGCAGCCAGGACGGCTTTAGCAAGTAAATGGAAAACTTCTGCCCTACCAACTAGAAGAGAAATATGCATGAGGATCAATATACAATGTCAATACGAAAAATTACTGGCATTCAAAAAACTCAAATCACCCCAATTTAAACTAAAGCAGCTAAAGACCTAACACCTTAATACTACAGTAGTTACAGCTACAAATTGGTACCACAACTCATATACTGAATATTGTTATACTTGAGTGAAGCATTGGTAACACCCTTTTTTTTTTTTCTTTTTTTTCCCTTTATTCCCTCCCTTTGTTCAAATTTTGTTGTTAGTGCTCCATACATTTATATTTTCACCTTTATACTCACAATTAGGTATGAGCTTCGAGTTCGAGTCAAACTCATGTTAGACTCGAACATCGTCTGTTCGCCAGTTCGCCGAACAGCGAACAATTTGGGGTGTTCGCGACAAATTCGAATGCCACGGAACACCCTTTAAAAGTCTATGGGTGCTGTAACTAAAGTCTATGGGTGCTGTAAAGAAATCAAAAGTGCTAGTTTTAAAGCCTTATATGCATGGTATTGTCATAAAAAGTGTTTGGGGACCCGGGTCCTGCCCCAGGGGACATGGATCAATGCAAAAAAAAGTTTTAAAAAGGGCCGTTTTTTCGGGAGCAGTGATTTTAATAATGCTTAAAGTGAAACAATAAAAGTGTAATATCCCTTTAAATTTCTTACCTGGGGCGTGTCTATAGTATGCCTGTAAATGGGCGCATGTTTCCCGTCTTTAGAACAGTCTGACAGCAAAATGACATTTCAAAGAAAAAAAAGTCATTTAAAACTACTCGTGGCTATTAATGAATTGCCGGTCCGACAATACACATAGAAGTTCATTGATAAAAACGGCATGGGAATTCCCCACAGGGGAACCCCGAACCAAAATTAAAAAAAAAAAATGACATGGGAGGTCCCCCTAAATTCCATACCAGGCCCTTCAGGTCTGGTATGGATATTAAGGGGAACCCCGGCCAAAATTAAAAAAAAAAAAATGGCATGGGGTCCCCCCTTAAAATCTATACCAGACCCTTCAGGTCTGGTATGGATTTTAAGGGGAACCCGTGCCAAAATTAAAAAAAAAAAAAATGGCGTGGGGTCCCTCCTAAAAATCCATACCATACCCTTATCCGAGTACGCAACCTGGCAGGCCACAGGAAAAGAGGGGGGGACGAGAGAGCGTCCCCCCTCCTGAACCGTACCAGGCCACATGCCCTCAACATTGGGAGGGTGCTTTGGAGTAGCCCCCCAAAACACCTTGTCCCCATGTTGATGGGGACAAGGGCCTCATCCCCACAACCCTTGCCCGGTGGTTGTGGGGGTCTGCGGGTGGGGGGGCTTATCGGAAACTGGAAGCCCCCTTTAACAAGGGGACTCCCAGATCCGGCCCTCCCCCCTGTGTGAAATGGTAAGGGGGTACTTGTACCCCTACCATTTCACAAAAAACTGTCAAAAATGTTAAAAATGACAAGAGACCGTTTTTGACAATTCCTTTATTTAAATGCTTCTTCTTTCTTCTACCTTCTATCTCCTTTCTTCTATCTTCTATCTTCCTTCGGTTTCTTCCTCCACCTTCTTCTTCTGGTTCTTCTGGTTCTTCCTCCGGTGTTCTCGTCCGGCATCTCCTCCGCGGCTTCTTCTTATCTTCTTCTTCTCGGGCCACTCCGCATCCATGATGGCATGGAGGGAGGCTCCCGCTGTGTGACGCTTCTCTCTTCATCTTTTTCTTCATCTTTTCCTCTTCATCTTCTTCTCTTCGCAAGCCGGCCGGCTTTTAAACCTTGATGTTTTATTCCTTGCTTCCTGTAAGTGCAATTTTTTAGCTTTAATAAATTTGGATGATACGATTTACCACTATGGTGAGCTCCTTTCTATTTTGGGTAATACCTGGTCTACATCCATGACCATTGAATGATCGAGTCTCCCTGGTCGTTTGCTGTGTATTTTCACCTCACCAATCAAGTATCCCTGAGCTGTTATCCCATACTCCCTGGATAAAGGCCGCAGGCTTATGATAGCTTGCCTTCTGGTAAGCATGCACTTTATGTGGTGGAGGTGCACGATTTTATGGTGGTGTTGGAAGTCATTTCAAAAGTTCACACAATTTGTGTCTTTTGGACTAATATTTATATTTATACACCTTTCACAATTTTTGGTGTGTAGAGTCATTTTCAGATATATGTATATTTACGTGTGGTACTTTGTTTATCACAATACCAATTTTAGTGCAGCTCCGCCCCAACTTCTATTTTATACATGTGTGTATATCTCACTTTTTGACCTGCTACTTTTTTCTATGTACCAGTTTACTTAGCGCTGTATTCTTTTATATAATTTTTTTTTTTGCACAGATGTTCAAATCAGCAGTTCTTATGCAAATAGCCACTTCAATACTGGCTACTTTCACCCCCTTCCCTGCCCTGACCAATTTTCAGCTTTCAGCGTTCTCGCACTGTGGATGGCAATTGTACGGTCATGCAACACTGTATCCATATGACATTTTTAGCATTTTGTTCACACAACCAGAGTTTTCCTTTTGGTGGTATTTGACCACTTCACACAAATCGCGGTATTTTGACGTTAAATACCGGGGTTATGGCAGCAGCTAGCTGCCATAACCTCGGCATTTTCGGGAGCGGTGTGCGTTTCTCTTTACGATAAAAGTGGTCTCTGCAGCGGATTCCCCGCAAGATCACTTTTATCGGCAGCGGGTAAAGTGCCCCCCCTCCCGCCGCGCTCTGGTCGTCTCCGCCGCTTACCGGACCCGACGCATCCTCTCCCGTGGATGCCTGGCTGCTGACTGAGAGGAAGATGGACCCTGCTCGGCTCCTTGACATGGGAAGGGCGGAAGCGATGTCAAATGTCACTTCCGCCCATAGCTCTTAGAGAATTTTTTTTTTTCAATTATTTTTTGCATTTTAGTGTAAATATGAGATCTGAGGTCTTTTTGACTCCAGATTTCATATTTACACTAAAATGCAAGTTTAAAACTTTAAAAAATTTAAAAATACAAAAAAAAAATTCTCTAATTCTCTAAATTTTAATTTAAATTAGATAAAAATTCTCTATCTAATTTTTTATTTTTTTTTAATTGCATTTTAGTGTAAATATGGGATCTGAGGTCTTTTCGACCCCAGATCTCATATTTAAGAGGTCCTGCCATGCTTTTTTTCTATTACAAGGGATGTTTACATTCCTTGTAATAGGAATAAAAGTGATCCAATGTTTTATTTTTTTTTAAACTGTGTCAAAATAAAAAACGAAAAGTAAAATAAATAAGAAAAAAAAAAGTTTTAAAGCGCCCCGTCCCGACGAGCTTGCGCACAGAAGCAAACGCATACGTGAGTAGCGCCCACGCATATGAAAACGGTGTTCAAACCACACATATGAGGTATCACTGCGATCATTAGAGCGAGAGAAATAATTCTAGCCCTAGACCTCCTCTGTAACTCAAAACTGGTAACCTGTAGATATTTTTAAACATCGCCTATGGAGATTTTTAAGGGTAAAAGTTTCTCGCCATTCCACGAGCAGGTGCAATTTTGAAGCGTGACATGTTGGGTATCAATTTACTCGGTGTACCATTATCTTTCACAATATATATAAAACAAATTGGGCTAACTTTACTGTCTTATTTTTTTATTCAAAAAAGTGTTTTTTCCAAAAAAAGTGCATTTGCAAGACCGCTGCGCAAATACGGTGTGACAGAAAGAAAGAAACGACCGCCATTTTATTCTCTAGGGTGTTTTATATATATACAGTAGGTGACCGCAATATTGTGTCAATCTCGCCGCTATTATCGGCAAGATTTGACACCTGCGAGCCCCGTCGCGGGAGCCAGCGTCGAGATGGCTCGCTCATCGGGAAAGGAAAACTGTTTTTTCCTTTCGCGATGAGCGACAGGCAGTTCTGACAGCTGTCTGGTATGAATCTTGAGGGGGAACACCGCGCCAAATTTTAAATATAAACCCGGGGTGGGTTCCCCCCAGGGGCATACCAGGCCCTTAGATCTGGTATGGATTTTAAGGGGAACCCCCTACGCCGAAAAAACGGCGTGGGGGTCCCCCCAAAATCCATACCAGACCCTTATACGAGCACGCAGCCCGGCCGGTCAGGAAAGGGGGTGGGGACGAGCGAGCCCCCCCCCCCCTGAACCGTACCGTGCCCTCTACATGGGGGTGTGGGCGCTTTGGGGAAGGGGGGAGCCCTGCGGGCCCCCCCGGGCCCCCCCACCCCAAAGCACCTTGTTCCCATGTTGATGAGGACAAGGGCCTCTTCCTGACAACCCTGGCCGTTGGTTGTCGGGGTCTGCAGGCAGAGGGCTTATCGGAATCCGGGAGCCCCCTTTAATAAGGGGGCCCCCAGATCCCGGCCCCCCACCCTATGTGAATGAGTATGGGGTACATCATACCCCTACCCATTCACCTGGGGGAAAAGTATCAATAAAAAAAACACACTACACAGGTTTTAAAAGTAATTTATTAGGCAGCTCCGGGGGTCTTCTTCCTACTTCAGGGGTCCTTCTCCGATTTCGGGGGTCTTCTTCCGACTTCTCCGCTCTCTCCTCCCGGTGTCCGCTTCTTCTCCAACGCTCCGGCCTCTCCTCCCGGTGTCCGCTTCTTCTCCCGCTCTCCGGCCTCTTCTCCCGGTGTCCGCTTCTTCTGCCGGGCTCCTCCGCTATCTTCTGCCGCTCTTTTGCTAGCGGTGGCCCGGGCTTCGCTGTCTTGTTCCTTCTTCTCTTCCTTCGATGTTGACATGACGCTGTCTCCCGCTGTAATGATGTGTGCGAGGTGCGGGGCGACTTATATAGGCATGGGGAGTGATCACCGGGCACTGTCACCCGGTGACCCCGCCTCTTATGATGTCACAGTCCCGGGGCATGATGACAGCGCCTGGTGACCATGCCCCATGCCTATATAAGTCACTGAAGACCGGGCCACCGCTAGCAAAAGAGTGGCAGAAGATAGCGGAGGAGCCTGGCAGAAGAACCGGACACCGGGAGAAGAGGCCGGAGAGCGGGAGAAGAAGCGGTGACCGGGAGAAGAGGCCGGAGAGCGGGAGAAGAAGCAGACACCGGGAGGAGAGAGGGGAGAAGTCGGAAGAAGACCCCCGAAGTCGGAAGAAGACTACCGAAGTCGGAAAAAGACCCCCGGAGCTGCCTAATAAATTACTTTTAAAACCTGTGTAGTGTGTTTTTTTATTGACACTTTTTCCCCCAGGTGAATGGGTAGGGGTATGATGTACCCCATACCCATTCACATAGGGTGGGGGGCCGGGATCTGGGGGCCCCCTTGTTAAAGGGAGCTCACGGATTCCGATAAGCCCTCCGCCCACAGACCCCGACAACCAACGGCCAAGGATCGCGCTGGAAACACAATCTCACGGTCAGGTACTGTATATATATATATATATATATATATATATATATATATATATAAAATATGTTTGGGGGTTAAGTCATTTTATAAAAAATGGTTAATCACCACTGGGTTTTTTTATTTTTTGCTAAATAAATGAAAAAATACTGAAAATGTATTGAAAAATGTTTCTGTTATAAAATTTTACAAACAAATAATCTTTCTTCAAAAATTTAAGCCAAACTGTATTCTGCTACATATCTTTGGTAAAAAATAACCCAAATCAGTATATATTATTTAGTCTGTAGGAAAGTTAGAGTTCACAAATTATGGGCTATATATCTGAAAAATGGATCAATCCTGATGTACTGACGGCCGATCTCATTTCCTGATGCCCGAAAATGCCAGGACAGTCCAAATCCCCCCCCCCCCCCCCCCAAATGACCCCCATTGACAGTCAAGTGTATTTATTAAGAGGCATGGCAAGTTTTTTGAAGTTGTCATTTTTTGTCATAATTTATTGTAAAATAAAGAAATGAAAAACAAAAATTTTTTTTTCACTATTTTTTTTTGTTTTGTTACATACTGTCACCAGTGCAGTACAGCGTCATCATATGGTGGTGTGGCAGTGACCAGGGACACTGACTGGTGACAGTATGTTAAAAAAAATAAAATAAACATTTTTAATATTTTTTCTATTGTTTTTATTTATTTAACTTTTCATAGATTTCTTTTTTTACCATTTTTTTTTAGCACACTGTGACCAAGGCAGTACAGTCTTACCATAGTAAAACTGTACTACTCTGGGGAGAAGATCGACATTTTTTATTATTATTATTTTTTTTTTTTTTTTTTACACATGATTGCTTATACCAGTGAAATTCAATGTTTCTGTATATCAGCAACTATTTTTACTGAATGAAATGTATTAATTCAGTGTGTATTGTTGTGATTAGCTGTGATTGACCAGAGCTAATCACATTGTACAGGTGGGCTGTGATTGACCCTGTATGTACCGTGTAATCACTGTGACCAATCACAGCTAGCAACACAATTGTACACAATGAATGGCATGAATCTAAGCCATTCCTTGTTTACAATAGTCATGTGAGCTGCTGTGATTGGTCACAGCGATTACAAGGTACTGGCAGCAGCCCGATACAGTGATCTGTCATTGGCTGTGTCAAAAAAAAGAGGCGCGTTCCGGGAGCACGTCATATGACATCCACCCGGAACAACGAATGTCCCGAGGTTAAACCATTAGATATTTTCTGAAAGCAGAGGCCTTGAAGAATAAAATGGTGGTAGTTGCATTTATTTATGTTGCATGGTATCTCCAACAACAGCACTGCTGCGGTGGGCTCCACCTGACGTGGAGAAATTAGACTGCTCCTGCCTACGTATATGCTCACGCAAGGTACTTGAATGGCGTGACAGCGCCTTAGAAAGGCTGTGGGGGACCGGTGGTGGCAGAAATGGGCCCCTAGGCTTAATGAGCATTTACAATTAGCACAAGGGATGGCACTTTACATTAAATGAGACGTGTCCCCTGTGCCAGCTGTCCTAGTTGAAATATTCCATCCCCTGCCCCTCATAATCTTCCAGTGCTTCAGAGGTTAATACAGTCCCTGGACCTCTCAAGAGTGATGACTGTGCATGGCCTTTGCTCCACCGTTCATAGAAGCCATACTATAGCTTCCAGCAATGAAAAGTGCTCTATAAATGGAAGATGGGCTAACGAATAAAAGGTCCGCCTCCTCTATTCATATGTAGCACCCTGGTAGTAGGCAGGGTTGCTAACAAATTTAACTTGCTAGGTGGTAATTAGCCTGGCTGATTACATAGTTAGTCAGGTTGAAAAAAGACACAAGTCCATTAAGTTCAACCAAAAAAAAATGCAATCCTATATACACAACCCTTCATGCACAGTTGATCCAGAGGAAGGCGAAAAACCAGTTGATCCAGAGGAAGGCGAAAAACCCAGGCAAAGCATGATCCAATTTGCTACAGCAGGGGAAAAAAGTTCTTCTTGATCCCCCGAGAGGCTTTTCCTGGATCAACTTTACCTATAAATGTCAGTACCCAGGCCTTTTTTAAAGCTCCACTGAGCTAGCCAGAACCACCTCTGGAGGGAGTCTATTCCACATCTCTTACTGTAAAGAAACCTTTCCGTATTTGGAGATGAAATCTCTTTTCCTCTAGACGTAAAGAGTGCTCTGTGATGACCTTAAAGTGAATAACTCAACACCAAGTTCACTATATGGGCCTCTTATGTATTTGTACATGGTGATTATCCCCCTCCCCATTAATCTCCTCTTCTCAAGGGAGAATAAATTCAGTTTCTCTAATCTATCCTCATAGCTGAGCTCCTCCATGCCTCTTATCAGTTTGGTTGCCCTTCTCTGCACTTTCTCCAGTTCCCCGATATCCTTTTGGAGAACTGGAGCCCAAAACTGAACTGCATATTCCAGATGAGGTCTTACTAATGTTTACCTACTAATGATTTGTACAGGGGCAAAATGATTGATAGGGGATTCACTCGTTTTTCCCTAACTCTGGATTTGATGCACCTCTCTCTTCTGTCACTAGTTGGCATTGTTTCCTGTAGCATTAGAATAACCAGGGCATAATGAATTCAGACTAGGAGTGGATGGGTTGTCTCAACCAATTGACAGGGGTTTCTTTAGTCCCTTGGTCTGCTGGGAGAGCCTATTTATTCGGGAGGAGTCAGGTGATCGGGGTTCTGTGCCACCTGGACGGCTGTCTGGGTGGACGTGTGTTACAAGGCTCCGGGTTGCTAGACCAGAAGCCTGAGGCCTATCTCGGGAGAGCCTGGCTGCTAGGTGGTTTGGGGCCTATCCAGGTTTAAGAAAAGCATCGCAGGATTGGGGCTTTCGGCTGGAAGTCCAACCAAGTTGCAGAGGTTCCGCTGGATGGGGGAACTGGCTCTTGCAGAGGGAGAAGCAGTTGCCACATGGGACGACCACTCCTGTTACCAGAGGCAAGTGAGGATCAAGAACAGAGATCAAAGGAGACACAGTCGCCATTAAGGGACAACCGCTCTAGTTATCAGAGGCCAGTTATGGAAGTCTGTAGAAGTACCAGAGCAGCCTTATTTATTTTTCAGGGATGGTGAACAAGTCGGAAAGCCCAGAGTGCCAAGCCAGGGACGCAGCGAGTTAGCGTGGGTGAGGTTTGAGGAGAATACAGCGGGTTAGCTGTGGAAGAGCTCAGGGGATCCAGTGACGACTCGGATCTTGAAGTCTAGTGAGAGACTGGGAGCTCAGTGAGTAGAGATCTACAGTGGGATACTGTGAGATGTGAGAGAAGATCTATAATGGGTTACTGTGAGTTACGTGTATGGATCTCTATTGACTGTTCAATGTTCAGTTGCCATAGGAGACAGCAGTTCTACAAATACAGTTGCTGCATCCAGCTTAAAGGCTCTCTACCTGTATAGCTGTCTGCCTATTTGTGTCTCAGAGTTTGCCAATTACTATTGCATTTGCCTAAGGGTGTCCTGGCTCTAACCCTCTCTCCCCAGTTCTGTTCAAGAGACAATAAATTTCTTTTCTTGCATTCCAAAAAGTGACTAGCGCCCATGTCTCCAACTTGCAATACACCCACCATGCCTAATAACCAACACTACGAGGAAGGATGTCAGCTCTCCCTGACGCTGGAGGTCACCATTAGGCCTTTGGAGGTCAGGGATGCCGCTACACATACAGTGATTTTTATTGGTGGAAGCTTGAGTACAGCTTCTATGAATGGAGCAGGGGGGCAGAAAGGGTGGGCATAGTCTGCATTCTTGATGAGCACCCTGTGCTAGTTAAGGTGGCTATATAAACTCCCACAGCATCAGAAGTTTACCACTGTGGGGGTGTGTGTGGGGGGCAGAGGATGGAAGATTTACTGTAATCTAGGCTAGCTGGCACCAACAAACGTGTCAGAGAATGGTGTGCACATCTGCTAATGGCCAAAGGCACCTAGGCATGCAGCTATGAACGGCTGTGAAGACTAATGTGCAATCACGCACGCAATGCGTAACAGATTCTGGTACCCTGTGGCCTATTTAAAGCCAGCAGTATGAGCCACTGGTTGCTGGATGATGTTTAGCTCCCCCATGTGTTGCTGAGTTCTGTTATTATTGGATTTCCTGTTACCGACCTGGCTTGCCTTTGACCTTTCTTGTCTCCATTCCTGGCTTTGACCCTCTGCTTGCTTCATTGACTCCGCTTCTGACTGCTGATCCATGTATGCCCTTAAGGCTGGGTTCACACTTGTGCGATCATAGACATCGCATGTGATCCACACCGCATTGCTGTGCAGATCACATGTGATATCTGTGCGATGCAAATTCAGCCATACAAACTGTATGGCTGAAATCGCATCGCATTCGCACTAAAATGGTGCAGGACCCTTTTTTTGGTCCGCACTGAAATTGAATCGTGTAGGTGTGCACACCTATGCGATCCGATTCCTGCGCCATTCAGTTTGCACTGCGATCTTCGAACCAATCTGGGGGTGTCATTAACTTTACATTGACACCTTGCATTGCAGCAGTTCGCAGATGTAGGTGTGAACCGCCGGTGATTCAGGTGCGATGCAGGAACCCGCACAGGATTTGCAGGGTTTCCCGCATAGCACAAGGGTGAACCCTGCCATAGATTGCTCTTTGGACTCTGCTGCTGCCTGATTACCAGTGTATGACCCCAGCTTTCTCCTGACCCCGCATCAAGCCTTACACCCTGGTTGATATTCTGTGTATTCTACTGGCCTGGCTCCTGACCAGTGGCGGCTGATGGTTTCTTGTTTGGGGGGGTGGCAAACACCCACTCCCCCTGCGACACCTCAAACCCCCCCCACTGTCTGCCAATCCCCTGGCATTTACCCCATCAATGACGGGGATCGGCGAGGCCCATCGGGGATCAGAGGCACACAGCGGCGGGGATATCGGGCAGGGGATCAGGCTCCGGTGGGCATCTGCTAGTGTCTCCTGTGTCCTCTTCTCTTCTGATATCATAGCGGCTTCCGCCGTGCGTCTCCTCCCCTCTTACTAGGCATCCAATAGGATCACCTGACCTTTCAGCCAATCGGGAAACAGGTATCAGACCCACGCTTCCTGATTGGCGGGGAGGTGATTCAGTGTTAGAAAAGTGAATATTCATTTGCTTTTCCAACACACCTGGGTTGGGCTCTGAGCGCAATGCTCAGCGCTCCGAGTCCGCCCTATTTTGAAGCCTATTAGAGCCTATGGCTCTAATCGGGTGCTTCAAAAAAACACCCCCGCCGCTGTAGTTCATGCTCCCGGGATCCTGAAAGGGGCCGGACGCATGAATAGGGGGTGGTCACTGCGGCAGCAGATAGATTCACGCATTGCATGATCTATCCATTAACCATATAGGGGGTGGCATGGATAGAGGGGGTGGCACCCGTGTGCCCTTAATAAACAGGCCGCCCCTGCTCCTGACCCTGCTTCCAGCTCTCTCTTCTGCCAAGTCTCATCTGGTACATCTGAGGGACTCTTGCCCAGCAGTGCATCCTGCTCGTCCAGTCGCCATCCAGCAGACATCTTATCACTTCAGCTTGTCGCAGCTGACAACCCCTGCTTCTTTGGACATAGCGCGCCCTGTCACCACCTTCAGGGGTGCCCTGCACTCAGCCGCAAGGGAAGCCCCCTCAAAACTTCGGCCTACGACCAGGTACGTGACAACAAGGGACATTTCTCATTAAATAGAAGTACTATCCCTTGTGCTGATTTTTTTTTTTAAATTTCACTAAACTTAGGCTTTTACTCATGTGCCTGGAGTCTGGCTTTAACATAAAAAAAACATAGATGATACCAGGCCCTGGTAGCAGGTACCGTTTCATGGAAATTAATCCTGGCAAACATTTTTGAAAGCAAAAAAAGAATATCCAGGCCACCAAATTCTGATCTTTGTTTAGACAAATGTATCTGTTCATCTCCGATCCAACCAAGACCATAAAACAGAAAAAAGTAATTACTTGCAAATCAGACTGGTAACCTGAACTCTGTCTGTACTTGGCAGGGATTTACGACCCTACAAGACATTTCCTTTTAGACAAATATAATAACAATCAGATACATTGTACTGTGTCTTTCTTGTTGAGCATAGCATGACAAAGCATGTCCACACAGGCCGGGTCATTGCAACATGTGTGCTTGATTATACAACCAGCGCTCACACGAGGCTGGGAATTCTGCATAAAACGCAGGACAAGTCCAAGACATTCCAAACTTCTCATTAACAGGCTGATTGCAGGTGACCACAGACAAGTAGATTATATTACCAGGCTGAAACTCGATCTGGAAAAAGTAAACTTTTACTGTGATATTAATCTGATTTGGTCCTATAGCGGATATGTGGTCAGGGATATTATGTAGAAAAACATTGAGGCTGCAACAAAGAGTGCTGGGATTGTGACCAATAAAAAAAAATGACTGTTGGATATCATTCAAAATGAGTATAGAGTTTAGACTGGTAATGGAAAAAGCAAAAATAATTGCATCACTAGAGGGACCCCTAACAAGAAGAAGGAGGGTTTGATCCCCATATATAATGATTTTATTAATCACTAGAAGGGTAACCAACATGAGGAAAGAGGCCATGATTCCATTCTATAGATCTTTAGTTATCCTTAGAGGGATGACCAGCAGGAGGAAGGAGGTCCTGATTCCTTTAAATCACAAGAGGGGTCACCAGCAGGAAGAAGGAGGTCCTGATTCTTCTATATAGATCTTCATATCACTAGAGGGATCACCAGCAGGAGGAAGGAGGTCCTGATTCCTCTATATAGATCTTCATATCACTAGAGGGATCACCAGCAGGAGGAAGGAGGTCCTGATTCCTCTATATAGATCTTCATATCACTAGAGGGATCACCAGCAGGAGGAAGGAGGTCCTGATTCCTCTATATAGATCTTCATATCACTAGAGAGACCCCCAACAAGAGGAAGGAGGGCTTGATCCCCATATAGAGTGCTTTGATTTATCACTACAAGGGTAACCAACATGAGGAAAGAGGCCATGATTCCTTTCTATAGATCTTTAGTTAGACTTAGAGGGATGACCAGCAGGAGGAAGGAGGTCCTGATTCCTCTATAAAGATCTTTATGTAGCACCTTGGGGTTTAGTCAGGGAGCTCCTCACAAATTTACTTGCCAAGGAGTAGTCATCTTGGCTGATTGATAGAGATCTAATGATTTCTCCCTAAGTTTGACCTTGTTGCACTTTTCTCTTCTACCACTAGGTGGCTGGGAACTTGGTGGTACTAGATATGAGAAGGGCAACCCAAGGTCAGGTTATGGGTATATGGGATATCTCAGCTAATGCGTGGGGGTTTTCTTGGATCCCTTGGCCTGCTGGGGGAACCTATATATATTCGGGTGAGGTCAGGTGATCTGTGCCACCTGGACGGCTGTCTGGGTGGACGTGTGTCATACGCCCCAAGCTGTTAGGCCATAGATTGGGCCTATCCCAACCACGACACCATCTGCCTGGAGTTTGCATGTTCTCCCTGTGCCTGTGTGGGTTTCCTCCCACACAAGTACTCCGGTTTCCTCCCACACTCTAAAGACATGCTCGTAGGTTAATCGGATCCTGTCTAAATTGGCCCTAGTATATGTATGAATGTGTGTTAAGGACCTTAGGTTGTAAGCTCCTTGAGGGTAGGGACTGATGTGAATGTACAATGTATATGTAAAGCACTGCCTGAATTGACAGTGCTATATAAGTACCTGAAATAAATAAAAATAAATATTCCGGGGGCATTTGGCTGCCAGGCTGTGTGAGGGCCTATCCAGAAGTAAGAGAGCAGTGTAGGGTTAGGATTACGGCTTGCAGTCCAACTGAAAGTGACAGTTCTGTCGGCCGGAGAACCTGTCAGTGGTCGAAGGTGGAAGGGAAGCTGTCGCCACTAAGGGACCAACCACCTTTACCAGGGACCACAGTGCGTAACTGAAGAAAGTATCGGAACCATATTCTCACTGAAGGGGCATGGTGGAGAATCAGGAAACTTCAGGCGGTGATCGAGTCAGGGACCCAACCCATGGAGGAGACGCTTGCAGGGCAGCTTTGTGAGTCAAGCCAAGGACCTCGCTGGTTAGCAGGGGTGAAGCTTGAGAAGTATCTGGAGTGCCAAGCTAGGGACCCAGCAGGGAAGCGTGGGTGACGCTTGAGGGAGATACCAGCGCAAACCTTGGAGGAACTCAAGGGATTCATAGTCAGTGAATCAGAGGGTCTAGTGAGAGATCGGGAGCTCAGTGTTGAAGAACTACAAGAGGCAGTTGTAGTGGAACTGAAAGAAGTTACATTTAGGAACTGTTAAAGGACTGTTGCTATAGGAGACAGCAATCCTGCATGTGCAAAAGTGGCACCTTGCTGGGGCCTTTCCCTGCATGGCTGCCATCCTATTGAAGTCTCGGAGTCTGCCAGTTGAATCTATAACTACTTAAGGGTGTCCTGGCCCTAACCCTCTTTCCCCCCAAAATACAAAAAGGACTGTCAAAATAAATAAAACCTCTTTTACATCCAAGAAGTGTCTGGCACCCAATGACTTTCACCATCTTTGCCCCCACTATGCCTCACAACCCACCACATATTGAAGGATGTCAGCTATCTTTAAACAAAAAGGAAGAGGAAAGAATGGGAGGCATTGAACTGAATAAATATCTAGTTTATATTAATCATTGAATTGTTTATTAATTCCAAATCAAGTAAAAAAGTATCAATCTTTAGTAAAAGACATGATATACTGTTAATGACAGTTCATTTGTATAAACATACAATTATTATACAAAGTAAAATACATCATGAATTGGCAGTACAATTTCATAGATCATTCATCCATTAATAATAAACATAAGCAATTGCTTTTAGTGAGCCAAACTTGTCTGGGCATCAGTTCAAAGTGTGCTCGACGCACGTTTCATGGCTCACGCCACTCATCAGGAGTAAAATGCTCTGAAAATAAATCAATAACATATCTATAAATATAGGATACCCTTTAAAATAAGAACCATCTCTAAATAAAAGGGGGGTCTATCACTTACAAAATGGTCCAATAGCGACGTCCAACCTATATCCAAGGGAAGACGAGTGACAGGGATGATGATCTCCCCCCGGGGCTGAGGTGAGGGATCCCATCCAAACCAGGGACAGCAGCCAGGTGAAGACCAGGCGATCATATCACAACCATCTGAATCTTGTGTGTGCTTGACAACCCACACTGCTCTGCAAGGATATGTATATCTGAGACCATGTGAGATGAATGAACTGTTGATCTATACCAGTGAGTAAATAGAGGGGATATATGGTGTGTGATTGCTGCAGTGAACTGAAGTGTGCTAACTAAAAAGACTGCTACCAAAAAAGATGTGTGTGCATGCACCCACCAAAATTAAATCCAAGTCCAAACCCACCATTTGAGAACTATGTGCACTCCATAATGATGGTGAAATATAATGAGTGATACTAAAATAGACATGAAAAGTGCTATGTATGTGATATAAATGAGCCTCTGTTACCTTATGTGTATGATACTGTGGATGTGAGCATGCCTGGGATCTTTCTCATGTGAATGACCCATGTGAAATGATAAGAGTGGCTAGCCCGAGCCACTCTTATTGTCAGCTATCTTTGGCCTTGGAGGTCCTCATCAGCCTGGACAAGTACAGAGACCTTGCTACATTTATAACACTGGAGGGATCACCAGCAGGAGGAAGATGGTCCTGATTCCTCTATATGGATCTTTATATCACTAGAGGGGTCACCAGCAGGAGGAATGAGGTCCTGATTCCTCAGTACAGATATTTATAACTATAGAGGAATAACTAGCAGGAGGAAGGAGGTCCCGATTCCTCTATATAGATTTTTATAACACTAGAGGGATCACCAGCAGGAGGAAGGATGTCCTGATTCCTCTATATCAGTGGTTCTCAACCTGGGGGTCGATTGATGATTTGCCAGGGGTCACAGAATTCAGGGCTTTTCCTGAAGCCTGTACCGCTCTCCCAGCTTTATTTGCGGCTGCCCAGCAGGGCTGTCCCTGGAGCCTTTGGCCGTCCAGCCAGGGGCGGATCCAGGGGGGGGCAACAGGGCAATTGCCACCCCCGAGAAATTTGTTGCGGGCCGGGCGGGTGAGAGAGTGGGTGGATGAGGGATCGGGCGGCTCCCCGAGCGGGTGCGGGAGCGGGCGGCTCCCCGAGCGGATGAGGGAGCGGGCAGCTCCCCGAGCGGGTGCAGGAGCAGGTGGCTCCCCGAGCGGATGAGAGAGCGGGCGGCTCCCCGAGCGGGAGCGGGTGGCTCTGCGGGAGGACCGGGCGGCTTGGGCAGGTGAGGGAAGGCTAGGTGGTGTGAGTGGGGGCGGCTGGCCAATCAGCGAGCCGGCGTGCAGGGAGCAGAGAGATGACATCATCTCTCACTGCCCCGCATCCCTGCAGTAACTTCTGCCTTCAATGTACAGGCAGTGTGGGCAGCAGAGAGATTACATTATCTCTATGCTGCCTGATCTGAAAGGAGGCAAGCAAAACACCACCTTAGCAGCTATGTGACAATCCGCAAGGTGTCAGGTGACGTGGCAAGTGACAATCCTCAATGTGTGGCAAGTGACAATCTGCATCTGGTGGCAGGTGATGTGACAATCTGCAATTTGTGGCAGGTGACGTGGCAAGTGACAATGTGCAAGGTGTGGCAGGTGACGTGACAAGTGACAATCCACATCTGGTGGCAGGTGACGTGGCAAGTGACAATCCGCAACATGTGGCAGGTGACAATCTGCATCTGGTGGCAGGCAAGTGACAATCCACAATGTGTGGCAGGTGACGTGGCAAGTGACAATCCACATCTGGTGGCAGGTGACGTGGCAAGTGACAATCCGCAATGTGTGGCCGGTGACGTGGCAAGTGACAATCTGCATCTGGTGGCAGGTGACGTGGCAAGTGACAATCCGCAATGTGTGGCCAGTAACGTGGCAAGTGACAATCTGCAACGTGTGGCAGGTGACGTGGCAAGTGACAATCCGCAACATGTGGCAGGTGACAATCCGCATCTGGTGGCAGGCAGGTGACAATCTGCAACATGTGGCAGGTGACGTGGCAAGTGATAATCCGCAATGTGTGCCAGGCGACGGTGGCAAGTGACACGCTCAGGGCTCCCACTGATTCTGCATTATGGTGAGTTAAACCATTAAATGTTATATTACAATATATTAATAGAAATAACAACCATGGTGCTGGGATAATTGAAGTGCCAACACCAGCCATTTCCTTGATAAATTGCCCACAAAAAAACGTATTTTCTGGCAGTGCCCCTCCCGAGACTAGACTCTGGATCCACCCCTGCGTCCAGCTGGGCTGTACCTGGAGCTCACGGCTGCCCACTCAGCCTCTTCGCAGCCACCCATTCAGTTCACGGCATGGCTGGGGGGTGGGGGGTGGGGCAGAGACTAGAGGTCAGCTGACTGGGGAGGAATGTGAAGTGGGAGGGGCTGGGGGAGACCCTATCTCCTGATTTCGGAACAGGTGTCACTGCTACGAGACACCACAAAGTCGGAGAAACAGTGAAACCGGAGACACCCTGAGTAACACTACCTGTGATTATAATTACCATTAAAAGTCCCCAATACAGTTCTCAGCAGATGACTTCGATCAAGAGAGCACCTAAGTTGGCTGATCAGAACTCCCCCAGCATTGCCACTCATCCCATTCCCCCCACCAAGGAGTAAGAAAAGGAATAAAAATAGAGAATACATGGAAGGGAGAGAAAAAAAGGGGGAGGAACAAAGAAAAAGGGAGAGAAAGAATAAGAGAAAGAACAAGAAAAATAGCTAGAGAGAGGGATGGTAAGAAAAAGCAAGAAATTAGAATAGAGAGAGATAAAAGGGAAAGAAAAAGAGAGAGTGGTACATCCTAAAATGTACCATAAGGGGTTTTAATACTATGCGAGTGGAAGGGACTCAGGGAACGCCAAATGTCCATGGGTTAGAGGTGCAAATTACTTGTCTTGCCTTGGGTGCTGACAACCCACGCTACGAAAATAATTTTACTTGGGAAATTTTATCAAGGGGTCATGGCACTAGAGAGGTTGAGAACCACTGCTCTATATAGATCTTCACAGGGTTTTTTTTCTCAGAGAATAGGTGCAGGAACTCAACCATGACTGCCACACTCACATACTTGCCAAATGGCATCAAATAGTAGCTCTTCCCTCTGCATACAACCCCCTCCCTCCACTGCCCTCATTTTCTCCCCCCTCCTTAAAAGCTCCACCATCTGTCATATATCTTACCTTTGTTGCAATATTAAAGCGGGATTCCGTCCCTGAAAAAAAAAAAAATTAAAAGTCAGCAGCTACAAACACTGTAGCTGCTGACTTTAAATAAGTACTTACCTGTCCTGGGTGCCTGCAATGTCGCCGCCTGAGGTCGACCCGCCCCTCGGCTCTCGGGTCCCGGCACCGCCATCCTAAGTAAGGGAAACAGGCAGTGGAGCCTTGCGGCTTCACTGCTAGTTTTCTACTGCGCACGCGTTCTGTATCTCCCTTGTCCCTGTCCGGCACTTAGTGGGATCTGCGCAGGAGATCTGACCTGTGGGAGCTACTGGGAGATGAGCTATCACTTGTAAACGCAGAAGCTGGACTTCAGTGTTACCAAGTGATAGTGGTGAGCAGGGAGCAGAAGACCTGAGCCAGAGGTGGTGGAACTGAGTTCCCCCTAGTTCCTGCTGAAAAAAAACCCTGGATCTTCATATCACTAGAGGGGTCACCAACAGGAGGAAGGAGGTCCTGATTCCTCTTTATAGATCTTCATATCACTAGAGGGATCACCAGTAGGAGGAATGAGGTCCTGATTACTCTATATAGATATTTATAACACTAGAGGGGTCACCAGTAGGGATAAGCCGAACACCCCCCTGTTCCAGAACATGTGAACAGGCAAAAAATTTGTTCGAACACGCGAACACCGTTAAAGTCTATGGGACACGAACATGAATAATCAAAAGTGCTAATTTTAAAGGCTTATATGCAAGTTATTGTCATAAAAAGTGTTTGGGGACCCGGGTCCTGCCCCAGGGGACATGTATCAATGCAAAAAAAGTTTTAAAAACGGCCGTTTTTTCGGGAGCAGTGATTTTAATAATGCTTAAAGTGAAACAATAAAAGTGTAATATTCCTTTAAATTTCGTAGCTGGGGGGTGTCTATAGTATGCCTGTAAAGGGGCGCATGTTTCCCGTGTTTAGATCAGTCTGACAGCAAAATGACATTTCAAAGGAAAAAAAGTCATTTAAAACTACTCGCGGCTATTAATGAATTGTGGGTCCGACAATACACATAAAAGTTCATTGATAAAAATGGCATGGGAATTCCCCACAGGGGAACTCCGAACCAAAATTAAAAAAAAAAATTACGTGGGGGGTCCCCCTAAATTCCATACCAGGCCCTTCAGGTCTGGTATGGATATTAAGTAGAACCCTGGCCAAAATTTAAAAAAAAAATGGCGTGGGGTCCCCCACAAAATCTATACCAGACCCTTCAGGTCTGGTATGGATTTTAAGGGGAATCCCGTGCCAAAATTTTTAAAAAAATGGCGTGGGGTCCCCCCAAAAATCCATACCAGACCCTTATCCGAGCACGCAACCTGGCAAAGGAAAAGAGGGGGGGCGAGAGAGCGCCCCCCCCTCCTGAACCGTACCAGGCCACATGCCCTCAACATTGCGAGGGTGCTTTGGGGTAGCCCCCCAAAACAACCAGTGGTTGTGGGGGTCTGCGGGCGGGGGGCTTATCAGAATCTGGAAGCCCCCTTTAACAAGGGGACCCCCAGATCCCGGCCCTCCCCCCTGTGTGAAATAGTAAGGGGGTACCCCTAAAGTACCCCTACCATTTCACAAAAAAAAGTGTCAAAAATGTTAAAAATGACAAGAGACAGTTTTTTACAATTCCTTTATTTAAATGCTTCTTCTTTCTTCTATCTTCTTTCTTCTATCTTCTATCTTCCTTCGGTTTCTTCCTCCATCTTCTTCTTCTGGTTCTTCTGGTTCTTTTGGTTCTTCCTCCGGTGTTCTCATCCGGCATCTTCCTCCGCGGTGCCGGCGTCTTCTTCCCTTCTTCTTTTCGGGCCGCTCCGCATCCACCATGATGGGAGGCTCCCGGCTGTGTGACGCTTCTCCTCCTGACGGTTCTTAAATAATGGTGACCCCGCCCCCCTCCTGCCTGCCAGGTTGCGTGCTCGGATAAGGGTCTGGTATCGATTTTTGGGGGGACCCCACACCATTTTTTTTTTACATTTTGGCGCGGGGTTCCCCTTAAAATGCATATTAGACCTGAAGGGTCTGGTATAGATTTTGAGGGGGACCCCACAACATATTTTTTTTTTAAATTTGTCCGGGGTTCCCCTTAATATCCATACCAGACCTGAAGGGCCTGGTATAAAATTTAGGGGGACCCCCACGTCATTTTTTTTTTAAATTTTGGTTCGGGGTTCCCCTGTGGGGAATTCCCATGCCGTTTTTATCAATGAACTTTTATGTGTTTTGTCGGGCCCGCAATTCATTAATAGCCGCGAGTAGTTTTAAATGACTTTTTTTCCTTTGAAATGTCATTTTGCTGTCAGACTGTTCTAAACACAGGAAACATGCGCCCCTTTACAGGCATACTATAGACACCCCCCAGGTACGAAATTTAAAGGAATATTACACTTTTATTGTTTGACTTTAAGCATTATTAAAATCACTGCTCCTGAAAAAACGGCCGTTTTTAAAACTTTTTTTTGCATTGATCCATGTCCCCTGGGGCAGGAACCAGGTCCCCAAACACTTTTTATGACAATAACTTGCATATAAGCCTTTAAAATTAGCACTTTTGATTATTCATGCTCTTGTCCCATAGACCTTAACGGTGTTCGTGTTTACTGCTGAATTTTTTGCCTGTTCGGTATGTTCTGGTGCGCACCGAACCAGGCGGTGTTCGGCCCATCCCTAGTCCTGATTCTAGCAGCAGTCCTCTCCAAGACACATCCACCAATCACTGACAAGCCATATAAAGCAATCTAGACACACTCTTTACCAGGGCTTTTTTTCTCAGAGATTAGGTGCTGGAACTCCCACCTACTGAGTCACTTCTTGTCTCTGCCCCCTACCCACCTCCAAACAACATCTCTTGGTTCCACCCCTTACCCACCTCCTAGCACCGTTAGAATACAGAGCCAAGTATGATTATGTCATGCTATGCTAAAGTAATTTGCATGGAAATTGGTAATGATAACAAGAAAAGCATTACAATAGATCTCCTGCAGCCAGCATCAATATACCCCCCCAGCAACAATAAACCCTCCAGCAGCATAGGACCCCTGCAACAAAATATCATCCCAGCAACAATAGACCCCCGGCAGCAAGACCAGATCTCCCAGCGGCCAGCATCAATAGAGTCTCCAGCAGCCAGAAACAATAGACCCCTCCTTTAACAGTAGATTCCTTCCAGCAGCAGTTGACCCCCCCCAGCAACATAACCTCCCCCAGCTACAATAGATCCCCCACCAGCAACAATAGACCTTCCCAGCAACAATAGGCCACCACAAAAAACAGATCCCCTCCAGCAGCCAGCATCAGTAGACCCTCCAGCACACCCCAGCACCCTTTGTCGTTAGATACATTCAGTGTTGGAGGTGCTGGAACTGCGTTCCCCCGCGTTCCCACTGAAAAAAAGCCCTGCCCTTTATATACTATTCCAAAAGAGATACCCCCCTTATACCTAGTTAAAATTAGTAGTTTGCATGAAATTCGCCTTTAACATTGTGGTTATCATGTATCACAGACTCATTTTAAATTCTTAAAAAAAAATGTAATGACTATTTATATGTGCTACGTGATTCAGACTGGATTGCTATTCTATATATCAACAGGAGTGAAAATGTATTTATCTACATTAGTAATTTTGTGTAGATGTATAGAAAAATATTTATTTACTATGTGTATAATGGTTTCTGAAATGGTTCTCAGGTGACATTGGAATCTGGAATGAGAGCAATATGACATCAGTGAACCAGTAGACAACCTATATTAACAAAACAGAACAATCATAATTAGAAACAGCCATGTCCAATATCAACATTGAAAGCCAGCTTGTTGAAAAGGTCCGAGTCACAGTTTTATTCAACTTGATATCACAAAACCATTAACATTAAAGCTGAACTCTGGACTAAAAAGCTTTTGTACTTAACAGTCATACTCTATACTTGTTTGTCAAGGAACATCGTTTAAAGCCCAATTGAACGTTCAGTTTAAAACACCATAATACATTCCAGGAGGAAGGAGGTCCTAATCCCCCTTATATAGAATATTTACTATCACTAGAGCAGGGCTTTTTTTCAGCGGGAACGTGGGGGAACGCAGTTCCGGCACCTCCAGCACCAAATGTATGTAATAGCAAGGGATGTGTTGGAGGGTTTATTAATGCTGTCTGCTGGGGGATTTATGGTCACTGGTGGGGATCTGTTTTTGTGTGAGGGTCTATTATTGCTTGTGGTGGATTTGTTGTTGCCGGGGGGGGGTCTTATGGTGCTTGTAGGGATCTACTGTTGAGGGAGAGGTCTATTGTTGCTGGCTGCTGGAGGGTCTATTAATGCTGACCGCTGGGAGATCTGTTTATGATGCTGGGGGGGTGGGGGTGTTGTCTAATGTTGCTTGGGTGGATCTTTTGTTCCTGAGGGTGGTATTTTGTTGTGGATGGTCCATTGTTTCTGTGTGGGGGGTCTATTGTTGTGTGTAGAACTATTGTTAATGGGGTGGGGTCTATTGTTGCTGGCGGGAACTATTGTTACTGGGGTGGGGACCATTGTTGCTGGGGGAGTCTATTGTTGCTGGGAGGGGAATTTTTGTTACATGGGAGGACCTATTGTTGTTGGGGTGGGGTCTATTGATGGTGGGAGGGGAATCTATTGTTGCTTGGGAGGATCTATTATTACTGTGGTGGAGTCTATTGTTGCTGACTCCAGTGCATCTATTTTTACTGCTTTTCTTGTTATTAGACAAGAACAAATTCCATACAAATTATTTAGTAAATGATACTTGGGGCAGTAGCGGGAGGTGGGTAGGGGGTGGAATGAAGGGATGGTGCTTGGAGGTGGGTAGGGGGCGGAAACAAGGGGGGGACTCAGAAGGGGGGAGTTCCTGCACCTATTCTCTGAAAAAAAAAGCCCTCACTAGAGGGATCACCATCAGGAGGAAGGAGGTCCTAATTCCTCTATATAGATCTTTATATTATTAGAGGGATGACCAGCAGGAGGAAGGAGGTCCCGATTCCTCTATATAGATCTTTATATCACTAGAGGGGTCACCAGTAGGAGGAAGGAGGTCCCGATTCCTCTATATAGATCTTTATATCACTAGAGGCAGTGGTGGCCCATTCATAGACGGCAGACGGGCGAAGCCCCCCCTATGCATGCGTCTGGCTCCCTGATCTACATACTAGGACACTGGACCATGGATCCCAAAGTGGAGGGGTGTTTTTTTTTGACACACATGATTAGAGTCAGGGGCTCTAATAGGCTTCAAAAAAGTTGCGTGACAACAGCGAATGAATATTCACTATTCTCACACTAATCCTCCTCCCGGCCATGCCAGGCAATCCTATTGGACGCCTAGGAGGAGGGAGGAGAGCAAAGAGCGCAGCCAGAGGAGAAGACCCACCGACCCACCAGCCGCCACTGAATTGGCTCACCTGCAGCAGCGCTCCCCGGCTCGGACAGGGCAGAGAGGGGAGATTGGAGCGAGGAGGTAAAGAGGCCGCATTCCCCACATTCATTGGCGTTTGGCACCCCCCCTGAATTATTGAGCACCAGCCACCACTGACTAGAGGGGTCACCAGCAGGACGAAAGAGGTCCTGATTCTTCTATATAGATCTTTACATCACTAGAGGGGTCACCAGCAGGAGGAAAGAGGTCCTGATTCCTCTATATAGATCTTATATCACTAGAGGGATCACCAGCAAGAGGAAGGGAATCTTAAATCCTCTATAGAGATCTTTATTTCACTAGATGGGTCACCAGCAGGAGGAAGGAGGTCCTGATTCCTCTATATAAATCTTTAGAAAACAGAAGAGCGACGGCAGATAAAAGACAAAGTGGTCCATCAAGCATGCGTCCCTTTTTGTTAATTTAAACATGCTTTTTTTGAGTATAGATCTGCATTTGTCCTAAGCATGCTAGGACCCATTTATTGTTGATTGGCTGAAGCCTATTCCAAGCATTGTCTACCCTTTTGTTACTATAATACTTTCAAAGACTAGTTTTGAACTTTCCACCTGTTAGTTTGACATTATGTCCTCGTGTTCTTGAAAATGTATGCTAATTGAAAATTAACATAGAATATTAAGTGGCTCAAAAATTAAGTGTATTCATTGCTTGAAAAAAGTCCATATAAAAACACTGTGGCATGTAGGGGTGGATCCTGGGGGGGCTTAATGAGGTAATTGCCCCTCCCAAGTAAATATTACAGACTCCGAGGCTTCCGCTCTCCGCCACCTCACCGCGGCAAAACTAAGAGGGAAGGCTGTAGGGGCATCAGGGCCATCTTTAATATTGCTTGGACCGGGGGCAAGAAAAAATTCTTGGGCCCCCTCCATGCAGTTTCGCTCTCTACCTGCTCTGAGATATACAATAAATAGCACCTAGACTCAAAATCAGTTTACTGAATCAGATCAGGCAGCAATTTCGATTGGTTGCCAGAGGTTACAGTGTATCATTACCGCTCACTGATTAGTTGCTAGAGGTTACAGCATATGATTTCTGCTTGTTGATTGGTTGCTAGAGATTACTGTACATCAGTACTGCTCACTGATTGGTTGTTGTTACAGGTTACTGCACATCATTACTGCTTACTGATTGGTTGCTAGAGGTTACAGCACATCATCTCCTCACTGCCTGCACACCATGGACTAGGGAGGTGAGGGGACCCATTAATAGACAGAAAACTCCTAGGGATCCTAGAACCCCTGGGATCAGTGGCAGTGCTGGGTTGACGGTGTGATCAATGGCAATGCTGATTTATTTTTTTACCGACTACCAATATAAAAAGGAGTTTCAACACTGGCCACCAATGTAATAGGGGTTTACACTGACCACTAATTTAATAGAAGCATTCACAGTAACCACCAATGTAAGGAGGGATTTACACTGACCACCAATGTAAGGGGGGCATTCACACTGGCCACTAGTGTGAATGAAAGGCTTCTAGACCAAGCCCCAATGTAATGAGAAGATTTACACTGACCACCAATGTAACTGAGACATTTAGCCTGCATTCAAATTTGTGTGTGTTGGTAACGCATGCAATATCGCTTTCCTGACACCACAGAAACGTGCTGCCCTTTAGCAGATACACAGCAGTGCCATTAATTGTTAATGACACCCTCACACATCTGCTGTCATGTGCCTTGGCACCGTGTAATTTTGAAAAATAGTTTGGGACTTTCTTCCACATTTGTAGCGCATAGAGAAGCCCATTGAAATGAATGAGCTGCCCTACACGTGACCTACATCTTTATCCACCCTGTCAGTACACCTTTGCAACCTAAAACCCCTGCTAACCTCTGCACCCCAAACCTCCCCCATCCTCTCCACTCTAATCCCCCTCCCCTTTAACTCTACCTACCTCCTCTGCTCATCTTTGCACCCACCTTCCTTACCTCCATATATTCCCTCCTTTCTCACCTGTGCACCCCAAACTGTAATTCCTTCTCTGCGTACCTCTGCACACCCCACACTACCCTCCCCCACTAATTTGCTTACCTTTGCAGAACAGGCTGATGTTAGGCTTAATGACCACAGTTGTAGGCAGGACTTTCAAGCATGCCCCTTTACCTCCCCAGTGGGCAGCATTCAGTATAGGTGATAGTGGATATGACCTCAGGGGAGCATGATATACATATGAATATATGAATACTGCCTCTATTTACATATGAATGCTGCCAGTCTGCCACTATTTACATATAAATGCAGCCACTATTTGCATATCAATACCGTTATTTTGTTATCTGTACACAACAATAGGGCAGAGCTGGGCAGCATTAGTAACTGAACTTCACACTGAGATATCAGGACACAGCACAGGACTAAAACCTCAAGGGAGGAGGGAATTTAAACTGGGATAGTTGGCAATTATGAGGAAGCTGCTTTGGGCCCCACAACAATGACAGGGCCCAGGGTAGTTGCCCCTTTTGCCCGCCTTAAAGATGGCCCTGAGGGGCATGAGTCCTGGATGGAGAGGTGTGCTGTAGCAGCCATCCCCCTTAGTTTCGCCACAGTGTGTGGCAGGGGGGAGGAGTCCTGGATAGAGAGGTGCGCTGTACTGTAGAGAAGGGGTCCAAAACCACTGGGCCGCGGCCTCACTTCAGCCAGGCCACGAGTGTGGCGAGCGAGCAATGAGATAACATCATCTCTTACCGTCTGCCCTGCATCACCGCAGTTCCGCATCATCTCTCACTGCCCGCCCTCATTCTGGGACATAGCCACTGGCAAGTGACAATCCACATCTGGCGGCAGGTGACGTGGCAAGTGACAATCCGCATTTCATGGCAGGCGACGTGGCAATCATCCTGACACCATATCAACCCTGGTGCCATGATGTTTGAAGCACCAACACCAGCCACTGCCCCGGCAAATTGCCCGCAAATAACTGCATCACAAAGATCTCCTATGAAGTTGATAAAGGTGTTAAGACCACCACTGTCACGGCTGGCCTTAACACTTTCATCACTGTGGTTGGCAGCTATCACTATTCTTCCCTACCTCCTCCCCTCCATATATACAGACTCCCCTATGACAACCCACCCCCTTCCATATGTACAGACCCCCCAGGACAACCCACCCTCCTCCATATGCACAGACCCCCCTAGGAAAACCCACCCCCCAACAGTACAGACCCCCCTGGACAAACCCACCCCTCCATATGTACAGACCCCCTTCCCTAGGACAACCCACCCCCATCAGAACAGACCGCCCCTGGACAACCCACCTCCCTCCATATGTTCAGACCCCCCTAGGACAACCCCCCCATCAGTACAGACCCCCCCAGGACTATCCACCCCCCTCCAAATGTACAGCCCCCCTCCCCTAGGACAACCCACCCCCCATCAATACAGGCACCCCCCCAGGACAACACACCCCCTCCATATGTACAGACCCACCAGGACAACTCACCTCCTCCATATGTACAGACCCCCCTAGGACAAACCCCCCATCAGTACAGACCCCCCCACGACAACCCAACCCCCTCCATATGTACAGACCCCCCTAGGACAACCCCCCGTCAGTTCAGACTCCCCCAGGACAACCCACCCCCCTCCATATGTACAGACCCCCCCAGGACAACCCACCCCCCTCCCCTTATGCACTGGGCAGCGAGCGGAGGATTCAGCGTGCAGCCACCCGGAGAGTTGCTTGCTCAGACTGTCACTCTCCGGGTGGCACGCTTGTGACAGGGGACAGCCGCAGTGAGACAGAGCAGAGTCTCACTCAGGCAATCCATCACAGGAGACCAGCTCGTGGATGCCAAAGGGGAAGAACCAAGAGGCGGAGCCTGGGTGGCAGTGAAAGCGGCAATGAAAGACATTTCCCAGGAAACAGTAAGACCGGGACAAAGGTCTAAATCCCAGGAATGTTCCGGGAAATTTGGGGCAGTTGGCAAGTATGCAATTACGCAACACTCTACCCAAACTAAATTTTTATAATTTTGTTCACACAAACAAAAGCTTTCTTTTTGTGGTATTTAATCGCCAATGGATTTTTAATTTTTTTTTTTGCTAAATTAATGAAAAAAGACTGAATAAAAAAAATAAAAGAAACACGTTTTTCTTTGTTCCTGTTATAAAATGTTGCAAATAAATAATCTTTCTTCATAAATTTAGGCCAAAATGTATTCTGCTACATTTCTTTGGTGAAAATAACCCAAATCAGTTTATATTATTTATTCTGTAGGCAGAGGCAGCTCTAAGGTTTATGAGACCTCAGGCAAAACTTAGACATGAGGCCCTCTTCACGCCTATAATGGGAAAAATTATAAAAGAGATAAAAATGAATACTACATTGCAATGCGCAGTGTACAATAAACTGATGACAATCCACCCATGACCAGTCCTCAAGGATTCCATCATGTTATTGGATCGTATCCAACCAGCGAGCTCACCCAGACTGCCCCCCTCTTTCCCGCGCTGTGCTCTCCCCTGGGTTTGTCTTGTCAGCAGATCGCCATTTGTGAGCGACACATAAAGATAACATTGACAGCTCGAGGTGACAACGCCATCCTTCTTCCCAATGATGGGCTCTTCCCTCCAGTGGCATAGCGTGGGTTGTCAGTGCCCGTGGCAAGGCAAGTAATTTGCTCCCCCAAGCCCGAGCACTTTTAGCTCCGGTCTGGTCACATGATCCCCTGTGTCAATCAGCGGTTGCTGCAGGGGAGAGGGGAGAGGGGAGAGGGGAGAGGAGAGAGCGCTTGACAATGGTTGGTAAAGCCTGCAGTGGTGACACCCACAGGTTCCCATGTCACATCTGTTGTTGGCAGTTGTATGGTCACATACCTTGAAAACCCCTAAACCTTGGGTGCTCCATTATGCAATACTTGACCAACCACTGTTATAGAATGCTAGGGCCCGCACTCTCCACCTTACTGGTAAAGGAGGCAATCCATTAAAGTTATAAGCCAATAACAATTTACCACTTCCTCTGACTGGTCTAGATCTGTATATGATAGAGATCTTGGGGACTCAGGTCTCCTGAATTTTCCACTAGGTAGGTAAGAAGAATGTAGCACGTATAGGGCCTCTTTTCATGCCCTGAGATAGTTTGGAAGGCTTAAAGGGTAAGTTCACCTTTTCACGAAAAATGAAAAGTTGAACTAACTCCAAGTATCCTGGCCACCCCTCTGGACCTCGCCATGCCCATGAGGTCCAATGCTTCCAGTGTAGAGGTCCATGGTCTTTACACAATATATGACTCTGGAAGAAGGAAAGGGGAAAGAGGACAGAGAGAGGGGGGGGGGCAGAGAACAGGGGGGGGGGGGCAGCGAAAGGGAGGGAAGGGAAGGAAGAAAGGGGGGACAGGAGACAGGGAGGGGGGTGGAGAGGATAGGGAGAGGGAGGGGGAAGAAAGGACACAGGGGAAAGGACAGAGAGAGGGGGGAGAGGAGAGAGTGGACAGAGGAAGGGGAAGAGGATAGAGAGAGGAAGGGGGGAGAAAGGACAGAGAAAGGGATGGGGGGAGAGAGGACAGGGGGTAGGACAGAGAGAGGTAGGGAGAGAGGCATAGAGGAGGGAGGGAGAATGGGGAGAAGGGGCCGAGAGAGGGAGTGGACAGGGAGTACAGAGAGCGGGGGGGGGAGAGAGAGGGAGGGAGAGAGGACAGAGAAGGGGACAGGGGAGAGAGGACAGAGAAAGGGACAGGGGAGAGAGGACAGAGAAAGGGACAGGGGAGAGAGGACAGAGAAAGGGACAGGGGAGAGAGGACAGAGAAAGGGACAGGGGAGAGAGGACAGAGAGAGGGAGGGGGGAGAGAAAAAAAAAAGGAGGACAGAGAAAGGGAGGGGGGAGAGAGTACAGAAAGGGGGAGATAGGATAGAGAGAGAGGTGGAGAGGACAGAGAGAGGGAGAGGGGAGGAGATAGTGGACAGAGAGAGGAGGGAGAGGGGAGGAGGGAGAGAGGAGAGAGAGAGAGAGGGAGGGGGAGAGAGGATAGAGAGAGGGAGGGGGAGAGGAGAGAGAGAGGGAGAGAGAGTATTGAGAGAGGTAGGTGAGAGAGAGGAGAGAGTGGACAGAGGGAGGAGGGAGAGAGGAGAGAGTGGACAGAGGGAGGAGGGAGAGAGGAGAGAGAGAGGGCAGAGGGAGAGAGAGGAGTGAGTGGACAGAGTGAGGGGGAGAGAGGATAGAGAGTGGGAGGGGGTAGAGAAAAGAGTGGATGGAGGGAGGAGGGATAGAGTGAATAAAGGTGGGGGAGAGATGAGGGTGGACAGAGGGAAGAGGAGAAGATAGAGGGAGTGGGGAGAGGAGAGACTGTACAGAGAGGCAGAGGACAGAAAGAACAGGGGGTAGGGCAGAAAGAGGGAGGGGAAGAGAGGACAGGGGGAGAAAGGAGAGAAGAGAAAGGGAGGGGTGATGAGAGTAATGGGGGGATGGGGGGAGATGGGAGGGTTAGAGGGCATAGGGAGGGAGGGGGGCTTGAGGGGCAGAGAGGGAGGGGAGTAAGGATAGAGAGGGTGGAGGAGAGAGTGGATAGAGGGAAGGGGAGAGGATAGAGAGAAATGGGGGAGAGGAGCGAGTGGACAGAGGGAGGGGGGAGAGGATAGAGAGAGGGGGAGGAAGATATTGTGGAGGGGAGGGGGGGAAAGAGGACAGAGGGGGAAGAGAGAACAGAGGAGGGTCAGAGAGAGGGAGAATGAGAGAGGACAGGGGGAGAGAGGGAGGGGGAGGGAGGGAGGAGAGAAGAGAAAGGGAGGGGTGATGAAAATAATGGGGGGGTGGGGAGAGAGTGGACAGAGGGAGGGGTAGGAGAGAGTGGACAGAGGGAGGGGGAGAGGAGAGATTGGACAGAGAGGGAGAGGACAGAGAAAACGGAGGGGTGGGGCAGAGAGGGAGGGCGACAGAGAACATGGGGAGGGAGGAGAGAAAAGAAAGAGAGGTATGATGAAAATAATGGGGGAATGAGGAAAATAGAAAGGTTAGAGGGCAGAGGGGGGGGCTCGAGGGGGCAGACAGGGAGGGGGAGAGAGAGGATAGAGAGGGAGGAGGAGAGAGTGAACAGAGGGAGGGGGAGAGAGGGCACAGGGGGGCAGAGAGAGGGGGGGGAGAAGATAGGGTGGGACAGGGAGAGAGAGGGTGGGGGGAGGGAGGGGGGAGAGGTGAGACTGTATAGAGAGGAAGAGGTCAGAGAGAACAGGTGGGGCAGAGAGAGGGAGGGGAGAGAGGACAGGGGGAGGGAGGAGAAAAGAGAAAGAGAGGGGTGATGAAAATATTGGGGGGACGGAGGAGAGGGTTAGAGGGCAGAGGGAGGGAGGCTTGAGTGGGGAAGAGTGGGAGGGGGAGAGAGGATAAAGAGGGGGAAGGAGAGAGTGGAGAGAGAGGTGCGGAGAGGGGAGAGGAGAGAGTGGACAGAGGGAGGGGGAGAGGATAGAGAGGGGGGGAGGAGCAAGTGGACAGAGGAGGGGGGAGATAATAGAGAGAGGGAGGGGGGAGAGGGAAGAGGATAGAGAGAGGGGGAGGAGGAGAGAGTAGACAGAGGGACAGAGGGGTGAGATGACAGAGGGGGAGAGAGAACAGACGAGAGGGAGTGGGGAGGGACAAAGAGAGGGAGGGGTAGAGAGGATGGGGGGGGGCAGGGGGAGAGAGGATGGGGGGAGGGAGGAGAGAAGAGAAAGGGAGGGGTGGTAAAAATAAAGGGGAGAAGGGGGGATAGGAGGAGTGAGGGGAGGTAAAAGGGGGAGAGCGGGAGGGGCTGTTGTACCTCTGTAGTGTTGCAGATATATATCAGGGTGTTCAAAGCTCCTCCTCCAAGTCCTCACACCGCAAAACCATCCAGACACATGTAGTGGGACTGAAACACCATACTTCCACCTCCAGCCTCACACTAAGTGTTCCTCCTCCATAGACATGCTGGACATTGTAGTCCCACAGACTCCCCTGTGGCACATGTCTATCCCGCCCAGCCTCCGCCTCTATCACACACAGCTCTCCACTCACCGAGCATGTACTTCTTCCTGGGCTACACCCGAGTCCTGCTACACCCACCCACAGGTCCTGTTCTCTTGTACCAGCACTCAATGTGATGTGTCGGGCTGAGATGACTCTGCCTGACAGGAGTCTTTGACAGAGAATTGGGCAGCCTGCTGCAACGATCCCACTCCATGTTCAGTGTAGGCAGTGCGGTCAATAATGTCCCAACTCCCATGGTTGGCTGGGGCATCGGACCCAGGGAGAACACAGGTCCACTGGCTGGCCATGCTACTCCAGTGCTCCCCCTCCTCCAGTAGGCAAATTAGGCGGCTGCAAGGCCCATGTGAGTGCGAGGCCTTAGGCGACCAGCTAATTTGCCTAATTAAAGAGCCACCTCTGTCTGTAGGAAAGTTATAGAGTCCACAAACATAGAAATGTTATATATCTAACCATTGATCACACCTGATGTACTGACGGCCGATCTCATTTCTTGAGGCCCAAAAATGCCAGCAGAGGACAAATATTCCCCAAATGATCGCCTTTTGGAAAGTAGACAGTCCAAGGTATTTAGGAAGAGGCATGGCGGTTATTTTGAAGAGTCATACGTTTTTGGAAAGTAAAGAAATTAAAAAATCTGTCACCAATGCAGTACAGAGTCATCATATAACGGGTGTGGCGGTGATCAGGGATATAACATATTGTTTTTTTTTTTTTTGCAATCTTTTTTAACACACTTTGACCAGACCAATATAACATTACCATAGTAACATTGTACTAATCTGGGGAAGCGATCAGTATTTTCATTTTTTTTTTTGTACACATTATGTTTGCATAGAGCAATGAACTTCATTGCTATCAGTTGTGTCCAAAGGACAAAGCCTGTGACAGAGCGTGATCCGGAAGAACATCATATGACGTCCACCCGGATCGAGAAGAGGTTCCCACCAGCGTCATCTTACTATAGGCCAGGTGAGGAACCGGGAAAACAAAAAAATAATTCCTTTTTTTTTTTTTTTGCCATTATGGCAGATTAGGGTGGGAAGGAATGGGACACACTCAAGTCCATTTTTCATAAAAACTTTGGACAAAAAGAATAAAAAAAAAATTGATATCTCTGTATACGCAATTAAGGAAAATACTTGATAGGAAGAATCATACTTCTGGCACATGAAATCTTTTGACAATTATCTCAAAGATAAAAACAATCCATTTGGTCTAATGCTGTGTACACACGACCAGACTTTTTCACTGAACTGGTCCGACGGAACGAATCCGTCGGACATTACGATCGTGTGTGAGCTTCATCGGACCTGTTCGTTCGAAGAATCTGACGGACTTTAGAAATAAAACACGTTTCAAATCTTTCCAACGGACTCGAGTCCGATCGAAAAATCAGTTCGTCTGTATGCTAGTCCGATGGACAAAAACCGACGCAAGGGCATCTATTGGCTACTGGCTATCAACTTCCTTATTCTAGTCCCTTCGTAAGTCATCGCGTTCAAATAAACGGACTTTCGAATGGACTTTAGTCCGTTCGTGTGTGGGCAAGTCCGGCCGTTCGAAAGTCGGTCGTAACTCCGTCGAAAGTCCGTCGGAAAGACCGTCAGACTTTTGATGCCGTAAAGTCCGGTCGTGTGTACACAGCATAAGAGTAAACATTTTTCCAATTCTAGACAATCTGGATCCCACATTCAAACAACAATGGGAAGAAAATCTACGAGAATGCTCCAGAGAAATTATGAATGTTCTAATTGAGGAAGACAATAAGCAAATTAGTGAACTTTATTGAAGAAGATTGATAATCTATTCCCAAACATCATCCCTTAAATCACATCCTACATAGTCGCTACAACAGACTTTGTTAAACAAAAATGTAGAAAAATATAACAGATATATCTTAATTAAAAAAAGAAAAGAAATTCCACAGGGACAAGGTAGCATTTCAAGTAAACAGAGCTTTTCGGGGGACTTTTTTTTCCCACGTTTTGCGTGTAATAGACTTCAATGGAATCACACCAGAAAAGCAAGTGTTGTGTTTGTGATGCTAGAAGAGGGAAGAGGGAGAACAAACACCAGAGGTAGAAGACTGGAGGAAGAAGAAAGGACCGGAGAGAGAAGAGGGAGAAGAAACACCGGAGGGAGAAGAAACACCGGAGGAAGAAGACACAATTTTTAATAAAGGACTTTTGGCAAAAACTGTCTTTTGTGTTTTGTAACACTATATTTCTTTTTTTTGGTGAATGGGTAGGGGTACATACTCATTCACATGGGGAAGGGGGGACAGGATATGGGGGTCTCCTTGTTAAAGGTGGGCTTCCCGATAAACCCCCAGCCTGCAGACTCCCACAACCACCACCCGAGGTTGTCGGGAAGAGGCCCTTGTTCCCATCAACATAGTGGCAAGGTGTGGGGCATGTGGCCTGGTATGGTTCAGGAGTGGGGGGGCTGCTCTCTATCCCCTCCCTTTCCTGACCTGCCGGGTTACATGCTCAGATAAGGGCCTGGTATGGATTTTTGGCATAGGGGTGTCACCTCTAAATCCATACCAGACCCAAAGGGCCTGGTATGGACCTGGGGGGGGGGCCACACCGTTTATTTAACAACTTTTTTTTGCCGGCAATTTTTTTTTTTTTTTTTACATTCAGCTGTGAGCGAGGAACCCATGACTGATGACTCATCAGTTGTTAAGAGCACGGTGGGTGGCATAAAAAAACACAAGGGTTTAACCACTTGCCGACCGCCTCACGCATATATACGTGAGCAGAGCGGCACGGGCAGGCAAAATCACGTACCTGGTACGTGATTGCCTTCCCGCGGGCGGGGGGTCCGATCGGACCCCCCCCCGGTGCCATCGGCGGTCGGCTGGGAGAGTTGAGAGACGAGGGGGAGACCATCCGATCGTGGCCCCCCCCTCGCGATCGCTCCCAGCCAATGAGAAACATCCCCTGCCTCTGTATAGTACACAGAGGCAGAGGATGTGATGTCATCTCTCCTCGGCTGGCCAGTTTCCGTTCCAGCACCGAGGAGAGAAGACATGTAAGTGCACCAACACTCACACACAACACAGTAGAACATGCCAGGCACACTAAACACCCCCGATCCCCCCCCCGATCGCCCCCCGATCCCCCCCCAATCACCCCCCCCCTGTCACAAACTGACAGCAAGCAGGTTTTTTTGTTTTGTTTTGTTTTTTTCCTGATTACTGCATGGTGTCAGTTTGTGACAGTTAGCAGTGGTAGGACAGTTAGTATTAGCCCCCTGTAGGTCTAGGATACCCCCCTAACCCCCCCCTAATAAAGTTTTAACCCCTTGATCACCCCCTGTCACCAGTGTCGCTAAGCGATCATTTTTCTGATCGCTGTATTAGTGTCGCTGGTGACGCTAGTTAGGAACGTAAATATTTAGGTTCGCTGTCAGCGTTTTATAGCGTCAGGGACCCCCATATACTACCTAATAAATGTTTTAACCCCTTGATTGCCCCCTAGTTAACCCTTTCACCACTGATCACCGTATAACTGTTACGGGTGACGCTGGTTAGTTTGTTTATTTTTTTTAGTGTCAGGGCACCCGCCGTTTATTACTGAATAAAGGTTTAGCCCCCTGATCGCCCGGCGGTGATATGCGTCGCCCCAGGCAGCGTCAGATTAGCGCCAGTACCGCGAACACCTACGCACGCACCGTACACGCACCGTACACCTCCCTTAGTGGTATAGTATCTGAACACATCAATATCTGATCCGATCAGATCTATACTAGCGTCCCCAGCAGTTTAGGGTTCCCAAAAACGCAGTGTTAGCGGGATCAGCCCAGATACCTGCTAGCACCTGCGTTTTGCCCCTCCGCCCAGCCCACCCAAGTGCAGTATCGATCGATCACTGTCACTTACAAAACACTAAACGCCTAACTGCAGCGTTCACAGAGTCAGGCCTGATCTCTGCGATCGCTAACAGTTTTTTTGGTAGCATTTTGGTGAACTGGCAAGCACCAGCCCCAAGCAGCGTCAGATTAGCGCCAGTACCACTAACACCCACGCACGCACCGTACACCTCCCTTAGTGGTATAGTATCTGATCGGATCAATATCTGATCCGATCAGATCTATACTAGCATCCCCAGCAGTTTAGGGTTCCCAAAAACGCAGTGTTAGTGGGATCAGCCCAGATACCTGCTAGAACCTGCGTTTTGCCCCTCCGCCCGGCCCAGCCCAGCCCACCCAAGTGCAGTATCGATCGATCACTGTCACTTTTTTTTGTAGCGTTTTGGTGAACTGGCAAGCGCCAGCGGCCTAGTACACCCCAGTCGTAGTCATACCAGCACTGCAGTAACACTTGGTGACGTGGCGAGTCCCATAAGTGCAGTTCAAGCTGGTGAGGTGGCAAGCACAAGTAGTGTCCCGCTGCCACCAAGAAGAAGACAAACACAGGCCTGTCGTGCCCATAATGCCCTTCCTGCTGCATTCGCCAATCCTAATTGGGAACCCACCACTTCTGCAGCGCCCGTACTTCCCCCATTCACATCCCCAACCAAATGCAGTCGGCTGCATGAGAGGCATTTATATGTCCTCCCGAGTACCCCTACCCAACGAACCCCCCCAAAAAAGATGTGTCTGCAGCAAGCGCGTATATAGACGTGACACCCGCTATTATTGTCCCTCCTGTCCTGATAATCCTGGTCTTTGCATTGGTGAATGTTTTGAACGCTACCATTCACTAGTTGAGTATTAGCGTAGGGTACAGCATTGCACAGACTAGGCACACTTTCACAGGGTCTCCCAAGATGCCATCGCATTTTGAGAGACCCGAACCTGGAACCGGTTACAGTTATAAAAGTTACAGTTACAAAAAAAAAGTGTAAAAAAAAAAAAAAAACACAAACAAAAATAAAAAAAAATAGTTGTCGTTTTATTGTTCTCTCTCTCTCTATTCTCTCTCTGGTGTTCTGCTCTTTTTTACTGTATTCTATTCTGCAATGTTTTATTGTTATTATGTTTTATCATGTTTGCTTTTCAGGTATGCAATTTTTTATACTTTACCGTTTACTGTGCTTTATTGTTAACCATTTTTTTGTCTTCAGGTACGCCATTCACGACTTTGAGTGGTTATACCAGAATGATGCCTGCAGGTTTAGGTATCATCTTGGTATCATTCTTTTCAGCCAGCGGTCGGCTTTCATGTAAAAGCAATCCTCGTGGCTAATTAGCCTCTAGACTGCTTTTACAAGCAGTGGGAGGGAATGCCCCCCCCCCCCCACCGTCTTCCGTGTTTTTCTCTGGCTCTCCTGTCTCAACAGGGAACCTGAGAATGCAGCCGGTGATTCAGCCAGCTGACCATAGAGCTGATCAGAGACCAGAGTGGCTCCAAACATCTCTATGGCCTAAGAAACTGGAAGCTACGAGCATTTTAGGACTTAGATTTCGCCGGATGTAAACAGCGCCATTGGGAAATTGGGAAAGCATTTTATCACACCAATCTTGGTGTGGTCAGATGCTTTGAGGGCAGAGGAGAAATCTAGGGTCTAATAGACCCCAATTTTTTCAAAAAAGAGTACCTGTCACTACCTATTGCTATCATAGGGGATATTTACATTCCCTGAGATAACAATAAAAATGATTTAAAAAAAAATATGAAAGGAACAGTTTAAAAATAAGATAAAAAAGCAAAAAAATAATAAAAAAAAAAAAAAAAAAAAAAAAAGCACCCCTGTCCCCCCTGCTCTCGCGCTAAGGCGAACGCAAGCGTCGGTCTGGCGTCAAATGTAAACAGCAATTGCACCATGCATGTGAGGTATCACCGCGAAGGTCAGATCGAGGGCAGTAATTTTAGCAGTAGACCTCCTCTGTAAATCTAAAGTGGTAACCTGTAAAGGCTTTTAAAGGCTTTTAAAAATGTATTAATTTTGTTGCCACTGCACGTTTGTGCGCAATTGTAAAGCATGTCATGTTTGGTATCCATGTACTCGGCCTAAGATCATCTTTTTTATTTCATCAAACATTTGGGCAATATAGTGTGTTTTAGTGCATTAAAATTTAAAAAAGTGTGTTTTTTCCACAAAAAATGCGTTTGAAAAATCGCTGCGCAATTACTGTGTGAAAAAAAAAAATGAAACACCCACCATTTTAATCTGTAGGGCATTTGCTTTAAAATAATATATAATGTTTGGGGGTTCAAAGTAATTTTCTTGCAAAAAAAAATAATTTTTTCATGTAATCAAAAAGTGTCAGAAAGGGCTTTGTCTTCAAGTGGTTAGAAGAGTGGATAATGTGGGCCATAAGCTTCTAAATGTTGTGCATAAAATGCCAGGACAGTTCAAACCCCCCCAAATGACCCCATTTTGGAAAGTAGACACCCCAAGCTATTTGCTGAGAGGCATGTCGAGTCCATGGAATATTTTATATTGTGACACAAGTTGCGGGAAAGAGACAAATTTTTTTTTTTTTTTTTTTTTTTTTGCACAAAGTTGTCACTAAATGTTATATTGCTCAAACACGCCATGGGGATTTGTGAAATTACACCCCAAAATAAATTCTGTTGCTTCTCCTGAGTACGGGGATACCACATGTGTGGGACTTTTTGGGAGCCTAGCCGCGTACGGGACCCCGAAAACCAAGCACCGCCTTCAGGCTTTCTAAGGCCGTAAATTTTTGATTTCACTCTTCACTGCCTATCACAGTTTCGGAGGCCATGGAAAGCCCAGGTGGCACAAAACCCCCCCAAATGACCCCATTTTGCAAAGTAGACACCCCAAGCTATTTGCTGAGAGGTATAGTGAGTATTTTGCAGACCTCACTTTTTGTCACAAGGTTTTGAAAATTGAAAAAAGAAAAAAAAAAACATTTTTTTCTGGTCTTTCTTCATTTTCAAAAACAAATGAGAGCTGCAAAATACTCACCATGCCTCTCAGCAAATAGCTTGGGGTGTCTACTTTCCAAAATGGGGTCATTTGGGGGGGGGTTGTGCCATCTTGGCATTTTATGGCCTTCAAAACTGTGATAGGTAGTGAGGAGTGAAATCAAAAATGTATGCCCTTAGAAATCCTGAAGGTGGTGCTGGGTTTTCGGGGCCCCGTACGCGGCTAGGCTCCCAAAAAGTGCCACACATGTGGTATCCCCGTACTCAGGAGAAGCAGCTGAATGTATTTTGGGGTGCAATTCCACATATGCCCATGGCCTATGTGAGCAATATATCATTTAGTGACAACTTTTTGTAATTTTTTTTTTTTTTTTGTCATTATTCAATCACTTGGGACAAAAAAAATAAATATTCAATGGGTTCAATATGCCTCTCAGCAATTTCCTTGGGGTGTCTACTTTCCAAAATGGGGTCATTTGGGGGGGGTTTGTACTGCCCTGCCATTTTAGCACCTCAAGAAATGACATAGGCAGTCATAAACTAAAAGCTGTGTAAATTCCAGAAAATGTACCCTAGTTTGTAGACGCTGTAACTTTTGCGCAAACCAATAAATATACGCTTATTGACATTTTTTTTACCAAAGACATGTGGCCGAATACATTTTGGCCTAAATGTATGACTAAAATTTAGTTTATTGGATTTTTTTTATAACAAAAAGTAGAAAATATCATTTTTTTTCAAAATTTTCAGTCTTTTTCCGTTTATAGCGCAAAAAATAAAAACGGCAGAGGTGATCAAATACCATCAAAAGAAAGCTCTATTTGTGGGAAGAAAAGGACGCAAATTTCGTTTGGGTAGAGCATTGCATGACCGCGCAATTAGCAGTTAAAGCGACGCAGTGCCGAATTGTAAAAAGTGCTCTGGTCAGGAAGGGGGTAAATCCTTCCGGGGCTGAAGTGGTTAAAAATGCAAATCGCACTGCAAAACGTGCCTGAAAAATGCATCAAGCGCAGCCTGCATAGATAGGAACCTAGACTTATGCCGTGTACACACGACCGGACTTTTCGACAGCAAAGGTCCGACGGAACAAATCCGCTGGACAATCCGATCGTGTGTGGGCTTCATCGGACCTTTGCTGTCGAAAAATCAGACGGACTTTAGATTTGAAACATGTTTCAAATCTTTCAGACGGACTTGAGTCCGGTCTGTATGCTAGTCCAACGGACTAAAACCGACGCAAGGGCAGCTATTGGCTACTGGCTATAAACTTCCTTATTTTAGTCCGGTCGTACGTCATCACGTTCTAAACTATCGGACTTTGATGTGATCGTGTGTAGGCAAGTCCGTTGTGTCGGAACTCCGTCGAAAGTCCATCAAAAAGTCTTTCGGAGTTCAGTCCGTCGAAAGTCCGCTCGTGTGTACACGAAGTCCCATTCGTGAGGGGTTTTGTTCTATGTATATGCAACTAAAGGATGTGGCCAACTATCGGCTACAATCTACATTCATTTCAATGGACTACCACAGTGCTCAACAGCACTGTGGTAGTTTATTGAGAACTAGAAACCAACAGTCATAAAGGCTGTTGGTAGTTCATTCATTCACAGAACACTGTTATTTAATGACAGGGACAGGCGGGTGAACATAGTAGTTTGCATGAAGTTCTTCTTTAAAACCACTTCTGCACGCCGATATACGTCCTTACTTTGAAGAGGAATATCGTTATGGGAGCAGCTAGCTGCCATAACCCCGGTATCCTCTTTTTCGGCCGGCAGTCCGGTTTCAGATAATAGTGGTCTCTGCGCCGGATTCGCCGCAAGATCACTTTTATCGGTGGCGGGAGAGGGCCCCCTCCCACCGCGATCCGGTGTCCTCCGCCACTTGCCGGAGCCATCAGCAGCGGCGGAGGCAATCAGATCCTCTCACGTCAGTGGCATGGAGACAAGTGAGGGGAAGATGGCCCCACTCGTCTCCATAGCTTTGCTGGGCGGAAGCGACGTCAAAACGTGACTTCTGCCCACAGCTACAGTATCAAAGGGCTATTTTTTTTTTATTATTTTTTTTCAATGACAAATTTATTTATTTATTTTTGTATTGCACTTTATTGTAAATATGAGATCTGAGGTCTTTCTGACCCCAGATCTCATATTTAACCACTTCACCCCCGGAAGATTTTACCCCCTTCCTGACCAGAGCACTTTTTGCGATTTGGCACTGCATCGCTTTAACTGACAATTGCGCGGTCGTGCGATGTTGCACCCAAGCAAAATTGACGTTCTTTTTTTAATACAAATAGAGCTTTCTTTTGGTGGTATTTTATCGCCTCTGCGGTTTTTATTTTTTGCGCTATAAGCAAAAAAAGAGCAACAATTTTGAAAAAAGCGCAATATTTTTAAATTTTTGCTATAATAAATATCCCCCAAAAATATATAAAATATGTTTTTTTTCCTCAATTTAGGCTGATATGTATTCTTCTACATGTGGTAAAAAAAAAAAAAAAAAAAAAAAAATCGCAATAAGCGTATATTGATTGGTTTGCGCAAAAGTTATAGCGTCTACAAAATAGGGGATAGTTTTATGTTTTTTTTTAATTATTATTATTTTTTTTAACTAGTAATGGCGGTGATCTGTGATTTTTATCGGGACTGCGACATTATGGCAGACAGACCACTGGCATTTTTAGAGCGATCAGTGCTATAAAATTGCACTGATTACTGTGAAAATGTCACTGGCAGTGAAGGGGTTAACCACTAGGGGCAGTGAAGGGGTTAAGTGTGTCCTAGTGTGTGTGTTCTAACTGAAGGGGGAGTGGACTGTGCAGGGGATATGACAGATCGTCTGCTCATACTCAGACTAGACAATCTGTCTGTTCTCCCCTCAGAGAACCGGAAACTGTGTGTTTACGCACACAGATCCCGGTTCTTAGTGTGCCCTGAGGGACCGTGGGAGCCGGCGGTGACCGCCGGGCACTCACATTGGCTCCGTGGGCGAGCAGAGGCGCACGCGCCCCCTAGTGGCTGTCTATGGTACCAACGTACCATGACGGCGATTCTCGCAGCCGAGTCATGTTGCCGCAGTATAACTGCGGCGGCTGGTCGGCATGCGGTTAAGAGGTCCTGTCATGCTTTTTTTCTATTACAAGGGATGTTTATATTCCTTGTAATAGGAATAAAAGTGACATTTTTTTTTAAAAAAAAATAAAAAAGGTAAAATAAATAAGAAAAAAAAAAATTTAAATGTGCCCCGTCCCACCGAGCTCGCATGCAAAAGCGAACGCATACGTGAGTAGCGCCTGCATATGAAAACTGTGTTCAAACTACACTTGTGAGGTATTGCCGCGATCGGCAGAGCGAGAGCAATAATTCTAGTCCTAGACCTCCTCTGTAACTCAAAACATAGAACCTGTAGAATTTTTTAAACGTCGCCTATGGAGATTTTTCAGGGTAAAATTTTGTCGCCATTCCACGAGCGGGCGCAATTTTGAAGCGTGACATGTTGGGTATCAATTTACTCGCCGTAAAATTATCAGTCACAATATAAGAAAAAAAATGGGCTAACTTTACTGGTGTCTTATGTTTTAATTCAAAAAAAGTGTATTTTTTCCAAAAAAAAAGTGTAAGACCGCTGAACTTCTCTAGGGTGTTAGAAAAAAAAAATGTACAGTATAATGTTTGGGGGTTCTAAGTAATTTTCTAGCAAAATAAAAAAAAATGTTTTTAACTTGTAAACAACAAATCTCAAAAAGAGGCTCGGTCCTTAAGTAGTTAACATTGTGGTTATCATGTATCACAGACTCATTTTACTTCCTAAAAAAAAGTTAATGACTACAAAGTGATTCAGAATGAATTGCTATCCTATGTGGAGTGAAAAGTTGCAGTATTTATGTACATTAATTATTTTAATGACTTGTTTATAAAATATTTATTTATTTTATGTGTATAATGGTTTCTGAAATGGTTTTCAGGTGACGTTGGAATCCAGGTGGGCAGCAATTTGACTTCTGTAAACCAATAGACAACCTATTTTAGCAAAACAGAACAATCGTAATTGGAAACAGCCATGCCCAATATCAACATTGAAAGCCGGCTTGTTGAAAAGGGCCGGGTCACCGTTTTCTTCGACTTGACATCACAAAACCATTAACATTAAAGCTGAACTCCGGGCTCATTGAAAAGCCTATGTGCCTAACAGTCATACTCTTTACTTATTTGTCAAGGAACATTAAAGCCCACCTGAACTTTTAGCTTCAAATCATCTTAATACATTCCAGGTGTAGCAAAAAAAAAAAAAAAGGTCTTCAAAGTCTAGAGTAGAAAAGTCTGTCCATTGCCAGCATGCTGCAGAGGGAAGGACCCTTCTTTGTGGAAGCAGTGGTCTCTCTGCAGAGCTCTCCAACCAGCAGGGTCTATGAGCTTTGCAAGTACAGAACAATACCTCAGACTAATTACATAGCTTTAAACCTTTAAAGTAGTAATAAAGGATTGGCTTTAAAAAAAGAAAAATAGCAAACATGTCATACTTACCTCCTTTGTGTAATGGTTTTGCACAGAGCAGCCCCGATTCTCCTCTCCACCGCCGGTACTCCTGGCTCCTCCAACTTGACCAGTGCCCCCCCAATAGCAGGCCGCATGCTATGGGGGCACTGGTACATGCTCACTCCTGAGCCCTGCTCTATGCGTCCATAAGACACCCAGAGTTGCGGCTGCCCCGCCCCCGCTCTCTCCTCATTTGCTCACTGGATGTGATTGACAACAGTGGGAGCCAATGGCTCCTGTTGCTTCCCAGCCAATGAGGAGAGGGAGTCCCGGGACAAATGAGGCTCTCGTGCACATCACAGGATTGAGAGGAAGCTCAGGTGAGTATTGGGGGGGGGGCTGTGGAGGGGGAGCAGCACACCTTCAGCCTTTACAACCACTTTAAAGCACAACTTTACCCTCCCCATCAAATTTATATCAATCTCCTCCTGCCCCCCTCCTATAGAAATATTATATATATATATATATATGGGAATATGGGAACTACCTCCTGGGTAGTGATTAGCTGAACACACCTGGGACTGCTTTGAGCATTTGGTGAACTTCTGTAAAGCTCAGGTGCTGAATCTGAACTCCATTGAAGTCAATGGGAGACGAATGGTAAAAGCTAAGTTCACATTTCTTTTCTCTAACTTCCAGATTACCTTACTGTACAAATATACATTATATTACCAAAAGTATTGGGACGCCTGCCTTTACACGCACATGAACTTTAATGGCATCCCAGTCTTAGTCCGTAGGGTTCAATATTGAGTTGGCAATTTTTTTATTTGGGAATCTTGCAAACAAGAAACACATTCCAACTTTTTTTTATACAATAAATAATATATATATATATATATATATATATATATATATATATATATATATATATATATATATATATATATATATAAAGGGAGGGGAGTTTGGGACTTTAAAATGAGGCGCAATTAAGTGCCTCCATCCTGATGTTTGGTATATACAAAAAAGGGAATTCATTATCTTTATATGTATTTTCTAGGAATTTAGTGGAGATAACTGGTACCATATTTAAATTGCATTATGGAATGTTTATTGGTTATAATAAATCCCAAACAATAAAAAGAGTATTTGTTTTATATACAGTAACAAATGTATTCATTTCGTATAAATATAAGAATTATAAACATAACATAGTAGAAAATATATATGCACGTATACAGCATATGGTTTAATATTGAGAATAAAGAAGCATAGTATTTTTGGCAGACACATGCCTGGTACCGATCGGTGCATTCGCATGGTATATGTATTTTTACTGAATAAAGTGGTTGGAAAAAAGAATGGTATAAAAGAGTAGAATTCCATATAGAATGTAGCTGGGGCATCAAAAACAGAGCTCAACGCGTTTCGTGGGTATTCCCCACTCATCAGGAGCTGATGTAATCCAAAATTCCTAGAAAATACATATAAAGATAATGAATTCCCTTTTTTGTATATACCAAATATCGGGATGGAGGCACTTAATTGCGCCTCATTTAAAGTCCCAAACTCCCCTCCCTTTTTTTCATATATTATCGGGATGGAAGCAATTAGGTATATGGGATCGGTAGTGTTCTCCTACCCTCCCGGTGTGAGTTTTGCCCTCAATTACAGGGTATCATCATATATAAGATATTGCCCCTTCGATCGTTTATACATCATTTATACTGAATTTAGTCATGGACATATTATTGCTTATAATTGGTTTTATCTATTTTCATGTTATTCTTTTATTTTCTTAGGCAGCACCTTGGTTACCGATTGTTTGCCTCACATGGCTTTCTCCTCATAGGAATCTCGGGCACGCCCTCCACCTGGCCAGGTTCTGTGCTCGTGTGCGGTGTTTTTGACGTTTGGGCGTTGCTGGTCTTCCTCTCTGTGGGAGCTGCGATGCGCCAGTGGGTCCTCCCTTTCTCACCATTCACTCAGTGACGGGAGACTCTGGGCGGACGCCCCTCTGCGCATCGGCGCCACGTATCCTACATCGGGCGTGTGACGTCACATTCTGACGTCACTGCGCCGACGTACAGCGTGTCTATCCCGATATCATCATGGTAGGATTTCCTCCGTGCCGACCGCTAAGTGTATACTCGGCTCAGGTGCGGCGGCTCCTCCTCTATGTCACCCACGTGGCGTTGGCGGCATATTTATATTCCCCACTTGGAGCTGGCTGTCTACACGGCTGGTCTCTTCCTGGGATGACTGCACACCAGCCTTGCGGTCCACATTTGGCTGGTGATGCTCCTACATGCCACAATGGGGTAGGTTGTTGCATTTCTCTTTTTTTTTCCCTTTTCTCTATTTATTTGGTTGTTCCATCTAGGTTTAGATGTCCTCCCCTTGGTGATCTCACCTCTTCTTGTCACCTCCCCTTTTTTCACTTGCCAACCCTTTGCCTTGCACCAATTGTCACCATTTCTCATCCTAATTTGGTCACTCTACATTTTCACTTCCACTGTCACTCACGTGTAATATATAGATTTCTAATACTCATTCACCTTTCATTACACACACCATTACTTCTTTTGGAGTTCACTGGGTTCACCATTCAGACTGATTACTGTTATTTGTGAAACACTATTGCAAATTTATATATATATACCTAATATTTTGTTCCCAGATACGTTTGCTCCCATCACAACACACTCCTGACTTTGAACACATTCTGCTCCATCTTGCTCTTCACCCTGCCCATTGTTGCATCTATATTCATGCCGCCTCGGCTCCTGTGGAGGGGCTATGTTTCTGGCTCGCCCTACACCCATCGCCGCGCACCGCACTTGCTGTCCGAGTTGGTGAGTGTGTTTGATCCAACCATTTGGATATACCAATATTTATTTATTTACATACTTATTTTTTATTCTTATATATGGACAACATGGTTCATTATCTTTATATGTATTTTCTAGGAATTTTGGGTTACATCAGCTCCTGATGAGTGGGGAATACCCACGAAACGCGTTGAGCTCTGTTTTTGATGCCCCAGCTACATTCTATATGGAATTCTACTCTTTTATACCATTCTTTTCTCCAACTACTTTATTCAGTAAAAATACATATACCATGCGAATGCACCGATCGGTACCAGGCATATGTCTGCCAAGAATACTATGCTTCTTTATGCTCAATAATAAACCATGTGCTGTATACGTGCATATATATTTTCTACTATGTTATGTGTATAATTCTTATATTTATACGAAATGAATACATTTGTTACTGTATATGAAACGAATACTCTTTTTATTGTTTGGCATTTATTATAACCAATAAACATTCCATAATGCAATTTAAAGATGGTACCAGTTATCTCCACTACCTAAGCGCTTCATATAAACTCCCAAATTCCCTTTTTTGTATATATATATATAATTTTTTTTTTTTTTTTTTTAAATATACATAACATATTGTATACATGACTCAACATAATAATAAAGGCTTACCTCAACCTATAATATATGAACAAAAGGGTTTTTTTCCTCAACCAAGAGAAATATCACTGTATTGTATTATACTATTATATATATATATATATCTTAAAAAATTCTACACATTACTCAACTTGATTAACATTCAGACCAAGAAACATAGATTATCATGTGTATGTAGCCTTTCTTCAAAATTATGTTTATCCTTGAAAATCTAAGGGAGTGTCCAGAGAGAAAACAGGGAAAGAACCCAACACCCAGAGATCAACAAACAGCAGCTACAGGCCTGATATTCCTCCACACCTTTATCCAGACCCTTTGCCGCCATCTGTCTTTCTCGAGACCCCGAATTTTCCCTACCTCACCAAGAATCTCACACACCACCACCGAAACAGGAAGGACTTTCTGCTGAAGGGATACCTGACACCGTGCATTCCAGGTGTAATATCAGACTACTAAACTGCTTAGAAAAAGAGAATCCAAATCAAATCCCTTGCGATTCTGCAATGCTCCATACACCCATTCAGCATAAGACATGCAAGGCAGGAAAAGAATATTCAGAGCCCTCCCCACCTTTTTATTGACTTCTGTATTGAAAGGGCACTGAAGCAAGAAGTGGTCCATGGTTTCCACTTCACCCTGACACTCCGCTCTTGGACAACCACGATTGTCCAAAGAGCGGCACTTCATGTTCCCCCCACATAAAGTCTACCGTGGAAAGCGAGCCAGGCCTGGTCCCTAAATTTCAAGGGAATCCGCTCAGAATTTATTAAACGTAAACCCTCCCTCATAATATGACCTGCGCAATCCCTTAAGGCCAGTGGCACATGAAAGTACCCACGATCTTCTCACCCAGGAGTCTCCTAGGAAGAGACCTGATATCCTCCGCTGTCACATGCCACCGTTTAGGAATTTTCAGGCACAGGGCAACATAAGCCGGGAGCTTACCATGCTTGATCCTTAGGCTTTCCACTGGCCCGCCACTCTCCCAACAGCCCAGAAAAGGTCTAAACCAGATCTGGAAAATACCCACCCATCCAGGCGGTCTCTCTGCTAGCATGTTACCAAAATTGTGTTTCAAAAACATCAGAGAGAAGAACACAACCGGGTTGACCATCCCTAGGCCACCCTTCCACCTAGATAGGTAAGTCACATTCCGCTTCACAAGATTCAGCCTGTTCCCCCATAGTAATTGGAAGAAACAACTATAAATCCTGGTATAGCAAGACTCTGGCAAGATGCAAACAAAGCTGACAAACAGAAAGGTAGGAATCAGGTAGGTCTTAATCAAGTCCACCCTTTCCCTTAAGGAGAGCCGGCACCCTTTCCAGCATTTCACCTTGACATCAGCATCATTCAGCCTGGCTTCCCAATTTGACTTACTGTAATCATCAGGGCAAAACTCGATGCCTAATACTTTTACTTTCTGCTAAGGCCTCGGGAAGGTGTCCGGAAGTGCAAAGCTCTCACCTCCCTCGCTCTTTCAGAAAACTTCACTTTTATCACGGTTGACCTTGGAACCGTACTTGTCAAAGAGAAGCCAGAGGTACTCATGATTGACACGATCAAAAGCCTTCGCCTGATCCAGTGCCAGCAAATACTTTCCCCAGCCTTCAGCCCTGCAACGTTCCAGAGCCTCCCAGACAGCTAACACCGCTGATAAGGTGCTTCTGCCCTGGACCGAACAGTCCTGCAGATGAGAAAGCAATCTGTCTGCTACTGACGACAAGCGCCAGAAAATTATCTTCGCCAGAATCTTTCTATCGACACTGAGAAGGCTAATGGGGCGCCAATTCTCAATCATCGAGGGATCCTTGCCTTTTGACAACAGAACCACAGCAGATTGTCTCATGGAGGGAGAGAGCAAACCCTCCTGCAGACAGCTGTTAAATACCTCCACAAGATAAGGTACCAAGCTGGATTTGAAGTCTCATAAAATTCAGCCGTCAATCCGTCTGGCCCAGGGGTTTTCTTAATAGCCAGACCATCTATAGCTTTGACTACCTCTTCTGCTGTGATTCCCCCTGTCAAACTTGCCAGCGGAATGTTATTTCCCAGACCTGGTGTAGAATCCAGAAAACTCGACATCTTTGCCTGATCAAGGTACTTCTCCCCCAGAAGATCCACATAAAAGGACCTAGAGACCTCCAGGATCCCTGACCTGGATTTCGTCAAAGAGCCCGTACTATCACTTAGCCAAACAACCGTCTTAACTGCTGCGCTTTGTTTGCAGTTCTGATAAGGGTCGGGCCAGTGATATTTCCCGTAGTCCCTTTCCAGAACCAAAGAAGTGTGCTGGTCATACTGATACTTCCTAAGGAGAAGTTTCACCTCAGAGATTGCCCCGGAATCTCCACCACTCGAGACAATGCGATCAAGTTTTCTCCGCAGCTGCTGGTAGGCAATGTACTTACCAAGCTGTTTCCTTTTTCCTATGGCCTTGAAAAACCCACTAATCTGGCTTGTGGCAAGCTCCCACCACTCCGACTTACTGCTGCAGAAATCCAGGATGGTTACCTGAGCCTGAAAAAAATCCTCAAAAGATTGTCTTACCTCCTCGTCATCCAGCAGAGCCGAATTCATCCTCCAAATACCCTTTCCTTTAGGTGGCATATCTGAATCATTGAGAATAACAGACAGCATAATGTGATCAGAGAACTCCACCATACGACACTCAGGAGCCAAAAAGGCAGAGTCCCCCTTTAAAAAAAAAAACCTATCTATCCTGCTCTCACAACTGCCTCGCTTAAATGTTTACCCCGTGCTGTCTGGGCAACGCTTAATATGCGCATCTTCCAGACCTGCTTCCCTGGCTATCGGATTAAGAAAAACGCTATCATATCTCAGGCTGTCAGTGGAGTCTTTCCTATCTTTTGGCCTAGTAACGGTGTTAAAATCACCTCCAAAGACAACTTGCCAAGATGTAAAAAGGAAAGGCTTAATCTTTGTAAGGAGGCATTTCTTCTTCCATCTAGTTTGTGGCCCATAAATATTTATTAAACGCAGATCATGCCGCTTCACAGAGATGTCCAGGACCATTCACCTTCCAATCTCTACCTCCATAACCCGCCGACACGCTACCATGCCAGTAAAAAGTACTGCAACTCCGCTGTAAGGCTCAGCCGCAAGAGACCAGAAGGAGGACCCACACCTCCACTCCCTCTTTGCCAGGTGGACATCGGCAAGACTATTTAGCCGGGTCTCTTGCAAAAATAAAATATCAGCATCCATCTCACTGAGCAAAAATAAGGCCATATTACGAGCCCTTACAGATTTTATGCTGGCAACATTAATCGTTGCCACCTTTATCGGAGAGGGAACTGCCATCAGGATGATTGAGGTAGGCGTTTCTTAGCCTGAGCTCCCTCCCCCCTTACTGGAGACCTTGACCTCTTTAGAGAACACTCTACCTCATCCTCCTCCATCTGAGACATGGAATTAGAAGACTCCTCCTCCTCCTCAGATAAGGACCCAAACTTGTTTCCCAGCGGTAGATCATCTACCTCTAAAGATGTAACCGAGGAGGCAGAGGTCAGGGCTACCTTATTCCTCCTTCTCCCCACCTTGGTCCATTCTCCCTCCTCCCCTGAAACGTTACCCTGAAAAGCCTCATCTACATTATTAGCAGTGGCAACTTCCCCGTTCTTCACCTTAGATCCTCCACTAGAGGTTTTACGCTGCCTTAGTAAAGGCCCTGATGAAGCTGCCACCTCAGATCTGCACGAATCTGCCCCTTTGGCAGCCTCAGCCAATCTGGATGACTTATTTACATTTGGAACACTGGGCACCTGAAACACTGGGGAAGAACACACAACAGAAGTAGACACCGACACAGTAGGGAGCACAGACTGGGGAGCAGACACAAGAGGGGTCACACCTTTAGGTTGGGAAACTGACACCTGGTGGGGCCCTCAGGACTAGCTGAAACAGATGCACCAACCCCTTGCTGTCCCCCACGTTTCTCCTCCTCCATCCTCCACAGTTCTTTCACCACCTCTAGCTGATTATGGAGGGCTTCAGAGCATAGGCTATAGGGGTGACCTAACGTGTTAGAAAGATTATAACAAATACTATTGCAGTCGTTTGCAACATGCCCTGAGCCCTGGCAGAGGGAACATTTCTACACAGAACATGAGCTTGAAAAATGTCCCTTTTCACCACAGCGATAACACAACTTTGGTTGCCCTGCATAAAAAGTAATAATCCTGTCACGACATATAAAGGCAGACGAAGGGATGTGCTTAACAACATTACCTGTGACATGCAGTTTTACCAACACTGTCCATCCTCCTGTCCAAATCCCCCTATCATCTACAACTTTCCTCAGGGGGGCTTGGACATCAGCATATCTCCCCAACCACACCACCAGATCCGCAGCAGGAATGGACTCATTCCGTACTAGAATGGTGATGTTCTTGTATAATGGCTGGCGAGAGACTACTTTGGGCGACAAACCTGCCCATCTTGGTGACTCCTTCCACCTCTGCTCATACCTCTCCCAAAAGACATCTAATCCTTCTGCCTTGACAAAGGAGAGGTCATACTCATATGACCCAACTGGGCTGATAAGGGCAAAAATCTCCTCCGCTTTAAAACCCATCCCCAGAATACGGTCAACCACATCTCTCCTATTTGGGGGGGGCTTCTCCAGTCCACCTCAATTGGACCACATTGCGGCGTTTAAAGGAGCTACCAGATGGTGTCAGATTGGCCTGACCTTCGCTCACATCAGTCCTAGTGACCGCAGAATAACTGGCCCTACTCACCCTCGGGACAGGTGCAGCCACCGCTGCAGCATAGGAAATAACCGCACTCCTTGCAGCATCCCGCGCATCACTTTTAGTTACAGACCCCTCTTTAGATAAAGTAGTAACAACATTATTGTCAAGAACAGATGGAGCAGAGACTTCTGACACAGAAATATATACATTACCCTTGGTAATTCTTACTTCATTACCAGTAACTGAAGGGTTACCAACAGTGGAGATGTCCTTATCAGCACTCTTCACAGCAGATTCTGCACACCCTTCACTGGCTCTCTGTACACAGGTGGTAGTCTCAGCCAGGAGATGAGCTTGCTCTCCACTGCCCTCTACTGCATCATCCATAGGAACTACACCTCAATTATGGTGTATAGGCAAGTCATGAACAAAAACAGCTTTTTCTGCCACCTGTTGTTTTAAAGGTTTTGGGGGGATATCATTATCCTCTTCTTCATCTTCAGATGATCCAGACACGGCAAACTTGCGACCATGCAAAGGTGATTCCATTTCTGTGATTAACTTTAGCATACCTGATCCCTTCACAGGCTCAGATGGATCATCTTGCTCCATAGCCTCCTGCTGCGGTGAACTTCCTTGGCCCGATGAAATACTGCCAGTCAAAACACCTGACTGCTGATCACCGACAGCCTGCGTGCCAGAGATTTCTCCACTTTCGGCAGGCATACTGATACTTGGCTCGGAATGTAAAGCTTTTCCAGCGTGCTGGCCAGAAACACAGTCCGAGCCCACAGAAACTTTTTTGCATTGCACTGACCTTTCTTTCTCGCACTCTGGTGATGCTTCTCCTCCACTGGACTCTATGGTCCCTCTGTGCATTGCACGAAAGCGATCATCATTGCCATATTTCTCCTTGAAAGCTCCGCTGGTTTCTTTCAATGCGGCCACCAGCAGACTCTGCTTTTCCACTTTGGCCTCCAAAGCCATTAACTCAGGCCGCATCTGTCTTCTCTTAGAACTGTGAAGCCGGTCATTTGCAATTTTTTTATGCTTGAATTCAAACTTTAACTTCGCCAGTACTTCCTCCTCCTTGGCAATTCTCGCAATCCTAGCACAAACCTTCTTTCTGTAGGCTGACAGGCTTTCACCTTTAGCTGGGCCATTTCCCAGGTCCTCAAACACTGGTATGGGAGGACCGGTACTCTGGCCATCCGGGGGATCCTCCCCTGGGTCCACCCCAGATTCCTGCATCCACTCTGGGAATAGGGAGTAATCAAGCTCCCTGGATCAGTAGGCCTCACTGGAGATCAGCAGTAGTGCAGCCACACCCTTTGCAGCTATAACAGCTTCAAACTCTTCTGGGAAGGCTGTCCACAAGGTTTAGGAGTGTGTCTAGGGGAATGTTTGACCATTCTTCCATAAGCACATTTGTGAGGTCAGGCACTGATTTTGGATGAGAAGGCCTGGCTCGCAGTCTCTGCTCTGTTTCATCTATCGGGTTGAGGTCAGGACTCTGTGCAGGTCAGTCAAGTTCCTCCACTCCAAACTCGTTCATCCATGTCTTCATGGGCCTTTCTTTGTGCACTGGTCCAAATCATTTGGTGGGGGGGGGGGGGGGGTTATTGTGTGGGGTTGGTTTTTCAGGGGTTAGGCTTGGCCCCTTAGTTCCAGTGAAGGGAACTCTTAAGGCGTCGGCATACCAAGACATTTTGGACAATTTCATGCTTCCAACTTTGTGGGAACAGTTTGGGGATGGCCCCTTCCCATTCCAACATGACTGCGCACCAGTGCATAAAACAAGGTCCATAAAGACATGGATGAGCCATGGTGACATGGTGGGCCAGCTCAATATTGAACCCTAAGGACTAAGACTGGGATGCCATTAAAGTTCATGGGTGTGTAAAGGGAGGCGTTGCAATACTTTTGATAATATAGTGTACCCGGTGGCATAGCGTGGGTTGTCAGCACCCGGGGCGAGGCAAGTAATTTGCACCCCCTAACCTGTGGGCTTTTAGCACCCAAGAATGGGGGCCCAGGTTCCTCCACTCACAGCCTGAGCCTCTGATTGGCCGCCTGCAGCCTTTTATTAATGGTTAGATCTGAGATATCTCTTTGATTACAGTAGTCAGAGATATCTTCTCAGTATCAGCCAATAACAAAAGGCTACGGGCAGCCAATCAGAGGTCTAGGTTGTAAATAACAAGGAGCACCTATATACAGCAGAGCAGGCAGCCAATAGTAACCCAGACATTGGGGGGAATGGGAGGGACCATGAGGATAAGTGGGGGGAGAGTAGGAACATTTGGAATAAGTGAGAGGAGAGGAAGGGCATTGGGGATAAGTGGGGGACAGGAGGGACATTGGGGGGGACAGGAGGGACATTGGGGGACAGGAGGAACATTGAAGGGACAGGAGGGACATTGGGGGAGACGGGAGGGACATTGAGGATAAGTGGGAGGACAGGAGGGACATTGGGGGGGGACAGGAGGGACATTGATGGACATTAGGGACATTGGGGATAAGTGGGGGGCAGGAGGGACATTGGGGGACAGGAGGAATATTGGGGGGTGGGAGGGACATTGAGGATAAGTGGGAGGAGGGGAGGGACATTTGAGATAAGTGGGGGTGAGAGGGTGATGCTCTGTGTATGTGAAGTGTACATCCGTTTCACATACCGCAGTTTACTTGGTCAGGAAGATCAGGTTCCCCGGAGATGTCATTTCATTGCATGTGGGGTAGAGCTGGCGGCCTGGCGCTGCACCGCCAGACTGGCTGCCACAATGTAGAAAGGGGAGATCCATCATCCAGTCCAGAGCGGCGGAAGAGAAGGCGGCGGCGGTTCACACAGTAAGGCGGAGACTCCTGGAGTAATCCAGCCCTGCCACCGCACGTGACCCCCGTTCATTCAATTACTGGGCACACGCGGCCCATGCTGGAACCTGGTGGCCAGAGCACAGCCAGTGACACCATCCGTACACAGTTAGCATTTGGACGGAGTGTCACTGGCACCTGATGCTGTGCCCCCCCAAATTTTGCGCCCGGGGCTACGGCACCCCCCGCACCCCCCACGCTACGCCACTGAGTGTACCATTAATGTAGCTCTGTTGCAGAAAAGAAAAAGGTTTTCTATATATTCTGGGACAGACAAGTTTGTTCAATAGAAAACACCTCTGTTACTGCCTTCTACTTGTCCTGGTATTTACATAGTTACATAGTAGGTGAGGTTAAAAAAAGACACAAGTCCATCAAGTCCAACCTATGTGTGTGATTATATGTCAGTATTACATTGTATATCCCTGTATGTTGCGGTCATTCAGGTGATTATCTAATAGTTTCTTGAAGCTATCAATGCTCCCCGCTGAGGCCACCGCCTGTGGAAGGGAATTCCACAGCCTTGCCGCTCTTACAGTAAAGAACCCTCTACGTAGTTTAAGGTTAAACCTCTTTTCTTCTAATTGTAATGAGTGGCCACGAGTCTTATTAAACTCTCTTCTGCGAAAAAGTTTTATCCCTATTGTGGGGTCACCAGTACAGTATTTGTAAATTGAAATCATATCCCCTCTCAAGCGTCTCTTCTCCAGAGAGAATAAGTTCAGTGCTCGCAACCTTTCCTCATAACTAAGATCCTCCAGACCCTTTATTAGCTTTGTTGCCCTTCTTTGTACTCGCTCCATTTCCAGTACATCCCTCCTGAGGACTGGTGCCCAGAACTGGACAGCATATTCCAGGTGTGGCCGGACCAGAGTCTTGTAGAGCGGGAGAATTATCGTTTTATCTCTTGCGTTGATCCCCCTTTTAATGCCAATATTCTGTTTGCTTTATTAGCAGCAGCTTGGCATTGCATGCCATTGCTGAGCTTATCATCTACTAGGACCCCCAGGTCCTTTTCCATCCTAGATTCCCCCAGAGGTTCTCCCCCCCAGTGTATAGATTACATTCATATTTTTGCCACCCAAATGCATTATTTTACATTTTTCTACATTGAACCTCATTTGCCATGTAGTCGCCCACCCCATTAACTTGTTCAGGTCTTTTTGCAAGGTTTCCACATCCTGCGGAGAAGTTATTGCCCTGCTTAGCTTAGTATCGTCTGCAAATACGGAGATTGAACTGTTTATCCCATCCTCCAGGTCGTTTATAAACAAATTAAATAGGATTGGTCCCAGCACAGAACCCTGGGGAACCCCACTACCCACCCCTGACCATTCTGAGTACTCCCCATTTATCACCACCCTCTGAACACGCCCTTGTAGCCAGTTTTCAATCCATGTACTCACCCTATGGTCCATGCCAACGGACCTTATTTTGTACAGTAAGCCCGGGTTCACACCTATGCGAATTAGATGCGGATTACACCGCATCTAATTCGCAGGACATTTTAAAATACATTGATATGAATGCATCTGGTTCACATATGTGCGTTGCATTCGCACTGCGCATTGCACAAAAAACGCGTGCGTTTTTTGGGCATTGCGGTGCGAACTACAAGCCTATTATCTCCTATGGGAACGCATCTGATTCACAGATGCATTGCGTTCTGAACAAGGAATTTCTACTTCTCCTCACTACACCTCCCCCTCTCCCCCCCCCTCCCTCCCCCTCTCCCCCCCCCCCTCCCTCCCCCTCTCCCTGCTCTCTGATACTGAGCAAAAACGCAATGAATTCTTTGAACAGGAGATTTTTATCTCCCCAGTGAAACCTGAGCTTCAATTCGCACCGCACAAGTGTGAAACGGGGCTAAACGTTTATGGGGAACTGTGTCAAATGCTTTTGCAAAATCCAGATACACCACGTCTACGGGCCTTCCTTTATCTAGATGGCAACTCACCTCCTCATAGAAGGTTAATAGGTTGGTTTGGCAAGAACGATTCTTCATGAATCCATGCTGATTACTGCTAATGATACCGTTCTCATTACTAAAATCTTGTATATCCCCTTCCCGCCGACCGTACGCAGATATGCGTACTCGGCTTTCCGGGGTTATACCGGGATGATGCCCGCAGCTGCAGGCATCATCCCGGTACCGTTGTTTCCAGCGGGCGATCGGCTACCCGAGTATAACAACCGATGTGGCTAAAAGCCGCTCGGTTGTTATACCGGAGGAGCGGGAGGGGACATCCCCCCCCTCCCGCCGCTGTTACCGGGCCTCCCGTGCGATCGGGAGGCCCGGTGTCCGATCGGGTATCTTCGGCAGCTGGGGGCGGGCTGGAACGAAGCTGTGGGTGGCTTCGTTCCAGCCTTCTCGTTGTAAACGCGGAAGCGACGTCATGACGTCACTTCCCGTTTACTCGGCTGCCAATGGCGCCGAATTTAAAAAAGTACACAGTATTCAGAATCACCGTTTTCGGCGATCTGAATACTTTGAAGTGTAAAGGAGGGATGGGGGGTCTTTTAGACCCCCCATCCCTCCATAAAGAGTACCTGTCACCACCTATTACTGTCACAAGGGATGTTTACATTGCTTGTGACAGCAATAAAAGTAAAAAAAAAAAAATTTTTTTTTTAAAAACACAATTTATAAAGTAAAAAAAAAATAAAATAAATAAAAAAAAAAAAAAATTTTTTAAAGTGCCCCTGTCCCCGCGAGCTCGCGCAGCGAAGAAAACGCATACAGAAGTCGAGCACGCATATGTAAACGGTGTTCAAATCACACATGTGAGGTATCGCCGCGATCGTCAGAGCGAGAGCAATAATTCTAGCCCTAGACCTCCTCTGTAACTCAAACCTGGTAACCGTAAAAAAATTGTAAAGCGTCGCCTATGGAAATTCATAGGTACCGTAGTTTGTCGCCATTCCACGAGTGCGTGCAATTATAAAGGGTGACATGTTTGGTATCTATTTACTCGGCGTAACATCATCTTTCACATTATACAAAAAAATTGGGGTAACTTTACTGTTTAGATTTTTTAAAATTCATGAAAGTGTCCCTTTTCCAAAAATTTGCGTTTAAAACACCGCTGCACAAATACCGTGTGATAAAAAATATTGCAACAATCGCCATTTTATTCTCTAGATTCTCTGCTAAAAAAATATATATAATGTTTGGGTACTCTAATTAATTTTTTAGCAAAAAATACGGATTTTAACTTGTAAACACCAAATTTCAAAAATAGGCTTAGTCATGAAAGGGATATAGTCCCTTATCATCCCCTCCAAGAGTTTACATATTATTGATGTTAGGCTAACTGGTCTGTAATTCCCAGGGATGTATTTTGGGCCCTTTTTAAATATTGGTGCTACATTGGCTTTTCTCCAATCAGCTGGTACCATTCCAGTCAGTAGACTGTCTGTAAAAATTAGGAACAACGGTCTGGCAATCACTTGACTGAGTTCCCTAAGTACCCTCGGATGCAAGCCATCTGGTCCCGGTGATTTATTAATGTTAAGTTTCTCAAGTCTAATTTTAATTCTGTCCTCTGTTAACCATGGAGGTGCTTCCTGTGTTGTGTCATGACTGAGGAGAAGAATAAATTCAATACCTTCGCCATCTCCCCATCCTTTGTAACCAGATGTCATTCCTCATTCTTTATGGGGCCAATATGGTCTGTCCTCCCTTTTTTACTGTTTACATACTTAAAGAATTTCTTGGGATTTTTTTTGCTCTCCTCCGCTATGTGTCTTTCATGTTCTATCTTAGCCGTCCTAATTTCACCCTTACATTTCTTGTTGCATTCTTTATAAAGTCTGAATGCTGGGGATGATCCCTCAACCTTGTATTTTTTGAAGGCCTTCTTCTTTGCTTTTATATGCATTTTTACATTGGAGTTAAGCCATCCAGGATTTTTGTTCGCTCTTTTAAATTTATTACCCAATGGGATACATTGGCTAACGCCCTTATTTAATATGCTCTTAAAGCAAACCCATCTCTCCTCCGTGTTCTTTGTTCCTAATATTTTATCCCAATTTATGCCTTTTAGCAAGGTTTGTAGTTTAGGGAAGTTGGCTCTTTTGAAATTCAGTGTCTTTGTGTTCCCTTCATGTTTCCTATTTGTGTGATTTATACTGAAACTAATTGACCTGTGATTGTTGTTACCTAAATTGCCCCGTATTTCCACATCTGTGATCAGGTCTGTATTGTTGGTAATCAGTAGATCCAGTAATGTTTTATTTCTAGTTGGTGCGTCTACCATCTGACCCATAAAATTGTCCTGCAAGACATTAAGGAACTGGCGAGCCTTAAATGAATGCGCGTTTCCCTCCGCCCAGTCTATGTCTGGATAATTAAAATCCCCCATTATGATAACACTTCCCATCCTTGCTGCTAATCCAATTTGTGATAGGAGATCCGTCTCCACTTCCTCCCTCAGGTTAGGGGGCCTATAGCATACTCCCAGTATTATTTTCCCCTTAGCTTCATCCCTTTGGAGCTCTACCCATAAGGATTCCACCTCCTCTCTAGCTCCCTCAGTGATGTCATCTATCACATTCGCTTGTACATTATTCTTGATATATAGGCATACCCCTCCCCCTTTTTTACCCTCTCTATCTTTGCGGTATAGGGTATACCGGGAAAACTGTTATGCAGCGTACACATGACGAACTTTCCAGCAGACTAGGTCCAACGGTCTTCCCAGCGGACTTCCGGCGGACTTCCGACGGACTTTCTGAACGGACGGACTTTCCTATACACGACCAGACCTAGTCTGCCGGTCTTCCCGACGGACTTTCGACGGAGTTACGGCGGACTTTCCGAATAAATGCCCACACACGGACAACTCCGTTCATTTTGAACGTGACTCGGGTACGACGGAACTAGAAAAGGAAGTCAATCTCGCCGCTTTTATCGGCAAGATTGACACCTTGCGAGCCCTGTCGCGGGGCATACCAGGCCCTTAGGTCTGGTATGGATTTTAAAGGGAACCCCCTACGCCAAAAAAATGGCGTGGGGTCCCCCCAAAATCCATACCAGACCCCTATCCGAGCACGCATGTACCAGGCCGCATGCCCTCAACATGGGGGGGTGGGTGCTTAGGGGGAAGGGGGGCGCCCTGCGCCCCCCCCACCCCAAAGCACCTTGTCCCCATGTTGATGAGGACAAGGGCCTCTTCCCGACCACCCTGGCCGTTGGTTGTCGGGGTCTGCGGGCGGGGGGCTTATTGGAATCCGCAAGCCCCCTTTGATAAGGGGGCCCCCAGATCCCGGCCCCCCACCCTATGTGAATGAGTATGGGGTACTGGGTGATGTTGACCACGGCCCCTAATTCCGTCACAGTCCCAGCATGCCCAGGGACTGTGACGTCATAAGGAGGTGGGGTCACCGCCTATATAAGTCATAGGGGAGCGCCCAGACAGCATTACAGCCGGAGATAGCGTTGTGTCAACATCGGAAGAAGAGAAGAGGGAAGAAGACGACGCAGAAGTCCGGGCCCCCTTATTAAAGGGGGCTCCCGGATTCCGATAAGCCCCCCGCCCGCAGACCCCGACAACCAACGGCCAGGGTTGTCAGGAAGAGGCCCTTGTCCTCATCAACATGGGGACAAGGTGCTTTGGGGGGGCAGGGCGCCCCCTCCCCAAAGCACCCACCCACCCATGTTGAGGGCATGCGGCCTGGTACGGTTCAGGAGGGGGGGCGCTCACTTGTCCCCACCCCCTTTCCTGACCAGCCGGGCTGCATGCTCGGATAGGGGTCTGGTATGGATTTTGGGGGGACCCCTCGCCGTTTTTACAGCATAGGGGGTTCCCGTTAAAATCCATACCAGACCTAAGGGACATCGTTGCCTCGCGCTCGCTGCAATAGGAACATTTTTTTTCCTATTGCAGGGAGCGCGAGATGTAGTACCCTGCCCTTGCGTCGTATCTGGTCCGTCGGACCAGCATACAGACGAATGGGCTTTCCGTCAGGAACTGAGTCCGACGAAGTTACGACATAAAGATTTGAAGCAATTTCAAATCTAAAGTCCGTCAGATTTCCGACTGAAACGGTCTGTCGGAAGTCCGATGCAGCCCACACACGATTGGATTGTCCGCCGGATTCGGTCCGTCGGACCAGTCCGGTCGGAAAGTCCGCCCATGTGTACGCGGCATTAGTGAACTAAGGAAATAGTTCAGCAGCTGACCTTATTAACACACACCCTGCACCTGCCCTCCCCCTCCAGGAGATTGTTCCTGACCACCTCTGTACTTATTGTACATGCTTCTCCAATGCAATCATTATCAGAGAGCACTGTTCTCCCTCATTACACAGCCAGTGTTTTTCCCTACTGAACGATCGTTTGCTATCTTACCTTCTTGCATAGACTGAATGCACAGGAGCCAAGTGATCACATAAAAGCCTATGTGGAGCAGAGCTGTAGTATTGTAAACGGGAGAAGTGTGCCCCTGAAAGTCTGTAAAGCTCAATATACACTATACAATCTGATTGTATGATGCTACAGAAAGTCAGGGTTCAGAAAGCATTTTTTTTTTTTTTAAATTTTGAACTGAAAGGTGAAAATTTAAAGCTTCCACGGACGAGGTAAGTGAAACATAAGCACATTGGAATGGCTGGGGCAGAAAAGACGTTAGAAAAGGCTTCTATTTATTATAAAAAGTGAAGGTCTGCCTGAAAAGGTGAACTTAGCCTTTTAAAAAAATACACTTCTGGCCATTTTCTGGGCTAATAGGCAACTAAGGCAAGGGACCAGTGTTTTCAACCATCAGTAATCTTACTGGCAGCCAGTAAAAAAACTCCTGCCAGTGACAGAAAAAGGTTGCCGGTCAAAAATATGGCTGTGACGCTTGGCTTGGAACGGCGCATGCACAGTTCCGGTCCAGAGCTGCCCGAGACCATCCGAGTGCCTGCTACAGTGTGTTCAGGCAGCGCTGGCGGGGGGGGTTTGGGTCTGGCGGAGGCGTTGTCTGAGCGTGACGTCATGGTGCAAGGGAGCTGAGTGGAGCGGCTGGAGACTTGTGAGACGGGAGCAAGGCAATCCGGGAGCCAATCGTTTTTTTTGCCTTAATATCAACCTTAAACACTTGCCTACCGAGCACTTTCACCCCCTTCCTGACCAACCTTAATATCAACCTTAAACACTTGCCTACCGAGCACTTTCACCCCCTTCCTGACCAACCTTAATATCAACCTTAAACACTTGCCTACCGAGCACTTTCACCCCCTTCCTGACCAGGCCTATTTTCAGCTTTCAGCGCTGTCATACTTTGAATTACAATTTTTTTTTTATCATTTTTTCACACAAATAGAGTTTTTTGTTTTGGTGGTATTTGATCACCACTGGGGTTTTTTATTTTTTGCTAAACAAACAAAAAAAGACCGAAAATTTTGAAAAAAAAAAAAAATTTTCATAGATTTGTAGATTTGTTTGTTTGTTTAAAATTTTGCAAACAGGTAATTTTTCTCCCTCACTGATGTGCGCTGATGGGGCTGCACTTATGGGCACTGATAGGTGGCACTGATGAGGCTGCACTGATAGGTGGCACTGATAGGCAGCACTGATAAGTGACACTGATGATGCGCACTGATGGGCACTGATAGGTGGCACTGGTGGGCACTATTTAGCAGTCCTGATGGGCACTGATAGGTAGCAATGGTGGGCACTGTTTAGCAGTACTGATGGGCACTGATAGGTGGCACTGGTGGGCACTGATTAGCAGTACTGATGGGCACTGATAGGTGGCACTGGTGGGCACTGATTAACAGTACTGATGGGCACTGATAGGTGGCACTGGTGGGCACTGTTTAGCAGTACTGATGGGCACTGATAGGTGGCACTGGTGGGCACTGATTAGCAGTACTGATGGGCACTGATAGGTGGCACTGGTGGGCACTGATTAGCAGTACTGATGGGCACTGATTAGCAGCACTGCTCAGCAATGTTGGGACCGATGTCCCTTTCACAGAAGCCGGTTATCGGCTTTCCTCATTTCTCCTCACGCTGTCAGCGCGGGGGAAAAAAAGCAGATAACCGGCTTCTGTTTACATTGTGTGATCAGCTGTCATTGGCTGACAGCTGATCCCGCTGTGATTGGCCCTTTACCCCGACTAGTGATCAACTGATTCTGAAGGACTCCCTCCCGGCATTGTAAGCCCACGCCGTAACCGTCTTTCCGCTATAGTGTGGCGGGAAGGGGTTAAATCACATCGCTAACTGCATATTGTACAGTATCTCACAAAAGTGAGTACACCCCTCACATTTTTGTTAAATATTTTATTCTATCTTTTCATGTGACAACACTGAAGAAATGACACTTTGCTACAATGTAAAGTAGTGAGTGTACAGCTTGTATAACAGTGTAAATTTGCTGTCCCCTCAAAATAACTCAACACACATCCATTAATGTCTAAACCGCTGGCAACAAAAGTGAGTACACCCCTAAGTGAAAATGTCCAAAGTGTCAATATTTTGTGTGGCCACCATTATTTTCCAGCACTGCTTCAACACTCTTGGGTATGGAGTTCACCAGAGCTTCACAGGTTGCCACTGGAGTCCTCTTCCACACCTCCATGACGACATCATGGAGCTGGTGGAAGTTAGAGACCTTGAGCTCCTCCACCATCCATTTGAGGATGCCCCACAGATGCTCAATAGGGTTTAGGTCTGGAGACATGCTTGGCCAGTCCATCACCTTTACCCTCACCTTTTAAAACACCTCGAGGGGATCCAGATCCCTCCGGATGCCCTGCTCGTGGCTATTGATATCGAGGCTCTATACTCGAGTATCCCCCACGAGCAGGGTGTACAGATAGCTGTATCCTTTCTTGGAGAACAAGACACAACTACCTGGCCCCTCAATAACTTTATCCTTAAACTCCTGTATTTTATTTTGACCAAAAATTATTTCACCTTCAATGATCAGTTATTTTTGCAGATCCAAGGAGTTGCCATGGGGGCGTCATACGCCCTGTCCTATACAAATCTCTACTTAGGTGGATGGGAGAGATATATATCCATTCGGATGAAAAATTTACAGATTTTCTTGAAGATATAATTTTATGGTATAGATTTTATACAGGGCTTTTTTTCTCAAACAATAGGTGCTGGAACTTAACCACCGCCCCACAAAACCCCTCCCCCACTACACACCCTCCAAATCACATCAAATAGTGGGTGTGTTCAGTCAAATTTCACAAAAACGTAGGAGGGTCTTAAAGGGGCCTTAAATACCAGGATTGCATTACATACAGAGTGCAGAGCTGTCACTTGTAAACACAGAAACCAGACTTCTGTGTTTACAAGTGATTGTGGTGAGCAGGCACCAAAGGGTCTGAGCCAGAGGTGGTGGAACTGAGTTCCACCAAGTTCCCCCTGAAAAAAGCCCTGGATTTATAGATGATCTGTTCCTGGTGTGGACTGGGACTAGAGAGAGACTTTTGGAATTTGTCCACAACATTAACGATAATAATTTCAATCTTAAATTTACCTTCAATTATGAAAATGATCAGATCCCATTCTTGGATCTGTCCATTATCAAACACCCAGACGGCACGCTAGGCACCTTTTATATTGCAAGCCCACTGCTGGGAATACTTTGTTATATGCAACCAGTGCCCACCCCAAACCACTGGTGCGCAGTATACCCTTTGCACAATATCTGCGTCTTAGAAGGAACTGTACATTTGAAAGCGATTTTAGGACACAGGCTAATGCCCTACGTGAAAGGTTACTCAAACCTGGTAACCGTAAAAAAATTGTAAAGCGTCGCCTATGGAAATTCATAGGTACCGTAGTTTGTCGCCATTCCACGAGTGCGTGCAATTATAAAGGGTGACATGTTTGGTATCTATTTACTCGGCGTAACATCATCTTTCACATTATACAAAAAAATTGGGGTAACTTTACTGTTTAGATTTTTTAAAATTCATGAAAGTGTCCCTTTTCCAAAAATTTGCGTTTAAAACACCGCTGCACAAATACCGTGTGATAAAAAATATTGCAACAATCGCCATTTTATTCTCTAGATTCTCTGCTAAAAAAATATATATAATGTTTGGGTACTCTAATTAATTTTTTAGCAAAAAATACGGATTTTAACTTGTAAACACCAAATTTCAAAAATAGGCTTAGTCATGAAAGGGATATAGTCCCTTATCATCCCCTCCAAGAGTTTACATATTATTGATGTTAGGCTAACTGGTCTGTAATTCCCAGGGATGTATTTTGGGCCCTTTTTAAATATTGGTGCTACATTGGCTTTTCTCCAATCAGCTGGTACCATTCCAGTCAGTAGACTGTCTGTAAAAATTAGGAACAACGGTCTGGCAATCACTTGACTGAGTTCCCTAAGTACCCTCGGATGCAAGCCATCTGGTCCCGGTGATTTATTAATGTTAAGTTTCTCAAGTCTAATTTTAATTCTGTCCTCTGTTAACCATGGAGGTGCTTCCTGTGTTGTGTCATGACTGAGGAGAAGAATAAATTCAATACCTTCGCCATCTCCCCATCCTTTGTAACCAGATGTCATTCCTCATTCTTTATGGGGCCAATATGGTCTGTCCTCCCTTTTTTACTGTTTACATACTTAAAGAATTTCTTGGGATTTTTTTTGCTCTCCTCCGCTATGTGTCTTTCATGTTCTATCTTAGCCGTCCTAATTTCACCCTTACATTTCTTGTTGCATTCTTTATAAAGTCTGAATGCTGGGGATGATCCCTCAACCTTGTATTTTTTGAAGGCCTTCTTCTTTGCTTTTATATGCATTTTTACATTGGAGTTAAGCCATCCAGGATTTTTGTTCGCTCTTTTAAATTTATTACCCAATGGGATACATTGGCTAACGCCCTTATTTAATATGCTCTTAAAGCAAACCCATCTCTCCTCCGTGTTCTTTGTTCCTAATATTTTATCCCAATTTATGCCTTTTAGCAAGGTTTGTAGTTTAGGGAAGTTGGCTCTTTTGAAATTCAGTGTCTTTGTGTTCCCTTCATGTTTCCTATTTGTGTGATTTATACTGAAACTAATTGACCTGTGATTGTTGTTACCTAAATTGCCCCGTATTTCCACATCTGTGATCAGGTCTGTATTGTTGGTAATCAGTAGATCCAGTAATGTTTTATTTCTAGTTGGTGCGTCTACCATCTGACCCATAAAATTGTCCTGCAAGACATTAAGGAACTGGCGAGCCTTAAATGAATGCGCGTTTCCCTCCGCCCAGTCTATGTCTGGATAATTAAAATCCCCCATTATGATAACACTTCCCATCCTTGCTGCTAATCCAATTTGTGATAGGAGATCCGTCTCCACTTCCTCCCTCAGGTTAGGGGGCCTATAGCATACTCCCAGTATTATTTTCCCCTTAGCTTCATCCCTTTGGAGCTCTACCCATAAGGATTCCACCTCCTCTCTAGCTCCCTCAGTGATGTCATCTATCACATTCGCTTGTACATTATTCTTGATATATAGGCATACCCCTCCCCCTTTTTTACCCTCTCTATCTTTGCGGTATAGGGTATACCGGGAAAACTGTTATGCAGCGTACACATGACGAACTTTCCAGCAGACTAGGTCCAACGGTCTTCCCAGCGGACTTCCGGCGGACTTCCGACGGACTTTCTGAACGGACGGACTTTCCTATACACGACCAGACCTAGTCTGCCGGTCTTCCCGACGGACTTTCGACGGAGTTACGGCGGACTTTCCGAATAAATGCCCACACACGGACAACTCCGTTCATTTTGAACGTGACTCGGGTACGACGGAACTAGAAAAGGAAGTCAATCTCGCCGCTTTTATCGGCAAGATTGACACCTTGCGAGCCCTGTCGCGGGGCATACCAGGCCCTTAGGTCTGGTATGGATTTTAAAGGGAACCCCCTACGCCAAAAAAATGGCGTGGGGTCCCCCCAAAATCCATACCAGACCCCTATCCGAGCACGCATGTACCAGGCCGCATGCCCTCAACATGGGGGGGTGGGTGCTTAGGGGGAAGGGGGGCGCCCTGCGCCCCCCCCACCCCAAAGCACCTTGTCCCCATGTTGATGAGGACAAGGGCCTCTTCCCGACCACCCTGGCCGTTGGTTGTCGGGGTCTGCGGGCGGGGGGCTTATTGGAATCCGCAAGCCCCCTTTGATAAGGGGGCCCCCAGATCCCGGCCCCCCACCCTATGTGAATGAGTATGGGGTACTGGGTGATGTTGACCACGGCCCCTAATTCCGTCACAGTCCCAGCATGCCCAGGGACTGTGACGTCATAAGGAGGTGGGGTCACCGCCTATATAAGTCATAGGGGAGCGCCCAGACAGCATTACAGCCGGAGATAGCGTTGTGTCAACATCGGAAGAAGAGAAGAGGGAAGAAGACGACGCAGAAGTCCGGGCCCCCTTATTAAAGGGGGCTCCCGGATTCCGATAAGCCCCCCGCCCGCAGACCCCGACAACCAACGGCCAGGGTTGTCAGGAAGAGGCCCTTGTCCTCATCAACATGGGGACAAGGTGCTTTGGGGGGGCAGGGCGCCCCCTCCCCAAAGCACCCACCCACCCATGTTGAGGGCATGCGGCCTGGTACGGTTCAGGAGGGGGGGCGCTCACTTGTCCCCACCCCCTTTCCTGACCAGCCGGGCTGCATGCTCGGATAGGGGTCTGGTATGGATTTTGGGGGGACCCCTCGCCGTTTTTACAGCATAGGGGGTTCCCGTTAAAATCCATACCAGACCTAAGGGACATCGTTGCCTCGCGCTCGCTGCAATAGGAACATTTTTTTTCCTATTGCAGGGAGCGCGAGATGTAGTACCCTGCCCTTGCGTCGTATCTGGTCCGTCGGACCAGCATACAGACGAATGGGCTTTCCGTCAGGAACTGAGTCCGACGAAGTTACGACATAAAGATTTGAAGCAATTTCAAATCTAAAGTCCGTCAGATTTCCGACTGAAACGGTCTGTCGGAAGTCCGATGCAGCCCACACACGATTGGATTGTCCGCCGGATTCGGTCCGTCGGACCAGTCCGGTCGGAAAGTCCGCCCATGTGTACGCGGCATTAGTGAACTAAGGAAATAGTTCAGCAGCTGACCTTATTAACACACACCCTGCACCTGCCCTCCCCCTCCAGGAGATTGTTCCTGACCACCTCTGTACTTATTGTACATGCTTCTCCAATGCAATCATTATCAGAGAGCACTGTTCTCCCTCATTACACAGCCAGTGTTTTTCCCTACTGAACGATCGTTTGCTATCTTACCTTCTTGCATAGACTGAATGCACAGGAGCCAAGTGATCACATAAAAGCCTATGTGGAGCAGAGCTGTAGTATTGTAAACGGGAGAAGTGTGCCCCTGAAAGTCTGTAAAGCTCAATATACACTATACAATCTGATTGTATGATGCTACAGAAAGTCAGGGTTCAGAAAGCATTTTTTTTTTTTTTAAATTTTGAACTGAAAGGTGAAAATTTAAAGCTTCCACGGACGAGGTAAGTGAAACATAAGCACATTGGAATGGCTGGGGCAGAAAAGACGTTAGAAAAGGCTTCTATTTATTATAAAAAGTGAAGGTCTGCCTGAAAAGGTGAACTTAGCCTTTTAAAAAAATACACTTCTGGCCATTTTCTGGGCTAATAGGCAACTAAGGCAAGGGACCAGTGTTTTCAACCATCAGTAATCTTACTGGCAGCCAGTAAAAAAACTCCTGCCAGTGACAGAAAAAGGTTGCCGGTCAAAAATATGGCTGTGACGCTTGGCTTGGAACGGCGCATGCACAGTTCCGGTCCAGAGCTGCCCGAGACCATCCGAGTGCCTGCTACAGTGTGTTCAGGCAGCGCTGGCGGGGGGGGTTTGGGTCTGGCGGAGGCGTTGTCTGAGCGTGACGTCATGGTGCAAGGGAGCTGAGTGGAGCGGCTGGAGACTTGTGAGACGGGAGCAAGGCAATCCGGGAGCCAATCGTTTTTTTTGCCTTAATATCAACCTTAAACACTTGCCTACCGAGCACTTTCACCCCCTTCCTGACCAACCTTAATATCAACCTTAAACACTTGCCTACCGAGCACTTTCACCCCCTTCCTGACCAACCTTAATATCAACCTTAAACACTTGCCTACCGAGCACTTTCACCCCCTTCCTGACCAGGCCTATTTTCAGCTTTCAGCGCTGTCATACTTTGAATTACAATTTTTTTTTTATCATTTTTTCACACAAATAGAGTTTTTTGTTTTGGTGGTATTTGATCACCACTGGGGTTTTTTATTTTTTGCTAAACAAACAAAAAAAGACCGAAAATTTTGAAAAAAAAAAAAAATTTTCATAGATTTGTAGATTTGTTTGTTTGTTTAAAATTTTGCAAACAGGTAATTTTTCTCCCTCACTGATGTGCGCTGATGGGGCTGCACTTATGGGCACTGATAGGTGGCACTGATGAGGCTGCACTGATAGGTGGCACTGATAGGCAGCACTGATAAGTGACACTGATGATGCGCACTGATGGGCACTGATAGGTGGCACTGGTGGGCACTATTTAGCAGTCCTGATGGGCACTGATAGGTAGCAATGGTGGGCACTGTTTAGCAGTACTGATGGGCACTGATAGGTGGCACTGGTGGGCACTGATTAGCAGTACTGATGGGCACTGATAGGTGGCACTGGTGGGCACTGATTAACAGTACTGATGGGCACTGATAGGTGGCACTGGTGGGCACTGTTTAGCAGTACTGATGGGCACTGATAGGTGGCACTGGTGGGCACTGATTAGCAGTACTGATGGGCACTGATAGGTGGCACTGGTGGGCACTGATTAGCAGTACTGATGGGCACTGATTAGCAGCACTGCTCAGCAATGTTGGGACCGATGTCCCTTTCACAGAAGCCGGTTATCGGCTTTCCTCATTTCTCCTCACGCTGTCAGCGCGGGGGAAAAAAAGCAGATAACCGGCTTCTGTTTACATTGTGTGATCAGCTGTCATTGGCTGACAGCTGATCCCGCTGTGATTGGCCCTTTACCCCGACTAGTGATCAACTGATTCTGAAGGACTCCCTCCCGGCATTGTAAGCCCACGCCGTAACCGTCTTTCCGCTATAGTGTGGCGGGAAGGGGTTAAATCACATCGCTAACTGCATATTGTACAGTATCTCACAAAAGTGAGTACACCCCTCACATTTTTGTTAAATATTTTATTCTATCTTTTCATGTGACAACACTGAAGAAATGACACTTTGCTACAATGTAAAGTAGTGAGTGTACAGCTTGTATAACAGTGTAAATTTGCTGTCCCCTCAAAATAACTCAACACACATCCATTAATGTCTAAACCGCTGGCAACAAAAGTGAGTACACCCCTAAGTGAAAATGTCCAAAGTGTCAATATTTTGTGTGGCCACCATTATTTTCCAGCACTGCTTCAACACTCTTGGGTATGGAGTTCACCAGAGCTTCACAGGTTGCCACTGGAGTCCTCTTCCACACCTCCATGACGACATCATGGAGCTGGTGGAAGTTAGAGACCTTGAGCTCCTCCACCATCCATTTGAGGATGCCCCACAGATGCTCAATAGGGTTTAGGTCTGGAGACATGCTTGGCCAGTCCATCACCTTTACCCTCACCTTTTAAAACACCTCGAGGGGATCCAGATCCCTCCGGATGCCCTGCTCGTGGCTATTGATATCGAGGCTCTATACTCGAGTATCCCCCACGAGCAGGGTGTACAGATAGCTGTATCCTTTCTTGGAGAACAAGACACAACTACCTGGCCCCTCAATAACTTTATCCTTAAACTCCTGTATTTTATTTTGACCAAAAATTATTTCACCTTCAATGATCAGTTATTTTTGCAGATCCAAGGAGTTGCCATGGGGGCGTCATACGCCCTGTCCTATACAAATCTCTACTTAGGTGGATGGGAGAGATATATATCCATTCGGATGAAAAATTTACAGATTTTCTTGAAGATATAATTTTATGGTATAGATTTTATACAGGGCTTTTTTTCTCAAACAATAGGTGCTGGAACTTAACCACCGCCCCACAAAACCCCTCCCCCACTACACACCCTCCAAATCACATCAAATAGTGGGTGTGTTCAGTCAAATTTCACAAAAACGTAGGAGGGTCTTAAAGGGGCCTTAAATACCAGGATTGCATTACATACAGAGTGCAGAGCTGTCACTTGTAAACACAGAAACCAGACTTCTGTGTTTACAAGTGATTGTGGTGAGCAGGCACCAAAGGGTCTGAGCCAGAGGTGGTGGAACTGAGTTCCACCAAGTTCCCCCTGAAAAAAGCCCTGGATTTATAGATGATCTGTTCCTGGTGTGGACTGGGACTAGAGAGAGACTTTTGGAATTTGTCCACAACATTAACGATAATAATTTCAATCTTAAATTTACCTTCAATTATGAAAATGATCAGATCCCATTCTTGGATCTGTCCATTATCAAACACCCAGACGGCACGCTAGGCACCTTTTATATTGCAAGCCCACTGCTGGGAATACTTTGTTATATGCAACCAGTGCCCACCCCAAACCACTGGTGCGCAGTATACCCTTTGCACAATATCTGCGTCTTAGAAGGAACTGTACATTTGAAAGCGATTTTAGGACACAGGCTAATGCCCTACGTGAAAGGTTACTCAAACCTGGTAACCGTAAAAAAATTGTAAAGCGTCGCCTATGGAAATTCATAGGTACCGTAGTTTGTCGCCATTCCACGAGTGCGTGCAATTATAAAGGGTGACATGTTTGGTATCTATTTACTCGGCGTAACATCATCTTTCACATTATACAAAAAAATTGGGGTAACTTTACTGTTTAGATTTTTTAAAATTCATGAAAGTGTCCCTTTTCCAAAAATTTGCGTTTAAAACACCGCTGCACAAATACCGTGTGATAAAAAATATTGCAACAATCGCCATTTTATTCTCTAGATTCTCTGCTAAAAAAATATATATAATGTTTGGGTACTCTAATTAATTTTTTAGCAAAAAATACGGATTTTAACTTGTAAACACCAAATTTCAAAAATAGGCTTAGTCATGAAAGGGATATAGTCCCTTATCATCCCCTCCAAGAGTTTACATATTATTGATGTTAGGCTAACTGGTCTGTAATTCCCAGGGATGTATTTTGGGCCCTTTTTAAATATTGGTGCTACATTGGCTTTTCTCCAATCAGCTGGTACCATTCCAGTCAGTAGACTGTCTGTAAAAATTAGGAACAACGGTCTGGCAATCACTTGACTGAGTTCCCTAAGTACCCTCGGATGCAAGCCATCTGGTCCCGGTGATTTATTAATGTTAAGTTTCTCAAGTCTAATTTTAATTCTGTCCTCTGTTAACCATGGAGGTGCTTCCTGTGTTGTGTCATGACTGAGGAGAAGAATAAATTCAATACCTTCGCCATCTCCCCATCCTTTGTAACCAGATGTCATTCCTCATTCTTTATGGGGCCAATATGGTCTGTCCTCCCTTTTTTACTGTTTACATACTTAAAGAATTTCTTGGGATTTTTTTTGCTCTCCTCCGCTATGTGTCTTTCATGTTCTATCTTAGCCGTCCTAATTTCACCCTTACATTTCTTGTTGCATTCTTTATAAAGTCTGAATGCTGGGGATGATCCCTCAACCTTGTATTTTTTGAAGGCCTTCTTCTTTGCTTTTATATGCATTTTTACATTGGAGTTAAGCCATCCAGGATTTTTGTTCGCTCTTTTAAATTTATTACCCAATGGGATACATTGGCTAACGCCCTTATTTAATATGCTCTTAAAGCAAACCCATCTCTCCTCCGTGTTCTTTGTTCCTAATATTTTATCCCAATTTATGCCTTTTAGCAAGGTTTGTAGTTTAGGGAAGTTGGCTCTTTTGAAATTCAGTGTCTTTGTGTTCCCTTCATGTTTCCTATTTGTGTGATTTATACTGAAACTAATTGACCTGTGATTGTTGTTACCTAAATTGCCCCGTATTTCCACATCTGTGATCAGGTCTGTATTGTTGGTAATCAGTAGATCCAGTAATGTTTTATTTCTAGTTGGTGCGTCTACCATCTGACCCATAAAATTGTCCTGCAAGACATTAAGGAACTGGCGAGCCTTAAATGAATGCGCGTTTCCCTCCGCCCAGTCTATGTCTGGATAATTAAAATCCCCCATTATGATAACACTTCCCATCCTTGCTGCTAATCCAATTTGTGATAGGAGATCCGTCTCCACTTCCTCCCTCAGGTTAGGGGGCCTATAGCATACTCCCAGTATTATTTTCCCCTTAGCTTCATCCCTTTGGAGCTCTACCCATAAGGATTCCACCTCCTCTCTAGCTCCCTCAGTGATGTCATCTATCACATTCGCTTGTACATTATTCTTGATATATAGGCATACCCCTCCCCCTTTTTTACCCTCTCTATCTTTGCGGTATAGGGTATACCGGGAAAACTGTTATGCAGCGTACACATGACGAACTTTCCAGCAGACTAGGTCCAACGGTCTTCCCAGCGGACTTCCGGCGGACTTCCGACGGACTTTCTGAACGGACGGACTTTCCTATACACGACCAGACCTAGTCTGCCGGTCTTCCCGACGGACTTTCGACGGAGTTACGGCGGACTTTCCGAATAAATGCCCACACACGGACAACTCCGTTCATTTTGAACGTGACTCGGGTACGACGGAACTAGAAAAGGAAGTCAATCTCGCCGCTTTTATCGGCAAGATTGACACCTTGCGAGCCCTGTCGCGGGGCATACCAGGCCCTTAGGTCTGGTATGGATTTTAAAGGGAACCCCCTACGCCAAAAAAATGGCGTGGGGTCCCCCCAAAATCCATACCAGACCCCTATCCGAGCACGCATGTACCAGGCCGCATGCCCTCAACATGGGGGGGTGGGTGCTTAGGGGGAAGGGGGGCGCCCTGCGCCCCCCCCACCCCAAAGCACCTTGTCCCCATGTTGATGAGGAAGAGAAGAGAAGAGGGAAGAAGACGACGCAGAAGTCCGGGCCCCCTTATTAAAGGGGGCTCCCGGATTCCGATAAGCCCCCCGCCCGCAGACCCCGACAACCAACGGCCAGGGTTGTCAGGAAGAGGCCCTTGTCCTCATCAACATGGGGACAAGGTGCTTTGGGGGGGCAGGGCGCCCCCTCCCCAAAGCACCCACCCACCCATGTTGAGGGCATGCGGCCTGGTACGGTTCAGGAGGGGGGGCGCTCACTTGTCCCCACCCCCTTTCCTGACCAGCCGGGCTGCATGCTCGGATAGGGGTCTGGTATGGATTTTGGGGGGACCCCTCGCCGTTTTTACAGCATAGGGGGTTCCCGTTAAAATCCATACCAGACCTAAGGGACATCGTTGCCTCGCGCTCGCTGCAATAGGAACATTTTTTTTCCTATTGCAGGGAGCGCGAGATGTAGTACCCTGCCCTTGCGTCGTATCTGGTCCGTCGGACCAGCATACAGACGAATGGGCTTTCCGTCAGGAACTGAGTCCGACGAAGTTACGACATAAAGATTTGAAGCAATTTCAAATCTAAAGTCCGTCAGATTTCCGACTGAAACGGTCTGTCGGAAGTCCGATGCAGCCCACACACGATTGGATTGTCCGCCGGATTCGGTCCGTCGGACCAGTCCGGTCGGAAAGTCCGCCCATGTGTACGCGGCATTAGTGAACTAAGGAAATAGTTCAGCAGCTGACCTTATTAACACACACCCTGCACCTGCCCTCCCCCTCCAGGAGATTGTTCCTGACCACCTCTGTACTTATTGTACATGCTTCTCCAATGCAATCATTATCAGAGAGCACTGTTCTCCCTCATTACACAGCCAGTGTTTTTCCCTACTGAACGATCGTTTGCTATCTTACCTTCTTGCATAGACTGAATGCACAGGAGCCAAGTGATCACATAAAAGCCTATGTGGAGCAGAGCTGTAGTATTGTAAACGGGAGAAGTGTGCCCCTGAAAGTCTGTAAAGCTCAATATACACTATACAATCTGATTGTATGATGCTACAGAAAGTCAGGGTTCAGAAAGCATTTTTTTTTTTTTTAAATTTTGAACTGAAAGGTGAAAATTTAAAGCTTCCACGGACGAGGTAAGTGAAACATAAGCACATTGGAATGGCTGGGGCAGAAAAGACGTTAGAAAAGGCTTCTATTTATTATAAAAAGTGAAGGTCTGCCTGAAAAGGTGAACTTAGCCTTTTAAAAAAATACACTTCTGGCCATTTTCTGGGCTAATAGGCAACTAAGGCAAGGGACCAGTGTTTTCAACCATCAGTAATCTTACTGGCAGCCAGTAAAAAAACTCCTGCCAGTGACAGAAAAAGGTTGCCGGTCAAAAATATGGCTGTGACGCTTGGCTTGGAACGGCGCATGCACAGTTCCGGTCCAGAGCTGCCCGAGACCATCCGAGTGCCTGCTACAGTGTGTTCAGGCAGCGCTGGCGGGGGGGGTTTGGGTCTGGCGGAGGCGTTGTCTGAGCGTGACGTCATGGTGCAAGGGAGCTGAGTGGAGCGGCTGGAGACTTGTGAGACGGGAGCAAGGCAATCCGGGAGCCAATCGTTTTTTTTGCCTTAATATCAACCTTAAACACTTGCCTACCGAGCACTTTCACCCCCTTCCTGACCAACCTTAATATCAACCTTAAACACTTGCCTACCGAGCACTTTCACCCCCTTCCTGACCAACCTTAATATCAACCTTAAACACTTGCCTACCGAGCACTTTCACCCCCTTCCTGACCAGGCCTATTTTCAGCTTTCAGCGCTGTCATACTTTGAATTACAATTTTTTTTTTATCATTTTTTCACACAAATAGAGTTTTTTGTTTTGGTGGTATTTGATCACCACTGGGGTTTTTTATTTTTTGCTAAACAAACAAAAAAAGACCGAAAATTTTGAAAAAAAAAAAAAATTTTCATAGATTTGTAGATTTGTTTGTTTGTTTAAAATTTTGCAAACAGGTAATTTTTCTCCCTCACTGATGTGCGCTGATGGGGCTGCACTTATGGGCACTGATAGGTGGCACTGATGAGGCTGCACTGATAGGTGGCACTGATAGGCAGCACTGATAAGTGACACTGATGATGCGCACTGATGGGCACTGATAGGTGGCACTGGTGGGCACTATTTAGCAGTCCTGATGGGCACTGATAGGTAGCAATGGTGGGCACTGTTTAGCAGTACTGATGGGCACTGATAGGTGGCACTGGTGGGCACTGATTAGCAGTACTGATGGGCACTGATAGGTGGCACTGGTGGGCACTGATTAACAGTACTGATGGGCACTGATAGGTGGCACTGGTGGGCACTGTTTAGCAGTACTGATGGGCACTGATAGGTGGCACTGGTGGGCACTGATTAGCAGTACTGATGGGCACTGATAGGTGGCACTGGTGGGCACTGATTAGCAGTACTGATGGGCACTGATTAGCAGCACTGCTCAGCAATGTTGGGACCGATGTCCCTTTCACAGAAGCCGGTTATCGGCTTTCCTCATTTCTCCTCACGCTGTCAGCGCGGGGGAAAAAAAGCAGATAACCGGCTTCTGTTTACATTGTGTGATCAGCTGTCATTGGCTGACAGCTGATCCCGCTGTGATTGGCCCTTTACCCCGACTAGTGATCAACTGATTCTGAAGGACTCCCTCCCGGCATTGTAAGCCCACGCCGTAACCGTCTTTCCGCTATAGTGTGGCGGGAAGGGGTTAAATCACATCGCTAACTGCATATTGTACAGTATCTCACAAAAGTGAGTACACCCCTCACATTTTTGTTAAATATTTTATTCTATCTTTTCATGTGACAACACTGAAGAAATGACACTTTGCTACAATGTAAAGTAGTGAGTGTACAGCTTGTATAACAGTGTAAATTTGCTGTCCCCTCAAAATAACTCAACACACATCCATTAATGTCTAAACCGCTGGCAACAAAAGTGAGTACACCCCTAAGTGAAAATGTCCAAAGTGTCAATATTTTGTGTGGCCACCATTATTTTCCAGCACTGCTTCAACACTCTTGGGTATGGAGTTCACCAGAGCTTCACAGGTTGCCACTGGAGTCCTCTTCCACACCTCCATGACGACATCATGGAGCTGGTGGAAGTTAGAGACCTTGAGCTCCTCCACCATCCATTTGAGGATGCCCCACAGATGCTCAATAGGGTTTAGGTCTGGAGACATGCTTGGCCAGTCCATCACCTTTACCCTCACCTTTTAAAACACCTCGAGGGGATCCAGATCCCTCCGGATGCCCTGCTCGTGGCTATTGATATCGAGGCTCTATACTCGAGTATCCCCCACGAGCAGGGTGTACAGATAGCTGTATCCTTTCTTGGAGAACAAGACACAACTACCTGGCCCCTCAATAACTTTATCCTTAAACTCCTGTATTTTATTTTGACCAAAAATTATTTCACCTTCAATGATCAGTTATTTTTGCAGATCCAAGGAGTTGCCATGGGGGCGTCATACGCCCTGTCCTATACAAATCTCTACTTAGGTGGATGGGAGAGATATATATCCATTCGGATGAAAAATTTACAGATTTTCTTGAAGATATAATTTTATGGTATAGATTTTATACAGGGCTTTTTTTCTCAAACAATAGGTGCTGGAACTTAACCACCGCCCCACAAAACCCCTCCCCCACTACACACCCTCCAAATCACATCAAATAGTGGGTGTGTTCAGTCAAATTTCACAAAAACGTAGGAGGGTCTTAAAGGGGCCTTAAATACCAGGATTGCATTACATACAGAGTGCAGAGCTGTCACTTGTAAACACAGAAACCAGACTTCTGTGTTTACAAGTGATTGTGGTGAGCAGGCACCAAAGGGTCTGAGCCAGAGGTGGTGGAACTGAGTTCCACCAAGTTCCCCCTGAAAAAAGCCCTGGATTTATAGATGATCTGTTCCTGGTGTGGACTGGGACTAGAGAGAGACTTTTGGAATTTGTCCACAACATTAACGATAATAATTTCAATCTTAAATTTACCTTCAATTATGAAAATGATCAGATCCCATTCTTGGATCTGTCCATTATCAAACACCCAGACGGCACGCTAGGCACCTTTTATATTGCAAGCCCACTGCTGGGAATACTTTGTTATATGCAACCAGTGCCCACCCCAAACCACTGGTGCGCAGTATACCCTTTGCACAATATCTGCGTCTTAGAAGGAACTGTACATTTGAAAGCGATTTTAGGACACAGGCTAATGCCCTACGTGAAAGGTTACTACTAAGAGGGTACTCACGTACTAATCTCAGAAAGGCTTTTAACAAAGCCCTTTCACGTCCCAGAAATTCCTTACTTTATAAGCGCCCTAAACCACCACCTTCCAATGACTCTGTCAGATTTATAACCACATACTCATAAAACATTGAAAACGATTTTATCTAACCATTGGCACCTACTCGCTGAACACCAAATCTTAGTCAGACATGTGCGACCTGCTCCCGAACTAGTGTTCCGCAGGGCTCGCTCTTTACGTGACTGTTTGACCTCCAGCCACTATGTATCTTCAAACCCCTCGAGATCAGGACTGGCACCTTTAGTTTCGGTAACTGTCCCCGCTGTCCTTGGGTTTTAGAGGGAAAGCAGTTCATCCTACCCAATGGTGAAACATTATCTTCACGTATGTTTGCTGATTGCGCAACAAGGAGGGTCATCTATCTTATGGTATGTAGGTGCAAGGCCTTCTACGTCAGTAAGACGATCCGACAATTACGGCAAAGGATAGGAGATCATATCTATTACTCTGACAGTGGTAAGCTTACTACTATAGGTAGACACATTGGACTTTATCACTGTTACGATGTCTCGGTGGTTCAATTTCTGGTTCTCGAAGTGGTACCACAAAACCCCAGGGGTGGCGACTGGGACCGAACGATCCTACGGAGGGAGACACTATGGTTCGAACGGCTCAATGCCACTCACCCCCCTGGCTTGAATGAGATGATCCCTTACAAACCTTTTCTGTGACTCAGACTTTGCCCTTTGTCCCCCTCCCCCCCCCCCCCCTTTTTTTACTTCTTCGTCCAATCCTTTTTCTTTCCCCCCCTTCCCCCCACTCAGGTATATATTCTTCCAGTGTGCCTGTTTTGTTCCTAATGATGTGGAACATATTCCACTTAGGTACAATCCACCAGTCTACCCGATTTGTGCCCCATGGTGCCGGTAATGTCCCCAACTGTCGGATGCATTTGGACGACCTATATTCCCTGCTTGTAGTAACTTTTGGTGATGCTCTGGCTATTTTTCACCCTAGGGCTCTACTATCATTACCCCCTCTATTTGTTCATTTTCACTTATGTTTTGTATATTGTATTTTGTTAACCTGTATGTATTTGATACCCTGTAATATCGCTGTACGGGAGGTTTGCTCCCCCTGGTGGCCGACCCGCCGGTCAAATTTCCTTCCTTTTTTCCTCTCCGTGGACTTGTGTTTACCCTGGCAGGTGGGCGTAACTAGCCACCCTAGCTTGCCCTGATTCGCCTGGTCCCAAGGCCTATGGGCTAAGTCAGGACGCACTTGCGCAGTAGCACAGATCCGTGCACCTGCGCAGTGCGGGTAAACTGACCCTGTGACCTCAGACGACGCCCTTGGCGGCGTGCGTCAACCTCTGCAGGATTGGGGAGCTCTTATAGCTGTCCCTTCGGACCGCTAAAATGAGCAGCAGTGACTCTCCATGCGGGGCTGTTACATGGGCAGAAAGTTTCCCAGGTGAGTCACAACCTTGTGAGCGGGTGGGGGTTGTTTTTTTCTTCCCCCCAGTGTCTGACCGTTCTGACACCTGGCCACCTTTGTTGTCTCCCCTACAGCCAGTTTCTTTCTTCAAGGGACATATAGACTGAGTAGTCACCTGTGTCCGCAATACTATACTGGCTCCTGCAATTTTGAAAGCCACCCAGAACAGTATACCTATTTATTCAAGCTCTTTCTGCCCTTCAGTACATCCAGTCATAGCAATTTTTCTCCATAATTATATCCTTAGTATGGTAAGTTTTTTTTTTTTTTTTTTTACTGAATATAAGTCACTTTGTGTGGTGTAGTGCTCCTACCCTCACGGTTCTCCCCACCATCTTCCCCGTTCCTCTCTCCCCCCGTTGGCGCCCCCCCGTCCCTTTTCCTTTCCCCCTCATCCCCCCCCACCCCCCGTACACTGTGTCACCCCCTCTGTCTCCTCTTACATTTCTATTCATTCACTTCCTTCCCCTTTTTTTCTTTCCTGTTTCCCAGGGTCCCCTCCCCTCCAATTACCCCGTCCCCCTTTCCCTTCCTTTTTCCCCTTTTTTCTTCCTTTTTTTCCCCTTCTTTCTTTCTTCCCTTTCTACTCCTCTTCTTACCATCCATCTCCCCCCTCCCCCCTTTCCCTCCTTCCTTCCCTTTCCCCTCCCTCCCTTCCCCTTTCCCTCCCCTCCTTCCCTCCCCGTCTTCCTTTCCCCACATATGGGCACCATTCTGGTCTTTCTACCACTGGACTTTATTATTCTTCAGTATTTACATACCTATTATCAATATTGATTTTGATCATTATTACCTTAATTAGAGATTGTCATCTACAATCCCCCTTGTCTGCCGGGTGGGGGGGATTTTGGGATCCCATCGCTAGCCGTTTTTGGTCCATCCGGGTGAGCAGGCTTCCTTGTATTAACATTGATTGTAACACACAGTAAGCCTTCTAATTACTGTATATTTTGTATGCATTTTTTTTAATGCATTGTTTCTTTTTTAATATACTGTTTTCTTTTAGACCTCCTATCATCCTGAAGAAGTGGTTTATACCGCAAAACCGGTAGAGGAACTTTAACAGAAACTTTACGGGGGAGCCTGTTATTAGTTAGTTATATGTGGTGTATGTTTTGTTATACATTCATTTTTAAATAATTTTTGTATATTGATATAGAACAAAAATTAGCATTTTATCATATCAATTTTGTATCAGTACCGAGACAGTCCATTCAATTCATTTGGGTGTTTATGTGTATTGGTCAGCCTCTGCAACTGCCCTCACATCTCCACGGAACGAATCCGTCGGACAATCTGACCGTGTGTGGGCTTCATCGGACCTTCAGCAGACTTTTTCTGTCTAAAATCAGACGGACTTTAGATTTGGAACATGTTTCAAATCTTTCCGACCGACTCGAGTCCGGTCGAAAAATCCGTTGGTCTGTATGTTAGTCCGACGGACAAAAAAGGACGCAAGGGCAGCTATTGGCTACTGGCTATCAACTTCCTTATTCTAGTCCCTTCGTATGTCATCGCGTTCAAACCTACGGACTTTTGAACGGACTTTAGTCTGTGTGTGGGCAAGTACAGTCGTTCGAAAGTCCGTCATAACTCAGTCGAAAGTCCGTCGGAAAGACCGTCGGACTTTTGATGCTGAAAAGTCCGCTCGTGTGTACGCAGCAATTCGACACACAGCTATTAATATCTAAACAGCTGCCAACAAAAGTGAGTACACCCCTACATGAAAATGTTCAAATTGGGTACAATTAGCCATTTTCCCTCCCCGGTGTGATGTGAGTCGTTAGTATTACAAGGTCTCAGGTGTGAATGGGGAGCAGGTGTGTTAAATTTGGTGTTATCGCTCTCACTCTCTCATACTGGTCACTGGAAGTTCAACATGGCACCTCATGGCAAAGAACTCTCTGAGGATCTGAAAAAAAGAATTGTTGCGCTACATAAAGATGGCCTAGGCTATTAGAAGATTGCCAAGACCCTGAAACTGAGCTGCAGCACGGTGGCCAAGACCATACAGCGGTTTAACAGGACGGGTTCTACTCAGAACAGGCCTCGCCATTGTCGACCAAAGAAGTTGAGTGCGCGTGTTCAGCGTCATATCCAAAGGTTGTCTTTGGGAAATAGACGTATGAGTGCTGCCAGCATTGCTGCAGAGGTTGAAGGGGTGGGGGGGTCAGCCTGTCAGTGCTCAGACCATACGCCATACACATCAAATTGGTCTGTATGGCTGTCGTCCCAGAAGGAAGCCTCTTCTAAAGATGATGCACAAGAAAGCCCACAAAAAGTTTGCTGAAGATAAGCAGACTTAGGACATGGATTACTGGAACCATGTCCTGTGGTCTGATGAGACCAAGATAAACGTATTTGGTTCAGATGGTGTCAAGCGTGTGTGGCGGCAACCAGGTGAGGAGTACAAAGACAAGTGTGTCTTGTTTACAGTCAAGCATGGTGGTGGGAGTGTCATGGTCTGGGGCTGCATGAGTGCTGCCGGCACTGGGGAGCTACAGTTCATTGAGGGAACCATGAATGCCAACATGTACTGTGACATACTGATGCAGATCATGATCCCCTCCCTTCAGAGACTGGGCCACAGGGCAGTATTCCAACATGATAACGACCCCAAACGCACATCCAAGATGTCCACTGCCTTGCTAAAGAAGCTGAGGGTAAAGGTGATGGACTGGCCAAGCATGTCTCCAGATCTAAACCCTATTGTGCATCTGCGGGGCATCCTCAAACGGAAGATGGAGGAGCGCAAAGTCTCTAACATTCACCAGCTCCATTATGTCATCATGGAGGAGTGGAAGAGGACTCCAGTGACAACCTGTGAAGCTCTGGTGAACTCCATACCCAAGAGGGTTAAGGCAGTGCTGGAAAATAATGGTGGCCACACAAAATATTGACACTTTGGGCCCAATTTGGACATTTTCACTTAGGGGTGTACTCACTTTTGTTGCCAGCGGTTTAGACATTAATGGCTGTGTTGAGTTATTTTGAGGGGACAGCAAATTTACACTGTTATACAAGCTGTACACTCACTACTTTACATTGTAGCAAAGTGTCATTTCTTCAGTGTTGTCACATGAAAAGATAGAATAAAATATTTACAAAAATGTGAGGGGTGTACTCACTTTTGTGAGATAGTGTATGTACATAGTATCCGGATATTTCTTCAAACACATGCAGCTGCTTTTGTGTTTATTTCTATAATCATATAAAATCACTTGAAAATATAGAGGGTGGCTCTCCGTCCAGAGGATATACACTGTATGTATACACAATTCAGTCATTAATACTGCACACTTTTTAACCTCCCTCAAATATATATCTACAATCTCAACCCTAAGCAAGATGAGTTATGCAATTTATATATAAACTGTAAATCTGAACATACTGTAGATATAGGCTATTACTTTGTTCAAAGGCAATACATCTCCAGGACAGCAACATAAAAGTTTACATTAACATTTACAGTATCTAAATCTCTGATATGTGAGCCCACATATACTTCATTCCCATGTAAAAAATAGGAACAAAGTCATATTTCAAATTGTGGTCTTTCTGTCCAGATAAGTGAACGAAACGGCAAGCTTGTAGGTGTGTAACCAATTCATTTCTCTCCCAACTCCCAAGAGCCTGAGCACTCCTGGTCTTTTTGGAGATAAAGTTCTGGGGGCATGGCTGTGTGATATCACAGTATCAGAAGGAGTATTAAAAGATGTTTCTGACTACAGAAACAAGGTAAAAAAAAAATATTGCTGTGACAAGATCTAGAGGAGGAGATGGAGGTACACATTAAAGCTGGCTATACACCCATAACAATGTATAGGTGACAATCAGCGCTAACTAATGTATACCCACGCCCCAATTGCAAGCCGAACACTACAGGTAATCACAAATGCCTGAAACAATAGCCAAAATGAAAAAGAGAGTAAGTGCAGCGCAATAAATAAAGTCCCCAATGGTCAATACAGGCAGGTCCACATAAAACTTCCAATGGCCAGAGAAAAGAAAATCTTGCATGCAGTTTTCAATTGCGCTTACCAGAGAACGTGGACCTCTGCAGAGCAGGGGTCAAACTCACGTGTATCCCCTAGCAGAGGTCTTAAACTGGTGGCCCTCCAGCTGTTGTGAAACTACAAGTCCCATGAGGCATTGCAAGGTTGACAGTTACAAGCATGACTCCCACAGGCATGATGGGACTTGTAGTTTTGCAACAGCTGGAGGGCCGCCAGTTTGAGGCCCTTGCCCTAGGGCAGTGATGGCGAACCTTGGCACCCCAGATGTTTTAGAACTACATTTCCCATGATGCTCATGCACTCTGCCGTGTAGATGAGCATCATGGGAAATGTAGTTCCAAAACATCTGGGGTGCCAAGGTTCGCCATCACTGCCCTAGGGGATGGTGATCTCCTTGATGTTGTCACTGGGAAGGAACACTGCAGTCAGAAGATCCTAGTATCCAAAGGGATGAGCCTGCCTTCCAGCAGAAAAAAACCCCCAGGGATATAAGCATCAGGATACCGGTGTCCCCACGGACGACTCCAAGGTGTCAAAATGTAAAAAAAGGGGGGGAATACTATCTAAGTGTAATCCATTTATTGCAAAAAAACAGTCACTAGTATAAAAACAGGCGCTCACAAGCCCTGTAGCTTAAGAGATTAAAAAGTCGGACTGCAATGCAATGCAGTGCCGACACACACAGTATAGCAGCGGGTGACGTCCGCGTCGTAGCTCCTCCCCCCGTACGTGACGTTACGTCCTATTGGACTTCGTCAGCGAGGGGTTGAGCCTGACAACCACCCGGCATCTTTTATAATAAGCAGACGGTGTCTCATTGGGCTAAGGAACACACGGAAGTAAAAAGCTTCCTTAGTAACCGAACCCTAGCAACAACTCGTCCTATATGCAAAATCAATGGGACCCTGTGTAAAATCTGAGTGGCGGAACCGGAAATCGAATATTGGACTTCCTATTGTGTAGACACAAAAAAAACCTTACCACAAAGGGACACAGTTCGGCCACATTATAAAATAACGTAAAAATTCCATTAAATATCCCAAACAAGGTAAATAAATTAAATGGAATAACATGCTGAACTAAAAATAAAATGAACAATAACGGAAGTAGTCTCCCGCTGCCATCTCTGTGTGTAATAAAAACAGACATATGAAAAGAACCTTAAATAACAAAAATTAAAAAAAAGAGTAAATGAATGCCTCATCTGAATATGACTCGTATGCAACTATTTATTCGATATAAAACAGTTTAAGTCGAATTCTACGTTTAACCCCTTAGGGATCATAACCTGAGTCTCATGAATCCACATGGATTCACGCTGGCTCAATTGCCTAATGTAGTTGCCCCCCCTCCAATGTGGATTCACCTTTTCAATGCCCCAAAATTTTAAACATCTAGGATTGCGATCATGAAACATCCTAATGTGTTTAGAAACATTGTGTGTGATGAGTCCTCTCTTAATGTTGTTCACATGCTCGGCGATGCGGACTCCCATAGGTCTTGAAGTCCTACCTATGTACTGGAGTCAGCAATCGCATTCCAACACGTAAACGACCCCTACTTTGTTGCACGTTATAAAATGTTTGATCTGATAATATTTATTAGTGGCAGAAGCTGTAAAATCTTTCTTTCTCTTACTGTTCCCCTTACATTGCTTACAAATTTGTTTATCGAAAGCCCCCTACGTTGAGAGATATTTTAGCACCTAGTGTTGTGGACCCCCCTGCATCCAAGGAAGAAAATAGGATTTTCAACTTCCTGACAGGCTTTTATGCTTGCGGGAGGTGTCGGGTGTGTAAGCAATGTAAGGGGAACAGTAAGAGAAAGAAAGATTTTACAGCTTCTGCCACTAATAAATATTATCAGATCAAACATTTTATAACGTGCAACAAAGTAGGGGTCGTTTACATGTTGGAATGTGATTGCGGACTCCAGTACATAGGTAGGACTTCAAGACCTATGGGAGTCCGCATCGCCGAGCATGTGAACAACATTAAGAGAGGACTTATCACACAGAATGTTTCTAAACACTCTATGATGTTTCATGATCGCAATCCTAGATGTTTAAAATTTTGGGGCATTGAAAAGGTGAATCCACATTGGAGGGGGGGCAACTACATTAGGCAATTGAGCCAGCGTGAATCCATGTGGATTCATGAGACTCAGGTTATGATCCCTAAGGGGTTAAACGTAGAATTCGACTTAAACTGTTTTATATCGAATAAATAGTTGCATACGAGTCATATTCAGATGGGGAATTCATTTACTCTTTTTTTTAATTTTTGTTATTTAAGGTTCTTTTCATATGTCTGTTTTTATTACACACAGAGATGGCAGCGGGAGACTATATCCCTTATTGTTAATTTTATTTTTAGTTCAGCATGTTATTCCATTTAATTTATTTACCTTGTTTGGGATATTTAATGGAATTTTTACATTATTTTATAATGTGGCCGAACTGTGTCCCTTTGTGGTAAGGTTTTTTTTGTGTCTACACAATAGGAAGTCCAATATTCGATTTCCGGTTCCGCCACTCAGGTTTTACACAGGGTCTCAACGATTTTGCATATAGGACGAGTTGTTGCTAGGGTCCGGTTACTAAGGACGCTTTTAACTTCCGTGTGTTCCTTAGCCCAATGAGACACCGTCCGCTTATTATAAAAGATGCCGGGTGATTGTCAGGCTCCACCCCTCTCTGACGAAGTCCAATAGGACGTAACGCCGCGTACGGGGGGAGGAGCTACGACACGGACGTCACCCGCTGCTATACTGTGTGTGTCGGCACTGCATTGCAGTCCGACTTTTTAATCTCTTAAGCTACAGCGCTTGTGAGCGCCTGTTTTTATAATAGTGACTGTTTTTTTGCAATAAATGGATTACTCTTAGATAGTATTCCTCCCTGTTTTTACATTCTACACCCATATGCCCTGTACACACGTTCGGACATTGATCGGACATTCCGACAACAAAATCCATGGATTTTTTCCGACGGATGTTGGCTCAAACTTGTCTTGCATACACACGGTCACACAAAGCTGTCAGAAAATCCGATCATTCTGAACGCGGGGACGTAAAACACGTACGTCGGGACTATAAACGGGGCAATAGCCAATAGCTTTCGTCTCTTAATTTACTCTGAGCATGCGTGGCACTTTGTCCGTTGGATTTGTCTACACACGATCAGAATTTGAAGGATCGGATTGTGTTGTCGGAAAATTTTGTATCCTGCTCTCAAACTTTGTGTGTCGGAAATTCCGATGGAAAAAGTCCGATGGAGCCTACACACGGTCGGAATTTCCAACAAGCTCCGATTGCACATATTCCGTCGGAATGTCCGACCGTGTGTACGGGGCATAAGACTGTTACACTAATGCTAAATAGCGCATGTAGCCGAGTGCTGTATCCAGCTTCTCTCCCCTCTGTCACAGCAGCTGGAAGGGGGGATCTGTTTGAATCCCCCCCACACTATTTTCCACCCTCTTCCTCGTAGGAGAACTTGAGCCAATCAAGGGGCAGAGTCTGAGCCAATCGAGGCATGAGGGAGAAAACTTACTGTGCCGCAGAGCCTTCTAGGATATGTAGTTTACTCAGAAGGAGAGCACAATACAAGTGTATAGAGAACAGATGGACTATAAACCACAGGAGCCATGATCCCTATATACAAAGGAGGTAGGGTTGCCACCTTTTCTTCAATCCAAATCCGAACACTTTAGCGGCCTGGGAGACCTTTGGGTGCCCCAAGGAGAGTAGCAATGTGGTGGGCATAGTGTGCCACAGCAAAATGTGGGTGTGGCCAACTTGCTGGTATCATCACCCTGCCCCCCCAGTGATGCAGAACCTGTCCCCAGGCAGCTGCCTGCAGCTCCCAGAAACGCGGTAACAGATTTGTGTGTGACTATCTTAGTTACTTGGAAAGCCACAGCCTGGTTTGACAATTGTGTCTTGGTTTCAGTCTGCCTGAAACCCGGACACATGATTCGAAACCTGGACTGTCCGGGTGAATCCCGGACAGGTGGCAACCCTAAGAGGAGGAGAAGCAGGACTGTTTTTCCCAGGTGAAGGAGAAAGACTGGATTAGTCTTGTAAGGGATGCCATTCTGAAAGGACCTGCTGTGAGACGTGCTGCCGCCACATCAAAAAGATGAGTCTTGCAGAGGGGCTTTGCCACTGGAGCCTGACTGCCTCTTCCAGGGGGAGGGTAGACCTGTTGGTAAGGCTGCTGAGCTGCCAGAGGCTGCCCAGGTGTGTACCAGAGCTGAGAGACAGAGCCTCCAGGATCTAAAGTTTGGGCGACTTGCCACCAAGCGTGTTGGATGGGACCCGTCGGTCCCCTTCCAGGAGTGGTGAGAGGAGAACCCACATTCAATTCTTTGCTACAACACGGTCCACATAGACTGTTCCTTACTTAACCACTATAATTCTATTTACCATATACTCTTAAAGAGACAGTCTTTTGAGCACTACTGACAGAAGGGCCCCACCACAAGCCAGCCAATGCTAGCATTAGGGCGCCAAGTCTCAGGAGGAGGTGACAAGAAAGATAGAGGACATGAGCTCTTGGAAGAAGAGAACAGTTTGTGTGATATTTTGAGACCAGGTTGGTGAAGCACTCTGGGGTTGAGCTGTATAGCGTTGTTAATATTTTAAATGTCATTACCTGGACAATCAGAAGCCAGTGGAGGCATTGGACACTGAACAAATGGTAAGGTGGATGAGTCTTGCAGCAGCATTGATGATAGACTGAAGTGAGGATAGCCTGTGTAGAAGTAGGCCAACAAGGAGGGAGTTGCAGAAGTCAAGATGAGAGATAACCAATGAGTAAATTATTATCTTGGTGGGGGCATGTCTTAGAAATGTCAAAGAGGTGAAAGCGGCAAGGTTAGGACAGTGATTCAATGTGGAGCTGAAAGGAAAGGTCTGATTTCAGGGTAACACCTAGCACCCTTGCATAAAGGAAGGGAAGGATAGCTGTGCTGTTAACGTGGAATGGAAAGGGCATGAAGGGGAGGAAATATTATAAGCTTAATTTTGGAAAGATTGAGTTTTCGGAAGTGGTTGGACAGCCATACAGAAATGTCGTTATGTTGGGTGAAGTGGTTCTAGCATGGCCGCCGACTGTTCTAATTTTAATTCCAGTTCATTCGAAAATGGTCAAAATTTCCTTAGTGCATGGCCAGCTTAATGCCCTGTACACACGATCGGACATTCCGACAACAAAATCCATCTGATTTTTTTCCGATGGATGTTGGCTCAAACTTGTCTTGCATACACACATCCACACAAAGTTGTTTGGAAATTCCGAACGGCAAGAACGCGGTGACGTACAACACGCACGACGAGCCGAGAAAAATTAAGTTCAATAGCCGGTGCGGCTCTTCTGCTTGGTTCTGAGCATGCGTGGCACTTTGTGCGTCGGAATTGTCTACACACGATCGGAATTTACGCGAACTGATTTTGTTGGCGGAAAACTTTAGATCCAGCTCTCAAACTTCGTGTATCGGAAAGTCTGATGGAAAAAGTCTGATGGAGCCCACACACGAATTTCCGACAACAAGCTCCGATTGCACATTTTACGCCGGAAAGTCCGATTGTGTGTACAGGGCATAGCTCTACTTTACTGAAATAATCAGTTTTTGGTACATTGACCCTTTAATATGTTCTCCTGGCCAGCATAAGACATCTGTATTTAGTTCACACATTACAGCACATGGGATCTCAGTCCAGTTATAATGTCTGTTATGAGATGGGATTATAGACCATTCCGGACACCACCTGCTCTGCACCTCCAGACGCAGCCAGATCTTTATAAGTCCATTTACATAAACTATTATATTGCAAACATCGACTTTGTCTACTGAACTATCATCAGCAAATCTAAATATTTAATGACAGATAATAGTTCTTCATCCAGAGTTTACAGATAACCCTTCCAATCCTCACTAATAAAATATACAGCCTGAAAAAGAAATTATAAGACATTTAATTCCTTTAAACTGGACTTGTTAGGGTATTAAGGCTGTCCATGATCAAAGGTTTAGACTGGAATTTTTAATGAAATAAATAAATCAAGAACATCTGCATCCCGGTTGAGCATTTTTTAACCACTTAAGGACCAGCCGCTGCAGTTGTACTGCGGCAGGTTGGCTCCCCTGCGCTAATTGCCCTCATTGTACATCGGCTCGCACAGGCGCAGTTGCGGGAGGTCCCACGCCCGCTGCGCGCTGCAGGAGCGTGCCCGTGGGTCGATCTGCCTTTGTAAACAAGGTGGATCCCCGTTCTGACAGATGACATGACAGAGATCACTGTTCCGATGTTCATCGGGAACAGCGATCTCTTTCATGTCCCTGGCAGCCCATCCCCCCCTACAGTTAGAACACACCCAGGGAACACACTTAACCCCTTGATCGCTCCCTAGTGTTAACCCCTTCCCTGCCAGTGTCATTTTTACATTGATCAGTGCATTTTTTTTATAGCACTGATCAATGTATTAATGTCACTGGTCCCCAAAAAGTGTCATTTGGGGTCAGATCCGTCTGCTGCAATGTCACGGTCCCGCTAAAAATCGCAGATCGCCGCCATTACCAGTAAAAACAATAAAAAATAAATGTCCCTAAATCTATCCTATAGTTTGCAGACGTGATAACTTTTGCGCAAACAAATCAATATACGCCTATTGCGATTTTTTGTTTTTTATCAAAACTATGTAGAAGAATATATATATAGACCTAAACTGATGAATAAATTAGTTTTTATATATATATATTTTTTTTTTTGGATATGTATTATAGCAAAAAGTAAAAAAAAAAAGTTTTTTTTCGAAATTGTCACTCTTTTTTTGTTTATAGCCCAAAAAATAAAAACCTCAGAGGTGATCAAATACCACCAAAAGAAAGCTCTATTTGTGGGAAAAAAAGGACATCAAATTTGTTTGGGTACAGCGTTGCATGACTGCGCAATTGTCAGTTAAAGTGACCCAGTGCCCTATCGCAAAAAATGGCCTGGTCATTGAGGGGGCAAATCCTTCCGGTCCTTAATTGGTTTAGCTGCATTATGTAATATTAAACCCCCCTCAAAAAATATTTTACATGCAGAATCCCCAAGTTCCTGTCCAAACACGGTGCTTCTGTAGGTCATAGCAGAGACACCCCTCCACCACACAACACAACGCTTTGCTCTGGCACTCATATCGTGCAGTCAGCTGAGTGAGTTGGAGGAAAGTCACAATCCATTCTTTTCTCCTAACAAAGACGGGATCATCTGGCTAAAACTGGCAATGCACCAATAAAATTTCATTCCACAATCTCATTTGATTTTCTAATGGTTGGTGGGGTAAAGTTAATGTTCTTTTTGACTGTAAAAAATGAGAAGATTCAAAGGAGCAGGATGGGCATTTTTTCTTGAACGAACCCAGCGTGGTTTTCCTTTGGAAAAGTCAACCATATTGTAATCTGTATGTTCTAGGCACAAAATAATCCAGTTTAACACATATGAGATTCCATCCAAGTAGCAAGTTTGGACAAAACTTTAAAAGTTTTCAATTGAAATTAGTTAGCTCAATGATGGCAAGATGTCTGAAAACAAAAGAGACCTGATACGTCTCTGCTTCAGTTTACTAACACTTATGTAGCACCCCTCTGATGCCCCAAAAGCAGCATAGCACCTCCAGGGGCCAGGGGCGGGCTAGCATTTTACCCCATGGCTAAAATGGGGGGGACTGAGAAAGGAATTTGGGTGCCACTCATTTTTGTCTTATTAAAGTTTTATTGCAGAACGGTTAAGAAGGTGAGGGTTAGGGATCCCAGATATCTCAGCAGATCTCTTACAGACTCTCCAGATCAATGTCCAGCTTCACAGTGTCAGAACCTGGCAACACTGCAAACACATTTCCAAATTTCAGTGCATCCTTCAAGCGGGTCACCAGACACTTCTGAGAGACCAATCTTCTTCCTGGGCCTCTCCAGATAGGGGCCACGCCTGGGTCTTCTCCTTGGCACAGCGTCCTCCAGGCCAGGCAGCACAGCCTCAGGTCCACTTTAGCACACATTAGGCCCCAAACCAGGCTATTGGGCAGACATAGGAGCTCCATCCAGCTACACCTCCCTAAGCCTCAGCCCAGGGAAAGAGAGAGAGCTCATGGCCTGTCTCAAATATTTATATCCTCCCCCAGCATGCACCAGTGGCATAAACCTCCTACTGGATTGGCTGAACGAAATGCAAATATTCAGAACTTGGTTTTGTTTGTGAAATATCATACTATGACCCATGATACTGTGACATCTACTGGAGACAGTGAGAAATCAAAAGCCAACTTAAGCTTAGGGGAAAACCAGTTGAAAAACTACACAATCAGTCTGTGCTAACTACAGCCCAGTCCAAAATGAAATTGTCATAGTAGCCCCTGTTTAGGACAAGGGGGCTTCACTTACATATCTTGCCCCTTCCCCAACCTGTAACGGGACAATGAACAAAAGCTCAACCCTCTGCCACTTTGCTCTCTGTTCCTATCAGCAGTGCAACACAATTGATTAGTTCTCCTCTGGTCTAAGCGCTGTTGTACAAGAACTGAAAGAGGCTGATGCTAAGCATTAAAAAAAATACATTTAATGATGTATTAATCCCTTGCCGACCGGCTCACGCCGATATACATCGGCAGAAGGGCATGGACAGGCATATTAAAGTACCTGTACGTTGCCCTTTAAGACGTGGCATTGTGGAGGCGTGCGTGCCCGCCGCGAGCTCTGTGAGTGTGATTGCGGGTCCCACAAACTCGATGTCCGCGGGGATACCCGCGATCGTCTCACGGAGAGGAAGGACGGGGAATGCTGATGTAAACAAGCATTTCCCCATTCTGCCTAGTGACAGGACACTGTTCACTGCTCCTGTAATCGGGAGCGGTGATCAGTGTCATGTCACATGTAGCCCACCCCCCCACAGTTAGAATCACTCCCTAGGACACACTTAACCCCTGCCGCGCCCCCTAGTGGTTAACCCATTTACACAGTAATCAATGCATTTGTAATCGCACTGATCGCTGTATAAATGTAAATGGTTCCAAAATAGTGCCAAAAGTGTCCGATTTGTCCGTCATAATGTCGCAGTCACTATAAAAATCGCAGATCACCGCCATTACTAGTAAAAAAAAAAATTATTAATAAAAATGTCATAATACTATCCCCCATTTTGTAGACGCTATAAATGTTGTGCAAACCAATCAATAAACGCTTATTGCGATTTTTTTTTTTTTTTTTTAACCAAAAATATGTAGAAGAATATGTATCAGCCTAAACTGAGGAAAAAAAAATGTTTTTTATATAGTTTTTGGGGATATTTATTATAGCAAAAATTTTTTAAAATTGCGTTTTTTTTCAAAATTGACGCTTTTTTTTTGTTTATAGCGCAAAAAATAAAAACCGCAGAGGTCATCAAATACCACCAAAAGAAAGCTCTATTTGTGGGGAAAAAAGGACGTCAATTTTGTTTGGGAGCCACGTCGCATGACCGCGCAATTGTCAGTTAAAACGACGCAGTGCCGAATCGCAAAAAACTCTCTGGTCTTCGGTCAGCCAAATGGTCCGGGGTTGAAGTGGTTAAAGAACACATTATTATGTGTCTTTTTATATATGCCTGGATTTCAGCTTTAAGATCTAAATGTTAAGTTTCATTCATAAACCATGTTGTGACTGGTACTCTTTATGTTGGCCCTTCAGTTACATAACAATGCAAAAAACAGAGTTCAGGAACATTCAGAGACATTGTAAATCCTGATGTTTACTAAGCTGTTCAACGTCTTCCAGATGGATAATATGTTGCAACATTCCTGTTATGTATTTATATTGGTTCCTGCACAGATATAAATCTTTATTGTAAGCTAATGTGCTGCAGATACTATAGATGGCCTTTATAAACCCCCAATGGTCAGCATAAGATGATCTATACATGGACCTTATTATAATTATAAATATGCATTTATCGAATTCTGACATATACCACAGTGCTGTACATAGAGCAAAGAAGTACATACAATAATTCATTAAAAAAAACACTAAGTCAGTCCCATCAGTCTCTGTACCAGAGGAGCTTACACTCTAATGCCCCCCCATAGTCACACACTATTATTATTATTATGCATTTATATAGCTCTGACATATACCGCAGTGCTGTACATAGAACACCGAGCCAGTAACATCAGTCTCTGTACCAGAGGAGCTTACAATCTAATGTCCCCCCACAGTCACACACTATTGTTATTATATATTTATATAGCTCTTACATACACCACAGTGCTGTACAGAGAACACTGAGCCAGTCACATCAGTCTCTCCACCAGGTTGTGCTGTTCTGCAAGGTGCTGCCGGCTATTTTCTGCTGTGGTCTTAGCTGGGAGAAACATCAAGCCTGGGCCTGTCCTACAGGCTTCTCTCCCAACCATCATGCATTGGTTAGGGGAATACGAAGATGGAGGCTCTCCAGAGGCACTGAGGCCTACACCATGTGCTCAAGCTACAATGGATCTTGGGCTTGTCCCTATGCAAGGGGAGTCCTTACCAGCCTTCCAGGACAGAATGGTGAATATACGTCGCCATATTACCAAGGAGGAACAGAAGCTTGCTGTCCTGAAAGTAGATTTCAGGAAAAATAAATCTTTGCATACTAAGATTGGGAACAGTAAGAGGGAAGGCTCCAAGCTGAAGTCTATGGAGGAAGCATTGAAAAAGCAGGAGAAGTTGGTCGCTTCTCTGAAGGAAAGCAATGTTGTATTCAAGGAGAAGTATGAGAATGAGGAGAGATTCCAACAGATGAACGAGAGTGCCTGTGGGAGTACCAGCCAGAGGGTGGATGTCAGAACAACGGCAACAGTATGGATGGGAGTAAGGAAGTGACTTCACATTGTGGCCCCAGTACTACCGCTGTCTCAGGATCTGTCAGTATCTGCCCCTCTCCCTTCCTCCCCAGCAGCCTGGGTCATCTCAGGTGGCGGTTGAGGAAAATGGCAGATTTCTGCAGGCCATTACAGAAATGGAATCTCCCTTGAGTGGCACTGACTCATCAGATGAAGATCTTGGTAAAGGAGTGCTTGTTGAGAATCTCTCTCAGTGTGTGGAGGACTTTCCTGTGATTGCTGCTACAAAGAAAGAGATTGCACCTGCCAACAGATCCTTGCAATCGGCAGGGAATGCAGGAGATGGTGTGTATCCAGACAGAGAAGTTTCTGCTAGCTGCGAGGAGTCCAACATGGACACTAAGACTGCAGAGCAGGAGTGCCGCATGAACACTAAAACTGCAGAGCAGGAGTGCCTTATGAACACTGAAACTGCAGAGCAAGAGTACTGCATGGACACTGAAACTGCAGAGCAGGATTGCCGCATTGATACTGAAACTGCAGAACAGGAGTGCCACATGGACACTAAAACTGCAGAGGAGGAGTGCCGCATGGACACTAAGACTTCAGAGAAGGAATGCCGCTTGGATGCTAAGACAGCTAGAGTTTTTCCTAAACAGATGACTTTACCTGATAACAGGACTTCTGGTAATTGTGGTACTTCTGGGAGTATGGTGGGCATGATTGCTGTGCTGGAGGGGATGAGGGAGGATCAAGTGGTAGGTAATTTACCAAACCTGATTTCAGAGGTTCCTATGCAGCCAGTTAATGTGTCATCTGGTCCAGTTAGGAACTATGCTAAGGCCGTGTTGGGATAAAGTCATGTTGCTGGTGGAAGGGAGCCAGTTGTGGGACTTTCACCTAACACATCGTCTTCTATTAAATGCAGGAATGTGGTACAGGAATGTGGATAGGTATTCCACCTATTAGGAGGGTGGTTGTGGATAGGATCCTAGCCATGGGATTTAAGGCGGAGGATAATTATACTCTCATCAGTCCGGCAGGTTCTTATGAATATGATTTGTCATTTGTGGGTCCAGAGTCACTGGATCTGTTTTGGGAGCGGTATGAGCATGTATATGGGGGCCAGCCAGAAGGGACTTGTCCCAAGGTAATCTCCCGACAGCTCTTGATAAAGAATCTTGACAAGGAATGAGTCTGTACCCCCCAAAGATTTATGACTGCTGGTATCTGTGGTACTTCTGGGACTTTGGTGACTGGGACTGTTGTGCAGGAGGGGAGGAGGGAGGATCAAGTGGTGGGTAATTTATCAAACCAGATTTCAGAGGTTTCTATGCAGCCAGTTAATGTGTCATCTGTCCCAGTTAAGAGTTATGCTAAGGCTGCGTCGGGACAATGTCATGCTGCTGGTGGTGGAAGGGAGCCAGTTGTGCGACTTTCACCTAACGCACCTTCCATTAAATGCAGGAATGTGGTACAGCTCAGGTGGGAAGGAGGAGATATTCCATCTATCAGGAGGGTGGTTGTGGATAAGATCCTAGCCATTGGATTTAAGGCAGAGGATATTTATGCTCTTATCAGTCTGGCCGGTTCCTATGAATATGATTTATCATTTGTGCGTCCAGAATCGCTGGATCTGTTTTGGGAGCGATTTGAGCGTGTATATGAGGGCCAGCCGGACTGGAAGGGGCTTGTCCCTAAAGTTGTCTCAAAACAGGCCCTGATTAAAAACGTGACTATCCTGACAAGGGATAAATGTGGTGTCAAGGGGCATTTCTCCTCTAAATGTCCACAACAGAAGTACTCTTTGTGCCAGGAACTGGGGCATCTGGCAAAGGACTGTAACATCATTAAATGTAACCTATGTGATTATAGCTGGTGCCCTGAGGCATTGCACAATAAGCCAGAGTTAGTGGAGGAATTCTTCCGTCTGGATAGAGAAGAGTCTGGGTTGGCAGAGGTTGTACCAGGGGATCCTAGTGTCTCTGTCCTGTCGGAATCTGTGTCTGTGAGGCTGTCTGTGGTGTTAGTGTCCCCCCAGTCAGTGTCAGAAAGTGTGGTTGTCAAGTCTGTGTCTGCACCTATTGTTTCTCCTAGTGTAGTGAAGGCAGTGGAGGGTGCTGGACCAGCGTATATGGTGGTGCCAACCCCTCCTCCTCTGCATGGCAGAAGTGCAGCTGGAAGTCAGTGGACACGAAGGGGTGGAGTGAGGGATAGATTGGATGATGGTGGAGGTGGAGGTGGGAAGGGAATGAGGGTGGCTGGTGCAGAATGCAAGGTGGATGATGTGAAAGTCGGGGTAAATGATGTGGGGGAGGGGTTAATGGGGGGGTTTGGAATCGCATCCTGATGGCAATTAATTCTCAAAAGGTTTCTTAGCCTGGATTGTGTTGAGGTTCGGGGTTTGTAGTCTCTTTTTTGTTGTCATTAAAATATGTTTCTTAGAATGTTATCTTGTCAGGAAACGGTTTTCTTTACTTGCTGATGTAAGCACACTTGTTTTTGTTTAATTGTTTATTTTTGTGTAAATATGTTTTTATTAATGATCTGTGTGTTTGTATGATTTTTTAATACAAAAATTTACACTCTAATTTCCCACTAGTATCACACACCTGTGTAACATGTGGTACAATTCATATACAGTACTATAGGTGTACATCCAGTCTAAAGGAGCCTTTGGAACCCTCACTGACTCCATTGCATTTTACTGATTTGGTGAAATTGCAACTAAATGTTCTATTTTTTGCAGAGGTTTTAGCAAAGTGAAAACAATCGATTTCATTTCTCTATAACATTCCTGTGGATGCAGAGGCTTTTGAAATTTCTTCTAAAAATGCAAATAAGTTTACATCAACCACTTCAATACTGGGCACTTTCCCCTCTTCCTGCCCAGACCAATTTTCAGGTTTCAGCGCTGTCGCACTTTGAATGACAATTGCAACACTACCCAAACTACATTTTTATCATTTTGTTCCCACAAATAGAGCTTTCTTTTGGTGCTATTTGATCACCACTGAGGGTTTTTTTTTTTTGCTAAACAAATAAAAAAGACCGAAGATTTTGAAAAAAAAAAGTTTTTTCTTTGTTTCTGTTATAAAATTTTGTAAATAAGTATGCTTTCTCCTTCACTGATGGGCGCTGATGAAGCTGCACTGACAGTCAGGCACTGAGGCGGTGGCACTGATAGGCACCGATGAGGTGGCACAGATGGGCTCTGATGATGAGGCATTAATATGCAGCACAGATGGGCATTGATAGGTGGCATTGATGGGCACTCATAGGTGGCACTGATGGGCACTGATGAGGTGGCACTGATGAGGTGGCAAGCGTGGGCACTGATGATGAGGCACTAATATGCAGCACTGATGGGCATTGATAGGTGGCACTGATGGGCTCTGATAGGTGGCACTGATGGGCACTGATGGGTACTGATAGATGGCTCTGATAGGCAGAACTGATGAGTAGGCACTGATGGCACTGATAAGGTGGCACTGGTGGGTACTGATCATAAGGCACTGAGACTGCACTGATAAGCGGCACTGATGGGCACTGATAGGCAGCACTGATGGGCACTGATAAGTGGCACTAATAGGCAGCACTGATTAGTGACACTGTTGAAGAGGCACTGATGGGCACTGATTTGCAGTACTGATGGGCATTGACAGGTGGCACTGGTCAGCAATGTGGGGACCGATGTCCCTGTAACAGAAGTCAGTTAATGCCTTTCTTCCTTTCTCCTCACGCTGAAAGCCGATAACCGGCTTCTGTTTACTTCCATGATCAGCTGATCATATGGTAAAAAGCCCCCGTGATTGGCCCTTTACCCCGATCTGTGACCAGATAGCGCAGCTGGCGTGCTGCAGGGGGCGCGTGGGCAGCGAGAGCACGAGTGGACATCCATGGATGCCCTCCCGGCAAAGTAAGCCTGCGCTGTAGCCATCTTTCGACTATAGCGCGGGTGGGATGGGGTTAAATAATGCCCAGCAGTATAATGTAAATGCTTGCTAAAATTATTCCAATCTATGGGTGCAAAAATAATTTTAACCAAATATTAGCATTGGTTTATGGATAACACAACAATTTCCAAATGTACTACGCTCCTGTCATCGATCATTGATTGTACAGAAGACCTAAATCAATCGGGGAAAATTTAAGGAGGTAATTTTCAGAAACATTGTTCTTGTTGTCATTTACAGGCATGTATAAGTGATGTTATAAAAGTGGCCAATATGGTCCAATTATTGAACGGCAAACACTTTTTTAGGTCCTAGATAGAAATTTTGAATATGGTAGAGGAGGAGACTATATAACAAGCAAATAGATTTACCACTTCCCTACCGGCGCATTGTAAAATGACGCCAGCAGGAACCTTTCATCCTTACGGGTGGTCATATGATGTCCGCCCATTCTCGCCGCTCTTGTGCGCCCACGATGGGCATGCAGGGCGGCGATCGGGAATGAGGCGTGTCCCTCGGTACACAGCCCATCCCCAAACAGGGTAAAGAGCGAATAAAATTGTCCCTTTACCACGTGAATGGCTGTGTCCAATCACAGCGGGTCACAAATGTCAACAAACCGCGGTAACTACATATTACTGGGTTCTCCTCCTCACACACCAATACTGTGTGAGGAGGAGATTGTGGTAACAGCTAGTTACTACTTACAGTGTAAAACACAGTCCCTAGATTGCCCAGTAATAAAGAGTACCTGTCACCAGCCCATCAGAGAAACCATCATCAGCCCATCAGAGTACCCATCACCAGCCCATCAGAGTACCTGTCACCAGCCCATCAGAGTACCCATCACCAGCCCATCTGAGTACTTTTCACCAGCCCATCAGAGAACCCGTCACCAGCCCATCAGAGTACCTGTCACCAGCCCATCAGAGTACCCATCACCAGCCCATCTGAGTACTTGTCACCAGCCCATCAGAGAACCTGTCACTAGCCCATCTGAGTACCTGTCACCAGCCCATCTGAGTACCCGTCACCAACCCATCAGAGTACCCATCACCAGCCCATCAGAGTACCTGTCACCAGCCCATCAGAGTACCTGTCACCAGCCCATCAGAGTACCCATCACCAGCCCATCAGAGTACCCGTCACCAGCCCATCAGAGTACCTGTCACCAGCCCATCAGAGTACCTGTCACCAGCCCATCAGAGTACCTGTCACCAGCCCATCAGAGTACCTGTCACCAGCCCATCAGAGTACCTGTCACCAGCCCATCAGAGTACCCGTCACCAGCCCATCAAAGTACCCGAATACCTATCTGCAGCCCATCAGGGTACCCAAGTACCTGTCTCCAGCCCATCAAAGTACCTGATTACCTGCCTCCAGCCCCAGAGTACCTGAGATCAGTGTACCTGAGTACCTATCTGCAGCCAATGCCTCAAGGAATATACGTTGGGGTGTTTGCTTTCCACAATAAGGTAATTTTGTGGGTTATTCCACTGTCCTGGTACTCCAGGACCTTCAAAAGTGTAATGGGTTGTCAGGAAATTACACATGTAATTTATGCTCCTAGAACGCTTGATGGTGCTCCCTGCATGTTGGGCCTCTCTATGTGGCCAGGCTGTGAATAAGTCTCACACATGTGGTAAAGCCATACTCAGGAGGAGTAGTAGAATGTATTTTGGAGTGTCATTGCAAGTATGCATATGCTGTGAAAAATAACTTGTTATAAAAATTTTGAGTAAAAAAATAAAAATGAATTTCTTAATTTTACCAAGAATAGTGGGAAAAAATTACAACTTCAGAAAACTCACCATGCCTCTTACTAAATACCCTGGACTGTCTATTTTCAAAAAAGGGGTAATTTGGGGGGTATTTGTCCTATTCTGACATTTCAGGACCTCAAGAAATGAGAGAGGCCGTCAGTACATCAGGTGTGATCACCAATGATTGGTACTCTACAATGTTCACACAGACTAAATAATATACACTAGTGCTCAAAAATTTTTTTTGGGGGGGGGCGCAAAAATACTGAACCCCTCCATCAATTGCAGCCTCACTGTGCCCATAAAATGCAGCCATTGTGCCCATCGTATGCAGGCACTTGTGCCCATCATATGCAGCCACTGTGCCCCATTATATGCAGCCACTGTGCCCCATAACTTGCAGTCACTTGTGTCCATCATATGCATCCACTTGTGCCCATCATATGCAGCCACTTGTGCCCATCATATGCAGCCACTTGTGCCAATCAAATGCAGCCACTTGTGCCCATCATTTGCAGCCACTGTGCCCCATCATATGCAGCCAATGTGCCCCATCATATGCAGCCACTTGTGCCCGTCATATGCAGCCACTTGTGCCTGTCATATGCTGCCATTTGTGCCGGTCAAATGCAGCCACTTGTGCCCAACATATGTAGAGACTTGTGCCCATCATATGCAGCCAATTTTGCCCATAAAATGCATCCACTTGTGCCAATCAAATGCATCCACTTGTGCCAATCAAATGCAGCCACTTGTGCCAATCAAATGCAGCCACTTGTACCCATCATATGAAGCAATTTGTGCCCATCAAATGCAGCCACTTGTGCTCGTCAAATGCAGCCACTTGTGCCCATCATATGCAGCCACTTGTGCCCATCATATGCAGCCCCTTGTGCCCAGTATATGCAGCCACTTGTGCCCATCATATCCAGCCAATTGTGCCCATCAAATGCAGCCAGGCGCGTCCCCCGGCTCGGCTGTCACTTCACTAACCCCCCCCCCTGCAGCCGGTCTGGCGGCACTTACTGCTTATGTGGCGGGGCTCTGCTCCTCTCCTGGAGTGACGAGGCTCTCCTCCTTGGCGGGAAGCCGTGGATCTCCTCCTCAGTGGCTCTCCTCCTCTGAAGGAAACGGAGGCTCCTGTGTCCGCTCGGCTCCTCAGGCTTCCTCTGCCGTGTCTCCTCTTCCGCCAAAGCGTTAGGCATCCAATAGGATCGCCTATAGTGAAAATTCATTTGTTATGCCACACAACAGGGTTGGATCGGGACGCATTACTCTGCGGCCCGAGCCCACCCTAATTTGAAGCCTATTAGAGCCTCTGGCTCTAATCACGTGCTTCAAAATACACACCCCCCCGCCTATCCCCGCCATAGTATTTCATGTGTCCAGCGTCCTGAAAGGGGCCGTGCACATGAATAGGGAGGGCGGAGGAGGTGTCTGGGGGGGCGCCCATGTGCCCACAATGCACGGCCGCCACTGCTCTAAAATGTTCACACAGACTAAATAATATACACTAATTTGGGTTACTTTTACCAAAGATATGTAGCAGTATACATTTTGGCCCAAATTTTTGAACAAAAATTACTTATTTGCAAAATTTTCTAATAGAAAAAAAAAAAAAGTGTTTTTTTTTTTTTCATACATTCACATTGAAGTCTCACCTAGCTGCCGGGAAGTCGTACATGCAAAGTCGCACAGGTAATAGTGCGAATTTCATGTCGCAGCAGTGTGAACTGAGCCTTACAACTAATGACTATTGACTTTATACAGTCTGGAGAGGAGAGTCTTGGTCTTTGCAGTCTAACTACACATGTGGATGAGCCAAATATCAGACATTCCTATTATCCAACTGTAATGTTCCTCTAATGTTCCTCTGAGGAGATCCAGGTAATTTGAGATATCGTGATATCTTTTCCTGAAAGATATACAAAACCAAGATTGATCTACATAAAGATTCCAATCTTATCTATCCCCAGTTTGATGGATTTCATCAACGCCATTACTAGTATAAAAAAAAAAAATAAACACAAAATCCAGTATAAACTATATTCCATAGTTTATTGACGCTATAATGTTCATGCAAACCAATCAATACAAATTATATACTTACTGAGATTTTTTTTTATTTTTTACCAAAGACATGTAGCACAATACATTTTGCCCTAAATTTATGAAGAGTTTTGATTTTATGTTTTATAGCAAAACTTTAAAAAATATTTTTTTTTTTTGTTTTTTTTTCGGTTGTTTTTGTTCACATAATAAAAAATAAAATAGAAAACCCAGTGGTGATCAAATACCACCAAAACAAAGCTCGATTTGTGTGGAAAAAAATTGTATCAATTTTGTTTGGGTACAGCGTTGTTTGACTGCGCAGTTAAAGTAGCGCAGTGCTAAATAGTAAAAAATGGCCTGGTCATGAAGGGGGTAAATCCTTCCAGCGCTGAAGTGCTAATTTTGGAAAGTATTTAGAAATAAATGTAGCCAGAAGCTCCAGAATCCAGTTAAAGGAATAATCTTTATTTCTACAATGCATACATTTTGGAAAAGTAGAATTTGTGAGATCAGTACTCAAAAAGCATTATAAAGCTGTGCTACAGAATGGAAAGCAAACTCCTCAGTGCTACTAAACCCAGGACTCTGCATTCACTATATCTGGTCTCCCACGGAAATGCAATTATTTTAGTAAATATAAACTGCTAAATACTTTTTCTCATCAGCAGTATATAGCAGTCTTGTGACTTCTATAAGTGTCTGGTTAAAACTTGTAGGGGGAGTTTGCATTCTCCTCTTGTCCTATGAGCCAGCAGGACCCCTGACCCTCTGTCTGGACAGTGCGGATTGGCCCTCTGATGATCACATGCACCCTCCCAAAAACTTAAAAAAAACTTTCTAGCAATACACACCAAACTGAGCATGTGCAGAGTGCTCCCAAGACTTTATACTATCAGAAGATGGATTGTAGACATGTGAAATTCGTTTTGTTCCGAATTCATTTTTTAACGAATTTCGACAAATTTGTTCATTTGGAACTACCCGAATTACCGAAAACCCCTTTAACAAATTTTTAGAATAATCATAAATTTGAATATTCGAAAATTCGATAAAAAAAGCAAATTCGAAAATTCGAAAATCCGAAAACCCGAAAAATTTAAAAATCTGAAATAATAACTAACTAATAATAACTTAACTATTACTAACTAATAAATTATAGGTATTGCAATTTCCTTGCAAACTTGGCTGTTAGTGAATGTAATGAATACAAACTTATCCGAAGTTACAGATTATCCGAAATAAGGAATGCCGTATATAAATGAATGGAACGTAACAAATTAATAATAATAAATAACAATAATAATAATAAAAACGCTTTATTATTATTATTTTAATTATTTATTATTAATTTGTTCCATTCCAATTGTTTAGATGCGGCATTCATTATTTCGGATAATCTGTAACTTCGGATAAATTTGTATTCGTTACATTCACTAACAGTCAAGTATGAAAGGAAATTCCAATACGTATAATTTAATAGTTAGTAATAGTAAAGTTATTATTAGTTACAGTAGTTATTATTTCAGATTTTCAAATTTTTCAGGTTTTCGAATTTTCAAATTAGCTTTTTTTCATCGTATTTTCGAATATTTGAATTTACGAATATTCGAAAAAAGGGGTTTTCGTTAATTCGGATATTTCCAAATGAACAAATTTGTCAAAATTATTAGTTAGTTATTCTTTGGAATTTTCAGATTTTAGAATTTTAGAATTGATGAATTTGTGAATTTACAAATTTACGAATTGCAATCATAACGAATGACCCGAAAAATGAAAAAAAAAAAAACAAACAAAAAAAACGAATGAAACGAAAACAAACACATTTTTTGTCAGTGCACATGTCTAATGGATTGGGGATCATAGAAGACAGGATCAAACAGCCTTATTACACGATGCGGAGGATTAACCCCTTAGGTTCCACAGTGACTATAACAAGCATGCTTTACTGCATATACAGACTGATTTTACTGTTGTGGGTTTAGTAACGCTTTGTGTGATCTGGCAGATGCAGAAGTACTGTACCTCTTCACTATTTATTAAACGCCAAATACATCAGAATATTTTCCCCGTAAAGTCTGTCTGCACTCCATGAAAGTGACTGATGGAGCCAATTTGCTGAAATTCACTCATCAGTAAACACGAGAAGACAGGAGAAGCAATAATAAATCACACTGTTTATTTTACAATTTGAAGCTCCAAAACATAATATTGGCAGTGCAAGTAGAGTAAGAATATTATTTTTTTTTAAGTATTTCACAAGCCTTTGTTTTACTTTTTTATATACAGTGGAACCTTGGATTACGAGCATAATCCATTCCAGGAGAATGCTTGTAATACAAAGTACTCACATATCAAAGCGAGTTTCCCCATAGAAGTCAATGGAAACAAAGATAATTTGTTCCACATTGACTTCTTTTGTATGCAATACCGCATGTGGCCAGACGTGGGGGGGGCGCCGGAGAGCCTCGGAAATACTCGGGGATAGCTCGGCTGAACTTGGAAACCCTCGGAAATGCTTGGAAACACTATATTTCCGAGTGATTCAGAGTATTTCCGAACGGCTCCAAACGGCCCCGAACCGTTCCGAGTGTCACCGGCGCCCCCGTACCTCTGGTCAAATGCGGTACTGCACACCCCATTAGCTTGAATTCTGCCCGTTTTGCGAGACAACACTCGCAAACCGAGTCAGGATTTTTTTTAAAAAGTTGCTCATCTTTCAAAACGCTCGTTAACCGTGTTACTCATTAACCAAGGTTCCACTGTATTTACATGCAGCTCATGCTGTCCAGAAAAAAGTGACAGTTACAAGGGGTTGGAATAAACCATATTTCCTGACAGACTCCATGGAAGCCTACGCGTGGGTTAACCCCGTCTCCTCTCCAATGCTATAGGACCCCACTCCCATAAATTTGAGCTCACCACTAGAGACTGCATTCCATAATTGGGCAACTCTTGACCAAAGGGTGGGACCTCCGTCTGCCATGGAGTCTATCAGGTAATGAAAATTACGGTAAGTATTTGATAATAAATTTTCCGTTTTCCTGACAGACTCCATTGTCCTCCTCATTTGGACCTACAAACAATGCGATTATGTTTGCGGACGTCCAATTGATCGAGGTTGATGCCGAGCATACCTTCTAATGGTGTCAGGATAGCCCAGGGCCCAGCCATGAGCAGGTGTGTGGCTCCAGGCCTCTGTGCCCGGTGGTGGGGACGGCCTCTCTATGCCCAGACGCGGTGGATCGACTGGCAGGTCTGAAGATTCCTCCATGCCAGCAAGTTTTTGTTTATCTGCTTGTGTGTGTGTCTCCCCTTGCGCGCCTCACTTTCCCTTTCCCCTTCTCTCCCCTCTATGGCACCTGTAATACACGGCTCCCTCTTCCGGGTTGCGGCTCCGGCTTGCTTCTGCGTGATTCTCGGATGAAGCCAAGGCTTGGTTTTGCGCATGCGTGGTGCAGCCGAGGTCCCGGCGGCCTTGCAGGCGCGCTAACATGGCGGTGACATCATTACAGTGTGGTTATTTAAATCCCCGTGAGCCCCTATCATACCGGGGATCACTGTGGGCACCTTGCAACAGCTCCTCCATGCACCAGGTTCCCAGGTTGAGGTAAGCTCCGGCCTGGGTTTATGGTGCAGGACGAGGGGGGGGGGAGATGGCTCTTAAAGGGCATGCTGCATGCTATTTATTCTCCTTCTCCCAGGACGTGCGTGTGTTCCTACGAGGCTGCAGGATCGTCACTTAATCGTCTTCCAGGGTGCCATGGACAAGTCACCACCTCCGTGCGGCCAGCTCTCACGCTCTAGGTATGTGGAGTGTGAGAGGGGGGGCCAGGTCCACGTTGGTATGGACATATGCCCTAGCGTGATGTGTTTTCTACCCTTCTCCTTTTTAGCCCTTACAGGTCGGATCACCAGACAACAGGGACCTTGCCAGGCCGCAACGTCAACCTTCCCCATCTAGGTCCAGACGTGACTCTCCATCTAGGACCCATCAACAGAGGAGATGTTCCCATTCCTCCTCCAGACACCACACCTACCGCCACATCAGCCGCTCTGATAGCAGAGCCTGCTGGGGATGTGGGACAGAGTCCTGGAGGGCAAATCGCTGTGTGATCCATGTTATGCCTGGGCGGTTGGGGAGAAAAAGATGGAAAATCAACAGATGGAGTCTCTTGTTAAGCGTGTGGTGCAGCAATCCCTAAAGGAGTGGGGTACAACCCGCACGTGGAGCCAGTCCACCACTCTCTCTGGCTCCCTTCTCTCCCTATCTCTTTCTTGTTCTTTCTTTCCTTCTCTCTCCCTCTCTTTCTCCCTTTCTCTCTTTCTTTCTCTCTCCCTCCATCCCTCTCTTCTTTCTCTCTCCATCCCCCTTTCATCTCAGACTCTAACCACACCTCATTTAAACCACGCCCAATATTTAGTTTAAACCACGCCCATTTTTTTTCACAGCGGTGCGCTAGGTAGGTAAGAATCACTATAACTTGCCTTTGTCCCAGGCATCTAGACTTTTTTTGGCAGTGATAGTGTTAACAGCGGCGCCGGCCACCACTGCCGGGTAAACAGCATCCAGAGTATCCTTCCCCTGCCTCTGTCTGTCCTCCTTGTCTTCTACTGGCCAGGGAAGACACATGCTCTAAACTGTCTCCGCGATTTGCCAAGAATAACAACCGGGGGCATGGCTAGCTGAGTTACCACGCTAGCCCGTCCAGACTCGTAGTCCAGTCTTTCGAGCACATGAGGGATAGGGGGAGGCTCTGCTGCTCCTCCTTCTCCTTCTGCAATCATTGCGACAAGAAGACAACTGTATCTGGTGACAAGTAAGCGCCGCATCTGGTGACAAGTGAGCACTGCATATGGTGACAAGTGAGCGCCGCATCTGGTGACAAGTGAGTGCCGCATCTGGTGACAAGAAGACAACTGTATCTGGTGACAAGTGAAAGCTGCATCTGGTGACAAGTGAGCGCCGCATCTGGTGACAAGTGAGTGCCGCATCTGGTGACAAGAAGACAACTGTATCTGGTGACAAGTGAAAGCTGCATCTGGTGACAAGTGAGCCCTGCATCTGGTGACAAGTGAGAGCTGCATCTGGTGACAACTGAGCGCTGCATCTGGTGACAAGTAAGTGCTGCATCTGGTGACAAGTAAGTCCTGCATCTGGTGACAAGTGACAAGCGGCATTTGGTGACAAGTGAGTGCTGCATCTGGTGACAACTGAGCGCTGCATCTGGTGACAAGTAAGTGCTGCATCTGGTGACAAGTAAGTCCTGCATCTGGTGACAAGTGACAAGCGGCATTTGGTGACAAGTAAGTGCTGCAGCTGGTGACAAGTGACAAGCGGCATCTGGTGATAAGTGAGCTCTGCATCTGGTGACAAGTGAGCTCTGAATCTGGTGACAAGTGAGCCCCCGCATCTGGTGACAAGTAAGTGCTGCATCTGGTGACAAGTAAGTGCTGCATCTGGTGACAAGTGACAAGCAAGATCTGGTGATAAATGAGCGCCGCATCTGGTGACAAGTGAGCTCTGCATCTGGTGACAAGTGAGCCCCCGCATCTGGTGACAAGTAAGTGCTGCATCTGGTGACAAGTAAGTGCTGCATCTGGTGACAAGTGACAAGCTGCATCTGGTGACAAGTAAGCACTGCATCTGGTGACAAGTGAGCACTGCATATGGTGACAAGTGAGCTCTGCATTGGGTGACAAGTGAGCACTGCACCTGGTGAAAAGTGTGCACTGCATCTGGTGACAAATGAGCACTGCATCTGTGGTGACAAGTGACCACTGCATCTGGTGACAAGTGAGCACGGCATCTGTGGTGACAAGTGAGCACAGCATCTGGTGACAAGTGAGCACTGCATTTGGTGACAAGTGAGCACGGCACCTGGTGACAAGTGAGCAGGGCATCTGTGGTGACAAGTGAGCACAGCATCTGGTGACTAGTGAGCACTGCATTTGGTGACAAGTGAGCATGGCATCTGGTGACAAGTGAGCACTGCATCTGGTGACAAGTGAGCACGGCATCTGTGGTGACAAGTGAGCACAGCATCTGGTGACTAGTGAGCACTGCATTTGGTGACAAGTGAGCACGGCATCTGGTGACAAGTGAGCACTGCATCTGGTGACAAGTGAGCACGGCATCTGTGGTGACAAGTGAGCACAGCATCTGGTGACAAGTGAGCACTGCATTTGGTGACAAGTGAGCACTGCATTTGGTGACAAGTGAGCACGGCATCTGTGGTGACAAGTGAGCACGGCATCTGGTGACAAGTGAGCACTGCATTTGGTGACAAGTGAGCACGGCATCTGTGGTGACAAGTGAGCACGGCATCTGGTGACAAGTGAGCACTGCATTTGGTGACAAGTGAGCATGGCATCTGGTGACAAGTGAGTGCTGCATCTGGTAGGCAGGCGGCGTGGGAAGTGACACACTCAGGACTCCCACTGATTCTGTATTATGGTTGAACTATTTGATTCTATATTGCAATGTAATAATAGAAATAATGCGCTTCAATCATCCTGACACCATAACAACCATGGTGCCGGGATGATTGAAGCGCCAACACCAGGTGTTTGGAGTATCTTTATCTGCTGATTGTTAAACTTTATGGAATACACATATTTCTATTGTAGTGCAGGATCTGGGCCTGCTGTCCCTCCATCCCTCTTTTTTCCTTCTTTCTTTTCTTCCATCTTTCCTTCCTTCTCTCTCCTTCTCTCCCTATCTCTTTTTTTCTCCCTCCATCCCTCTTTCATCTCAGACTTTAACCACACCCCATTTAAGCCACGCCCAATAGTTAATATAAACCATGGCCATTTTTGCAGCTGTGCGCTTAGCGTGCCACATCCCCCCCCACTACACCTTGCCTACAAATGAATGCTCCATCCCCTAATTATAATTAGACCCCGCCTAAAGACAAAAGAGTGTCCCTTTACATTTTTTGATAATGTTGGCAACTATGCATAAAGAGTACCTGTCACGTGCCTATTGCTGTCCTAAGGATGTTTACATTTCTTGTGACAGCAATAAAAGTGATAAAAAAAATTAAATAAATGAACCACTTCAGCCCCGGAAGGTTTACTTCTCTTCATGACCAGGCCATTTTTTGCAATATGGAGCTGCATTACTTAACTGACAATTGCACGGTCGTGCGACGTTGTACCCAAATAAAATGGACGTTTTTTTCCCCACAAATAGAGCTTTCTTTTAGTGGTATTTGATCACCTCTGCGGTTTTTATTTTATTCCGCTATAAACAAAAAAGGCCAACAATTTTGAAAAAAAAACAAAAAAAACACAATATTTTTTACTTTCTGCTATAAAACATATCCAACTAAAAAAAAAAAAAATATATATATATATATATATATATTGATTTGAAATACAGTATTCCAGAAGGTCTGAATTAGCTTACATTTCCAAAAAATGTGGAGTATATCTCCTTTGGTAGAATTACACCTCCAACATATGTCTGGTAACTTGGGGTTGTATGATGCTAACCGCGAGGGAGTTAAGTACCATCTACGGGACAGTTTTTGAGTTAGTTCCCATAGTTCGGAACATTTCGTGGTCTTGTGGGTGGATCTTAATGCTAGTTCCCATTGTTGTTTTTTGAACGTCGCATCTAAATCGTTCTCCCAGTGAGTATGTGATACCGATTTTGTGAATTTTCGTTTTAGATGCAAGATGTTATAGATGAGGGATATTCCTTTTGTTTTAGGGGAGGGAGAGTTCAGATATTCCCATGCCGCAGCTGGGATCGTGTAGAGAGGAGGTCTGATGTTATCAAGGCAGTGTTTCACTCAGATATAATTAAAGAGGTCCGAGTGGGACAAATTAAATTCTTTTTGTAGGATAGAGAAGGGTTTTAGATGAGTTTCCTGGAACAGCTGTTGTATGGAAGTAATACCTTTCCTAGACCAGTGTATCAGTGATAGGTCAGGTGAAATATGGTGTAAAGATTCTATAGGAATCTGAATTTGTGTAGTGTTTGGACCATGGTGTATGTCTCGGGTTAGGTTTTGCCATGCTTTGGCCGCAGCCACCATAGTGGGCGGGAGCTTTGGGCAGTTTGGGTTTCAATGAAGTGCTCATTAACCATCCCTCAAGAGTGGAGTGTATTAATGTTGAGTGTTCAATTGTATCCCACAGTTTTCTCGTTGTTGGAAAACAAAAGGAAGACAGAGGCGCCTCTGGGTGTAGACTGTAAAAACAATTTTAATTAAAAAGGCAATAACATAGTTTGCACTCACATTTAAGATGAGAATATCAGCCGTTCAAAAAGTCCCAAGACTATCAAAAGAGGGGCTGTGAAGTCATCTCTCTCTGCCATGGATGCATCGTCAATCTGGTTCACAGGCGCTGGATGTAATGACGGCCGACAGCGAAGGGGAACACCAGAGCGAGGCTTGGAAAGCAAGCATAGGTCCAGGGGAGGGCGGATGACGTCACACCATGTACGACGCGTTTCTTGAGCCGGCTAGCCGTGAATGGCGTGACGGCTGTGCTCTTTCTTCAGGCTCTTGAAGGAGCTTAATGGTTGTGAGAATTTGCTTTGAAAGATGGTTACGCAATGGTTGCGAGAATTTCTGGGGCAGAGAACGGTGCGTTTAAGGAGGTCAGCTGAGGTTTTGTCAGTGAAGGTAGATTGATTTGGTTAAGGAACTCATTGATTTCTGTAGGGGTTGGTTGATGTGTTGATGAGTCTTTATAGAGATTGTACAGGTCGCTATAATAATCGCTAAATGCGTTTGCTATGTCTCGGGGGTTGGATAATTTCTCATTGGAGTGTGGATGGAGTAGATGTGGGATTTTAGATTTGATTTTTGCACCGTTAATACGTTGTGCCAATTTCTTACCGGCCTTATTGGAGGTAGAGTAGGAGGTGGCTTTGAATTTGTGTTGTGGAAATTCGTATGTGTGAAGAAGGAGCGATCGAAGATCCTGTCTAAGCTTAAATAGTTGGGCTAATATAGTGGGGTGTGAGTTGGTCTTGTGTTCCGTCTCAAGTTTGGCAATTTGGGAGGTGAGGGAGTCAATTTGCTGCGTCCTCTTCTTTTTACAAATTGAATTTAGTTTCATAATAATACCTCTTATAACTGCTTTGTGCGCATTCCACACCATGGCAGGGTCTCCCACCGACTCATAATTTATATCAAAGTATTCTTTTAAGTGATCAACAATTTCCTTAGAGTATGAGGGATGTTGAAATACGTAGTTGTTGGCACGACAGAGGAAAGTATTCCGCTGGGGAGAAGTGTCGTTGATGGTTATCGAGATTGGATTGTGGTGTGACCATGTCATGCTGTGCATAACAGCCATTTGTCAGCCAGAAACATATCGATTCTGGAATAGGACTTGTGATGTGGGGAAAAATAGGTGTAATCCTTCTCTGATCCATGATGACATCTCCAGACATCGTATAGATCGAACAAAGTCAGAAGCTGTCTCGGGGGAGAGGATCTCCTTTTTGCAGCTGAGGTGGTGTACATATGAACATCTGCCACTAGATTGAAGTCTCCGCATACCAGGAGATGAGCCTGTGGTACATTAATTACCTGGGAGATAGTTTTCTTGATGAAATTCGTTTGACGAGTATTGGGAGCATATAGATTCAGTATTGTATTGGAGCAAATCAGGATTAAGAAGCGGCCATTGGGATCGTAGACTTCTTGTATTGACTGAAAGTCAATGTCTTTCTTAATTGCTATGAAGACTCCTCTCTTTTTAGAGGTGTAATTGGAGCAGAAGATATGCGAGAATTTGTCGCTATAACACAGGTTTGCTGACGCTGGAGTCAAGTGCATCTCTTGAACACAGAGAATGTCACTTCCAAGTTTTTCCGCTGTATGCCATAAAGAATGTCTCTTTGTCGGGTGGTTAAATCCCTTAGCGTTTTTTGTGAATGGCATAGTTTACGATGTGGTCAAAGAGTGCTTTGAGAAACACAGAAACCCTTACAGGTAGTAAGTGGTTCGTGAGGCAAGCGATCGTATCCTTGGTCTGTAATATATCAGGCTATCTAACGTCTGGATGTAGGTATACTGTTCTTGTTCCTGAAACAAAAAGATTAATACAGAAAGCAACAAGTTGTATACTGAGTAACTATACTATTAAACGGTTTGTGGCGGCTAGTGTTACACACAGGAAAAAGCTTAAAGCAGCTCTACTGCTGTTGAGGGAAACAGTTAATACCAGTGGGATGGAAAACAGAACATCTTTCCATGAGGGGGTGTTTCAGCAGTGGGTTTTTGGACCCCTTAAGAGCCAGAGACTTCCATTGGTTGGTGGCTCCTGGGTTCCCGGTTGCGCTGGTATGACGCAGGGTTCCGCTGTGGTAGAGGCGGGACCGGTTCTTTAGTTCCAGGATTATCCCCCATTCCCGCAGGAGACGAATGCCCTTTTGCAGATTGCCGATGATGTGTGTTGCTCCATTCTTGGTGATGAGCAGAGTCGCTGGATATCGCCATTTATAAAGCACTTTGTGATTGTGAAGGCCTTCGGTGATTGGGTTCAGGTCTCTCCTAAGTTGAAGGTGTATTTGGAGAGGTCAGGATATATTTGTACTCCCTCGAATGAGCGCGGGAGCGCGGGCCTGGCTTCAGACATAATTTTTTCTTTAATATGAAAGAAATGGATCCGCATAAGCACATCTCTCGGCACCGAGGCAGCCATGTGCGATGGTTTCGCAATTCTATGGATCCTGTCAATAACAATGTCACGAGGCGTAACTTCTTGCAAAATTGTGCGAATTAGATCTTTGGCGTATTTGGGTAGGTCCTGCGGAGCAATATTTTCGGGGACCCCCCATAGTTTGACGTTATTTCGTCTGGAACGATCTTCCAAATCGGCCAACTTGGCTCGGACACATTCCTGTTCCTTTTTCACTTCATTATAGGAGTCTATGAGGTCGTTCACCGTATGTGAAGACTCTGACATTCCCCTCTCAATAATGGATACCCTGCTGTCTAAAGAGCTCACATCTGCATTCAGCTTATTTAACAGGGTTGATATGTCTGTCATCAGGGAGGACTGCAGTGATATTAGCATGTCCTTCAGTGTGGTATCCATGACTGGCTGCCCTGATGTAGGGAAGGATGCCATGGATGAGTGTAAGGCCTGGTTTGACTGCAGGGGGTTGAAGGCCTGGGCCTCAATTTTCAGCTGGGACGGCCGGTGTTCTGACATATACTGTCCTCCTATCGGATAGTGTCCGCTCCATACTGCGCAGGCGCAGCGCTTGCGCAGTACGGAGCAGAAGGAGATGCCGAAAGTGTCCGAAATTGATCAGCTGACCATCAGCTGTACACGGCGCTTCGGCACTTCTTAGCGATGGCAGTGTAAGAGGGCCCCTCGCGGGCTCGCTTCGCTCGCCACGCTTCGGGCACGGCCTCGCTGCGCTCGGCAACTATTTATTCTCACTCTATGTCCACTTGGATAGTAGGGAATGAACCTGGACATAGGGTGAGAATAAAAGCGCAGGCGCCGTGTACAGCTGATGATCAGCTGTTAAACTTCGGAGACTTTTGGCGTCTCGTTTGTCCTCCGTACTGCGCCTGCGCAGTACAGGGCGAACACTATATGATAGGGGACTGTATTTGACAAGACACCGGGATGACGGCGCATCCATCCTCATCCGTGCTTTTGCGGGGCTATTCAGAATGGGGTCTGCGCTGGGATGTATCGTAGGGGATCGTGGTTGTTCTCCAGCGTTTATTTCTCCCTGATGATCTTCAGGGAGATCTGTGTATGTTTCTCGCGTCGCGACTAGGCCGCCACCGCCATCTTGGATGTGACTGACCTGCTCATCAGGAGGAGCAGCATCGTGGTGAGTTTTTTGGGCTTGTGATCACCCATCCGCTTGCAGGGACATTGTCGGCCCAGGTGTCTGGAGGCTGCAGAGTGATTTTCGAACAAAATTAGTGCCTCAGGCGGGTCCTAGTCGTCCCGGTCGTTCCCCTCACTGTGGAGCTCTGCTAGTAAGCGTCCATTGGCTCCCGATGCTGTCAATCAAATCCAGTGACACGGGAGCCAGGGGATGGGGCCCGAGTCCTGCTGTCTGTGTCAATGGACACAGCAGCAGGACTGAGGAGCGTGCCCGCACGGGTGCCCCCATGAAAAGTGGCTAAATAAAAAAAAAAAACCTTTACAATCACTTTAAACAACCCCCCCCGAACCCCCCTTTTTCTTACTGGAACCCGATCGCTCCAGCGATGAGGACGAGCACAGCAGCTCCAGCCGGTGTCGCGGGTCCTCGTTGGATAGATTGATAGCAGCGGGAGCCATTGGCTCCCACTGCTGTCAATCAAATCCAGTGACACAGGAGCCGGGGGGCGGGGCCGAGTCCTGCTGTCTGTGTCAATGGACACAGCAGCAGGACTGGGGAGCGCGCCCGCACGGGTGCCCCCATGAAAAGCGGCTGTCCATAGGGGCACCCAATGAAGTGGAGGGGCCAGGAGCGCCGCTAGGGGGCCCCAGAAGAGGAGGATTAGGGCCACTCTGCGCAAAACATTTTCACAGCGCAGGTTAGTATAACATGTTTGTTAAATTAAAAAAAAAAAACCTTTACAATCACTTTAAACAACAAGTAGTCCATAAAAACTCCAGAATAGCCCCAGTGTAGTAAACATCCACCGTGAGCACAGATAGAAGGCTATCCATTCCACCCAGCATGCAGATGCACATCACACTCACCGGACTCTGTTGACCCCTATTATAGGGAGTCAAATGCGCAAGAGGGGTAATCCCAAGAAATCACAGACTGGTCACCATACAGTTGGATCCAGATCACTGCTGACATTCACCCAAATAACCATGTAGGGAATTTCTCAGAGGGATACAACTGCGCTCCAGCACTCTAATATACTGTAACTCCATGAAAGTATACAAGCAAGGAGGAAGAGAGAAGAGGGCTCTCATAGTGTAGTAATTAAAAAAGATTTATTTAAAACCAATAATATAGCACTTACATATGAAAATGACTTGTCCCAAGAAGCTCCACCCAACGCCGTTTCGTCAGCCTACGTCTGACGTCATCAAGGGTCCCGTGCCCAGATACGTTTACCACTTATATACACAATTGCCACATAGCTTGGGCCAATCCGATCAAATCCCAAGCTATCCTCATTAATTATATAAACCCAATCATCAGATGCTGTTCAATATAAAATATTCTATCATCAGATTTAGTCATCAGTCTTATTTTTGTATATTAAATCATCTTTTGTACTTATAAAAATATAATAAGATATAAAGTGGAGTTCCAACCTAAAAAAAAAAAAAAAAAAATCAGGGGCAGACGCTGCATTGCAAGCAAGGGAAACACCAGCAGTGAAGCCTGCAGGCTTCACAGCCGGTTTCCTACTGCGCATGCGCAAGTCACGGAGCGCTTTCTGAATGGTCCCATCGTCTTCTGGGACACACACGTTTTAAAAGTGTGACATGTTTGGTATCTATTTTCTCGGTGTGACATCATGTATTAAAATTTAAAAAAAAAAGTAATTTAAAAAAAAAATTGCATTTGAAAAACTGCTGCGCATATACCGTGTGACATAAAAAAATGGCTAAATAAATAAATAAATAATATAAAATGTGTGTGTGTGTGCGTGTGTGTATATATATATATATATATATATATATATATATATATATATATATATATATATATATATATATATATTGCTTGGGGGTTCTAAGCAAATTTCTAGCAAAAAAATACTAACAATGAGGCACTATTCCTCCCACTGACACCAATGATGGGGCGCTATTCCTCCCACTGACACCAATGATGGGGCACTATTCCTCCCACTGACACCAATGATGAGGCACTATTCCTTCCACTGACACCAATGATGGGGCACTATTCCTCCCACTGACACCAATGATGGGGCACTATTCCTCCCACTAGAGATGTGGCATTTTACTCCCACTGACACCAGGCCTGTTTTTATTCCCACTAGCCACAGTTTAGCCCTCCTATAGTATGAAAAACAGTAAACTTGCCCTTTGTTTAGAAAGTTTGGAGACCCCTGTACTAGAGCATTTGTTGTTTGTAGACTGCAAAAATCCTGATTGATCCTGCTGTTCACTCCACAACCCTCCTTGTCTGTGTCCCCCGCTGCAGCCTGAGATTGTGTAGACCAGCTGTTGACCTCTACTGAGCATGCTCCAGTTTCAGCTCCTTGTTCTGATCTGTGCAGCCTCCTCCTAATGGAGTGTGAAATGTGCTCCATTTGCTTCAGTGGAAGGCAGGGGAGAGATCAGGAGTGTATTAGACTCCTCATGTCTCATTAAAGAGAGCCTATCACAAAAAGGTGACTTTTTGTCCCGTATGTGATTTAAAAAATAGTTTAGAAAAAAAAGTGTAAAAAAAAATAAAGTTACACCCAATCCCTCCCCCCCAAAAAAACATGGGTGTCCCCCAACCCCCACATATGCACATAAAAATGGAAATACACGCATTGAAGATGTCTACACATGAAAATGCCACTTGTGCTACGTGTTATACATTACTGAGCAATAATTCCAGGCCAATCATTCACAGTAGCTCTAAACTAATGACTTGTAGAGGCCTTAACCTTGCCTATAGAAAATATAGGGAACTGAGGTTTGCCGCCCTGTCACAGGCACATGCAATTTTAAAGCTTGACATGTTGGGTATCTATTTACGCAACACAACTTTTTAACACCACTCATAATTTTTACAAAAAAAAAGTAATATAATGTGTTTTTGTGCCCTTTAGTGTGTTTTTTTTTTTTTTTTATACTGAAATCCTGCTCTCGATAAACCATTGCTCTATTATTGTATGACATAAAAATTAAAACTACCCAGGGGCGGAAGTATAGGGGTCGCAAAAGTCGCCATTGCGACTGGGCCCCATGCTGCAGGGGGCCCGTGGGGGCCCGTGTGCCCCCCTCTCCCCGAGCGGTGGCTGCACATGGGACCGAGCTCCCTGATCCTCAGCCGGCAGTGCAGGAGCTCAGTCACAAAGTGAAAGTAAGACTTGTCTAGCACACTGTGTGCTGTGCTCTCTGCCTCCCCCTACAGTGCAGTACATGGCATGGAGAGTTTAAGGTACAGAGCTGCAGCTGCAGATTTTTAAAAAGGCGATCTATATATGTTTGTATGCGTGTGTGTGCTTATATGTGTGTGTCTGCATGTTTGGGTGTGTGCATGTGTGTGTCTGCATGTGTGTGTGTGTTTTATATGTGTGTGTGTATGTGTATAGAGTTATATGTGTGTGCGCATGTGTGTGTGTATGTGTGTGCATGTGTATAGAGTTATATGTGTGTGTGCATGTGTGTATGTGTGTGCATGTGTATAGAGTTATATGTGTGTGCGCATGTGTGTGCATGTGTATAGAGTTATATGTGTGCACGCATGTGTGTGTGTATGTGTGTGCATGTGTATAGAGTTATATGTGTGTGTGTGTGTGTGTGTGTGTGTATGTGTGTGCATGTGTATAGAGTTATATGTGTGTGTGTGTATGTGTGTGCATGTGTATAGAGTTATATGTGTGTGCGCATGTATGTGTGTGCATGTGTATAGAGTTATATGTGTGTGCGCATGTGTGTGTGTGTGTGTGTGTGTGTGTGTGTGCATGTGTATAGAGTTATATGTGTGTGCGCATGTGTGCATGTGCGCATGTGTGTGCATGTGTATAGAGTTATATAGTATGTGTGTGTGCATGTGTGTGTGTGTGTATGTGTGTGCATGTGTATAGAGTTATATGTGTGCGCGCATGTTTGTGTGTTTGCTCATGTGTGTGCGTTTATGCATGTGCATGTATTTATATGTATATGTGTGTATTTGCGTACATGTGTGTTTACATGCGTGTATGTATACACATTACTTGTAATTCTGACCCCCTTTTTCTTTACGATCAGAACAGATTTTTTTAGGGTGGGTTCATAATACCAACAAGAAAATACCATTCCTCTGAAAAGCGATGCAGATCGCTTTTCAGAGGCATTTGACAGGCAGTGAAGAGGCAATATGTTGCACCTTGACTAAAATGTTGAAGAAATGTTGAGAAACACTGATACAGAGAAACTGATCTCTCCATTCTCCTCCTGCAGCTGCTGAAAGGAGATGAGAAGTGGGGGAAATGGAAAGATCAGTTCCTCTATATGCAGTTGCACCCACCACGCCTCCTATGCAGCTTCTTTCTGCTGCCCCCCCGTGTGCTCTCCAGCCCCTCTGTACTTTTTCCTGCCCCCCCCCACTCTCTACTGGCCCCTCCCCTTGTCCCCACAGCTCAGCAGAGTTCCCCCCTCCCCTCTCCTGCCAGCTGCTGTAGGGTATCTGCATGGAGAGTCAGTGATCCATACTGATCACGGACTCAATCCATTCATAACTGAAACATAGTAAACTGTATTTACTATGCTTCAGTTTAAAGGGGCAGCTGTATACAGAGCTATTCCTGTCCATTCATTCTGTGCAGCTGAGGCTGTGCTCTCAGTCTCCTTTCTCGTTCTCAAAGGTGAAACATCAGAGGTCTGCTTAGACCCCTGATAGCTCACCAAAGCCCCCCAACTCTTAAAAAAAAAAATTAAAATATTTTTTATAAAATAATATTGTAAAACAATAAATAGATGGTAGAAAAATACAATAAAAATAAAAAAAACAGACTCCAGTGGCAGGACTACCAGGGTCACAAACATCACACTTGCGACCGGGCCTTGGCATTTACGCCATCGGCTCGGAGGGAAGGGCCCCAGCTGGGGGTCAAGGGGGCCCTTCATGATTTCTTGCACCGGGGCCCTGAAGGTTCTAGTTACGCCAATGAAACTACCAATATTTTATTTTCCATGGTGTTTGCTTTCAGAAAATATATAATATTTAGGGGGGGTTTAACTAATATTCAGGTCTAAAATTATTTTTAAACATGTGCAAAAAACACAAAAAGCGGCTCTGGCAACAAAAGGATTAACCACTTTCTCCGGTTGACGTCACATGACGTCGGGGACTTGAAGTGGAGATATCTGGCTGATTGGTGCAGCTACAGGCAACACCCAGATATCTTTTTTTGTCAGCTGGCGATTCCCTGCAATGTAAAAGCCATCATAGCGGCTGTTTAGCTGCTTGATTGCTTTTACAGGCAGCAGGTTGGGATGTCTCCCCCCCCCCCTTCCTACCGCCACCCTCCGGTGCTTCTCTGGTCTCTCTGGTATAATCGGGGAGCTGAAGAATGAATCCGCCAGTTTACCATAGAGCTGACTGTGGACCAGATGGTCCCCGGCCATCTCTATGACCCTCGGAGGCTTAAAGTGACGTCATGATGTCAATTTTTAAATTTTTTATTTAGTCTTTCCATCATAGAGGGATGTGAGGAGTTAGAGACCCCAGATCTCTCTGTAAAGACGACCTGTCATGCCCTATTCCTATTCCTATTACAAGGAATAGTAGTAGTAATAGGAATAAAAATGATCAAGAAGTAAAAAAAAAAAAAAAATGAAAGGTAAAAAATTAAAAGATTCAAATAAAATAAACAATGAAAAAATAAAATAAAATGTAATAGCCTTCATCCCCTCGCACACAGAAGCGAACCCCTACGTAGGTTGCACCCACATATGTGAACACCATTTAAACCACACATGTGAGGTATTGCCTCGATCAATAGAGTGAGAGCAATCATTTTAGAACTAGATCTCCTCTGTGACTCTAAACTAGTAACCTGTAAACATATTTAAAGCATCGCCTATGGAGAGTTTTAAGTATTGTAGTTTGGCGCCACTCCACAAGCGTGCTTAATTTTAAAGAGTGACATGTTTGGTATCTATTTACTCGATGTAACGTCATCTTTTATATATTTCCAAAAAATGGGGTTATCTATTGTGTTTTCTTGCATTAAAAGTCATCAAAGTGTATTTAAAAAGAAAAATTGCATTTGAGAAATTGCGGCGCAAATACCTTGTGACATAAAGAATCGCATTGACCATCATGTTATTCCCGAGGGACTCTGCTAATATAAATATATATATATATATATATATATATATATATATATATATATATATATATATCTATCTATATCTATATCTATATCTATATCTATATCTATATCTATATCTATATCTATATCTATCTATCTATCTATCTATCTATCTATCTATCTATCTATCTATCTATCTATCTATCTATCTATCTATCTCTATCTATCTATCTATCTATCTATCTATCTATCTATCTATCTATCTATCTATCTATCTATCTATCTCTATATATCTATCTATCTATCTATATCTATATATATAGATAGATATATATTCCTCTCCTGCTTGTAAAAATCAGTATTTGCTATAAAATTACTCAGAACCCCCAAACATTTTATATATATATATATATATATATATATATATATATATATATATATATAAATGTTTGGGGGGTTCTGAGTAATTTTATAGCAAATACTGATTTTTACAAGTAGGAGAGGAATGCCAGAAACAAGTGGTTAAAGGCCAGTTCTAGATGTATAATTCAATAATAAACTTCTGTTCACTTCCTACACAGTATTGCACCTTATGATTATTTTTATTTTTATTTATTTTTTTTACCCTTTGACAGGGAATATTTAAAAAATGTAATTCTGAAGCTAGAGTTGGGCTGTAACCTTCTTCTACAGAGAGCTGCATCAGAAACTGGAAAAGATTTCACATAAGATATCTGTACAACACTGACATCTGCTGGAGGATTCATAAAAAAGCACTTCTGTGATGTTTAAATTATTTAAATAGAACAAGTATCCATTGTTGACTTTCTCAAAAACCTAGTTGCCTGGCTATCATGCAAATCCAGCAGCTCCTTTATTTCTTTTAGGGCAACTTTGTGTTATCCATTGTCACAAATAAAAGTGCACAAAAGTGCATGAACGGGTACAAGGCATTTTCCAAGTCCAAAAAGTTTCCAAAACCCAAAGATTTTCCTTCATAGAAAAGGATTAGCGCTTTTTTAAAAAAAAATTTGTTATTGTAGATGAAAAGTATACATATTGTAAATATATAATGTGTCCTGTTTAAAATGACACTAAAATTAAGATTCTAGGACACATGTTCGAAAAGGTATTTACAAATAAGTTTTTTTTTTTTTTTTTTTTGTTAATTTCTCACTTTTATTCGTGGCACAAAAAAAAAATTAGCAAACAAAATTAATAAATACAGAAAGTGTAAATATTAATGGTTGAAAAAAATATTAAAATATTATTATAATTAAGTAAAAATAAAAACAGCAGGAAAATAATAGTTAAGGGGAGAAAGAGAGGATGGAGCTAATTATGGCTGAAAAGGGTTAACTCAGGATTAATCAGGGGGTTAAATATGAAGAAATTTTATTTGAATAAAACTTTTTATAAAACTTGTCAGGTTGCTTTAATTAACATCATATGCCAATCGAGGCTCATCCCTTTGATCTGCATATGAAAGAGACAAAATAAATACAAAAGTATACATTGTAGGTATATCTTTATCACACCTCTAAATAATGTTTAACTACTTGCTTACCGGGCACTTTTACCCCCCTTCCTGCCCAGGCCAATTTTCAGCTTTCAGCGCTGTCGCACTTTGAATGACAATTGCGCGGTCATGCAACACTGTACTCAAACTACATTTTTATCATTTTGTTCACACAAATAGAGCTTTCTTTTGGTGGTATTTACAAGGGAAGGGCTGAGCCCAGTCCTGACAGTGGCTTGGTATGGTTCAGGAGGGGGGGGTGCACTCGCTTGTGCCCCCCCTCCTTTCCTGGCCTGCCAGGTTGCATGCTCATAAGGGTCTGGTATGTCATTTTTTTACTTTACAAATGTCAGTTTTGCTGCAGCAAGTTTTATACACTGTACAGATGCTCCACTTTACAGGCAGACTAAGGGGACCCCCCAGGGACTATATTTAAAGACATTTTTAATTGCATCATTAAAATCACTGCTCCTTTAAAATTGAGATTTAAAAAAAAATTGCATTGATACATATCCTCCAGGGCAGTACCTGGGCCCCCCTTTTTATGGCCAATAACCTGCATATACAGTGGGGACGGAAAGTATTCAGACCCCCTTACATTTTTCACTCTTTGTTATATTGCAGCCATTTGCTAAAATTATTTAAGTTCATTTTTTTCCTCATTAATGTACACACAGCACCCCATATTGACAGAAAAACACAGAATTGTTGACATTTTTGCAGATTTATTAAAAAAGAAAAACTGAAATATCACATGGTCCTAAGTATTCAGACCCTTTGCTCAGTATTCAGTAGAAGCACCCTTTTGATCTAATACAGCCATGAGTCTTTTTGGGAAAGATGAAACAAGTTTTTCACACCTGGATTTGGGGATCCTCTGCCATTCCTCCTTGCAGATCCTCTCCAGTTCTGTCAGGTTGGATGGTAAACGTTGGTGGACAGCCATTTTTAGGTCTCTCCAGAGATGCTCAATTGGGTTTAAGACAGGGCTCTGGCTGGACCATTCAAGAACAGTCACGGAGTTGTTGTGAAGCCACTGCTTCGTTATTTTAGCTGTGTGCTTAGGGTCATTGTCTTGTTGGAAGGTAAACCTTCAGCCCAGTCTGAGGTCCTGAACACTCTGGAGAAGGTTTTCTTCCAGGATATCCCTGTACTTGGCCGCATTCATCTTTCCCTCGATTGCAACCAGTTGTCCTGTCCCTGCAGCTGAAAAACACCCCCACAGCATGATGCTGTCACCACCATGCTTCACTGTTGGGACTGTATTGGACAGGTGATGAGCAGTGCCTGGTTTACTCCACACATACCGCTTGGAATTAAGGCCAAAAAGTTCTACCTTGGTCTCATCAGACCAGAGAATCTTATTTCTCACCATCTTGGAGTCCTTCAGGTGTTTTTTAGCAAACTCCATGCGGGCTTTCATGTGTCTTGCACTGAGGAGAGGCTTCCGTTGGGCCACTCTGCCATAAAGCCCCGATTGGTGGAGGGCTGCAGTGATGGTTGACTTTCTACAACTTTCTCCCATCTCCTGACTGCATCTCTGGAGCTCAGCCACAGTGATCTTTGGGTTCTTCTTTACCTCTCTCACCAAGGCTCTTCTCCCCTGATAGCTCAGTTTGGTCGGACAGCCAGCTCTAGGAAGGGTTCTGGTCATCCCAAACATCTTCCATTTAAGGATTATGGAGGCCACTGTGCTCTTAGGAACCTTAAGTGCAGCAGAAGTGTTTTTGTAACCTTGGCCAGATCTCTGCCTTGCCACAATTCTGTCTCTGAGCTCTTCAGGCAGTTCCTTTGACCTCATGATTCTCATTTGCTCTGACATGCACTGTGAGCTGTAAGGCCTTATATAGACAGGTGTGTGGCTTTCCTAATCAGGTCCAATCAGTATAATCAAATACAGCTGGACTCAAATGAAGGCGTAGAACCATCTCAAGGATGATCAGAAGAAATGGACAGCACCTGAGTTAAATATATGAGTGTCACAGCAAAGGGTCTGAATACTTAGGACCATGTGATATTTCAGTTTTTCTTTTTTTAATAAATCTGCAAAAATGTCAAAAATTCTATGTTTTTCTGTCAATATGGGGTGCTGTGTGTACATTAATGAGGAAAAAAAATTAACTTAAAAGATTTTAGCAAATGGCTGCAATATAACAAAGAGTGAAAAATTTAAGGGGGTCTGAATACTTTCCGTCCCCACTAGGGATGAGCCGAACACCCCCCTGTTCGGTTCGCACCAGAACATGCGAACAGGAAAAAAGTTTGTTCGAACATGCGAACACTGTTAAAGTCTATGGGACACGAACATGAATAATCAAAAGTGCTAATTTTCAAGGCTTATATGCAAGTTATTGTCATAAAAAGTGTTTGGGGACCTGGGTCCTGCCCCAGGGGACATGGATCAATGCAAAAAAAGTTTTAAAAACGGCCGTTTTTTCAGGAGCAGTGATTTTAATAATGCTTAAAGTCAAACAATAAAAGTGTAATATCCCTTTAAATTTCGTACCTGGGGGGTGTCTATAGTGTGCCTGTAAAGGGGCGCATGTTTCCTGTGTTTAGAACAGTCTGACAGCAAAATGACATTTTGAAGGAAAAAACTCATTTAAAACTACCCGCGGCTATTGCATTGCCGACAATACACATAGAAGTTCATTGATAAAAACGGCATGGGAATTCCCCAAAGGGGAACCCCGAACCAAAATTAAAAAAAAAAAATGACGTGGGGGTCCCCCTAAATTCCATACCAGGCCCTTCAGGTCTGATATGGATATTAAGGGGAACCCCGGCCAAAATTAAAAAAAAAAAATGACGTGGGGTTCCCCCTAAATTCCATACCAGACCCTTCAGGTCTGGTATGGATTTTAAGGGGAACCCCGCGCCAAAAAAAACGGCGTGGGGTCCCCCCAAAAATCCATACCAGACCCTTATCCGAGCACGCAACCTGGCAGGCCGCAGGAAAAGAGGGGGGGACGAGAGTGCGGCCCCCCCTCCCTCCTGAACCGTACCAGGCCACATGCCCTCAACATTGGGAGGGTGCTTTGGGGTAGCCCCCCAAAACACCTTGTCCCCATGTTGATGAGGACAAGGGCCTCATCCCCACAACCCTGGCCGGTGGTTGTGGGGGTCTGCGGGCGGGGGGCTTATCGGAATCTGGAAGCCCCCTTTAACAAGGTGACCCCCAGATCCCGGCCCCCCCCCTGTGTGAAATGGTAAGGGGGTACATAAGTACCCCTACCATTTCACGAAAAAAGTGTCAAAAATGTTAAAAATGACAAGAGACAGTTTTTGACAATTCCTTTATTTAAATGCTTCTTCTTTCTTCTATCTTCCTTCATCTTCTGGTTCTTCTGGCTCTTCTGGTTCTTCTGGTTCTTCCTCCGGCGTTCTCGTCCAGCATCTCCTCCGCGGCGTCTTCTGTCTTCTTCTCCTCGGGCCGCTCCGCACCCATGGCATGGGGGGGAGGCTCCCGCTCTTCTCTTCTTCTCTTCTTCTTTTCTTCTTTTCTTCTATTCTTCTCTTCTTCTCTTCTTCTTCATTTTCTTCTCCGGGCCGCTCCGCAATCCATGCTGGCATGGAGGGAGGCTCCCGCTGTGTGACGGCGCTCCTCGTCTGACAGTTCTTAAATAACGGGGGGGGCGGGGCCACCCGGTGACCCCGCCCCCCTCTGACGCACGGTGACTTGACGGGACTTCCCTGTGACGTCACGGGGAATGCCACAGGGAAGTCCCGTCAAGTCACCGTGCGTCAGAGGGGGGCGGGGTCACCGGGTGGCCCCGCCCCCCTGTTATTTAAGAACTGTCAGACGAGGAGCGCCGTCACACAGCGGGAGTTTTTTCCTTCAAAATGTCATTTTGCTGTCAGACTGTTCTAAACACAGGAAACATGCGCCCCTTTACAGGCACACTATAGACACCCCCCAGGTACGAAATTTAAAGGGATATTACACTTTTATTGATTGACTTTAAGTATTATTAAAATCACTGCTCCTGAAAAAACGGCCGTTTTTAAAACTTTTTTTTGCATTGATCCATGTCCCCTGGGGCAGGACCCAGGTCCCCAAACACTTTTTATGACAATAACTTGCATATTAGCCTTTAAAATTAGCACTTTTGATTTCTCCCATAGACTTTTAAAGGGTGTTCCGCGGCATTCGAATTTGCCGCGAACACCCCAAATTGTTCGCTGTTCGGTGAACTTGCGAACAGCCAATGTTCGAGTCGAACATGAGTTCGACTCGAACTCGAAGCTCATCCCTAGTCCCCACTGTAATCCTTCAAAATGGGCACTTTTGATTTTTCAAGTTTGGGTCTTTAATAAGGTTCGCCGTTCAGGTCCAAACCTTTTCCATGTTTGTGAGTTTTTCAATCTGTAACTCCGCTTCTCCTCATCCTCCTTCTTGGAGTCGTCGGGCTGGATCCTATCCAAGTTAAACTTCCTGTTTCAAATGTGCCCCCCAACAGCCCTTCAAAGCACACGTACACCTCACATTTTGCTGCATCAGCAATCCTAACCACATCTGTCCTGCCCGTGACCTCCTGCAACGCTCCTGCTTTTTCCCCAGCCTTCGTATTTACCAACACTGGGGGCGTTACAGAAAGTTCCATAGGGGCAGGTGGGACACCCGTGACTTGGGAGGGGGTGGGGGGCCCTTCGTTTGACCTCATCCCCCTGCCATACGCACTAGCCCCGCTAACTGATTGGAGCCACGCAGATGACTATGGCGTGGCTCTAGCAGCCACTGCAGCACCCCCACCCAACAACCAACACAGTGCAGCATTCAGTGAAGTATTGGGTAAAGCAGAGGATTTACCGGGCTGACCAGAAATGCCCCCAACAGCCGCCACTCCAGCATCCATCGGTGTCGTGTGAACCTGTGACTCCTCCTCCTCCGAGCATGACAGCTCGCCTTCCGACCGTACTTCAAGAGCCTGTTGATCTGGCATCTGCAACATCCCAGGAAAGGAGGGCCTGGATGCCTTGGATCCTTGCTGTTGTTGGCCCCGCCCACCAGCACCAAATCCGCCCACCACTGCGCATGCCCCCTCGAGTTGGGCCCTGGCCGGCTGTTCCCGATCGTCTGCCGCCTCTCTGCCCTCTGTCCCTCACCACTAGTGGACCCCTCTCATCAGTGGAGCTGCCGGCTGTGTCTGTGTAAGAAAACTATTAGTTCCCGTTCGGTGCACACTCGCGCGCACACGAACGGTTGCAGATGCCTGTGCGCATCAATGCGCGTGCGCGATGGACAGCGTGCACTCGCATGAGCGCGCCCATAGCGCCAGTTGGCGCCAGCCTGCCTGTTTAAAGAAGTGCTCTGCCCTCAGACCAGTGCTGACTGGTCTTCAGCTGTACCCTGATACCTGAAGCTTGCTACTACCTGCCTGTTACCTGTTGATGAACCTGGCTTGCCTTGACCCTGCTTCTGGATCCTGTTTCTGCTCTGACTACCGGTTTCTGATCCTGGCTTCCCATTGGACTCTGTTTATGCCTGCTGCCTTGCACTGCTCTACTCGCCTGTTACCTGACCCGGCTATCCATGTGACTTCGCTTCTGCCTGCTGCCTTGTACCCCGCTGCCCGCCTGTTACCGAACCTGGCTACCCTTGAGACTCTGCTCCTGCCTCTGGCGTTTCTCCTCGTCATCCTGCAAGTGCCTGCAATCACAGTCCTGCAACTTGCTGCGACTTCCTGCTGCAAGTATTCCAGGGACTTTACATCACCTAACGTTCCAGCACCACAGTTCCTGCAGAGTGCCTCCTTAAGCCCAGCTGATCCTTGGCACAGCACCGCTTATCCTGATCTGACGATTTCTCTGCTCATCCAAGATCGCATCCTCCACCACAAGTCTCCGGGTCCACAGCTGCAGGCACTCGTGTCCCTCCTGGTCCTCGGCTCCCGCTGTTCCACTCCCGGCGGGACCTGGACTGGAGATACAAGAGAGGCCGACCTCGTCATTTCAGTCTCCAACCAGGTACGTGATAGTCTGGTAATGTGGCTGTGCTATCCCTTGCCGAGACTCCATCAGCGCAGGCACTGCTGAGGGGGAGGAGTCCGCTGGCTCCTGACCTGTGTGGCGGGCAGGGGAGAGGCGCGATAGCAACCTGTAGCCCCGCCCAGGACCCCCACCGACGGAAGCAGATGGGCGCTTCACCAGGTGGCCTGATGGGTCCTGTGAGGGGCTCCCGATGTGGCACGAAGCTCTGGGGGAGGGTCCTGGTGAAAACCGCTCTGGAGGCCTAGACCTCCGAGCCTGTGGAGACACCTGACCCTCCGCTGCTGACCCGAATGCTTGATCCTGGAGCAGGGAGGACACTTGGCTGTGAAGCCACTCTAGTCCACTGGTCACAGCAGCCGCCCTCAGCTGGGCCAGGATGAGATCAATGTCGGCCATGGTGAGGAATGTCAGCAGCGTGGAAACAGCTTCGTCTTTTCTGCCCGAGCCTCTGCTGCCCGAAAGTCCCACCTCCCCCTTAAAAAAACAACAACGCCCCCCCTCCTACTCTGCTCATTTTCCAATCCGTACCATCCCCTTCCTTGCAAACTTCCCTGCTTTTAACCCATTGTTGTCTCCCCTCTACACACTGTCATGCCCGGCCCTGCACTACTTCCTTTTTTTTCCTTTAGCTCCGGGCCTCACTTTAAAGTGGTGTTCCGACCGAAATTATACTTTTTAAATAAAAATACCCCTATAATACATGAGCTTAATGTATTCTAGTAAAGTTAGTCTGTAAACTAAGGTCTGTTTTGTTAGTTTATAGCAGTAGTTTGTTATTTTATAAACTTACAGCAGGCTGTGGCCATCTTAAGTGTGGGCATCTGAAGACAGACTGTATTTCTTCCTGGATCACAAGCAGTGTAATAGGTTTCAGGTCATGTTTCCATAGCAACAGCAGTGTCAGAGGAAGTTTCCGCCCCTTCCCAGAAGGCATTGCAAACAGGAAATGATGCAATGGGCCATGGCCAGGGAGGAGGAAGTGAAAAATGAATACAGTAGATATACAGTAGGTGCTGAGAAAAAAAATAAAAAAATATCCAATTCGTTTACAGTGTACAGTTTAGTGAGGGATACTGAAGAGTTGTAAAAGTGGGTGGAACTCCACTTTAAATTCCCTGGTGTTCTCTCTGGAGCCGCTAATTAGCACACATTTCTGAAGCCAGGCATAATCCAGCAATGTAAGCAATGCTGCGGGGTGAATGGAGTCCCTCACCTGTAACTGTGCATGATGACAGCACTGCAGCTCAGTTCAGGAGAGAGGAACAGAGGACCGGAGGTCACTAGGGTGTGTGTGTGGCAGCGGAGCATGGAGCCGAAGTCAGATATACTGCAGAGAAGCAGGGAGCCGCGGCTGTGGGCTTGTATAGTGTGCAGACTGGGAGAGAGAGAGCAGGAGGTGCGGGAAGTGGCAGTGGAGGAGAGGCTGACAGAGTAAAGGGAAGTGACCGCCGTCCCAATCTTTGACCGAACGATGTGTGAACACACACACATCCTCATCGTCTGTTCCTACTAAGTAGGAACAGCGATATGTCTCCTCCTCTAGTCAGTCCCATCCCCCCACAGTTAGAAACACACAGGAGGGAACACATTTAACCCCTTGATCGCCCCCTAGTCTTAACCCCCTCCCTGTCAGTGTCATTTATACAGTAATCAGTGCATTTTTATAGCACTGATCGCTGTATAAATGTCAGTGGTCCCAAAAATGTGTCAAAAGTCTCAGATCTGTCCGCCGCAATGTCACAGTCCCGCTAAAAATTGCAGATCACCGCCATTACTAGTAAAAATAAATAATAAAAATGTCATAAATCTATTCCCTATTTCATAGACACTATAACTTTTGCACAAACCAATTAATATACGCTTATTGCGATTTCTTTTTTTTTTTTTTTTTTTACAAAAAATAAGTAGAACAATATATATTGGCCTAAACTGATGAAGAATTTTTTTTTTTACATTTTTTTTTGGATATTTATTAAAGCAAAAAGTAGAACATGTTTTTTTTTCAAAATTGTCGCTCTTTTTTTTGTTTATAGCGCAAAAAATAAAAAACCACAGAGGTGATCAAATACCACCAAAATAAAGCTCTATTTGTGGGGAAAGAAAGGATGTCAATTTTGTTTGGGTACAGCGTCGTACGACCGTGCAATTGACTGTTAAAGCAGTGCCGTGTCGCAAAAAATGGCCCTGTCATTAAGGGGGAAATTCTTCCGGTCCTTAAGTAGTTAAAGCCCCTAAGGTTTTTCACCGTAGTCTTAGCGCAGCCAAACACATAATCACACTCACTTCTTTTGCCTCAATGAAGTATCTAGGAGTATGCTTTTCTGATGCTTTATTGGAAAACTTGAACTTTGACAGGAGTGGGATAACTGTGGCATACTCCAGTAACTTTAGTAGCAACGTGAAGGCAATAATCTTCCCTCTGTTATTGTGAACAGAGTCCTTTAACAAAATAATTAGTGGACTGAGCTATACCAGGACACCAGGCACAATGTCCCCTGTGAGCAATACTGACTGTAGCACCCCGAGGGATAGCAGCTGCACGCAGTCTCAAGGATCTCTCGCTCCAATCTGTACTCACTAATGTCCTTGGATATTTGGATGTCTCCTTCCAAATATATTCCACACACTTTTACAGTGATACCAAACCAGATCTCCAGACGAAAGTCCCTCAGTCAGCTCCAGCAATCAATGGCCCCTCGAGCTAGCTCATCTGGGACCTCAATACATAGCAGACACATGGCAAGCTTGCCCGGGAGGACATTCCCCCTCCAGGCTGGGATCTCCTCATCTAGCATAAGAGCCTGATTCCAGTCTCAAGAGTATTTATGCTCCTTCCCAGCCACCATCTGGACACATCTCTATAGGGATTGGCCAGGGCTGCATACATTTTCAGCTGCTGATTTAACTCTCCCTGCCCACTTTCTTCTAGAACCTTTTCAGTTAGATAGGGGGAAGCGGTGACTAGGAATTCTCAGTCCTTTAAAAGTAGCACAAAGTACCTCCACCTCCCCTGTAGACACTGATCCCAGTTCTACTACTGCAGAAAATGCCAGCCCACTTGGCTGCTTCTTAACCAGTCTACCCAGCTGTCTCTTCACCAGCCCGCCTGACTGCTTCTCTACCAGTCCACCCAGCTGTCTCTCCACCAGTCCACCTGACTGCTTCTTCACCAGTCCACCTGGCTGTCTCTCCACCAGCCTGCCTGACTGCTTCTCCACCAGTCCACCCGGCTGTCTCTCCCTCAGCCCACCTGACTGATTCCTCACCAGTCCATCCGGCTGTCTCTCCACCAGCCCACCTGACTGCTTCTTCACCATCTCATCTGGCTGTCTTTCCACCAGCTCGCCTGACTGCTTCTTCACCAGTCCACTTGGCTGTCTCTCCCCCAGCCCGCCTGACTGCTTCTTTACCAATTCCATCTGGCTGTCTCTCCACCAGCCCGCCTGACTGCTTCTTCACCAGTCCACTTGGCTGTCTCTCCACCAGCCCGTCTGACTGCTTCTTCACCAGTCCACCCGGCTGTATCTCCCCCAGTCTGCCTGACTGCTTCTTCACCAGTCTACTTGGCTGTCTCTCCCCCAGCCCGCCTGACTACTTCTTTACCAATTTCATCTGACTTCCTCTCCACCAGCCCGCCTGACTGCTTCTCCACCAGTCCATCTGGCTGTCTCTCCACCAGCCCCCCCGACTGCTTCTTCACCAGTCCACTCGGCTGTCTCTCCCCCAGCCCGCCTGACTGCTTCTTCACCAGTCCATCTGGCTGTCTCTCCACTAGCCCCCCTGACTGCTTCTTCACCAGTCCACCTGGCTGTCTCTCCACCAGCCCCCCTGACTGCTTCTTCACCAGCCCCCCTGACTGCTTCTTCACCAGTCCATCTGGCTGTCTCTCCACCAGCCCCCCTGACTGCTTCTCCACCAGTCCATCTGGCTGTCTCTCCACCAGCCCCCCTGACTGCTTCTTCACCAGTCCACTCGGCTGTCTCTCCACCAGCCCCCCTGACTGCTTCTCCACCAGTCCATCTGGCTGTCTCTCCACCAGCCCCCCTGACTGCTTCTTCACCAGTCCACTCGGCTGTCTCTCCACCAGCCCCCCTGACTGCTTCTTCACCAGTCCATCTGGCTGTCTCTCCCCCAGTCTGCCTGACTGCTTCTTCACCAGTCCATCCGGCTGTCTCTCCCCCAGCCCGCCTGACTGCTTCTTTACCAGTCCACACAGCTGTCTCTCCACCAGCCCGCCTAACTGCTTCTTCACCAGTCTACCCAGCTATACCCAAATAAAACTGATGTCCTTTTTGATGTCCTCAGCCAGAGACATAATCACAGTAACTTCTTTTGGCTCAATGAAGTGTCTAGGAGTATGCTTTTCTGATGCTTTATTGCAGAACTTGAACTTTGACAGGAGTGGGATAACTGTGGCATACTCCAATAACTTTAGTAGCACCATGAGGGCAATAATCTTCCTTCTGTTATTGTGGACAGAGTGAAGCAGTGAAGCACAGCCAGTGAAACACAGAACAGACCAAAACAATCACATGCAGCTCAACTAATTACAGTAAGCCAGTAACTAGATTTACCTAACCTAGAACCTGTATCTTGGGGGTGCTACAAATACAGTGTCACTAAAGTTTTTCTATAGATTTTTTTTAAGGCCTTATTCACATGTGCATACTGTACATTCATGCCACGGTCCATCTCCACCCACTTGTTATCAGCCTCTTGCAGTCCGCTGTACAGCAGAGCTCAGGATGCAGGAAGGAGAAGCACCACAAGCAACCAATATGGTTATTTGCAGTGCAAGGAGCATGCTGATAGGAGGAGAAAGCAAAGCGATGGAGAGATGTCAGTCTCTGGGGAGAGTCATACACCTTGTGTAAGCTGTAACTGGAGCCACCTAGGCTCACATATCACTTTGTTTAATTTCCCCAAACAGTTGAGGAGTGAAGGAAGGGTATTTGGAGCTGGAGCTGTTGAATTTCCCTTTACGAGCTAAGCACAGGTTCACTTGAACGAGTACCTAGCATCAGGTCTATGTTTCCTTCCACATGCACACTGGGTAATGTTTAGATGTAATACATTTCAGGTATTTATTACCTCTCACAGAGATCACAGGATTCCTCCTGATAATGCCTTCATCTACTTTTCTTTAGAAGTACGAAATCATCTATGTTCAGGCATCTCCCAGGGTCACTATCCCCTTCCTAAGCTGAGATGGATAGCACAATCATGTAAATCCTGATGCCTGTGCAGTTCTTGCTGGTGTTTACAAGTTAGCTTGGAGTTTACCAGATGTGACGTCATGACGTCGCTTTTGGCCTCCAAGGGCCATAGAGATGGCCGGGGATCATCTGGTTCCTGGCCAGCTCTATCGTAAACGGCCGCCGCCAGCGGATTCATTCTCTGACTCCCCGATAACACGGGCAAACCAATAGAAACAGCTGCGATGATGTCTTTTACATTGCAGGGAATCACCAGCAGAAAAAAAAGATATCTGTATGATGCCTGTAGCTGCAGGCATCATTCAGATACCTCCACTCAAAGTCCAGAACGTCATATGTTGTCCTACAGGCAGGAAGTGGTTAATGATAAAAGGTGGAATTGTCTTTAGAAAAAAACTGATGACATTGCTGTATTATGTGATTAATGCAGGTTTTAAAGTTAATGAAAGATCTACTTGGTTTTCATGGTCTTCACTTCACATGCTCCTAAACTCTACATTTAGTTTTTTGCATATTATGTAAAACGTTTAGCATTACAGAAAAAAAAAAGGAATTTTGAAAAACAAAAAAAGCAGTATAGATTTTGCTTCATGTTACTTTATTGTTACTGGTATTTTTTTAAGCAATTGTCTAGATGCAGTTTTATTTTACTGGAAGTAGTGCACTCGTTTGAAGGACCCAATTCTGGGGCTTGTGGCTCCCCAGTCGGTGTATCTCCTGTACTCTCCAGGTCTCAGGTAATACTGACGTCCCCTGAAGTTGGGCTCCTCATAGAACATCCAGTAGCCTTCGTGGACATGGACAGAGTGGATGTCATTGAAGCGGAATCTTTCCTGGACATGAGGGCAATCCTCGGTGAACTCCATCATCTGACCTCTGAAGTCTTCTCTCTCGTAGATCCTGATTCTGAAGGAACCTTCATGCTGTAAAACAAAAAAAGATCTGAATGTACTTTGAAAAATGTACCAGGAATCCTTTAATAGGGTTTCTGCTTTACTTATAGGTTTAACAGATTTCCTCTGGAATCTCTTGATAGTAAAAAAAAGAAAATAAATATATGTGATGGAATGAGACATGAATACCTTCTGTTTTACGAAGGCTAGACTGTGCTGCTTACAGATTCAGTTGGAGGGCTTTTTCATTCTTTTAGTCCCTTCCCACCATAACTTTTATGTTTAAATATCTTGTTGTGGCCCAAGCCCTATTCCATAGAAGTTATAGTTTGCATACACTGCACTGATAATATCTATATTAGATCAATTTGGTCACGACCATCCCTTCCTCTTTGTGTACACACATGCCCTCAACATAGGGTAGTAGTTTGCCAAGGAGGACTCTCCCTGGCAAAGCACTCTTTCCCCATGTTGATGAGGACAAGGGCCTCTTACCCATAACCCTGGCCAGATGGTTATGGGGGTCTGCTGGCAGGGGACTTATTGGAATTTTGAAGCTCCCTTTAACAATAGAGGGGGACCCAAGATAACGACCCCCCATGTGAATAGGTAGGAGGTACATAGTACCCCTACTCATTCACAAAAAATAAGTAAAGTGTAAATAGAAACGAATAAAATGTTTTTGACAAGTCCTTTGATAAAAAGAAAGATGGATGGATATGATCATATATAGTCAATGTCTATCACTCCCTCTGAAGAGCCCTCCCCCTTGCATATAACTGCTGTCATTTGGCTGGAGTGAGGGAGTGGACTAGAGGTGTTAGGCAAATGGAATGTTTCTTTTGGTGGATATCATGAATGATATGGATCTGCATCTACACAATGTGATTGTGTCAGGGCCTGGACTTGAACCTGGGACGTCTGTTGTGTTTGGCATTGACACTACTTGCTGGGCCACTGGAGATGTTGGAAAGCTCCCTTTGGATCTGTTAGACAACTTTGCCTTGTACCTTGTTTTTCATGAACCTTGAACTCTTTGCTTCTCCCGTAAACTTCCTGATTTGAGCCATGTCTCTGAACTTCCTGTCTGCCAGATTCTTGTGTTCTGTCCAGCCAATATCTTACTCTTGTCTCTACAGCTGCCATCCCTATCTTCGCTGCCATTTGTTACTGACCTTTGGCTTGTTCCTTGACTACGCTTCTGCTTAATCCCAGCCTGCAACCATTCGTTACTGACCTTTGGCTTGTTTACTGACTATGTTTCTGCTTGATCCCTCCCTGCTTATTTGCTACTGGACCCCAGGTTGCGAACCTCCTGGTGGGGAGATCCTGAGGGCCGTGACCTGGCACTAAAATGCAGCAAAGCCCATCTCCACCATCAGGAGCTCTGGGGAGCACTGGTTGTACTTAGATTCCGCACCTCAGGAAAACACGTGTCATCTGCAATGGGAAACTGCTTGTATGCCTGTCCAGCTTGTCAGTGGGTGGTGCTCCACTACTTTAGCTACTAGCTAAAGGGCTTTTTTGTGTGTGTGGTATACCCCCTCAAAATCCATACCAGACTACTATGTATTTTGGGGTCTAATATGCATTTCAGGGGACTCTACTCAATTTTTCCAGAGTGCATGGAGGAATCTCCTTCTTGACTGTTGTATTGTGTCAGCCAAAAGCAGTGCCTGTATGAATACCTAAACAGTGGCTGCATCTCATGGGATGTAGCCGCTGTTCAACTGACAATTTACCACCTGGAACCTATCAGTCAAAGGATGCCGGGCAGCAGTTCCACCAATGTAGCTAAACTCCTCTTTAAGTTTTAGTTTTTAAATACTGCATACTGGTAGGCTGACCCTATTGTGTAAGAATGTTGTAGAGATTTTGGAACATAAGCTTGCACAATGGTTATTCTTGCTGCCACTACAAATACAGCTGTAGCTAAATGAGTCCTCCTGTACATTCTTACCTGGGGGCTCAGACGACAAGACCTAATGGAGTCATTGTAGCCCATCCACTGCTGGAAGTCAGGATAGTCTCCTCTATGGAGGAAATACTGGTGTCCTCTGTAGTTGGGGAGCTCATACAGGATCCAGTTCCCACTCTCCACACGGATGGAGTTGCAGCGTCTGAAGTATGAGGACAGGTCGGGACATTCAGTGTGACACTCATAAGAGCGACCCTGGAAGTTCCTTTCCTCGAAGAAGATGATCTATTAAAAAAATTAATTAATATATATATATATATATATATATATATATATATATATATATATATATATATATATATATTACTATTTCTTAATTTCTGAGATTGCAGTTTTCGTCTTTACTTTCATGGGAATGCAGGAATTTTAAATAATTAGTAATACCAAATTCCTAAAATATATAGAATTTGAAGAAAAAAAATTCTAATGCCTTGCAGGAAACCCATTAAAGTTATGGATTCACTAGTAAACATGCCAAATGTAAGCTCACACCTTCGCCAAGTGCTCAATGACACATTCATTTGTCAACTGAAAGCAGAAAAAAAAACAATAGTGTTTCTAAGCCTTTCCCACTGTATCTAAAAGAAATAATAAGAAATGATCCTATTTCTTGCATCCATCTCCTCTCTCCCCTTGTCACAACTCCCTCTGCTGCTATTACCAACTGTCATTTTTGGAATTTGCCTTATATTACACAGCAAGCGTGGTTGTCAAAATAGATTCACTCCTGCGTAAAAATACAGAATTTTGCAGATAGTCTGCATCTGCAAGTGTTATTGAGTAAATACAATGTAACAATGTATAATTTCACTGTAAAATTACATTTGTAGATGGTCTGCAAGTGTAATTTCATAAATACACTGTAACAATGTATCATTTCATTGAATGTACTATTTCATTCATATGTAGATCAAAGGTGTGACCCACATAAGTTTTTTTTTTTGTTTATAAAATGTATGTCAGTGTAACCCCTTATTAATCTTTAGTTAACCCTAAGCAGCCCTAATTATTTACTCCTTTGTCCCCCGCTTAGTTTATATTTTTCCATAGTTACATAATTACATAGTTAGTCAGGTTGAAAAAGACACAAGTCCATTTAATTCACCCATAAAAAAAAAAAAATAAAAAAAAATAAATCATATAATCCCATATACCCAATCCTACACCCACAGTTGATCCAAAGGAAGACAACCCCCCCCCCCCCGAAAAGCATGATCCAATTTGCTACAGCAGGGGAAAAAAATCCTTCCTGATCCCCCAAGAGGCAATCGGATTTCCCCTGGATCAACCTTACCTATAAATGTTCGTATTTTTATATTGTTTTTATTTTTTTCTTCTTTTTTTTTCCATTAACCGCTTGCCGACCGTCCGCCGCAGTTATACTGCGGCAGAATGGCACAGGCAGGCTAATCGCCATCATGGTACGTCAGTACCATAGACGGCCACTAGGGGGCGCATGCGCACCCCCTGCTCGCTCACAGAGCCGATGCGAGTGCCCGGCAGTCTCGATCGCCGCCAGGCTCCCGCGATCGCTCGGGCACACGGAGAACCGGGAGCTGTGTGTGTAAACACACAGTTTCCGGTTCTCTGAGGGGAGAACTGACAGATCCTCTGTTCATACAGAGTATGAACAGGCGATTTGTTAGTTTCCCTGCACAGTCCACATCCCCCTTCAGTTAGAACACTTCCTAGGACACACATTAACCCTTTCACTGCCCCCTAGTGTTAACCCCCTTCACTGCCAGTGACATTTTTACAGTAATCAATGCTTTTTTAATCGCAATGATCGCTGTATTAATGCCAATGTGTCAAAATTGTCCGACGTGTCCGCCATAATGTCGCAGTCATGATAAAAATCGCTGATCGCCGCCATTACTAGTAAAAAAAATAATTATTAATAAAAATGCCATAAAACTATCTCCTGTTTTGTAGACGCTATAACCTTTGTGCAAACAAATCAATATACGCTTATTGCTATTTTTTTACCAAAAATATGTAGAAGAATACGTATCGGCCTAAACTGAGGAAAAAAAAATATTTTTTATATATTTTTGGGGATATTTATTATAGCAAAAAGTAAATAATATTGCGTTTTTTTCAAAATTGTCGCTCTTTTTTTGTTTATAGCGCAAAAAATAAAAACCGCAGAGGTGATCAAATACCACCAAAAGAAAGCTCTATTTGTGGGAAAAAAAGGACGTAAATTTTGTTTGGGAGCCATGTCGCACGACCGTGCAATTTTCAAAACGACACAGTGCCGAATCACAAAAAGTGCTCTAGTCTTTGGCCAGCCAAATGGTCTGGGGCTGAAGCGGTTAATATTCTTTTTTTTTTTTACATTCATTTTGTTTGTTAATTTTTTTGGGGTCACATAAGAAAATGAGCAAAACTGAAAAAAAAAAAGTCTTATGTTACAAGAGAAAATAACTGTGCCATAAAACTGAAACATCATTTTAGTGTTATTTTACCCAGGGCAAATTATAGAATTAAATGTATTTTTTTTTAATTACTGTACAACAAAACTTTTTTTTTTACTAGCACTAATCAAGACAAAAAATAATGCATGTTTTATAATTTTGTAATTTCATCTATAGATTTCATTTAAAGGAAAATCATTTTTTTGCAAAACAATGTTGCCACAGGGGAACGTAGCCCCCCCCAAGAAAAGCAAAAAAACTGTATGTATTATTTTTTATCCTAAGTCAGGACAACGTTACAGCCTATCAATCATTGTCATAGTGGAAATAGACACATGTTTCTGGTCTATTTACCATGTTTTAAAATGGAAACATCATTTTAGTGTGTTTGGACATGGGACAAATTATAGAATAAAATGTATACTTTTTATTTAGAAACAAATGCAATTTTTGAATTTACGTCATTTTTGCAAAACAACATTGCCAAAGGCGAGCCTATAACCAGTAGCCCAGACCTAACAACCCCCCCCCCCCCCCCCCGCCCACAAAATTAAAACAAAAATGTATTATTTGTTGTCCAAAGTAGGGACAAAGTTACGGCTCACAGTGGAAATGTAAAAAAATGTTTCTTGTCCATTTTCCATGTTTTTAAATGGTAACATCATTTTAGCTTATTTTGCCATGAGACAAATTATAGAATAAAAGTTTTTACCATTAAACTTCTTTAACCCCTTGCCTACTTGGCACTTTCACCCCCTTCCTGCCCATGCTAATTTTCAGCTTTCAGCGTTGTCACAATTTGAATGACAATTGCGCGTCATGCAACGCTGTACCCATATGAAATTTTTATCATTTTTATCACACAAATAGAGCTTTCTTTTGGTAGTTTTTAATCACTAGTGGGTTTTTTATTTTTTGCTAAACAAATGAAAGAAGACCGAAAAAAAAACAAAAACGCTTTTCATAGTTTGTTATAAAATTTTGCAAAAGGTAATTTTTCTCCTTCACTGATGTGCACTGATGAGGTGGCACTGGTTGGCACCGATGAGAAGGCACTAATGGGCACTTATAGGTGGCACTGATAGGCAGAACTGATGGGCACTGATGACACTGATGGCCACTGAGAGGTGGCACTGAAGGGCACTGGTAGGTGGCATTGATGGGCAGCACTGGTAGGTGACACTGATGAGAAGGCACTGATAGGCAGCACTGATGAGCACCGATTGGCAGCACTGATAGGTAACACTGATGAGGAGGCACTGATAGGCAACACTGATGAGCATTGATTGGCAGCACTGGTGGGCACTAATTGGCAGCACTGGTGGGCACTGTTGGGATTACACTGATAATCAGGACACTTATAATCAGTGCCCTGATGATCGGTGTAGATGTTCCTTTCTCACAATCTGTTTTTTGGCTCGCTCCTCCTCTCCTCGCGCTGTCAGCATGAGGAAAGGAATGCTGATAACTGGCTTGTGTTTACACCATGATCAGCTGTCATTGGACGCATTCACAGTGGCCCTTTACCCTGATATGTGATCATCCTTGTCCGAAGGACACAGCGATCATAGATCCCTGCCAATTCACGCCGCAGGAAGGTGCACAGGCAGCGTGATCACAGGTGGATGCCCATGGACGCCCTTCCGGTAGGGTAAGACTACGCCTATGCCGTTTTTCAACTATAGCATGGACGGAAAGTGGTTAAAAAAAAATCTAGCACTGGTCAACACAAAAAATACATTTTTCTTTTAATTTTTATGTATGTAATGTTGTCTATTCCATAAAAAATAAAATAATCCCCCCCCCCAAAGAAAAAAAGTATTATTATTTGTTATGTTAAGTAAGGTCAACGTTTTTAAAATTATTTAAAGTTTATATTTCAATAAACAGACCGATAGTGAAAAATGTAAAGATGTTTCTGGTCCATTTAAAATTTTTTAAAATGGGAACATTGTTTTGGTGTAATTTTACATGGGGAAAAAACGTGAAGAATAAAATGTATACCAGGTATTAACAAAGTTACTTTTTTTTTAAAAAACTAGCACCGATCAAATCAGAAATTATCTCTTGTGACTTTAACAAAATGAATTCTGATTGTATCAATTTGTACAAATTAGTATTTAGGATTTAATAGCTGCTTAAAAAATATAAGCACTATATGAAAATTTATAACTTTTAAGGATTGTTTCCTCATATATCAAAAGCTATAGCTTACCTTTCCCATGTTTGGGTGGATGTTGGACGTTTTCTCGCTCAGGCCACAATCTATGAGCTGCAGTTGGTTCGGGAAAAGCTCTCCTTTATATACATCCTCTTTGCATACATTGAAAGTAACGCTGACTTTTCTTTTTTCACCCAGTAAGCAGAATGTACAGCTGATTTTTCAGTTCATTTTAGTATTATGTAAAGGTCACATTGTACTGCATTGTATGCGCTCATTGTCTCTACTTGCACCTGCATTTCAAAGCTTTATCTAAACAACTATGTGGAACAAATTTTACTCTGTCTGTCAGGACTTTTTTTTTCTGGAACCGAAAAGTCTGTTTCTATTTTCTAGTTAATACTGATGTAAGGATTGCAGAATATGTCATCACAAAAAAAAAAATCAAAATCATAATTCTATTACACAATCATCATATAAAGAAAAAGATTTTCTCAAAGTCTTTTGCAAAGCCCGTCTTTCTTACGAAAATACATTTTAGTCTTTTTATAGATGGTGACTAGGGATGAGCTGAACACCCCCCGGTTCGGTTCGCAGCAGAACATGCGAACATGCAAAAAGTTGTTCGAACACACAAACACTGTTAAAGTCTATGGGACACAAACATGAAAAATCAAAAGTGCTAATTTTAAAGGCTTATATGCAAGTTATTGCCATAAAAAGGGTTTGGGGACCCGGGTCCTGCCCCAGAGGACATGGATCAATGCAAAAGAAAGTTTTAAAAACGGTTGTTTATTCGGGAGCAGTGATTTTAAGAATGCCTAAAGTGAAAAACTAAAAATGAAATATTCCTTTAAATATCGTGCCCGGTGGGGTGTCCATAGTATGCCTGTAAAGTTGCGCAGTTTTCCCATTTTTAGAACAATACCACAGCAAAATTACATTTCTAAAGGAAAAAAGTCATTCAACACTGCTTGCGGCTGTAATGTATTGTCGGGTCCCAGCAAAATAGATGAAAATCATTGAGAAAAATGGCATGAGTCGCCCCCCTCCCCCGCCCCCAGCCCATTTCAAGGCTCTTAGGGTCTGGTATGGATATTAAGGGAAACCCCGCACCCAAATTTAAAAAAAATGGCATGGGGTGGCCCCAGGCATTATATACTCTGAACAGAAGTATATATATTATACGGCCTGTCCTATATACCTATATACTGTCCTATTGGGCCTTACGTGTTGGTGGTGCCAGAAGACTGTAATCCCTGACAGTTACTCTTGTTGGGCGCAGGAACAGGCTCTGCTGTTAAATATTGTTTTAAAAATTTTAATTACATGCCCCTGTTAAACAGGGGCAGAAAAATTGGGCCTTTGGTGGTAGTGGTGGTGCTGGTGCCACAACACTGTAAGCCCTCACAGTTACTCTTGGTGGTCGCAGGAACAGGCCCTGCTGTGAAATGTTAGATCAAGAATTGTAATTACATGCCCCTGTTAAACAGGGGCAGAAAAAATGGTCCTTTGGTGGTGCCACAACACTGTAACCCCTCACAGTTACTCTTGTTGGGTGCGGGAATGGGCCCTGCTGTTAAATATTATATCAAAAATTGTAATGACATGCCCCTGTTAAATGACATGCCCCTGGCAGAAAATTGTGTCTTTGGTAGTGGTGGTGGTGGTGCCACAACGCTATAAGCCCTCACAGTTACTCTTGGTGGGCGCAGGAACGGGCCCTGCTGTGAAATATTAGATCAAGAATTGTAATTACATGTCCCTGTTAAACAGGGGCAGAAAAATTGGGCCTTTGGTGGTGGTGGTGGTGGTGGTGCCACAACACTGTAAGCCCTCACAGTTACTCTTGGTTGGTACAGGAATGGGCCATGCTGTGAAATATTTGACCAAAAATTGTAATTACAATACAGTGCAGCTGTAGTGCAGTTGCTACTGCTTTTCTGGTGGTGTACACAGTAGACAATACAGTGCAGCTGTAGTGCAGTTGCTACTACACTTCTGGTGGTGTACACAGTACACAATACAGTGTAGTGTGGTGTTGCAAAACAAAATATACACCATGTCCGGAAGGCCACCAAGGAGAGGCAGATGCTCACAGGCCACTAAAAGAGGGCAAGCAGCCTCTGTGTCTACAGCCAACAGTGCTGGTCGTGGACATGGTGTATCCTCTGCAGATGGCTTGTCCTTTTTTTCTGCTTCTGGCCATGTTATTGAGCAAGAACATACAGAAGAGTTGGTGGAGTGGATAACAAAGCCATCCTCATCCTCTGTTACCCAGGCTCAGAGTAGTTTGCCTTTCAACGCAGCTGTCAAAGCAGCCTATTCCACTGGCTCCTTGTCCACAGTCACTTCTTCCATAGCCCCACCACCATGCATGAAGGAGTCCCCAGAATTATTCGACCACAGTGGTGGGTACATGCTGCTGGAGGATGCGCAGCAATTTGAAGGCTCCGATGTTGGTTTCCAGGTTGAGGAAGGGAATAACGTGAGCCTAGAGAGAGGGGGTGCCCAAAAAGGACAAGAAACTGTCAGTCATGTTTCCCCAGCTGCCGCATAATGCCAAGTTTGCTCGAGTGATGAGGAGGGAGAGGATGATGAGGTCACGGACTGTACTTGGGTGCCTGAGAGAAGAGAGGAGGAGGGGGCACAACTCCAATGAGGCAGGATGTCCTCTAGGGGGCAGCTTAAAGGCAGCCACCCTACTGCATCACCCCGCAGAGCTCCGCAGGTGCAGGGTGTTACTGACTCCCGGCTGATTTTGAAAAGTTCCTTTTCAAAAAAGTGGGCCTTTTTTGACACGTGTGAAGCAGATCGCACCGTTGCTGTTTGCAACATATGTCTGAAGCGGATCAAGCATGGCCAGAACAGCAGCCGCTTGGGCACCACATGCTTGACCAGACATATGACGACCTGCCATGCAGTCCGTTGGCAACAACGCTTGAATGACCAACATCAAAGAAAAAGGCGGACTTGCTCCTCATCTGGGATCTCCAACCCCACTATACCTCCAGTCCTCTCAAAAACCTGCACTGAGAGGAATGAAGGTATAGCAATAGGTGTCCCAAGTACTTGCAGCCAATCTGCTATCAGTACACCACCATATGATTTTAGCAGGCAAATTTCCCTACCCCAGTTGCTAAACCGTAAAAAGAAATTCGGTCCCAGCCATCCACATGCTCAACATCTGAATGCTAGCTTGGCCAAATTGGAAGCACTGCAACTGCTGCCTTTTCAGCTGATAGACTCCGCCCTCTTTTGTGAATTTGTGGAATGTGCTGTACCTCAGTGGCAGGTTCCAAAACGCCATTTCTTTTCACGGAAGGCTATTCTGGCTCTCTACCGGTATGTGGAGGGCAATGTTTTGGCCTCGTTGGACAGGGGTGGTCAGCAGTAAGGTGCATATTACAGCTGACTCATGGTCTAGCAGGCATGGGTAGCATGGGCAGGGATGTTACCCTTAATTCACGGTGCACTGGGTAACTCTGCTGGCAGCTGGGAAGGATGTAGGACAGGGTTCAGTATTGTTGGAGCTTGTTCCGCCACCACGTCTCCAAAATGCTAGTGGTAATTCTGCCATAGCTCTCTCCTCCACCCCATCCTCTTCTTCCTCTATGGCATATTCTGCAGATTTGTTCCCTGAACCAGCAGTGCTCCATAAGCATTCAAGGGCCTACGCAAGCATTCAGTCAAAAAGATGCCATGTGGTGCTTGAGTTGGTCTGCTTAGGGTACAGGAGCCACAGTGGGGCAGAGATTCTGTCAGCTCTGCAGGGGCAGGCTCAGAGGTGGTTGACGCCATACCAGTTTCAGCCAGGAATGGTTGTATGCGACAATGGCACCAAACTTCTCTCCGCCCTCCGACAGGGATTCTTGACCCATGTCCCATGTTTGGCACATGTCCTGAATTTGGGGGTGCAGTGGTTCTTGAGCAGGTACTCAGGCTTACAGAATCTCCTGAGGCAGGCCAGAAAAGTCTGTGGTCATTTCTGCCGGTCATACAATGCCAGTGCTCGGCTGGCTGACATTTAAAGGGAATGCAACCTGCCCACCAACCACCTCATTTGTGACATGCCCACCAGGTGGAACTCAACGTTGGCAATGCTGCAGCGGCTGCACACGCAGCAGAGGGCCATCAATGAGTTTCTGTGTGAGTATGGCACCAGGACAGGGTCAGGGGAGCTTGGCTTCTTTTTGTCACGCCAATGGGTACTGATCAAGGATGCATACACTGTCCTGTCACCATTCGAGGAGGCCACAAGGATATTGAGCAGCTATAATGCATGCATCAGTGACACTGTCCCTCTCATATTCCTGTTGGAGCACACACTTCATGGGATCATGGACAGGGCACTTGAGGCAGAACAGCGGGCAGCGGGCTTCCTTACCTCTCAAGGCCCCTTTTATCCAGATAGTATTCCTGCTGGCCCACCAAACACACAGGAAGAAGAGGAGGAGGAGGAGGATTGTGTCAGCATGGACGTGAAAGATAACACTTAGCAGCAGTCTTCAAGGGATGGTTTTCAGTCCGCAGAAACCCAAGGAGTTGTACATGACTGGGAGGAGGTTGTTATGGATCATGTGATCCTTAGTGACCCAAAGGACTCAGAATCGAATGCCTCTGCAAACTTACGCTGCATGGCCTCCCTGATTCTGCAAAGCCTGCGAAAAGACCTTAGGATTCGTGGTATCAAGGAGAGGGATCATTACTGGTTGGCAACCCTTTTTGATCCACGTTACAAGGGTAAGGTTGCAGAACTCATCCTGCCTTTGCAGAGGGAGCAGAGGATGAAACATCTTCAGGAGGCCTTGAAGAAAGATTTGTGCAACGCATTTCCAGACCCTGGGAGGTTACAATTTCCTGGTGCTGGACAACGTGTTGCTGAGGCTTCGTTCAGTCAGAGGAAGAGCGGTGGAGAAGGTCTGATCGGTTCAAGCAACCATCGCCAGCATCAGCATTACATGGCTCAGGAATATTTAGGGGCAAGAGCAGACTTGGAGACCTTTCCAACAGAGCATCCACTGGGTTACTGGGTCTTGAGGATGGACCACTGGACAGAACTTGCTCAATATGCAATTGAGCTACTGGCCGGTCCTGCATCCTGCGTTCTTTCTGAACACACATTCAGTGCTGCTGGAGGGTTTATAATGGATCGTAGAGTGCGCCTGTCCACAGACTCCGTTGATAGGCTCACATTCATAAAAATGAATCAGTCTTGGATCAGCAGCTATCAAGCACCTGATGCTGATGTAAGTATTTGATTTTTCTATGGATGTGGGATCCCTTGAAGACTGCCTATGCTGAGTGACTATCCTATTCCTCCTCAATCTTGATGATGCTAGCTTCCAACAATATTTTTGGTTTAGGGCACCACCACCACTGCCTAAGGCCCAATTTTTCTGTCCCTGTTTAACAGGGGCATGTAATTACAATTTTTGATCTAATATTTCACAGCAGGGCCCATTCATGTGTCCAACAAGAGTATCTGTGAGGGATTACAGTGTTGTGGCACCACCACCACCAAAGGTCCAATCTGCAGAGGATGCACCATGTCCATGACCAGCACTGTTGACTGTAGACACAGAGGCTGCTTGCCCTCTTTTAGTGGCCTATGAGCGTCTGCCTCTCCTTGGTGGCCTTCAGGACATGATGCATGTTTTGTTTTGCAACACCACACTACACTGTATAAGATACTGTGTACACCACCAGAAAAGTAGTAGCAACTGTACTACAGCTGCACTGTATTGTGTACTGTGTACACCACCAGAAAAGTAGTAGCAACTGCACTATGGCTGCACTGTATTGTGTAATGTGTACACCACCAGAAGTGTAGTAGAAACAGTACACCATGGAATGCACTGTAGATATAGGCTACACTGGATGCAGAGTAAATATATATATATATATATATATATATATATATATATACACTAGACTGTATATATATATATATATATATATATATATATATATATATATATATATATATACTGCCTGAAGTATATTAGAAATAGTACACCACAGAATGAACTGAATTAAACTGCCACTAACTGAATAACCTGCTTGCTTATTCTAAACCACGCTATCTCTCCGTCCTCGCCAACAATACTACACAGGGCTGCCCTATAGGCAGCCTTATATAGTGTGGGGTGTGGACTTAGTCCCCCTAATCCATGATTGGCCAAAGGCACCCTGCCTTTGGTCAATTATGGCTCTCTTAGCAAATGGCGCTGGGAAAGGCCAAAGCATGCAGGTCAGGTGCATGCTTTGGCCAAACATCATACAGCAATGCACTGCGATCTCGCAGTGCATTATGGGGTATTCCGCGGCACTTGAAATTTACTGCGAACGCCCCATAATGTTCATTCTTCGGTGAATGGGTGAACACCCAATGTTCGAGTCAAACTAATGTATGCTGTTGCCATCTTTAGTATTTTAAAAAAGACACTAAAATGTATGTTCTTATTGATGCTAATAGCCTGCTCAAGCTCTATGAAATTGTGGTCTGTTCCTGGTGCATCTTCATGGCAGCATACAGATGCCCACCCAAACACCCAAATGGTGAGAGTTACAGAGAATGCTTTGAGCCGGGTCTGTCTTTGATTTATAGTCAACCAGTCCTATCAGGTTGTGGGGCCGGAGTCACAACCCATTGTATGCTGCCATGAAGATGCACTAGGAAAGGAAAATTACAGAAAGGTGAGTATACAATTTTACATTTTCTAGCTGTGGTTCAAACCTATAGGCTATTTTCATTGCTGGTGCCCCAAGAAGACACAATTTTTTCCAAATTCTAAATACCTGCTCAATCTCTCAGAAATTGAGATTTGTTCAAAAAGGCTTTCTAGCTGTGTTGCAAACCAGTATGCTGTTGCCATCTTTAGTATTTTAAAAAAGACACTAAAATGTATTTTCTTATGGATGCTAAATGCCTGCTCAAGCTCTATGAAATTGTGGTCTGTTCAAAAAGGATGTGATGCAAACTAGTATGCCATTTCCATCAAATTAACCCCTTCCCACCGAGCGTACGCAGTTGTGCGTACTCGGCTTTCCGGGGTTATACCGGGATGATGCCCGCAGCTGCAGGCATCATCCCAGTACCGTTGTTTACAGTGGGCGATCGGCTATCCTAGTATAACAACCGATGCAGCTAAAAGACGTCCCCCCCTCCCGCCGCCTCCCGCCGCTCTTACCGGCCTCCCGTGCCATCGGGAGGCCCGGTGACCAATTGGATGTCTCCGGCGGCTGGGGGCGGGCTGGAACAAAGCCATGGGTGGCTTTGTTCCAGCCTTCTAATTGTAAACGCAGAAGCGACGTCATGACGTCACTTCCCGTTTACTCGGCTGCCAATGGCGCCAGTTTTAAAAAAATACACAGTATTCAGAATCGCCGTTTTCGGCGGTCTGAATACTTTGAAGTGTAAAGGAGGGATCGGGGGTCTTTTAGACCCCCGATCCCTCCATAAAGAGTACCTGTCACCACCTATTACTGTCACAAGTGATGTTTACATTCCTTGTGACAGCAATAAAAGTCATCAAAAAAAAATTTTTTAAACATAATTTATAAAAATAAAAATAAGAAAATAAATAAGAATTTTTTTTTATTAAAGCGCCCCCGTCCCCGCGAGCTCGCGCAGCAAAGAAAACGTATACGGAAGTCGCGCCCGCATATGTAAACTGTGTTCAAATCACACATGTTAGGTATTGCCGCGATCGTCAGAGCGAGAGCAATAATTCTAGCACTAGACCTCCTCTGTAACTCTAACCTGGTAACCGTAAAAAATGTTTTAAAGAGTCGCCTATGGAAATTCATAGGTACCGTAGGTAGTCGCCATTCCATGAGTGCGTGCAATTATAAAGCATTACATGTTTGGTATCTATTTACTCGGCGTAACATCATCTTTCACATTATACAAAAAAATTGGGGTAACTTTACTGTTTGGATTTTTTAAAATTCATGAAAGTGTCCCTTTTCCCAAAAATTTGCGTTTAAAACACTGCTGCACAAATACCGTGTGATATAAAATATTGCAACAATCTCCATTTTATTCTCTAGATTCTCTGCTAAAATATATATATATATATATAATGTTTGGGGGTTCTAAGTAATTTTCTAGCAAAAAATACGGATTTTAACTTGTAAACACCAAATTTCAAAAATAGGCTTAGTCATGAAAGGGTTAAGAAGCTAAATGCCTCCTCAAGCTCTCAGAAACTCCAGCCTTTCCAAACAAGCTTTATAGCTATGGTGCAAACCTCTATGCTATTTCTATCCTCAAAGTTCAAAAAATGCACTGTAATATGTATTTTTTTTATAGGTGCTAAATGCCTGCTCAATCTTTCAGACTGAGAAATTTCAGCTTGTCCAAAAAGGCTTTCTATCTGTGGTACAAACCCGTATGCTATTTCCATCACTGGTGTAAAAAAAAGTATTTTTTTTGAGGTGCTAAATAATATTTCCATTCTCAGTGTGCAGAAAAAGGCAATAATATTTATTTTTTTCTAGATGCTAAATAGCTGCTTAATCTATCAGAAATTGCAACCTGCCCAAGCAGGCATTTTAGCGAAATGCAAACTAGTATGTAATTGGGGTAAAAAAAGACTCTTTTTTTTTATGGCTTATAAATGCCTGTTCAATTGCTCATGAATTGCAAGCTACCCATGCAGGCTTAATAGCTGTGTTGCAAAAGCGTCCCATTTTTTACATCTTTTGTTTTCCCAAGAGAGATACATTTCTAGGTACAAGCTGATTTCTCGCTCTCCTTCCAAAATGTTATGCCTATACGAGAAAGGGTTAAAAGGTGTCCTTCAAAACTGTTCCATTTTTCAGTCTTCGGAGTTAGAAATACAGTGCCTTGAAAAAGTATTCATACCCCTTGAAATTTTCCACATTTTGTCATGTTACAACCAAAAATGTAAATGTATTTTATTGGGATTTTATGTGATAGACCAACACAAAGTGGCACATAATTGTGAAGTGAAATTAATATATGCAAAGTATGGCGGTCATTTGTATTCAGCCCCCTTTACTCTGATACCCCTAACTAAAATCTAGTGGAACCATTTGCCTTCAGAAGTCACCTAATAAGTAAATAGAGTCCACCTGTGTGTAATTTAATCTCAGTATAAATACAGCTGTTCTTTGAAGCCCTCAAAGGTTTGTTAGAGAACCTTAGTGAACAAACAGCACCATAAAGCCCAAGGAACACACCAGACAGGTCAGGGATAAAGTTGTGGAGAAGTATAAAGTAGGGTTAGGTTATAAAAAAATATCCCAAGCTTTGAACATCTGACAGAGCGCTGTTCAATCCATCATCTGAAAATGGAAAGAGTATGGCACAACTGCAAACCTACCAAGACATGGCCATCCACCTAAACTGACAGGCTGGGCAAGGAGAGCATTAATTAAATAAGCGGTCAAGAGGTCCATGGTAACTCTGGAGGAGCTGCAGAGATCCACAGCTCAGGTGGGAGACTCTGTCCACAGGACAACTATTATGCCGCGTACACACGGTCGGACTTTCTATCCTACTTGGTCCGGCACACTTTCCGACGGACTTTGTCCGCCAGGTGCGCCGGACTTTAAAACGGACGGACTTGCCCACACACGACCGGACTTTCCGGTGGGCTAAGTCCGCCCGTCTTTCCGATGGACTTTCGCCGGAGTTACGGCGGACTTTCAGAATGAACGGACTTGCCCACACACGGACAAGTCCGTTCATTTTGAATGTGACTCAGGTGTGACGGGACTAGAAAAGGAAGTCAATCTTGCTGCTTTTATCGGCGAGATTGACACCTTGCGAGCCCCGTCGCGGGGCATACCAGGCCCTTAGGTCTGGTATGGATTATAAAGGGAACCCCCTACGCCGAAAAAACGGCGTGGGGTCCCCCCTAAAATCCATACCAGACCCCGATCCGAGCACGCAGCCTGGCCGGTCAGGAAAGGGGGTGGGGACGAGCGAGCGCCCCCCCCTCTCCTGAACCGTACCAGGCCGCATGCCCTCAACATGGGGGGTGGGTGCTTTGGGGGAGGGGGGCGCCCTGCGGGGCCCCCCACCCCAAAGCACCTTGTCCCCATGTTGATGAGGACAAGGGCCTCTTCCCAACAACCCTGGCCGTTGGTTGTCGGGGTCTGCGGGCGGGGGCTTATCGGAATCTGGGAGCCCCTTTAATAAGGGGGCCCCCAGATCCCGGCCCCCCACCCTATGTGAATGAGTATGGGGTACATGGTACCCCTACCCATTCACCTAGGGAAAAAGTGTAAGTAATAAAACACACTACACAGGTTTTTAAAATAGTTTATTAAACAGCTCCGGGGGGGGGATCTTCCTCCGGCTTCGGGGGTCCCTCCGCTTCATCTTCTCCCGGCGTCCGGTTGGTTCTTCTCCCGGTGTTCCAGTTCTTCGGCCGGCTCCTCTGCTGTCTTCAGGTAGCTCTCTTGCCAGCAGAGGTCCGGACTCCTGGGCTTCTGGGCTTCTGGGCTTCTGGGCTTCTTCTCTTCTCTTCTCTTCTCTTCTCTTCTCCAGATGTTGACACGATGCTCTCTCCGGCTGGACTGCTCTCCGAGGGCTGCGTTGTGACTTATATAGGCGGAGACCCCGCCCCCTTTTGATGTCACAGTCCCTGGGCATGCTGGGACTGTGACGTTTTAGGGGGCGTGGTCAACATCACCCAGTGACCACGCCCCCTAAAACGTCACAGTCCCAGCATGCCCAGGGACTGTGACATCAAAAGGGGGCGGGGTCTCCGCCTATATAAGTCACAACGCAGCCCTCGGAGAGCAGTCCAGCCGGAGAGAGCGTCGTGTCAACATCTGGAGAAGAGAAGAGAAGAGAAGAAGCCCAGAAGCCCAGGAGTCCGGACCTCTGCTGGCAAGAGAGCTACCTGAAGACAGCAGAGGAGCCGGCCGAAGAACTGGAACACCGGGAGAAGAACCAACCGGACGCCGGGAGAAGATGAAGCAGAGGGACCCCCGAAGCCGGAGGAAGATCCCCCCCCCGGAGCTGTTTAATAAACTATTTTAAAAACCTGTGTAGTGTGTTTTATTACTTACACTTTTTCCCTAGGTGAATGGGTAGGGGTACCATGTACCCCATACTCATTCACATAGGGTGGGGGGCCGGGATCTGGGGGCCCCCTTATTAAAGGGGCTCCCAGATTCCGATAAGCCCCCGCCCGCAGACCCCGACAACCAACGGCCAGGGTTGTCGGGAAGAGGCCCTTGTCCTCATCAACATGGGGACAAGGTGCTTTGGGGTGGGGGGCCCCGCAGGGCGCCCCCCTCCCCCAAAGCACCCACCCCCAATGTTAAGGGCATGCGGCCTGGTACGGTTCAGGAGGGGGGGGCGCTCGCTCGTCCCCACCCCCTTTCCTGACCGGCCAGGCTGCGTGCTCGGATCAGGGTCTGGTATGGATTTTAGGGGGGACCCCACGCCGTTTTTTCGGCGTAGGGGGTTCCCTTTATAATCCATACCAGACCTAATGCCGCATACACACGAGCGGACATTACGGCGGACTTTGCCCGGCGGACTTTTCGATGTACTTTCCGACGGACTTTCTGAATGAACGGACTTGCCTACACACAATCCACCAAAGTCCGTCGAATTCGTACGTGATGACGTACGACCGGACTAAAACAAGGAAGTTCATAGCCAGTAGCCAATAGCTGCCCTAGCATGGCTTTTTGTCCGTCGAACTAGCATACAGACGGCGGACTTTTCGACCGGACTCGATTTCAACGGATAAATTTTAAACAAGTTTCAAATCTAAGTCCGTCCAACTTTTGAGAAAACAAAGTCCGCTGGAGCCCACACACATCGAATTGTCCGACGAAATCCAGTCCGCCGGGCAAAGTCCGCCGTAATGTCCGCTCGTGTGTACGCGGCATTAGGGCCTGGTATGCCCCGCGCTCGCCGCAATAGGAAAATGTGTTTTTCCTATTGCAGCGAGCGCGAGATGCAATACCCTGCCCTCGTGTCGTATCTGGTCCGTCGGACCAGCATACACACGAGCGGGCTTTCCGTCGGACCAGCACACACACGAGCGGACTTTCCGCCCGAAACTGAGTCCGGCGGAAAGATTTAAAACTTTCTTCAAATCTAGGTCCGGCGGGCTTTTGGGAAAAAGTCCGCCGGAAAAGTCCGCCGGCGCCTACACACGGGCGGATTGGCCGGCACACTCTGGTCCGCCGGACTAAGTATGCCGGAAAGTCCGACCGTGTGTACGCGGCATTAGTCGTGCACTCCACAAATCTGGCCTTTATGGAAGAGTGACAAGAAGAAAGCCACTGCTGAAAGAAAGCCATAAGAAGTCCGTTTGCAGTTTGCAAGAAGCCATGTAGGGAGCACAGCAAACATGTGGAAGAAGGTGCTCTGGTCAAATGAGATCAAAATGGAAAATTTGGGTCTAAAAGCAAAACGCTATGTGTGGCGGAAAACTAACACCGCACATCACCCTGAACACACCATCCCCACCATAAAACATGGTGGTGGAGGCATCATGTTGTGGGGATGCTTTTCATCAGCAGGGACAGGGAAGCTGGTCAGAGTTGATGGTAAGATGGATGGAGCCAAATACAGGGCAATCTTAGAAGAAAATCTGTTAATGTCTGCAAAAGACTTGAGACTGGGGTGGAGGTTCACCTTCCAGCAGGACAACGACCCTAAACTTACAGCCAGAGCTACTGTACAATGGAATGGTTTAGATCAAAGCATATTCATGTGTTAGAATGTCCCAGTCACAATCCAGCCCTGAATCCAAATGAGAATCTGTGGCAAGACTTGAAAATTGCTGTTCACAGACGCTCTCCATCCAATCTGACAGAGTTTGAGCTATTTTGCAAAAAAGAATGGGCAAAAATGTCACTCTCTAGATGTGAAAAGTTGGTAGAGACATCCCCAAAAAGACTTGCAGCTGTAATTGCAGCGAAAGGTGGTTCTACAAAGTATTGACTCAGGGGGGCTGAATACAAATGCACCCCACACTTTTCACATATTTATATATGTGAGTTGGTCTATCACATAAAATTCCAATAAAATTAATTTACATTTTTGGTTGTAACATGACAAAATGTGGAAAATTTCAAGGGGTATGAATACTTTTTCAAGGCACTGTATAACTCTAAATGTTCCTTTTTTACATGTAATCTGCCAGCTCACTCCCTCTGAAATAGTAGAATGACAAAAAAGCTCCAAAATGGCTCCATGATGTGTTTACAATTGTTTAGGTATACAATCTGAGAAAAAAGACTTTGTGATTGGTTTATCCCAGTTAGGGATGAGCCGAACTCCCCCCGGTTCGGTTCGCAACAGAACATGCTAACAGGCAAAAAATTAGTTCGAACACGCGAACACCGTTAAAGTCTATGGGACACGAATATGAAAAATCAAAAGTGCTCATTTTAAAGGCTTATATGCAAGTTATTGTCATAAAAAGTGTTTGGGGACCCGGGTCCTGCCCCAGGGGACATGTATCAATGCAAAAAAAAGCTTTAAAAACGGACGTTTTTTGGGAGTAGTGATTTTAATAATGCTTAAAGTGAAACAATAAAAGTGAAATATTCCTTTAAATTTCGTACCTGGGGGGTGTCTATAGTATGCTTGTAAAGTGGCGCATATTTCCTGTGTTTAGAATAGTCCCTGTACAAAATGACATTTCTGAAGGAAAAAAAGTCATTTAAAAGTACTGTAATGAATTGTCGGTCCCGGCAATACAGATAAAAGAAATCATTGAAAAAAATGGCGTGGGATCCCCCCCAGTCCATTACCAGGCCCTTTGGGTCTGGTATGAATATTAAGGGGAACCCAGAACCAAAATAAAAAAAAATTGTGTGGGGGTCCCCCCAAATTCCATACCAGGCCCTTCAGGTCTGGTATGAATATTAAGGGGAACCCCGCTCCAAAATTTAAAAAAAATCCTGTGGAAGTCCCCCTCAAAATCCATACCAGAACCTTTAGGTCTGGTATGGATTTTAAGGGGAACCCCGCACCAAAATTTAAAAAAAATTGCGTGGGGGTCCCCCTTAAAAATCCATACCAGACCCTTATCCAAGCACGCAACCTGGCAGGCCACAGGAAAAGAGGGGGGGACAGGAGAGCCCCCCTCCTGAACCGTACCAGGCCACATGCCCTCAACATGGGGAGGGTGCTTTGGGGTAGCCCCCAAAGCACCTTGTCCCCATGTTGATGGGGACAAGGGCCTCATCCCCACAATCCTTCCCCGGTGGTTGTGGGAGTCTGCGGGTGGGGGTTTATCAGAATCTGGAAGCCCCCTTTAACAAGGGGACCCCTACCATTTCACAAAAAAAGTGTCAAAATGGTACAAATGACAAGACACGGCTTGGGAGAAGTCCTTTATTAAAAAATAAAAAAAATAAAAATGTCCCACAAAGTCTATTCATCTTCTCTCGCTCCTCCAACGGACCGAAAAAGAAAAAAAAAAACAAAGCCGTGACCGACCCGCCTTCATAGGAGGCACCCGCCGTATGACGCGTCTTCGCTTTGACAGTTCTTTTATAATTGAGGGCGGGGCCACACAGTGACGTTCCTGGGTGATCCCTCCCCCCTCTGATGCACGGGGACTTCCCTATGGCTTTCCCGGGGTGTCAGAGGGGGTGGGGCCACCCAAAATTCTGGCAAAGATGGTATTTTATTTTATTTCCAGTGTTTTGGGATTAATACTTTTGCTGATTGGCCCTTTACCCTGATCTGTGACCAACTGTGTCCAAAGGACACAGCGATCACAGATCCCTGCTGAAGCACACCACAGGGATTAAGGCTGGGTTCATACCAGTGCAAATTGGATGCAGGTTTCCCCACATCCAATTCGTATGTCAGGAGATTAGGACTGGCTCTCTATGGAGCTGGTTCACACATCTCCGGAGAGTCTCTGGTGCGAATTGCACAGGAGTACTGTGCGTCTTCTGGTCCATTTCAGGTCCGAATTCAGCCAAAAACGTGGGCTGAAATTGGACCTGAAACGGTGAATGGAGACGTACCGGACCCCATTCCTCAGTGTGAACCCAGCCTAATTCTTCGCTGCATTCAACAAAAATGTAATAATATCAATTTTATTTTTTTTTGCTTGACTCGCTAGTAGGATGAAATAAACATTGCCAAGGGTCATGCCCAATTTCAGAGTTACTAATCATCTTAATTTTATTTACATTTTTTTTACCCAGTATATCTGGATGATTAGACGGTGCCACCATATATGGGCATGTGTTCCCTCACCACCACATTCCCTCCAACATTCCTATGACATCCCTAAATTGATCTTATGTAATTTTGATGGAACATAATGTCTCCTAGTCAACAATTTATAGTTCATTTCTTTTATCCTCATATCTATTAAGGTAGAGTGTACATAGTCTATGACTTTACACTTTTGATCTTTTGAGATGGGTTGATCTAGTTCAAGCTCACGTCCATTCAAAAAACATGAAACCCTAGGATCCAGGGGTGACACTAGCATTTTGTAGATTATTATAAATACCATGCTTAGTTGTCCCTTCATGATTCATGGGTCTCTCCATTGGGTTAAACTCACAAATTGAGTGGAAGAAAGACCTTTAAGAATAATAATAATGCACAAACACAAGGGGTTGGGAGATTTCGTACCATACACAGAAAATTTATTGCAGCTAATATTTTTTTTATTTTTATTATTTTAAGTTTTATGGTAAGTGTTGCAAATTGTTTCTGAGAGTAACACTGTAAGAATAAAATTTGTTTTAATAAGTGTCACCTAACATGTGTCTAAACAAGCACTGATATTGGTGTTTTTAATTTTCTTTAGTCCAATTGGTTGTGTGAGTACTGTACTTTGCATATTGTCATTACTCATGACACCTGATCATTGAGTAAACTTAATTGTATAAATAATAATAAAAAAAACCCACATACGCAACAAAAGTAAATTTTCATAAGATTTATTTTAGGGCAAACAAATTTCTGTCAGTTTTAGAAGGAATGGCGAAGGCATCTGAAGGATCCAATTCTGGGGCTTGTGGCTCCCCAGTCGGTGTATCTCCTGTACTCTCCAGGCCTCAGGTAATACTGACGTCCCTTGTAGTTGGGCTCCTCATAGAACATCCAGAAGCCATCTTGAACTTGAACAGAGTGGATGTCATGATAGCGGAATCTTTCGTAGACATGAGGACAATCCTCATTGAACTCCATCATCTGACCTTTGAAGTCTTCTCTCTCATAGACCCTGATTTTGAAGGACCCTTGATGCTAACAAAACAAATTCAAACAAAATGTGATATTATTAAAAAATAATGACCAGTGTCCATTCATGTATCATTGACCTCAATATTTAAATGGAGCACTTGCCAAAGCTGTATTATTTTGTAGAATAAAATAGGGTAGGGTCATTTGCATGTCCAATGACTACCCATAATCCCTGAAGGAAGCTCTCCAACTACCTCCAGTGCCACTCTTTGTTGAACATTCCAATTCTCTTACAAGAAATGAGCATTCTATTTATTTTAAAGGAAATCACTAGGGGAGCAACGACTACAGAAGCTCAGCTCATGGCAAAGAGTATTGCAGTGGAAGTCATACAGCAGTCAACAGCCCAGTTGGATTAAACCCTCTCCCACATCTCAAAATATTAAAAAAAAAAAAGTTTCTTATGTACATTGTACTAAAAAAGTAGGTTTATGGCTAGTGTACATTGTTTTATTTTAGCATTTAGTTGAAAGACATCTAAATCAAAGAACAAAAATGTATTATGTTGAAGGTTAACAGTTCAGACATGGTAGCTGTGTTTGTTTTTTTGTTTGTTTGTTTTGGTATTTTTGGGGCTTTTTCCATTATTTTTTCCAAGCTCTCCTGCCAGTAACACATTTTATGTCCTAGGTTGACAATGATCACTCACTCTACTGTATCTGTGGAGAATCAGCATTGCTGTCCAAGATTGCTCATCTGATTTGAACTATAGTACATCTCTTCCTTCCCTTTACATTATTATTATTATTATTATTATACACGATTTATATAGCGCCAACAGTTTATGCAGTGCTTTACAATGTAGAGGGGGGACAGCACAATTATACTACAGTTCAATACAGAAGAGACAGGAGGACCCTGCTCATAGAGCTTACATTCTAAAGGGAGAGGGTGGTGGTACAAAAGGTAATAGATGCAGGGAATGATTTGATAGGGGTGGCTCGGGGACAGTTGTTAGGTGGATGTGGGAAAGGCTTCACTGAATAAGTGAGTTTTCAGGGATCTCCTAAAGGTGGACATGTTAGGGGCTGATCGGACATACTGGGGCAGGGAGTTTCAGAGGATGGGAGAGGCTCTGCAGAAGTTCTGAAGGCGAACATGGGAGGAGGTAACAAGGGAACAGGAGGTCCGGGGAGGAGCGGAGGGAACGATTTGGGCGATATCTGCAGATGAGGTTGGTGATGTAGATGGGGGCGATGTTGTGGATGGCCTTGTATGTTATGGTTAGCATTTTGAATTTTATACGGTAGGGTAGGGGAAGCCAGTGAAGGGATTGGCAGAGAGGGGCAGCAGTCACGGATCAGTTAGTGAGGTGTATTAGTCTAGCAGCAGCATTCATAATAGACTTAAAGGGGGATAGCCTGCATAAGGGTAGGCCATTAAGGAGAGAGTTGCAGTAGTCAAGGCGGGAAATAATCAAGGAGTGAATAAGTTGCTTTGTGGTGTCATTAGTCGAATTCTGGAGATGTTGCTGGGTTAAGGTGGCAGGATTTAGCCAGTGATTGGATGTGGGGGCTGAAGGAGGGGTCAGAGTCAACGATTACACCCAGCACCCTGGCATGTGTGGAGGGATCAATGGTTGTTACCTCAACAACATTGGGGAAGGTTTTCTGTAATTCACAGATGAGAACAGGGAAAGTTAACAGTAGTTAAGACTTTGGTTCAGTGTGCAGTAGGGAACAAAGACATTACATTTTTGGCGGGGTTCGAGGTACTTTTTCTGTGCTTGCATAATTTAGCACTTAGCCTAAATAAATCCAACAAATGAAACCACCACATACAAGGAGTGGTAAGCTGCAATATATACATTTTTTTCGTTCTTGTGTATAGATAGAGTTTAACATCAGCTTACATTTTTAGATTTTTTTTTCATTTTTGTCTTTTGTTCTTCCTGCCTGTATACAAAAATGTATTGAGATTTCAGGTACTGAGGTTATCTTATGCTTTCAAATTCCCAAACTGATGAAGCTGTTTGCCGGTGTCTGACAGTGGGGGATCGAGGGACTGGTACAGCAGGACCGGGTGGGATGGGGAGGGGGTCCAGTGTAAGGTCACCTTACAAATTTTCTATAAAGACGAACTTATGCCACGTACACACGGTCAGACTTTTCAGCTACAAAAGTCCGACAGCTTGTCCGACAGACTTTCGACAGACTTTTGACGGACTTTTGGCGGACTTTCAATGGACTTTCTAATGACCGGACTTGCCTACACACGATCACACCAAAGTCCGACGGATTCGTACGTGGTGACGTACACCGGACTAAAATAAGGAAGTTGATAGCCAGTAGCCAATAGCTGCCCTAGCGTCGGTTTTTGGGTCCGATGGAGTTATGACGTAAAGATTTGAAGCATGTTCCAAATCTAAAGTCTGTCAGATTTGCGACCGGAAAAGTCCGCTGAAGGTCCGGTGAAGCACACACACGATCAGATTGTTCGCCGGATTTGGTCCGTCGGCGTCCGTCAGACCAGTCCGGTCGAAAAGTCCGACCGTGTGTACGCGGCACCACACTTTAAAATCTGGTTTCAACGGGGAAGGATTTGTCCAATCAAGGCATTGCTCCCCTCCAATTTAAAGCTGGCCAGACATGGATAGAAACTCAGCAAGGACTGGCTGAATTTTGATCCATGTGTGGCCACTCCAACTGACCACTGTTCAACCTCCCTGCCAGATAAAAGCCACTGAATAAGTGCAGCAGGCAATAGTCTGCAGTGCTGATCTGTTTATTCTGACAATGGGAAGTCTGCCCACTGTCAGAATACAGTGACACAGCAGGAGTACTCCCCCGTCCATCTTGAATGTGTGGATGGGGGAATTGAGTCAGTTAAAAAAAATTACCCATGTATGGGCAGCTTAACGCTCACTTTAATGGATTGTCAATCACCCCATTTCCAAATATTCCTTTAATCCCCCTCTGTTCCTTTTCACAACCAGAATGTTTTGTGGACCAACGTGTGCCCTACAAGAAAGCTAACACTTGGTTACTATTATAGTTATGCACTATGAACATGATCATTGGATTTTGCTTTTTGGAAAAAACCTGTATTGTCCATAAACCAATACTACATCATTGTGTCTTAATACCTGGGGGCTCAGACGGCAAGATCTAATGGAGTCATTGTAGCCCATCCACTGCTGGAAGTCAGGATACTCTCCTCTATGGAGGAAGTACTGGTGTCCTCTGTAGTTGGGGAGCTCATACAGGATCCAGTTCCCACTTTCCACACGGATGGAGTTGCAGCGTCTGAAGTATGAGGACAGGTCAGGGCATTCAGAGCTACACTCATAGGAGCGGCCCTGGAAGTTCTTGTCCTCATAGAAGATGATCTATGAAATGGAAATAATACAATTTTGTTTTTATACACAGTATAATTCAATGCATGCACAGTTAAAGTTATGCTAAATGTATCCATAGTAAAAGCGACCTTGTTCAGTTGAAAAAAATAAAGATCATAGACCCCTGCAATCAAAGAGCTCTTAAATATGAACATCTTCATGTCTCTTTCCTTCTCTGTGATCCAGTGCTGAAGCTTCTTCCTGTTGGATGCCTGTATTTCCCATAGTGTGCTATGGTCTTGTGGTAACAAGGTCTTGTGGTAGGGTCTTCCAGCCCCTCAGCAGTGGCCAAGTGTTTTTGGAGGGGGACACTGGGCTATGCCCTAAACATCTTTATCTCAGTACTTAGGGCACTTGCTGTTCATCTTGCTCCTCTGCCCCTGGTGACACCTTCCAGCCAAATTACCACCAAAGCTCAGCTGTCTCTGGAGGGACTTTCCCTCCTGACTGGCTGGAGCACAGCAATGGCGCCATTGGCTCCCACTGCTGTCAATCAAAATCAGTTAGCCAATTAGGAGAGAGAGGGGGGGCTCCATGCCTGAATCGACACAGGGAGCTACAGCTCGGCTAGGGCCGCTTGCTATGGGGGTCACACGACAGGAGGGAGCGAAGAGGGCCCTGAGAAGAGCAGAATCTGGATAGCTCTGTGCAAAACCATTTCACAGAGCAGGTAAGTAGAAAATGTTTGTTATTTTTATAGAAAAACAAACAAGACATTAGTATCACTTTAATTAATAACTGCAGAATGTCTCATTAAAAAACACAATGTAGCAATAAAACATCATTATTGTTACATTGTATTTACAAAATATATATTTATATATTTTCTTCTTCTTTTTTTTTTTTTTTTTTGCAGCGTAACAAAGCCTTAAAAGTTACCTGGTATTAAAAGTTTAGTGAAAAATAATTGTTTTTCTTGTTAATGCAATTTTCATATATTCTCCTTACCTTTCCCATTTTGCTCGGTTTGTCAGTGGGTTAACTTGTTTAATCTGTGCTGATACACGGCTGGGGGGGAAATGGCCTTTAAATACCCTGAACAGATCCTCACGTGTTAACGTTTAGACCAGTAATCAGAATGAATAGCTATTTTCCCCTTTATTATATTGAGGATTGTTCAGTGTTTCTGTGTGACTATTGTGTGTGTCTTTTTTTTTTTTTTTTTGCTATCATCAGCACCCAAACTGCTTTACCTAGGCCGTCTAACTGGAACAAATCCTTTTCTGACAGCAGACAGTCATGTGAATGGTCTGAATTCTCTCTATAGGTGTGCTTTATGTAGGTAGTTACAGTCTGTCACTAAATGTCAGTAACTGTGAAAAATACAAAAAAAAATCTTTTATGATTTAATGAGACAAAAGGGACTGCTGAAGGTACAAGTTTAGGTGTTAAACTGAAACAACTCTATTTTTTTTATTAGACTAATTTGAAGAGATGAACACATGTGTTGGGGTTCGGTTTACAGAGGGTCTGGCACATTAAATTAGGATTTTGGCAAATACAAAGTTAGAGGTGAAGTCCATTGAAGTTTACAGAGAAGTTTGTAAATTCTGTCCATTTTATGAATAATTAGCAAGCTCTTGTAAAAAAAACAAAACAAAACGTGGTTAGCAGTGGTTAAAAAAACAAAAAAACTAGGCAGCATTTGAATTGCTCTAAAAAAAAAGGGAACCCAGAATTGGGCTTTAACCATGACTTACATTACTAGAAAGCAATTCCTAAGTAGGGATTGGCCGAACACCCCACCCCCCCCCCCCCCCCGTTTCGGTTCGTGCCAGAACACCTCGAACCCTATTAAAGTCTATGGGAAACAAATATGAAAAATCAAAAATCCTCATTTTAAAGGCTTATATGCAAGTTATTGACGGAAAAAGTGCATGGGGATCCAGGTACTGCCCTAGGGGACATGTATCAATGCAAAAAAAAGTTTTTAAAACAATTGTTTTTTGTTTTTTTAAAGGAGCAGTGATTTTAATGATGCTTAAAGTGAAACAATAAAAATGAAATATTCCTTTAAATATCATGCCTGAGGGGTCCCCTTAGTCTGCCTTTAAAGTGGTGCATCTGTACTGTGTATATGCTGCAGCAATAATGACATTTCTAAAGGAAAAAATGTAATTTAACTACTTAAATTGTTTGTTAACCCAAAAAAATAAAAAATAAAGATCCTGTTCCTTTAATGGATTGGCAACCAGCTGCCTCAGTTTTACTGCGGCAGAATGGCACAGCTGGGCAAAACGACGTTACCTTACGTCGCTTCGCCGTGCCCGCAGCGTGTGCCCGGAGCCGATGCGAGTGACCGCCGGGCTTCCGTGATCGCTCGTGACAGAGCGGGAACCAGGATCGGTGTGTGTAAACACACAGATGCCAGTTCTCTCAGGGGGGTAGAGACAGATTGTGTGTTCATACTATGTATGAATACCGATCTCTCTCTCCTCTAGTCAGTCCCATCCCCCCTACAGTTAGAACACACTGAGGGAACACATTTAACCCCTTGATCGCCCCCTAGTGTTAACCCCATTCCCTGCCAGTGACATTTACATAGTAATCAGTGCATTTTTATAGAAAACGTATATGGTGGTGTTCTGCGCTTAGGACGGGCTTGTGACTGAACTGCAGCCCCCCAGATAAAGAAAGCCCCAAAGGTGCGATCCAGTAGTTATAAAATCTGAATTAGGGGATTGGCGCTGTTCACTAGTATGAGATAAAGAGATCCACTATAAACAAACTGCTACTCCAAGGAAAACATTTTACCCCAATTATAAATAAATGAAAAATGTAGCACAGTGTAAATGCTGTTAGAAAAATAAAAATAAGTGCTAGGAATGGTCACCAAAATGTGCAGACTACCCAAAGTAAAAAAGAATATAATACATAAAAAAAGAATATAATACATAAAAAAATGGAACTCCAAACAATGAGTGATCGGTCAAGTGTGTGTAGAAAGTGGTTGTCAAAGTCCACTGAGAATGAATGATGTTTATGCAATAAAAAATATAAGTGAGTTATACCTAAAAGTGGGGGCAAACACACTGTTGCCCACTATAAATAAGTGTGTATACTAGTGTAGCCAAATATTAAAAAATTATATTGTTTGGAAAAAATGTGTTGAAAAAAATGAAAAAACACAAAACAAAAATAAAAAACAAAAAAACATAGGAAAAAAACAAAGTCCAGGTACCACAAAATTGTTATCAAAAAGCAACACAAAAACAACAAGTCGTGAATATTAGTTCTGTCGTTCAGTAAAACAGTTCTAGTGCAACAGGCTAGTGCATCTTCAGAGGTTACAGGTAAGTCCGTCCCAATAGTTGTATACTGTCCAGGGTGGAGTCCCCTCTAGTGCCCCCACTCACCAGAGTGCCCAACCCCTGCAGGGGTAATGAGCATGTAGATCCAAATCTGATGATCCAATCGGTCGGTGTCCCCCTCACCACCTTTTATCACTTGTGTCACCAGATCGTTCTCAGAGGACATCCATCCGGAACAATCACATTGTGTTTGAGCAGTTTCTCCTGAGCTTATAGTTCTCCGACGTCTCCCCCACCGGGTCCCGACAAGAGTCCCCGGCCGTCCACCACGTCAACAGGGGAAAAGGGGGGGGTTAATCGTCCATGCGTGTCTTACAAGGAGTCACACCAAGTGGATATCTCCCAAAACTGGGGAGGAGCGTGGGGGCGAGCGAGCGAGACCTGTCTCCAGAGTATGAGTCAGTTGATCAGTCTGGGTTGGGCACTCTGGTGAGTGGGGGCACTAGAGGGGACTCCACCCTGGACAGTATACAACTATTGGGACGGACTTACCTGTAACCTCTGAAGATGCACTAGCCTGTTGCACTAGAACTGTTTTACTGAACGACAGAACTAATATTCACGACTTGTTGTTTTTGTGTTGCTTTTTGATAACAATTTTGTGGTACCTGGACTTTGTTTTTTTCCTATGTTTTTTTGTTTTTTATTTTTGTTTTGTGTTTTTTCATTTTTTTCAACACATTTTTTCCAAACAATATAATTTTTTAATATTTGGCTACACTAGTATACACACTTATTTATAGTGGGCAACAGTGTGTTTGCCCCCACTTTTAGGTATAACTCACTTATATTTTTTATTGCATAAACATCATTCATTCTCAGTGGACTTTGACAACCACTTTCTACACACACTTGACCGATCACTCATTGTTTGGAGTTCCATTTTTTTATGTATTATATTCTTTTTTTATGTATTATATTCTTTTTTACTTTGGGTAGTCTGCACATTTTGGTGACCATTCCTAGCACTTATTTTTATTTTTCTAACAGCATTTACACTGTGCTACATTTTTCATTTATTTATAATTGGGGTAAAATGTTTTCCTTGGAGTAGCAGTTTGTTTATAGTGGATCTCTTTATCTCATACTAGTGAACAGCGCCAATCCCCTAATTCAGATTTTATTATTAGTGCATTTTTATAGCACTGATCACTGTATAATTGTCAATGGTCCCAAAAATGTGTCAAAAGTTTCCAATTTGTCGACCGCAATATCACAGTCCCGATAAAAATTGCAGATCGCCGCCATTACTAGTAAAAAAAAAAATAATAATAGTAAAAATGCCATAAATCTATCCCCTATTTTGTATATGCTATAACTTTTGCGCAAACCAATCAATATACGCTTATTGCAATTTTTTTTTTTTTTATAAAAAATATGTAGAAGAATACATATCGGCCTGAGGAAAAAAATAATTTTTTTGATAAAAAATGTGGGATATTTATTATAGCAAAAAGTAAAAGTTATTGTGTTTTTTTCAAAATTGTCACTCTTCTTTTGTTTATAGAGCAAAAAAATAAAAACCGCAGAGGTGATAAAAAACCACCAAAAGAAAGCTCTATTTCTGGGAAAACAAGGACTTCAATTTTGTTTGGGTACAACGTCGTATGACCGCGCAATTGTCAGTTAAAGCAACGCAGTGCCGTATCGCAAAAAATGGCCTGGTCATTGAGCAGCCAAATCTTCCGGAGCTGAAGTGGTTAAAGCATGTTATACAGCATAGTGCTTGTGCTGTGTAATTTGGCCCACTATAACAACTGAAATACCTGGCTGATCCTTCCTGGCTATACCCTCCCCCCAGTAAACTGACCATGGTGTATAACGGCTGCAGAGCCCTGACACCATGGTCAGAGTACATGCTTCCGTCAGACGCTGCTATCCGCAGCTCTCCTTGTGTCTCCCCTCCCCTCTCTGCCTCTCAGCTCTCACTATCGCTGATCTGCTCCTCTCCCCACTGCTTCAAAACTAACTGATCTGCACATCATCCCCTCAGTCACATAAAAAGCTGCATCCTAGTGCCTGTGCTGTATATAAAAAAAAAAGATTTCTACCTGTTTTAACAGTATCTTGCAGTGATCACATGACACCAGGCTCTCTGCTCCTCTCCTCCACGCCTCCCTGGCTAACGTCAGCAAGGGAATCTCGGCCCCGCCCACTGGAGATGTCACACGGGGAGAGCAGACAGCCTGGAATCATGTTATCACTGCAAGACACTGTGAAGACAGGTAGAAATAGTGTATTTTTTCCCCAAAAAATTGCGCTTGTAAGACCGCTGCGCAAATATGGTGTGACATAAAGTATTGCAACAACTGCCATTTTATTCTCTAGGGCGTCTGAAAAAAATTCTATAATGTTTGGGGGTTGTAGGTAATTTTCGAGCAAAAAAAAAAAAAGATTTTATCTTGTAAACACCCAGTTTGAAAAATAGGCCCGGTCCCTCTGTCAGGTAAAAAACTACATCCTAGTACTTGTGCTTTATAAAAAAAAAAAAAAAAAATTGAATTAAAAAATAAGACAACACTAAAGTTAGCCCTTTTTTTTTTAATATTGTGAAAGATAATGTTACACCGAGTAAATTGATACCCAACATGTCATGCTTCAAAATTGTGCCCACTTGTGGAATAGCAACAAACTTTGATTCTTGAAAATCTCCATAGGTGATTAAAAATTTCTAGAGGTTATCTCTTTTGAGTTGCATAGGAGATCTTTTACTAGAATTATTTCTCTCGCTCTAACAATCGCGGAGATACCTCACATGTGTGAACACCATTTTTATTTGTGACCTTTATCTGAGCAAGCAGGAAAGGAGGGGATGAGCGAGCCCCCCCCCCGGACCATACCAGGCCTCTTGTCCTCAAAATGGGAAGGGTGCTTTGGAGTGCCCTCCAAAGCACCTTATCCCCGTGTTATCCCTATGTTGATGAGGACAAGGGCCTCTTCCCGACAACCCTGGCTGGTGGTTGTAGGTGTCTGAGGGCGGGGGGCTTATCAAAACCTGGAAGCCCCTTTAACAATGGGGCCCCTGGATCCCGCCCTTCTCATGTGAATGGGTAACGGTACATCATACCCTTACCCATTCACCAAAAAAGTGTCAAAAAAGTGAAAACCACAAGAGACAGTTTTTGACAAATCATTTATTACATAAGAAAAAAAAAAGTCTCCCACGATGTAAATCCACCGTCAATCACGCTGCCTGACGGACCCAAAAAATAACAAAAATTAAGCTGCTCTGTCTCCATGGGAGGCCTCCCGCTGACTGCTCTCTCTTCGCTTTGGCAGCTCTTAAATAGGCAAGGGTGGGGCCACCCGGTGACGTAATCGGGTGACCACGCCTTTGCCCAAAGTGCCCCAAAGCACCCTCCTCATGTTGAGGGCAAGCGGCCTGGTATGGTTCGGGGAGGGCACTCGCTCATCCCCCCTGACGCTTGCTCGGATAAGGGTCTGGTATGGATTTTGGGGGGGACCCCACACTATACACTTTGCACTATATACTCTGCACTGCGATATATACACTACAATGACTGCACTATATACTCTGCACTGTATTATATATTATACACTGACTGCACTGTATACTCTACACTGTATTATATCGGGTGTTCGCCCGGTCACCAAACAGCGAACAATTTGCGGTGTTTGCGGCAAATTCAAGTGCAGCGGAACGCCCCATAATGCACTGCGAGATCATAGTGGCCATACATAGTGTAATGAATGAGATCAGCAAAATGATATTTCTAAAGGAAAAAATTTAATTTAAAACTGCTCACGGCTGTAATGTATTGTCTGATCCCGGCAATTTAGATAAAAATCTTTGAAAAAAATAGCGTGAGTCTCCCCCAGTCCATTACCAGGTCCTTCAGGTCTGGTAAAGATAAGGGGAACCCCGTGCCAAAATAAAAAAAAAATAGTGTGAGGGACCCCTCCAAAATCCATACCAGGCCCTTCAGGTCTGGTATGGATTATAAGGGGAACCTCGCACCAAAAAAAAAGTCCATACCAGACCCTTATCCAAGCACGCAACCTGGCAGGCCACAGGAAAAGGGGGGATGAGAGAGTGCCCCCCCTGAACCATACCAGGCTACATGCCCTCAACCACAACCACCGGGCAAGGGTTGTGGGGATGAGGCCCTTGTCCCCATCAACATGAGGACAAGGTGCTTTGGGGGACCCCAAAGCACCCTCCCCATGTTGAGGGCATGTGGCCTGGTACAGTTCAGAGGGGGGCGCTCTCTCGTCCCCCCCTTTTCCTGCGGCCTGCCAGGTTGCGTGCTTGGATAAAGTTCTGGTATGGATTTTGAGGGGGCCCCACGTCATTTTTAAAAAAATTTTGTCATGGGTTTCCCCTTAAAATCCATACCAGATCTGAAGGGCCTGGTATGGATTTTGGGGGGACCCCCACACCATTTTTTTAAACATTGGCACGGGGTTCCCCTTAATATCCATACCAGACCTGAAGTGCCTGTTATGGACTGGGGGGGACCCACGCCGTTTTTTTCAATGATTTTTATGTATATTGCCGAGATCCGATAAAACATTACAGCCGCGAACAATTTTAAATTACATTTTTTCCTTTAGAAATGTCAGTTTGCTGTGGTACTGTTATAAACATGAGAAAGATGCGCTACTTTACAGACAGACTAAGGGGACTCCCCAGGCACAATATTTAAAGGAATATTTCATTTTATTTTTTCACTTTAAGCATTATTAAAATCACTGCTCCCGAAAAAAATGCTGTTTTTAAAACTTTTTTTGTGCATTGATACATGTCCCCTGGGCCAGTAAGCCTTTAAAATTAGCACTTTTGGGTTTTTAAGTTCCTGTCGCATAGACTTTAACGTTGTTCGCATGTTCTGCTGTGAACCGAACTGGGGGGTGTTTGGCTCATCCCTACTGTATTATACACTGACTGCACTATGTACTCTACACTATATGATTATATACACTACACTGACTGCACGCTCAGTCCACTAACTAACCTGCCTAATCTCTCTCCATTTATAAACACTATACACGGCCGTGTAAGCAGCCTTATATAATGTGGGGCGTGGACTGGACCCCTGAGCCATGATTGGCCATAGGCACCCTGCCTTTGGCCAATTATGGCTCTCACAGCACATTGCACTGTGATTTGGCCAAAGCATACAGGTCAGGTGCATGCTTTGGCCAATCAGCAGCCTTCAATGCACTGCAATCTCACATTTTGCTATGGGGCCCTGCTATTTCTAGTTACGCCCCTGGATATGTTTTTTTTAAAAACAAAGCTTTACAATCACTTTAAACCCTCCAACAATTATATATTTTATGAATGAAGAAGCTCTGTAACTTAAAGTGTCAGTTGTTTATTACATGTATATTTTCAGCAAAAAAAAAAAAAAAATGCTAAAAGGAATTTCAGAACACACAAACACAATAAAATACACATTTTTGGGTAAAATACAAATGATGTAGTTGCATCAAGTAAAGAGATACCAAACATGTCAAGTCTTAAAATTGTGCATGGCTGTAAAAAAATGAAAAATCGAGTTACCCAAAATTCTCCATAGGTGATGCTTTAAAAGCCTTTACAGGTTATCAGTTTAGAGTTAACCATGAATTATGGCCCTGGAATGATTGCTCTCATGCAGATGTGATACCTCAAACGGGTGGCGCAGTTGCTGTACCATGAGCATGCAGGACCTATGTGCTGTTTTGCATTTTTGTGTGTGTGTGGGGCAGCGGGGGTGGTAATTTTTTTTTTATCATATTTCAATTTTTTAACACTTTTTCTTACAGTGGTTCTAAAGCAGGGGTCTCAAACTGATGGCCCTCCAGCTGTTGCGAAACTACAAGTCCCATGAGACATTGCAAGCCTGACAGTTACAAGCATGACTCCCACAGGCAGAGGCATGATGGGACTTGTAGTTTTGCAACAGCTGGAGGGCCGCCAGTTTGAGACCCCTGTTCTAAAGCCTTAAAGTGGTTGTAAAGTCAGAAGGTTTTTAATCTGAAAGGAGTCGTAAACCCTCACAGCTTTTCCCCTTATTGCATTCTGTGCATTAAAGCAGAGGTCCGCCCACCGCTGCAAAAATTAAAAGCCAGCTGCTGACTTTTAATAATCGGACACTTACCTGTCCTGGAGTCCAGCTGACGTTTCCATCAGCTGTCGGGTGCATGCCGCCTCCATTGCGAGTAAGGGAACCCTGCAGTGTAGCCTTATGGCTTCATGTCGGGAACCCTACTGCTCATGCACGAGGTTCTGCTCATCTTTTCCTACTGGCCGACTCATCTCTCCTACTGGATACCTGTGAAAGCAAAGAGAAAATAGATACGGGACTTTGTATGAGGCATGTCTCTGTTAGTAGAAAATGGATAAATCAAATGCTTAATTATAATTATAAATGGATTTATTATCGCAATTCCCAGTGGGCAGTCCATAAAATTATATTGTATCTGATTAATAATTTTTAAAAAAATTGATAGTAAATATGATATATAATATAGAGATACTGTATATAATGCATAAGGTACACAAGAAAAAACATAATTAATAATAATAACATATTTAATATTAATCATAAATGAACACGATTGGTACAGATAACAGCAATAACCATGATGGACATGTAAATCAATTATACATAATTATCATAATGAATACAAATGATACATGATATAAGAGTAAAAACAAATTCATGATTATAGATGAGCTTAGCATGGCACCCTTGAGTGTAGACTCAACGCGTTTCATGGCGTTTAAAGAAAATAATCAGGAGTAGGATGCATAAATATAGCTGCAGAATAAATGGATATAAGAGTAAGTCAATAAATAAAAAGGAGGAGGGAGACCGGGCGGCAACGTCAATACCCGCGGCTGAGGTTCCCGAAAGTGGGAACAGAATACCTGTGAAAGACAGGTATCCTGTCCCCCCTCCCCCCGAAATGTGCCAAATGTGGCACCGGAGGGGGGAGGAGTACAACGAGCGGAAGTACCACTTTTGGGTGGAACTCCTCTTTAAGGTAAAAAAAAAATTGTGCTGCAGCTGCCCCCAAGAGCCCACTTTTACTTACCTGAACCCGATCGTTCTCGTGGTGAGCACAGCAGCTCCAGTCGGTGTCTAGGGTCCTCATTGGATAGATTGATAGCAACAGGAGCCATTGGCTTCCGCTGCTGTCAATCAAATCCAGTGATATGGGAGCCAGGGGGCGGGGGCCGGGTCCTGCTATCTGTGTCAGTGGACACAGGAGCAGGACTCAGGAACATGCCTGCACGAGTGCCCCCATGGAAAGTGTCTCTCTGTGGGGGCACTCCAGAAGAGGAGGAGCCAGGAGCACCACCGGGGGACCCCTGTCTATTTGGTCAGCTAGCCAATCCCTGGAGAACATGCCATCAGTCGTTTGGACCTAGTTTTGACAAAATGGGGTTGTAATGGTTTGGAAGGGTCCTTTTACAGTCCTCCCTCCTGAAAAAAGGTGTCTTGTTTCACATCCCAATTTTGGCAAAGTTTTTTGCCTGTCCTTCTCCTAAGGAGAGGGAGGCCTTTCAGCCCTTCCCCTTCTGGGGAACTGGTGTTTGCTAGAAAAATATGTGTGTCTGGTTTTAGGCCCCTGGGCCTAGAGGATCTTTATGGCAGGTCGTGTGGACCTAAGAAGATATTTTCTGCCTGAGTCAAGACTGGAACAGAGTTGCACCGTAACCTCCTAGTTTGTGGGCTCTGTACACCACAAGAAATTCTATGCAACATTTCTGCATGCTCTGACCCACCTAGTGACTGCTAGCCAAGGCGTTGTAGAAGTCCCGTGTGGGTTTTGGGTATTCAACTCTTTTGCTCTTCTGTCCTACTTAAAAAGTTTAAAGAACTTAACTTTATTTACCTAGTTGCGGGTCCTGCACACACCCAGTGGATCCAGCGTTGTCTTGCTACAGTCTGCTTCTTTTCTGCACCCCCCTCGGGGCATCTTCTTCTGTGACGTCATTGGTAAGCTGCCGACTCTTTTGGGTTAAGCCTACCTCTTCACAGATGAACATGCAAGAACGTAGAAGAGCTGAAAGAGCGTGGAGAAGAAATCCTACTAAGGAAAACCATACAAACTACAAAGTACTCACTGTGAAATACCACAAAGCAATCTTCAAAGCCAAAAAAGAACATTTCTCGAACACCATCTCAACTGCCTTAAACCAGCCGCGAGAACTTTTCAAAATAGTCGCCGAGTCAATGAACCCAACCTGCTTAGAGCCCCCAGCAAACGATACTCAAGAATTCTGCAATGAGTTATCAAATTTCTTCATTGACAAAATCGACAACATTCGGAAATCAATTCAACGGAAAAAAACAACCAACCTTACCCAACCAAAGCAAAAAGAGGATATCAACACAAACATCACACAACCACCGGACTTCTTTATGACCCCAATCACCACTGACACGACTAAAGACATTATGAGAAGCCTTCGAGACAGCACATCACCAAATGACATCATTCCCACGAAACTCCTTAAAGAATGCTCCGACATCCTGGCTCCCACTATAACACACCTCATAAATCAGTAGTTCAAAGAAGGGATTGTGCCAACCACCCTCAAGCAAGGCATCGTCAAACCCCTGCTAAAGAAACCCAATCTCGACCCTAAGGACCCTAACTACCGCAGACCGATAACAAGCCTCAACACAAGATTATGGAGAAAGCGGTAATACAACAGCTACAATGCCACCTGGACACGCATCAACTTCTGGACACTCTACAATCAGGCTTCCGCCCTGGCCATGGCACAGAAACTGCACTTCTAAAAATATGGGATGATGCCCTCGAAGCAGCAGATGACGGAGAATCATGCCTCCTGGTACTGTTAGACCTCAGTGCAGCCTTTGATACAGTGGACCACAATATTCTACTTGTCCGCCTCACAGAAGTAGCAGGAGCCACAGATTCTAGTCTAAAATGGTTTGCATCCTTCTTAGAGAATCGCTCTCAGACAGTGAAATTAGGAGCATTCACCTCTGAAACACGAAAAATCTACTGTGGAGTCCCTTAGGGTTCACCCTTGTCGCCAGTGTTATTCAACATCTACATCCGCCCACTCCTCAAAATCATCAGAATATCAGACCTCTGCTTCCACTCATACGCGGACGACACCCAAATCTACTTTCGCATTACTGGACAAAAAGACCACCATCAGCAATTAGAGAAATGCCTCACTTTGATAGATGACTGGATGACCATTAGTTCCCTCAAACTCAACGGGTCAAAAACAGAACTTCTTCTCCTGCACGCTAACCAAAATGCCAAAAACAAGACTCCGTGGACACCTCCCACCATCTTAGGACAAACCATTACTCCGCGCACCAAAGTCAAGAGTCTTGGAGTCATCTTTGACTCAGAAATGACAATGGATGCACAAATAGGATCAGTAGTTAGCGGATCTCACCATCTCCTCCGCCTGCTATGCAGACTCATCCCCTTCATCCCAGAAGAGGACAAAGCAGCAGTAGTTGGAACAATCATCAATTCCCGACTCGACTACGCAAACTCGCTCTACATAGGATTACCCCAATATCAGCTTGCGCGCCTACAGGCCATCCAAAACGCGGCGGCAAGACTGCTAACAGGAAAAAAACCCTGGGAGTCCATCTCCCCATCCCTGAGGAGCCTACATTGGCTAACCGTAAAGACCCTCTGCCTCACCCACAAATGCATACAAGGTAACGCCCCTCAATACCTCAGAGAGAAAATCAAACACTACACACCCAATCGCAATCTGCGATCATCTAATCAAAACCTCCTCCTCATTCCCAAATACCGCTACAAAGCAAGGGGAGAATGAAGATTCGCAGTCCAGGGACCTCGGCAATGGAACACTCTTCCGACTCACATCCGCATGGAAGAAAACCATCTGGCCTTCAGGAAAAAACTCAAGACCTTCCTCTTCTAAGAAGATGACAGCACAAAACGCATTAGCGCCTTGAGGCGTTTCAGTTCGCATTTGCAGCGCTTTACAAATCATTCATTCATTCATTCATTCAGATGACGCGCTGCCTGGCCCTGCCCCCTCCTCTTTTCCCAATGAAGGACTATGCCTCCTGGGATATGGATGTCTCATATCCAATGAGGCATAGTCCTTTATTGGGTAAAGCAATGTGGGCATACGTTTGTGTGTGTATGTTAGTACATGTATGTATGTAGGGGTGGGGGGGCCTCAAGCATTTTTTGGGAAGATTTTATGTGCTTGGGTGTACCTTTAATATGTAATGCAATGCATTACATTCTTTCCTGGCTGGCTGTGGGAATCCTGACAAGGGGACCCAGAAATGATGTTTTACACGTTGCTTCCAGGTCAGCAACAAGAAGGAGAGGAGAACGGATGCATGTCCACCCAGCCCCTTCCCCTCTACCCAGTGGCACTCGCTATGCCAGTCCTGGGCCCTCAGATAGACAAGCAAAGCCCAGCGTATGTGGCAGGGGGGGTGCCCATTACTTGGGAAGGAGGTGTGGAGCAAAATGGCGCAGGTGGCAGCACCAAACTGCTTTCATCTGACAGCTAAAAGTCGGCTTTTCAGATATACACACAATCAGGTGGCTGCAGCCACTGGGAGTGTGTGTAAAACCCCCAGCTTTTAATCAAATAGCTAAACCAATGCTATACTGTAGATAGCATTGGTTTAGCTATTTGGTTGATGGTTCCCTAAGCCAATGGGATGTGATCCTCTTTGGCTGGATATGTCTATTTAAACAGCTCAGTGTGGGTGCATATCCATGCCCTCGATGATGTCATTTGTGATGAAACCAATAGGGCGGACACGGATACAGGCTACTGAGCATGTGCAAATGAATGGTGGCCATCTTTGATGCTGGAATTTCATGTTGCTGTACCATGTGATATGCTGTGTTACTTATGGATGTTTGAAAGTACTTAGACCTAATTAATTCCTTTTTTATGGGTGGTTTTAGGGAGTGTTTTTATGTGGAGTGTCTCTTTTATTATATGTGCTTCGTTCCTGCTGAGCTAATTCCCTAGTGGTGCAGCGGTTTCCTGCAATTTGTGGATGTATGTGGTGACAACTGACAGCAAAATTCCTTGTGTCTCTGTGGATGAGTGGAGGCTAGAGAGAGCACCCTTTCCCTGGGGAATTTCACTATGCCCATGTGACCCCTCTTATATGGAGGGTCACATTATTTGGTAAGCCTTGTGTGTGGCCACTGACACCTGGGAGACCTTACAAGTGTTTGTTGAAGATGGCCTCAGGATCTCATCCTAGTTTCTCATCACAGCTTGAGGGACTCCTTTTATTCTGTCCTAGTGATTTTTCTGCTGTATATGCCTCTCTTTGAATTCCTGGATTTAAGCACTTTGTTGATTTATGTTTTTGGTTTTTGTTTGTTTTGCTGTTAACATTAGACATTGAGCATACAGCACCACGGCCACACAGCCCTGGATGTGCCTGCTCTCATCTTGTCTTGAAAGCTAAGCAGGATTGGGCCTGGTTAGTACTTGAATGGGAGACATTGGAAGTGAGATCTTGGTGTTTCATAGGATTATTTTTCATTACTAATTATTCTTATCATTTTCGTTTTGGGTTTGTGAGCGCTGCACTTGTTATATAACTTTAAATAATAGTTTTGCTCTCATTGGCAATCATTAAAAACTAGGTCTTTTTAAAACCTGGTACGGCTCCGTATTGATGGTGAAAATTAAGGCAAAAAGTCGTTTTTTTAAATAAATATTTAAAATTCAGTTCTTACTGAAGAAGTTATCGCCCTGACGACACGCATCTAGGGGCGGAGCTTATGCACTAACATCACAACCATGGCCATCTTGAGAATTGGATGTTTGTAATGCCTTGCAGTTTGCACAAGCTGATTGTGCTTCACTTGTAAGTATACCTTTTTACCTTTATACTATTAAATCCTTTGGAAACGGAGAGCACTAGATGTCGTCTTTCTTTTCCATATGATACTGTATCAGGCAAGACGATCAGGGTTCTTAGAGCCCTATTGGGGAGCCATTTCATCCAGGGAGGTCTGTGATCCACAGTGTGCCAGGTGTCATCATTTCCCAAGAGGGGATAACTGCTGATTTTTCTGAGGTGAGCAGCCTTGGAAACTGGTGGTGTTGAGCACTCATCCTGGTTTACACTGTGTGGTGAATTGATTTATGGCAGGATCTTCTCCAATCAAATATTATTCACATGAACTTTTGTTATAAGATTTTTCAAATTTAATGGATTGGATTATTATTATTGTACTTGTACAATTTTAGTAGTGCAGTATTTAATTTTTATTTATATTGTATTTCACGCAGTATAGTGTTCATTGTTTTTTGCATGTTTTCAGTCATGTTATTAGATATTAAGTAAAGCTTGGTACAGTTCCGTATTGAATGTGAAAATTGCAGCGAAAATTGCTTTTTTTGTTTGTAATTTAAAAATTCTACTGGGTTATTCATATGTTTATGTTTGACCCTCCATCACTTTCTTGATATTTTCTTTCTAATATAAATATATAGATCCTTAGAAAACAGGCAATCAACTGAATAATAGTTTTGCTGTCATAGGCAGTCATTACCCAGTTCCATACCGGCGTATAGTAAAATGACGCCAGCAGGAACTTCTCCTCCCTCTGGGAGGATGTCATATGACGTTCTCCTGTTACCACCTACAGTGCACACCAATCACACTGATTGCCCCCACCCCAGTAATAAAGAGGGCCTTTCACCACCCATCAAAGTACCTGTCACAGCCCACCTAAGTACCTGTCACCAGCCCACCTGGTACCTGTCACCAGCCAACCTGGGTACCTGTCACCAGACAATCAGAGTACCTAAGTACTTGTCACAGCCTATCAGAGTACCTGAGTACCTCTCACAGCCCTTCAGAGTACCTGAGTACCTGTAACAGACCATCTGAGTACCTGTCACAGTCCATCAGAGTACCTGAGTACCTGTCACAGCCCAGCTGAGTACCTGAGCACCTGTCACAGCCCATCTGAATACCCAAGTACCCGAGACCTGTCACAGCCCATCTGAGTACCTGAGTACCTGTCACCAGCACATCAGAGTACCCGGGTACCTATCTGCAGCCCTTCAGATTACCTGAGTACCTGTCACCAGCCCATCAGAGTACCCAAGTACCTGTCACCAACCCATCAGAGTACCTGAGTACCTGTCACCAGCCCATTAGAGTAACTGAGTACCTGTCACCAGCCCATGAAAGTGCCTGAGTACCCATCTGCAGCCCATCAGAGTACCTGAGTACCTATATGCAGCCCATCAGATTACCCGAGTACCCATGCCTCATAGAATATACCTTGGGGTGTTTGCTTTCCAAAATGGGGTCATTTTGTGGGTAATTCCATTGTCCTGGTGCTTCAGGACCTTCAAAAGGGCTATAGGTAGGAATGAAATGAGATGTGTAATTAATGCTCCTAGAACACCTGAAGGCACTACTTCAATGTTGGACCTCTGTATGTGGCCAGGCTGTGTAAAAGTCTCACACATTTGGTGTCGTCATACTTGGGACAAGTAGCAGAATGTATTTTGGGTTGCAATTTTTGCTATATACATGCTATGTGTTTGAAATATCTTATAAATTGATCATTTTGTGTAAAAAAAAATACAGTCTCATTTTCTTTCAACGTTTTCCAAAGACTTGAGGAAAAAAATGAACTATTCAAAAGGCTCATAATGCCTCATAGAATATACGTTGGAGTGTTTTCTTTCCAAAATTGGGTAATTTTGCGGGTAATTTCATTGTTCTGGTGCTTCAGGGCCTTCAAAAGTGTAATAGGTTGTTAGGAAATTAAATGTGTAATTTATGCTCCTAAAATCCCTGAAAGTGCTCCCTGTATGTTGGGCCTCTCTATGTGGCCAGGCTGTGAAAAAGTCACACACATGTAGTATCACCATACTCAGGAGGAGTAGCAGAATGTATTTTCGCCCTTTTTTCACTTATGACGCAAAAAATAAAAAACCCAGTGGTGATTAAATACCAATTGAGAGATAAAAAAAACACCAAAAGAAAGCTCTATTTATGAGAACAAAAATTAAAACATTTTGTTAGGGTGCAGTGTTGCGTGATTGAGTAATTGGCCTTCAAAGTGTAAGAGCGCTGAAAGCTGAAAATTGGTCTGGGCAGGAAGGGAGTATAAGTGCCTTGTATTGAAGTGGTTAATAACTAAGTCTTTTTAAAATTTGGTACAACTCCAAACTAAAAAGTGAGAACTGCAGTAAAAAGCTGCTTTTTTTTTGTAATTTTACAGTTTTAATAGTCTATTTGCATTCTGTAAGATTTCTTGTGTTTATAAAATACAGGCTGTTGGTGTGACATGATCACGATCAATCTCAACTAACTTATTCAATGTCTAATGATAGGATTAAATTAACAGTAAAGTAGCTATATCTGACCATTTTTTTTAAAACATACGTTTATTTTAATGTAGCAATATGGACTACCATTGCAACAAACAGCTATTCCCTGCCCTATCTGCATAGCAAATTATCCCTCTAGTGCCCAGCGTTACTAGACAGACATCATATGTGTGAGCCCAACCAAAGGGATTTTGGGATTGGTAGTTCTATCAGATGGCTGTTCCCTTGCACGACTATACACCCGGACTACATATTCCAGGGATCTTTGCTACCACTAGGGAGATTGCTGGGGAGAGCTATAAAAGACGCCAGAGACCCGCCCCACGCTCTCTTTCCGCCTGAGTCATCTTTGCAAACCTTTCCTTTGTTGTTTCACTGGAACACTGTGCACAGAGAGCTTTACCTAGGGAACACGTCACTGTACCTTGATTTGAACACTCTACATAAGTACCTTTAGCTACAGTCTCCACAAGATATACTACCACTCTGTTACTACACCTTATTGGATACAATTAATGAGCTGCGTTTGGGCTGTTAACCTCAAACTCAGTTGAACTATTACCTCACAACCATATCTTAACTGAAATTTCCCAGTAATTGTTCATAGAATATAAACGTCTTGAGTGCTGTCTTATTACTTAAAGGTGTTGTAATGATGTCTGAACCCAAAGTGTCAGGTGGGTTGAAATGTTCACGGGGTCATGGCAATGCAGATGAGCAGATAAATCCAAGCAGTTCCCAAGGGGGCTGTGCTACATTAAGATTGAATTTGTATTTTGTTAAGTAGATATTTGATAAAAATTCATAAATGACACTCTAATGTCTTATACAAGCACACAGATCTATTTTGTATAGGAGGACTTAAAGTACTTCCAAAAGATATTTGTCACCTGTTGTCCTTAGTTTAATTTGGTAAATTACATTTTTTAAATTGTGTTTATTACTAATTTCTCCTCTACCCGTTGAATTGTGACGCTGCAAGAATAGTACGGTAGTTTTTGTAACTACAGCCAAATATATGTGGAATGGAATGAAAAAGGTCATTTTAAATCAACTTTATTGTAGTGATCATGAATTTTTATGACTTTAGTATGAGTGGTGGAGACGTCTGAAGGACCCAATTCTGGGGCTCGTGGCTCCCCAGTCGGTGTATCTCCTGTACTCTCCAGGTCTCAGGTAATATTGACGTCCTCTGTAGTTGGGCTCCTCATAGAACATCCAGTAGCCATCATGGACATGGACAGAATTAATGTCTTGGAAGCGGAATCTCTCATATACATGAGGGCAATCCTCAGTGAACTCCATCATCTGACCTCTGAAGTCTTCTCTCTCGTAGATCCTGATTCTGAAGGAACCTTCATGCTGTTAAAACAAATCATAGCAGAACAAAATAAAAAAAAGTTCATACTCAAAAAAATTACAAGTGGTTATCTCTGCAGTACTAAACTTACAATTTTAATTTGAACTTCACCCAAAAAAAGAATATATACTTCGACCCTGGCCTCTGACCTTCTGCTTGCCATGGAAGGTCCACTTTTATGACCCAGATGTAGGGTTTGTGCAAGACTTTGTGTTTCTCTTTACCAAAGTAAACATTTTAGCTGTTATTTTTATTACCTGGGGGCTGAGGCGACAAGACTTAATGGAATCACTGTAACCCAACCATTTCTGGAAGTCAGGATACTCTCCTCTATAGAGGAAGTACTGGTGTCCTCTGTAGTTGGGGAGCTCATACAGGATCCAGTTCCCACTCTCCACATGGATGGAGTTGCAGCGTCTGAAGTATGAGGACAGGTCAGGACATTCAGAGAGACACTCGTGGGAGCGACCCTGGAAGTTCCTGTCCTCGTAGAAGATGATCTGTAAAGTGGAAAGAGAAGATTCAGCAGTATATCTTTTTTGTAGGGGAACTTTTTCCAGGAACTTCATTTAAGTGATAAAGACATTTTAACCCACTTGCTGCCGTTTTTGCATTTTTTTCAAGACGTTTAAAAAAAAAAAACATTTTAGGCCTGAAAATTACTTTAAACACCCAACACATTATATATTTTTTGAAAGCAGAGACCCTTGGAGAATAAAATAGTAATGGTTTCAATTTATTTGTGAAATTTTTGCGCAAGGGTTTATCAAGTGCAAATTTCCAGTAAAAAATACATTAACCATTTCCTGACCATAGGACATCCATGGGCGTCCTTGGGTTGGGGTATTTATACCGGGATAATGCTTGCAGCTACAGTATCAAAATTTTCAGCCACAGAGCGCCTTCTAAGCAGAAGTGATTTGAGTGGCTGAACAGCCAATTCGATCCCTTCTACGGGCGGCGGAAAGGGGTCCCCCTCTCACCGCTGCCTTTTCCAAGCTTTCGTGTCCGATTGCAGAACCTTGGAGCGCTGCAGTCAGCGGCAACAGCTGCAATACCCAGACAGAGAGGAACTGAAATTCTCCATCTCCGTGACCCTGGAAACCAGAAGCAACGAGAATTTTTTCACTTCTGGTTTTCAGGGGCTTTGTTTAACCTGGCCATTAGCGGCCAGGAAAGCAGACGACCAGACCAATCTATGTCTGGCTGCATTGGAGGCCAGAGGAGAGATCTGGGGTCTAATAAACCCCAGATTCCTCCATAAAGAGGACCTGTCAAGGTCAATGCTGTCACAAGGTATGCCGTTCATCCTTTGTGAGAGGAATAGCAATTAATTAATTCATTAATACAAAAAAATTAAAGAGACAGTGTAAAAAATAGTTTTAGATAAAATAAATAATAAAACTAAAAAAAAAATGTAAAAGTGCCCAGTTCTCCAGTTTTTACGTGCTAATGCGTACGCATTTGTAAATCTCACACACATATGATCGCACCACACATGTGGGGTATGATTGTGAGAGCAAGAGCAATAATTCTAGTGCCTGACCTCCTTTGTAACTTTAAACTGGTAACCTGTAAAGATGTTTATTGTGTCGCCTATGGAGAAATTTAAATACCGAAGTTTGGCGCCATTCTACAGGCATACTCAACTTTAAAGCGTGACATGTTAGGTATCTATTTACTCGGCGTAATATCATCTTTTACATTTTATCAAAAAATTGGGCATTATATTGTGTTTGTGTGCAATAAAATTCATTAAAGTGTGTTTTTTCCCAAATATATATAAAATGTTTGGGGGTTCTAAGTAATTTTCTAGCAAAAAAATGTGCGTGGCACGCACTGTGATCACCGAGTCAATGAGACTCAGGTGATCAGAGATCGGAGTAAGGGGCTGATCCTGGCCCCTCACCACATGATCAGCTGTCAGCCAATGACAGCTGATCACGTGATGTAAACAGACGATTGGTAATCCTTTTTTTTTCTCCTCACGCTGACAGCTTCTGGAGAAAAAAAAGACGATCGCCGGCTTCTGTGCAAGGGACATCGGTCCCGAAGAGGAAGAGGCGAAACTGCCTCATCTGTGCCCACCAGTACCGCCTGGCAGTGCCCCCTGCCAGTGCCCACAGTGCCACAAATCAGTGCCCACCAGTGCATAAGTGCCAGCAATCAGTGCCACCTATCAATGCCCAAGAGTGCCACCTATCAATGCCCACCAGTGGTGCCTCATTAGTGCTACCTAGCAGTGCTGCCTATCAGTGTCACCTACCAGTGCCGATCAGTGCCCATAAACTGCCACCCATCAATGCCCATCACTGCCACCTATCAGTGCCCATCACTGCCAGCTATCAGTGCCACCTATTAGTGCCCTTCAGTGCCACCTATCAATGCCCTTCAGTGCCACCCATCAGTGCCACCCAGTGCCTCCTCTCAGTGCCCACCAATGCCACGTATCAGTGCCCACCAGTGCCACCTCATCAGTGGCCATCAGTTCCGCCTATTAGTGCCCATCAGTGCCACCTATTAGTGCCCATCAGTGCCGCCTTATAAGTGCCCATCAATGCAGCCTATCGGTGCCCATCAGTGCAGCCTATCAGTGCCCATCAGTGTAGCCTCATCAGTGTACATCAATGAAGGAGAAAAATTACCTGTCTATTTGAGCCTATTTACTAAGCCTATTTGAACACTCACTGTGGTTATACCTCATATTTTTGTTTGTGACACTGTCACTGGAATTATAGGTATGACATTCCCACATGACAAGGTGGGGCTGTCCAATATTTGATTGTCCATATCCTGCATTCATTTTACTTTATGTATATTATTTTACTCACTTGACCATTCATGGAATTGGTCGGTGTATGAGAATACACTTCACTTTATGTTTAGCGCGATTCTAGGTTTTCTCATTTTCAGCAGAATTGCTGCTGTTTTTCACGTGCTTATCCATTTTTTAGTTTTGAATGGGTTTAAGTTTTATTGTTTTTTACCCTAGCGCAGTTTGAGTTTTCTTTTTCCCCGTCTTTAATATGGATTGGACCCTGGGCAAATGTTTTCTTGCCCCCCCCCCCATACAATTTCGCTTTCCACCTGCTCTGAGACATACAATAAATAGCAGCTAGACTCAAAATCAGTTTACTGTATCAGATCAGGCAGCGATTGTGATTGGTTGCCAGAGGTTACAGCGTATCATTACCGCTTACTGACTGGTTGCTAGAGGTTACAGCACACATTACGGCTCACTGATTAGTTGCTAGATGTTACAACACATGAATTCTGCTTGTTGATTGGTTGCTAGAGATTACTGTACGGTAATACTGCTCACTTATTGGTTGCTAGGAGTTACAGCACATCATCTCCTCACTGCAGGGGGCATGATATACATATGAATGCCGCCTTTATGTGTATATCAATGCCACCATATGCAGCTATTCACATATGAATGATGGTAATTTACATGTAAACACAGGGTCTGCAGGTGAGTCATCTGTACACAACAATAGGGCAGAGCTGGGCAGCATTAGTAGCAGCACTTCACACTGAGATATCGGGACACAGCAAGGGACTAAAACTTCAAGGGACAAGGGAATTTAAGCTGGGATAGTTGGCAAGTATGAGGAAGTTGCTTTGGGCCCCACAACAATGACAGGGCCCAAGGCAGCTGCCCCTTTTGCCCTGCCTTAAAGACGGCCATGCATGTAGGCAAGGTATATTTTTATGCTCATATATGTACGGGCTGGGTGGGCACAATTTTTTTTTTTTTTTGGGGGGGGGGGGGGGCTTTAAGTGCTTTAGATATGAATGTCCTGAATTAGTATTCTTTGTTTAATTGGAAGGAATATTGATAGAATCAAGAAGTGATACAGAAATTTTAATCACACAAATCAAGAATCTTGGCATTCAGTTTATGCATCGTATCATGTGGTATGCATATATCAAACCATAAATATGAAAATATACAAAATAAAAAAAATATACAAAAATATAAAAATATTTAAAAAATGTAAACGTTAGCAATTTGCCAATTGTTCTAATTTGCTAACAGATTTATTCATCATTATTCATAGATTTTTCTCACCTTTCCCATTTTGCTTGGCTTATCGGTGTGCTCCTGTAAACCTGCTCTGGTATACGGCTGGATGGACCTGGTCTTTATATACCCTGTACAGGTGCTCATGTTGTGACGTTTTGCTCAATAATCAGAATGAATAGCTTTTTACTATTTTGGATAGTTCAGTGTTTCTATGTGACTATTGTTTGTATATTTTTTGCTTGCATCAGTACTCATATAGTTTACCTAGGCTGTCTAACTCATACAATCCCCTTCTGCTACACTCAGTCATGTGATTAGGCTGCAATCTGAAAAAAATGTGTGTTTTGTGTATTTAGTCACAGTATACCACGAATTTCTGTAGCACAACACAGCACACAAAATTCATTATGATAAAACTGTAGAAAGGGGGAGAAGAATACATTATTGTTTGTTTAGTGGACCAGAAAATTATACTTTATGTTTTCTGAGTTGTTTTATTTAAAGTCTAACCCTAGACAAAACTTTGTATTTAATTCTTTTTTTATTTTTTTTTAAATATTATCATATTTAATAAACATATAAATATATATATATATATATATATATATATATATATATATATATATATATATATATATATATACACATATATATATATATATATATATATATATTTTTTTTTTTTTTTTTTTAATATTTATTTACAAACAACAGGTACAAGAGTTTTGAGATCAAGCATTGATATTAATTGGGGACTCCAAACTTTTCAATATGAGGGCACATTATATTTTTTATAAATAATCGAATAATCGCAGACTGAAAAAAATCTGTTTTATAAATAAATGAATAAAGAATGAATGCATTTTACTTGACTCGCTTTTTAGGGATCAGCATGATATGATTCAGTCCAAACAAAGTAGAAAGGACATAAGTAAAACAAAGAGAAGTCCTTCTTACATCAGGGTCCACATCAGAGGCCCCCCTACATCAGAATGCACTTCAGGTGTCTACCGTTACATTAGGATTCTCATAAAAGTCGATTCTCTTACATCAGAATCCCCTTAAATCATAGTCCCCATCAGAATCCCCTTACATCAGTGTTCCCAACATCAGAGTGCCCCCTTAGATCAGTATTCCCATCAGGGTACCCCTTTCAGAGTCCCCCTTAGATCAGTGTCTGCATCAGAGTCCCCTTACATTAGGGTCTCCATCAGAGCCCTTCATACTTTTGGGTCCCCATCAGAGTTCCTCCTTACACTTGAGTCCTCATCACTGAGTCTCCCTTTACATCCATTTCCCCCTTATATCTGTGTCCCCCCTTACATCAGTATATCCATCAGAGTTCCCCCTTACATCAGTGTTCCCATCAGAATCCCCATTACATCAGAATCCCCATCAGAGTCCCCATTATGTCAGTGTCCTCATCAAAATCCCATCACATTAGGGTCTCCATCAGAGCCCTTCTTATGTTTGGGACCCCATCAGAGTCCCTCCTTACATTTGAGTCCCCATTAGAGTCACCCCATGTCCCCTTACATCAGTATCTAAATCAGAGTCCCCCCTGATATCAGGGTCTCTATCAGAGCCCCCTTTTACATCAAGGCCCACATCAGCAGAGACCAACTGATCAGGATCCCCACACTGTGCACATCAACTGTTGGATAGATAACATTTTTCGGGGGGGGGGGCTGGATGTGGCCCAGGGGCTATAATCTGGAAACCCGTGGTATAAATAGAGATTTAGAAGTATATGCTGAACCATGTTTCAGATATAAAGGCTACCATGGGGTGCCAGGAAAGGGAAGCATTAGATGGAAATGGCCTAGTGCCCAGAGTTAGCAGAAAAAAATAGTATAGATTGTGTAGGTATGTTTCTCCGTGGGCAATCTGTAATCTAGCTGTTAAAGTTGAATTCCAGGTATGCCGGATACCATGAGATATATGAATGTTGCACATGCCAAGAGGCCTGACTCTTGTTCACAATGCAGCAGGGCAGCAACTAGGTACGAAGCCAGTGGAGATCACTGGAGTAGCTGTATCTACTACATGGGTATCCCCAGAGGTGTAACCAGAACCTTCAAAGCCCCAGTGTGAAAAACCATGAAGAGCCCCCTGACTCACTGGTCCCAAGGCCCTTCCCTCCATGCCCGTGCCCCTTCGCTCCCATCATGGGGCCCTTTATTATGACCCTGCAGTGGGCCCCCTTCCTGCCTCCTTGGAGCCACTCATAGTGGCGGAACACCAGGGCCTGGTCACAAATGCGACCTTTAGGACCCTGGTAGGTCTGCCACTGAATGAAATACTCTGCAGTGTCATGGGATGGGTGGAATGCTCTTCAGTGTATCATAGGATGGGTGGAATTCATTGCAGTGTATCAGGGGGGAAGGGTGGAATGCTCTGCAGTGTGTCATATGATGGGTGGATTGCTCTGTGGTGTGTCATGAGATGGGTGAAATGCTTTTCAGTGGGTCATGGGATGGGTGGAATACTCTGCAGTGTGTGATGTGATAAGTTGAAATACTCGGCAGTGTGTCATGTGATGGGTTGACTGCTCTGCACACATATACACACATACAGTGTTTCACAAAAGTGAGTACACCCCTCACATTTTTGTAAATATTTTATTATATCTTTTCATGTGACAACACAATACAAGCTGTACACTCACTACTTTACATTGTAGCAAAGTGTCATTTCTTCAGTGTTGTCACATGAAAAGATATAATAAAATATTTATAAAAATGTGAGGGGTGTACTAACTTTTGTGAGATACTGTATAAACAGAAATAAAAACACACACACAATTATGATCACACAAACACACACACAAATGCAGACTCCTGCACTGGGAAGGAGGTGAGGAAGCATGTATAGATAAGAATATTTTGTTGGGAAGCTAACAAGAGGCAGTACTAGTTGGCAAAATAATCAATTTTAAAAAGTTCAGCTCATGAAATTGTGAAAATGTCAAATATGTGGCATCAAAAGAGTGGTAGAGGAAGGCTTGTGGCTTCATATTCCTAACCAGGACATCTCCAACCATGGTTATCACTTAGTATATATCTCTCACTTAACCCCTTCATGATGTCATTGAAGCTGTGACATAGATCAATATTCTTAGAAGCCTCCATAAAACATATGGTACAACAAAAAAAATTGGTAAAAGGCAAAGCGTAGATCAGTCATCTAAGCCTGGGGATTCAAAAGAGAGCACAGGATTCAATATCTCCTGTAAAAGATATATGGTTGGATGCCTCAACACCGGTAATTGTGGTAGAAGTGGGCCGAACACCCCCCCGGGTAAGTTCACGTCAGAACTTTCAAACATTGCAAAAGTTTGGAGCCGAACAATGAACCCCATTGAAGTCTGTAAGACCTAAATTGGGAAAATCAAAAGTGCCCATTTTGAAGGCTTATATGCAATTTATTGGGCATGTAAAGGGTATGGGGGTCCAGGTACCCCCCTGGGGGACATGTATAAATGAAAAAAAGTTTGTGAAAAAATATTTTTAAAATTTGCAGTGATTTACTGATGCTATAAGTGAAACAATAAAAATGAAAAATGCCTTTAATATGGTGTCTGGGGGGTCCCATTAGTCTACCTGTAAAGTATCATGCCTAGAACCTGCTGCAGCGAAAAAAAAAAATCTCCTTCCAAGCTTTCTTTATTTTATAAACAATGGCTTGGGGAGCCAGTGTGTTTGAAAAATATTAGCGATTTTTTGGATAAATTCTGGTGTCTGTTTGGCAGACTTTGCATAGAAGTAATAAGTTCTGAAAAATTGGTCTTTGGGTATTGGTGGTGCCTTCACACTGTAACCCTGTAGAGGTAATCTTGATGAAAGCAAGAATTGGCCTTGCTGTCAAAAATTGTAATAATATGCCCTGGTCCAACACTGTGCAGAAAAATTGGGCTTTGGGTGTTGGTGGTGCCTTCAAACCGTAACCCTATAGAGGTATTCTTGATGAAAGCAAGAATTGGCCTTGCTGTCAACCTCCAGCAGCACTGAATGCTGTTCGGAAAGCATGCTGGATGCAGGATAGCCCAGCAGCTTGACTGCATACTGGGCACGTTCTGGCCAGTGGTCTATTCTCATGACCCAGTAACTCAGCTGATCATCAACTCTCTTGTCCAACAGAAGCCTCAAAACTAGCTTTTCCATGAGACTGTAACCTACCAGAGTCAGGAAAGGCATTACATAAACTTCTCTTCAAAGTGTCCTTTAAGATATTTCATCCTCTGCTCCCTTTGTAGGAACGGGATGACTTCCGAGACTTTCCTCTTGTACAGTTGTCAAAGAGGGTTGCCAACCAATAGTGATCCTTCTCCTTAATGTCACAAATTCTCAGGTCCTTTCGCAGGCTTTGAAGAATGAGGCAGCCCATGCACTGCAAGTTTGCAGAGGCAGGAGAAGCAGAGTCCTCAAGGTCACTGAGGATTACAGTATCTGGAACTGCCCCCTACCAGCCACATACTACTCACAAGGGTTCTGGGGACGGAAAACCATCTCTTAAGGTTTGATGTATGTCTTTCTCTGCTTCAATGCCTAAAACTGTGAGAATCCTCTTCTTCATCCTCCTCCTCCCTCTCCTCTTGTGTATTCTATGGCATCACAAGATTGGTATATGCATAAAGCTGGCCTTGAGAGTAGGGATGAGCTTCGTGTTCGAGTCGAACCCATGTTCGACTCGAACATCGGCTGTTCGATTGTTCATCGAATTGCGAACGATATGGGCCGTTCGCGCCAAATTCGTGTGGCACATCACGGCCCATAATTCACTGCGGCATCGCAGTGCATTGCTGGCTGATGATTGGCCAAGCATGCACTATGACCTGCATGCTTGGCCAATCACAGCGCCGTCGGTAGAGAGAGCTGTAATTGGCCAAAGCCAGGGTGGCTTTGGCCAATTATGGCTCAGGGGGTTTAGAACACGCCCCACACACTATAAGGCCGCCTGCACGGCGGCCCTGTGTAGTGTGTTCCGGCGTGCTTAGATAGACAGAGAGACAGTGTCATTTCATTTGAGTTAGTTAGATTAGGCAGGACAGTCAGTGAGTTAGCTGCACTTACAGTGTATTGTGTATATATGCATCCCAGGTGTTGCATATATATATATATATATATATATATATATATATATATATACACTGTATTCATTTTAGCTAGATCCGTTCCTGTTATCTTCCTACTGACAGGCAGGCTTGTCTTGTTACAGTATTTACAGCTACCTGAAGAAAATTGCTGGTGTTTTTTTGATCCTATTAGTACCACAGTCAGGCAGCTAGACTATTTACAGTTAGTGTAGTGCGTCCTCCTCACAGTGTTCAGTTAAAGCTACAAGTTAGTTTAGTGTGACCCCTGAACAGTGTTCAGCTAAAACTACAAGTTAGTGTAGTGCACAGTGTTCAGCTAAAGCTACAAGTTAGGGTAGTGCGTCCTCCTCACAGTGTTCAGCTAAAGCTACAAGTTAGTTTAGTGTGACCTCTGCACAGTGCTCAGCTAAAGTTACAAGTTAGGGTAGTGCGTCCTCCTCACAGTGTTCAGCAAAACTACAAGTTAGTGTAGTGCGACCTCTGCACAGTGTTCAGCTAAAGCTACAAGTTAGTGTAGTGCGTCCTCCTCACAGTGTTCAGCTAAAACTACAAGTTAGTGTAGTGAGACCTCTGCACAGTGTTCAGCTAAAGCTACAAGTTAGTGTAGTGCGTCCTGCTCACAGTGTTCAGCTAAAACTACAAGTTAGTGTAGTGCGACCTCTGCACAGTGTTCAACTAAAGCTACAAGTTAGTGTAGTGCGTCCTCCTCACAGTGTTCAGCTAAAACTACAAGTTAGTGTAGTGAGACCTTTGCACAGTGTTCAGCTAAAGCTACAAGTTAGTGTTGTGCATCCTCCTCACAGTGTTCAGCTAAAACTACAAGTTAGTGTAGTGCGACCTCTGCACAGTGTTCAGCTAAAGCTACAAGTTAGTGTAGTGCGTCCTCCTCACAGTGTTCAGCTAAACCTACAAGTTATTTTTTTGCGAGCTCTGCACAGTGTTCAGCTAAAGCTACCTGTAGAAGGTTGGTGGTGTTTTCCTGATCCTATCACTACCGTAGGCAGCTAAATAAGCTACAAGTTATTTTTTGGCGAGCTCTGCACAGTGTTCACCTAAAGCTACCTGCAGAAGGTTGGTGGTGTTTTCCTGATCCTATCACTACCGCAGGCAGCTAAATAAGCTACAAGATGGTGTAGTGCGAGCTCTGCACAGTGTTCAGCTAAAGCTACCTGTAGAAGGTTGGTGGTGTTTTCCTGATCCTATCACTACCGCAGGCAGCTAAATAAGCTACAAGTTAGTGTAGTGCGAGCTCTGCACAGTGTTCACCTAAAGCTACCCGTAGAAGGTTGGTGGTGTTTTCCTGATCCTATCACTACCGCAGGCAGCTAAATAAGCTACAAGTTATTTTTTGGCGAGCTCTGCACAGTGTTCACCTAAAGCTACCTGTAGAAGGTTGGTGGTGCTTCCCTGATCCTATCACTACCACAGGCAGCTAAATAAGCTACAAGTTCGTTTTTTGCGAGCTCTGCACAGTGTTCAGCTAAAGCTACCTGTAGAAGGTTGGTGGTGTTCTAATACTACAGGCAGGCAGTTGATTTTGCTAGCTGCAGTATCAGTATATATATATATATATATATATATATATATATATATATATATTTCCCAGCTTAGTGCAGCTACAGGCCATTAGTATGTCTGGAAGGCCAACAAGGAGAGGCAGACAGTCACAAGCCAATAAAAGAGGGCAAGTCGGCTCTGTGTCTAGAGGCAACAGTGCTGGTCGTGGAGACCATGCATCCTCATCAGCACGTGGCCGTGGGACACGCTTGGCCTTTTTTTCGGCAGCTGGCCGTGTTGAGCCGCAACATGCGGAAGATCTGGTCGAGTGGATGACCAAGCCGTCCTCATCCTCCTCATCCTCTCTCACCCATGCTCAGGGTACTTTGTCTGGCAAAGCAGCGGCCTCTTCCTTCAGCTCAATGTCATCAGTGACTCCTTCCCTAGCCCCACCATGTCCTCCTGAGGAGTCCCTCGAACTGTTTGACCATAGTGTTGGGTACATGCTCCAGGAGGATGCCCAGCGTTTGGAAGGCTCTGATGATGATATTGAGCTAGATGAAGGCAGTAACGTGAGCACGGACAGAGAGGGTGCCCAAGAAGGACAGCAATCTGGCAGTCATGCTCCCCCTGCTGCAGCATACTGCCAGGTTTGCTCCAGTGATGAGGAGGGAGGGGATGATGAGGTCACTGACTCAACGTGGGTGCCTGATAGGAGGGAGGAGGAGGAGGAGGCACCTCACCAACGAAGCAGGATGCCCTCCAGGGGCCAGCCTAAGGGCAGCACACTGACTGCATCACACCACAAAGCTCCGCATGTGCAGGGCGCTGCAGTCCCTGCGCATTATTAAAAAAGTTCTTTGGTGTGGGCCTTTTTTGAGACAAGTGCATCAGATCGCACCGCTGCTATTTGCAACATATGTCTCAAGCGTATCTCACGTGGCCAAAACATCTCCCGCTTGGGCACCACATGCTTGACCAGACATATGTTGACCATGCAGTTCGCTGGCAAGCGTATCTAAAAGACCCACACCAAAGAACAAAGAGGACCTCTCCCTGCTCCTCATCAGCTGAGATCTCCAATCCCACTATACCTTCAGTCCTCTCTGAGACCTGCACTGAGAGGAATGAAGGTGTAGAATTAGGCGTGTCACAGCCAAGTACTTGTGGGCAATCTGCTTTCGGTACACCAACGTCAGATTGTACCAGGCAAATTTCCCTGCCCCAGGTGCTGCACCGCCAAAAGAAGTTTGCTCCCAGCCATCCACATGCCCAGCAGTTGAATGCTAGCTTGGCAAAATTGCTAGCACTTCAACTGCTGCCTTTTCAGTTGGTAGACTCTGCCCCCTTACATGAGTTTGTGGAATGTGCGGTTCCTCAGTGGCAGGTACCCAAACGCCACTTTTTCTCACGAAAGGCGATTCCGGCTCTCTACCGGCATGTGGAAGGCAATGTCCATGCCTCGCTGGACAGGGCAGTCAGCGGTAAGGTGCATATTACCGCTGACTCATGGTCCAGTAGGCATGGACAGGGACGTTACCTAAGTTTCACCGCGCATTGGGTGACTCTGCTGGCAGCTGGGAAGGATGCAGGACAAGGTGCAGTAGTGTTGGAGGTTGTTCCACCACCACGCCTCCAAAATGCCACTACTAATGATTGTGACACACCTCTCTCCTCCACCCCCTCCTCTTCTTCTTCCTCCGTGGCCTCTTCCTGTGATTTGTCCTCGGAACCAGCAGTGCTCCGTAGGCGTTCAAGGGCCTACGCATGTACGCAGGCCAAAAGATGCCATGCGGTGCTTGAGCTGGTGTGCTTGGGGGACAGGAGCCACACTGGGGCAGAGGTTCTGTCAGCTCTGCAGGGGCAGGTTCAGAGGTGGTTGATGGCACGCCAACTTAAGGCAGGATTGGCGGTTTGCGACTTTGGCACCAACCTCCTCTCCGCCCTCCGACAGGGACAAATGACCCATGTGCCCTGTTTGGCTCACGTCCTTCAATTGGTGGTGCAGCGATTCTTGGGCAGGTACCCGGGCTTACAGGATGTCCTGAGGCAGGCCAGGAAAGTCTGTGTGCATTTCCGCCAGTCATATAATGCCAGTGCTCGGCTGGCGGACCTCCAAAAGGAGTTTAACCTGCCCAAGAACCGCCTAATCTGTGACATGCCCACCAGGTGGAACTCAACGTTGGCCATGCTGCAGCAGCTGCACACGCAGCAGAGGGCCATCAATGAGTACCTGTGCGACTATGGCACCAGGACAGGGTCAGGGGAGCTTGTTTTTTTTCCCCACGCCAGGGGGCCATGATCAGGGATGCATGCATGCACTGTCCTGTCTCCATTTGAGGAGGCCACAAGGATGGTGAGCAGTGACAGTGCATGCATCAGTGACACTGTCCCCCTTGTCCACCTGTTGGAGCACACGCTGCGTGGAATAATGGACAGGGCACTTGAGGCAGAACAGAGGCAAGAAGAGGAGGACTTCCTTAGCTCTCAAGGCCCCCTTTATCCAGACAGTGTTCCTGCGTGCCCGCCGATCACACAGGAAGAGGAGGAGGAGGATTGTGTCAGTATGGAGGTGGAGCCTGGCACTCAGCATCAGCAGCAGTCTTTAAGGGATCAGTCCCAAGAAACACATGGATTTGTACGTGGCTGGGAGGAGGTGGCTGCGGACCATGTCGTCCTTAGTGACCCAGAGGACCGAATGCCTCAGCAAACCTACGCTGCATGGCCTCCCTGATCCTGCAAAGCTTGCGTAAGAATCCTCGTATTCGTGGTATCAAGGAGAAGGACCAATACTGGCTGGCAACCCTCCTTGATCCACGTTACAAGGGTAAGGTTGCGGACCTTATTTTGCCATCGCAGAGGGATCAGAGGATGAAACATCTTCAGGAGGCCTTGCAGAAAGGTCTGTGCAACGTGTTCCCAGAGACTGGGAGGTTACAAACTCCTGTTTCTGGACAACGTGTTGCTGAGGCTTCGGTCAGTCAAAGAAGGAGCAGTGGAGAAGGTAGCTGTTTGATCGATGCGTTCAGACAATTTTTTAGTCTGCAGCCCCAAGGTATGATCGGTTCCAGCAACCAACGCCAGCGCCTGTTTTACATGGTGCAGAAATACCTAGGGGCAAGATCTGACTTGGACACCTTTCCCACCGAAAATCCTCTGGGTTACTGGGTCTTAAGGATGGATCACTGGCCAGAGCTTGCACAGTATGCAATTGAGCTACTGGCCTGTCCTGTATCCGGCTTTGTAACCGATCATAGGGTGCGTCTGTCCACTGACTCGGTCGATCGACTGACCTTCATAAAGATGAATCAGTCTTGGATCACCACCAGCTACCAAGCACCTGATGCTGATGTAACCGAATAATTTTTTTAAAAATCTCAGATCCCTTCAAAGACTGCCTATGCTGATGCTGAGTGACTATCCTGAGTAATTATCCTCTTCTTCCTCAATGATCACGCTGATAGCTTGTAAGAACATTTTTGGTTCTGGGCGCCGCCACCAGTGCCTAAGGCCCAATTGTTCAGCCCCTGTTTAACAGGGGAGTGTAATTACAATTGTTGATGCAATAATTTGCAGCAGGGCTCGTTCCTGCGTTCCAACTAGAGTTTCTGTGAGAAGCTGCAGTGTTGCGGCACCAGCACCAGTGCCTAAGGCCTAATTTTTAGCCCCTGTTTAACAGGGGCGTGTAATTACAATTTTTGATGCAATACTTTGCAGCAGGGCTCGTTCCTGCGTTCCAACTAGAGTATCTGTGAGGGGTTGCAGTGTTGTGGCACCAGTGCCTAAGGCCCAATTTTTCAGCCCCTGTTCAACAGGGGCATGTAATTACAATTCTTGATCTAATATTTCACAGCACGGCCCATTTTTGCGCCCACCAAGAGTTCAGAGCCTGTATACTGCTGTTTCCTTTTTTAATTTGGGTGTGGGGTTCCCCTTAATATCCATACAAGACCCAAAGGGCATGGTAATGGACTGGGGGGTACCCATGCCGTTTGTCTCACTGATTTTCATCCATATTGCCAGGACCCGACATTACATTAAAGCCGCAAGCAGGTTTAAATGACTGTTTTTCCTTTAAAAATGACATTTAGTGCAGGGACTGTTCTAAGCACGGGAAACATGCGCCACTTTACAGGCATACTATAGACACCCCCCAGGTACGATATTTAAAGGAATATTTCACTTTTTTTTTTACTTTAAGCATCATTAAAATCACTGCTCCCGAAAAAACGTCAGTTTTTAAAAGTTTTTTTTGCATTGATACATGTCCCCTGGGGCAGGACTCGGGTCCCCAAACCCTTTTTAGGACAATACCATGCAAATTAGCCTTTAAAATGAGCACTTTTGAACGTTCGAGTCCCATAGACGTCAATGGGGTTCTAACGTTCGTGTGAATTTTCGGTCCATTCACAGGTTCTGGAGCGAACCGAACCGGGGGGTGTTCGGCTCATCCCTACTTGAGAGGAAAGGAAGTCCACCTCTTCCTCCTACTGCTGTGACTCTAGTGCCCTGTCCATAGTGCCACGCAGAGTCTGCTCCAGCAAGATCTCAAAAGGAATTTTGTCAGTTATGCATGCATTCTCATGGCTCACCATCCTTGTGGCCTCCTCAAATGGTGACAGTACAGTGCACGCATCCTTTATCAGCAGCCCCTGGCATGGGGAAAAAAAGCAGAGCTGCCCTGAGCCTGTAGTGCCATATTCACACAGGTACTCATTGATGGCTCTCTGCCGCATGTGCAGCTGATGAAGCATTACCAAAGTTGAGTTCCACCTGGTAGGCATGTCACAAATCAGGAGGTTTATGGGCAGCTGAAATTCCCACTGAATTTTAGCCAACCGAGTACTGGCTGTGTATGACCGCCTGAAATGGCTACAGACTCTCCTGGCCTGGGTACCTGTTTAAGAAACGCTGCACCACAAAATTGAGCACATGTGCCACACATGGCACATGTGTCAACTTTTCCTGTTGAAGGGCAGACAGGAGGTTAATGCCATTAACACACACCACCATTCCTGGCTCAAGCTTGCGTGGCGTGAACCACCTCTGGTCCTGCACCTGCAAATCTGAAAGAATCTCTGCTCAGGTGTAGCTCCTGTCCTCTAGACAGACCAGCTGAAGCACTGCATGGTATCTTTTAACCTGACTTATTGAATATCCCCTTGAAAACTTAGGGGGTACTGGTGGTTCATTGGACAATTCAGCAGAGGAGGGCATGGGGGAGGAGGAGGAGGAGGGGGTGGAGCTGGCAAATCTCGCATCATCATCACCAGCTGTATGGAGACATGGCAGCAAAACAAGCTGCAGCACTGAACCATGTCCTGCATCCTTTTGAGTTGCAAGCAGAGTTACCCAATATGCTGTAAATGAAATATATACTCCCTGACCATGCTTGCTGGACCATGTGTCAGCAGTACCTTGCAGATGACTTCCTTGCCCAAGGATGCCATAACATTGCCTTCCATGTGATGGTACAGAGCTGGATTGGCTTTACACGCAAAGAAATAGTGAATGGGAACCTGAAATTGTGGTACGGCACATTCTGCAAATTCACAAAAGGGGGCAGAATCCATCAGACGGAAAGGCAGGAGTTAGAAAAGCCAGCATCTTTGACAAGCTGGAATTAAGACGCTGGGCATGTGGGTGGCAGTGACTGTATTTTTTTTTTTTTGCTGCAGCAACTGGGGCAGAGAAATTTTCCTGCTATACTCTACAGTTGATGGTGTGCTGCTGGCAGACGTGCTGCAAGGATGTGTGACACCCTTCGTTATACCATCATCCTTGTCAGGGAGGCTGCTGGGAAGACATGAGATATAGCTGGGGGTAGACCTGAAAGGTGAGGAGGAGAGAAGAGGAAAAGAATTGCATCCCTTTTGTGTGGCTTTCAGGTGCCCTTGACAATGGGCTGAGTGGTGGGAGGTTAAATGCCTTGTCAAACACGTGGTACCCAAATGCTGGGGTATTTGCCACGCTTGATCTGCTTGAGGAAAAGTTTGCAAATTGCAACAGTGCAATCGCTGCACATGTACTAAAAAAGGCTCAGGCAGCTAAGCTGTGGGAAATGGGCCAGGAGATAGCAGTTCCACAATGTGATGGAATGGGTTGGGTGCTCTCTACCCTTCCATTATGGCTGTGTTGTTGGGGTTGTGCCTCACCCTCACTTTCCTCCTCTGCTCTATCTGGCTCCCAAGTTGTGTCAATTACCTCATCATCATCCCCCCATCCTCATCATCACTGGAGCCAACTTTGCAATACTCTGTGGCTGGGGGAACATGATTGCCAATTTGTTGTTTACCAGTGTTCTCCCCTCTCTGTAGCCTCATGTTACTCCCTTCCTCAACCTCAGAATCAACATCAGAATCAAGTAATGCCTGTGCAGCGTCAAGAAGCAAGTTGCTAATGCTGTATTCAAATAATTCAGCTAAATCCTCCATGCATTATGCTAGGGCTATGGCACGAGTAGTTGTGGACAAGAAGGCAGAATAAGCCGCTCGGTCTCTGGGTGATAGACGATAAGGAGGATGAGGATGAATAGCATTGGCAACATCACTAAACAGAGGAAATAGTGCCCTGCCTGAGGACAGACCATGTCCACCTTTGCCAGTGGACACAGATGCTGCTGGCCCCCTCACAGTGCCTTGGGAACGTCTGCCTCTCCTTGTTGGCCTTCCAGACATGATGGGGGGCTTATTACCAAAATGTAATAGAGACAGGGAAATTTGTACTCGGGTGCACTTTAATCAGTAGAAAGTGGTGTTTGGTGCACTTTAACCTGAGGACTCACTATACAGACACGCTAAACTGACACACTACAATATATTGCAGTAAAAGTGCAATAACGCACCTCAATGGCAGTAAAAGTGCACTAATGCACTTCAATGTACTGCAGTAAAAGTGTCCTGACGCACTTCAATATACTACAGTAAAAGTGCACTAATGCACTTCAATATATTGCAGTAAAAGCGCACTAACTCACATCAATATACTGCAGTAAAAGTGCAATAACGCACCTCAATATACAGCAGTAAAAGTGCCCTGATGCACCTCAATATACAGCAGTAAACACACTTCAATATAATGCAATAAAAGTGCCCTGAAGCACCTCAATATACAGCAGTTAATGTTCACTAACACACTTCAATATACTGCAGTAAAAGTGCATTAAGGCACCTCAATATACTGCAGTAAAAGTGCACTAATGCACTTCAATATACTGCAGTAAGAGTGCTATAACGCAATTCAATAAAATGCAGTAAAAGTGCCCTGACACACTAAACTGACACTAACGTAAAAAAGGAAGGTCACACTACACTCACACTGCACTATAACTATATTCACACTATACTGATACTTTACACTCACAATAGATTCACAATAGCACAATATAGCACACTAACACACTAGTAGCAATGAACAGAGGCCTGTTCTATCTACCTCCCCTCCAATATCACACTGCAAATGGCTGCTCTGGGAATTAACCTTTTATAGTGTGGGGTGGGTCTATGAGCAATGAGCCATGATTGAGCACACTCACCATTACTTTCTTCAGTCATGGCTCTGATTGTGTTCTGTGCCCTGATTGGGCAAAGCCTTCATTGCTTCAGCCAATAAGGGCTTCCAATGCACTGTGTGCAGTGCATTGTGGGGCATTCAGCAGGCTGAACAAACAGTCAAACGCCCCTACAATTTGGGTGTTCACTGAACGGGTGAACAGCCAATATTCAGGCCAAACTTATGCTCGGACCAAACACTAAATTGTGGCTCAGGTCTTCAATTGTTGACTGAGCACAGCTCTGACTTGTAGTTCCTCCCTTGCCAGATATTACTAAGGATTATGGTAGCTTATCATTTTTATCTTTGTTGAGGGTTACTATGGGGCTGACTGCTTGCTGGTGTTGCTGGGATTCTTAGTTATCCTGGTTTCAGACCATGGGATGTTGCCCCAGGAAATCCATTGTGAATTTTTGGACATGTAACCCTACTTGGGTTGTTGGCCTCCCCTAATCCAGTTCTTCCTTCTTCTGTGTACCAAAATAACCACAATAAAAGTCATGCTTGTTAGGTCCTGTGATTGGCCTCCATGTTCTCTGCACTCCTAGTTTTTCACAGAAGCCTAAATGCCCAGACCAAATTTAGCAATGATAGCATTAGTGATAGGCTGAACACCCCCTGGTTTAGTTCGCCACCAGAATACCCGAACATGGAAAATGTTCGGACACAAACCCAAAACTCTATTAAAGTTTATGGGATCCAAACTCCAAAAAGTCCGCATTTTGAAGGCTTATATGGAGGTTATTGGCCATAAAAGTATATGGGGGCCCGGGAAATGCCCTAGGGGACATGTATCAATGCAAACTTTTTTTTTTTTTAAGATTGTTTTTTAAAGAAACAGGGATTTTAATGATGTTTAAAGTGATACAATAAAAATGAAAAATTCCTTTATATATATATAATGCCTGTGGGGTCACCTTAGTCTGCCTGTAAAGTGGTACATCTGTACCATGTATAGAACCTGCTGCAGCAAAACTGACTTATAAAAATGTAACATTTAAATTGATTTTCACGGCTGCAAGCTTTCTTGAGAAAAAAAAAAATTCTGGCAATACAAAGATATATAATCCATACCAGGCAGTGCATTGTGGGGTGCTCGGCTCGGGTGTTCGGCAAACAATGCTCAGCCCGAATCGTTCGCCCATCACTAGTTAGCATTCATCAATTAATTTGAAAATAACTTGAATTTCCTCACTAAATAATTTTTGCATTCTTTTATTGGAGAATTTTTTTTTATTTAGTATATTTCCAATAATGGAACAAAGAGTTAGTAGTGACTGAGGTGCCTATATCAGTCATTGGCTGCTGAGAAGAATTATGTTATTGCTTCTTTGCTGAGAGAACTTAATCACTTTTCTACCTCAAACATCATGGAATTTTCATTTCACATTAACTGCCATACATATTTGTAATCTTTTTTTATTTTTGTTTTTTTGTTTTTACCAGTCAAAAAAAAAAAATCTACATAATGTATATACACTATATTACCAAAAGTATTGGGACGCCTGCCTTCACACGCACATTAACTTTAATGGCTGGCCATACTGTACATTATACAATTTTCTTCAGATTTACCTTCAACTATGTAGTGCAAGGGAATGCCTGGTTGCATACAAAATTGAAAGTGTGTAGGTGTGACCTCATACTATATGGATTTGGTCAATCTAAAGGAAAGTTGTAGAAGAAAATTGTATAATGTATGGGCAGCCTTAGTCTGTAGGGTTCAATATTGAGTTGGCCCACCCTTTAGAGCTCTAACAGCTTCAACTCTTCTGGGAAGGCTGTCCACAAGGTTTAGGAGTGTGTCTATGGGAATGTTGGACCATTCTTCCAGAAGCGCATTTGTGAGGTCAGGCACTGATGTTGGACAAGAAGGCCTGGCTCGCAGTCTCCTCTCTAATTCACCCCAAAGGTGTTCTATCTGGTTGAGGTCAGGACTCTGCTCATCCATGTCTTTATGGACCTTGCTTTGTGCACTGGTGCGCAGTCATGTTTGAACAGGAAGGGGCCATCCCCCAAACTGTTCCCACAAAGTTGGGAGCATGAAATTGTCCATGAGCATTGGTATGCTGATGTCTTAGGAGTTCCCTTCACTGGAACTAGAGGGCCAAGCCCGACCCCTGAAAAACAACCCCACACCATATTCCCCCCTCCACCAAATGATTGGGACCAGTGGCGTAGCGTCGGTTGTCAGCGCCCGGGGCAAGGCAAGTAATTTGCGCCCCCTAACCTGTGGACTTTTAGCACTCCCCGAGTCCTGTCCCTTCCCTTCCTACAATAGTTCTAACCAACCTGATTCCTATACTGACCACTACACTCTACTGTCCACTACACTGACCACTATACTACACTGACTACTATCTGTCCACTACACTATACTGCTCACTACACTGACCGCTATACTGTCCACTACACTATACTGCCCACTATACTGCCCACTACACTATACTGCCCACTATACTGTCCACTACACTATACTGCCCACTACACTGACCGCTATACTGTCCACTACAATTTACTGTCCACTACACTGACCACTATACTGTCCACTACACTATACTACCCACTATACTGCCCACTACACTACCCACTACACTATACTGTCCACTATACTGACCTCTATACTGTCCACTACACTATTCACTATACTGACCACTACACTGACCACTATATTGTCCACTATACTATACTGTCCACTATACTATACTGTCCGCTATACTTACCACTACACTATACTGTCCACTACACTATACTGACCACTATACTGTCCACTACACTATACTGCCCACTACACTGACCACTATACTGTCCACTACACTATACTGCCCACTACACTGACCGCTATACTGTCCACTACACTATACTGACCACTACACTGCCCACCCACAATATACTGTCCACTACACTATACTGCCCACTACACTGACCACTATACTGCCCACTACACTATACTGACCACTACACTGCCCACTACACTATACTGTCCACTATACTGTCCACTACACTATACTGACCACTACACTATACTGTCCACTATACTGCCCACTACACTATACTGTTCACTATACTGCCCACTACACTATACTGACCACTATACTTTCCACTACACTATACTGCCCACTATACTGCCCACTACACTATACTGTCCACTATACTTCCCACTACACTATACTTCCCACTACACTATACTGCCCACTACACTATACTGCCCACTATACTGCCCACTACACTGACCGCTATACTGTCCACTACACTATACTATCCACTATACTGACCACTACACTGTCCACTATACTGACCACTATATTGTCCACTATACTGTCCACTACACTATACTGACCACTATACTGTCCACTACACTATACTGTCCACTATACTATACTGACCACTATACTGTCCACTACACTGACCACTATACTATACTGTCCACTACACTGACCACTATACTATACTGTCTACTATACTGCACTGACTACTTTACTGTCCACTACACTATCCTACCTACAGTATTTCTATACTGACCACTACACTGCATGACTCTAGCTGCTCTTCTACTCACTCTCTCTCTGGTTGGCTGCTCCCTCTTCCCAGACTGTGCCCCCCCCCAGGGCCAGCAACACGACTCTCATCACGAGGGAGTCTCACCTTTTCTTCTTTGTTTTCCATCGGTCCGGAGGGGAGCAGGAGGAGGAGACAGCGACGGCTCACAATCTTGAATTTTCGTGTCCCCCGCGCTCCGCCATGTTCAGTCTCCGGCGCCTTGTGATTGGGTGTATGGGGTCATGTGCGGCGGCGGGGCTGGCCTGTTAACGATCGCGCTTGCTCCTGGAGTCCCGCCTCTGCACATGGCCCCATTTACCCAATCACAGGGTGACGGAGACTGAACATGTGCAGAGACGGGACTCCAGGATGTACCGCGATCTAGGACAGGCCAGCCGCGCCACCGCATATGACCCCATACGGCCAATCACAGGGCGCCGGAGACTGAACATGGCGGCCAGAGCGTGGGGACACAGGGCAGTGAATTTAGGAGGAGGCAGCCAGCATTGCGCCTCCCTAAATGTTGCGCCCAGGGCAACGGCCCCCTCCGCACCCCCCATGCTACGCCACTGATTGGGACTAGTGCACAAAGCAAGGTCCATAAAGACATGGATGGGAGAGTTTGGAGTGGAGGAACTTGACTGGCCTGCACAGAGTCCTGACCTCAACATGAGTGGAACACCTTTGGGATGAATTATGGCGGAGACTATTTAAGATAATATAAACTGCTAGATATCTTTTCTCATCAGCAGTATATAGCAGTCTTTTGACTTCTAACAGTGCCTGGTTAAAGCTTGTAGGAGGAGTTTTCATTTTCCCACGATTATCAGGTTGCAGGATCCCTGACCCTCTGTATGGGCAGTGCTGATTGGCCCTGTGCTGATCACATGCACTCTCCCAACAAACAAACAAAAAAAACCTCTCTAGCAATACACACCAAACTGAGCATGTGCAGCCTGACTCCATTAACTCTGTCTTATCTGGACATGTTCTGGAGTCAGTGGAAGAAGAGGAGGCTCTGTGCATACAGGATCAAATGGGCTTATTACACAATGCAGAGGATTAACCCCTTAGGTTCCACCATGAGTATAACAAGCATGCTTTACTGCATATACAGACTGATTTTACTTTTGTGGGTTTAGTAACACTTTAAGGCCCCATTCACACTTTTAGCACTTTTTTTGTGTGATTTTAAAATGCGTTTTTGAATGGGCCTCCCTCCGCTCCAAAAACACGCTAAAGAATCTCCTGTTCTAAATTTTGTAAATGAGCCAAATGTATTGCATATTTTCATGTGTTTTGTTGTGTGGAAAACACACATAAAAATGCACGTTGGATTAATGTGGGGAGTGCTCTTTAGCTGGATGATTGCTTTTTATATGGCTCGGTTCACACTAGCCCTATTCCAAAGTCGCCCGACTTTCAGTGCAACTTTGGAGTCCGACTTTGATACGACTTTGATGAGACTTTTTGCACTCTGTGGCACTGAAGCCGTATCAAAGTAGTGCAGGAACCTTTTCTAAAGTCGGACAGACATGTGTAGTATCAGTTGATGAACCGAACATCCCCCCGGTTCGGTTCGCAGCAGAACTTGCGAACAGGCAAAAAATTTGTTCGAACAAAGTCTATGGGACACGAACATGAATAATCAAAAGTGCTCATTTTAAAGGCTTATATGCAAGTTATTGTCATAAAAAGTGTTTGGGGACCCGGGTCCTGCCCCAGGGGACATGTATCAATGCAAAAAGAATTTTTAAAAACGGCCGTTTTTTCGGGAGCAGTGATTTTAATCACGCTTAAAGTGAAACAATAAAAGTGTAATATCCCTTTAGATTTCGTATCTGGGGGGTGTCTATAGTATGCTTGTAAAGGGGCGCATGTTTCCTGTGCTTAGAACAGTCTGACAGCAAAATGACATTTCAAAGGAAAAAAAGTCCGACAATACACATAAGAGTTCATTGATAAAAACTGCATGGGATTTCCCCACAGGGGAACCCTGAACCAAAATAATAAAAAAAAAATGGGTTGGGGTCCCCCTAAATTCTATACCAGGCCCTTCAGGTCTGGTATGGATATTAAGGGGAACCCCGCACCAAAATGTAAAAAAAAAATGGCGTGGGGGTCCCCTTCAAAATCCATACCAGACCCTTATCCGAGCACGCAACCTGGCAGGCCGCAGGAAAAGAGGGGGGGATGAGAGAGCAGCCCCCCTGAACCGTACCAGGCCACATGCCCTCAACATTGGGAGGGTGCTTTGAGGTAGCCCCCCAAAGCACCTTGTCCCCATGTTGATGGGGAGAAGGGCCTCATCCCCACAGCCCTTGGTCTGTGGGCGGGGGGCACCCGGTTACGTGACCCCGCCCCATCTGACAACACGGGAAAGCCTCAGGGAAGTCCCGAGAATTCCACATGAGTCAGAGGAGGGCGGGTCACCGGGTGGCCCCGCCCCCAATTATATAAGAAGTGTCAGAAGAAGCGAAGCGTCACACGGCTGAAGACTACCACTGAGGCGGATTGTGCGGACGAAGCGGAGAAGAAGCCTGGAGGAAGATGCGGGACAAGAAGAATGGACGAAGATGAAGAAGATGGAGAAGAAGAAGATGAAGAAGAAGATGGAGGAAGAAGAAGAACACCGAAAGAACACCAGAAGAAGGATGGAAGAAGCCGAAAGAAGAAGAAATTAATAAAGGACTTGTCAAAAACCGTCTCTTGTGTTTTTTAACCTTTTTGACACTTTTTTGTGAAATGGTAGGGGTACATTTGTACCCCATTACCAATTCACACAAGGGCGGGGCAGGATCTGGGGGTCCCCTTGTTAAAGGGGGCTTCCAGATTCCGATAAGCCCCCTGCCCGCAGACCCCCACAACCACCGGCCAAGGGTTGAGGGGATGTGGCCCTTCTCCTCATCAACATGGGGACAAGGTGCTTTGGGGGGTACCTTAAAGCACCCTCCCAATGTTGAGGGCATGTGGCCTGGTATGGTTCAGGAGGGGGGGCGCTATCTCGTCCGCCCCTCTTTTTCTGCGGCCTGCCAGGGCCTGGTATGGAATTTAGGGGGACCCCCATGCCATTTTTTTTTTAATTTTGGTTCGGGTTCCCCTGTGGGGAATTCCCATGCCATTTTTATCAATGAACTTTTATGTGTATTGTTGGACTGACAATTCATTATAGCCGCGAGTAGTTTTAAATGACTTTTTTTCCTTTGAAATGTCACTTTGGGGTCAGACTGTTTTAAACACGGGAAACATGCGCCCCTTTACAAGCATACTATAGACACCCCACAGGTACGAAATTTAAAGGAATATTTCACTTTATTTGTTTCACTTTAAGCATTATTAAATCACTGCTCCCGAAAAAATGGCCGTTTTTAAAACTTTTTTTTGCATTGATACATGTCCCCTGGGGCAGGACCCGGGTCCCCAAACCCTTTTTATGACAATACCATGCATATAAGCCTTTAAAATTAGCACTTTTGATTTCTCCCATAGACTTTTAAAGGGTGTTCTGCGGCTTTCGAATTTGCCGCGAACAACCCAAATTGTTAGCTGTCCGATGTTCGAGTCCAACATGAGTTCAACTCGAACTTGAAGCTCATTCCTAGTCAAGACAGAGAAACATTGAATTTCACAAGTCATCCGACTTGGGGGGGTCTTACAAGTCCGATCCTATGTCGCATCATGGTAAACCAAGCCTAACATTGAGATATTGAGTAAAGATAATACATTAACTATTTATGAATGGAATACAATTTTCTGGTTCAGCTTTAACCACTTCAGCTCCGGAAGGTTTATCCCCCTTCATGATCAGGCCATTTTTTTTGTTTGCGATACGGCACTGGGTTATATTAACTGACAATTGCACGGTCATGCAACGCTGTACCCAAATAAAATTTGATGACCTTTTTTTGTCCCACAAATTGGGCTTTCTTTTGGTGGTATTTGTTCACCTCTGCGATTTTTATTTTTTGCGCAGTAAAACAAAAAAAAAGACAGACAATTAAAAAAAAAAAACAATATTTTTTACTTTCTTTTTTTTAAGTATAATTCTTTATTCAAAAGATTTTTCCGTTTATAATGAAACATCTACAAATTAACAGAAAAAGGAAATAGACCAATTTTAGAATGAAAAATAAATCGAAACCAACCTCACAAATCAATTATAACAGATAGACCAGAAGCGACACATATTAAATTCATGGACAAAGATAAAGAATAGTTCAATAATAATACTCCACCCCAATAAAAACTCCTTATCAAATCTAATAGGGTCCTATAGCCTCAACATTATCATTCATCTATAATACATTATATTTATATCGCTTCTTAATATCTTCCTTTATTATTCCTTGGCTTATCTACTTTTAGGATAAGAAAAAAAACTTTCCTCCAGACCTCAACATTAGGGGTCTGGTGACAAAATCTACTAAAAAGAAAATTGATAAACAAACAAAACCAAACAAAGCAAAAATAAAAAAGGGCGATCTGACTAGCTCAGACTCAGAATGTCATGGCTTCCGACCCCCTCCCGACTTAACCCGTCGAACCCGGCCTGCCATTATAGATCTTCATTATAGATCTTCATTATACATCTTCATGCCTAACCTAGACAGGGAGTCAATCGACATACTGGGGTGTGGAAGCAAAGGTCATCCATGGCCGCCAGGTATCCCTACATTCCTACTCTCTACCATAGAGAAACGCAGTCATATATTCCATTGTCCTAATTTCATCTATTCTAGAAGACCAATGTTTCGAAGAAGGTGTAATGGTAGACTTCCACAGGTCTGGTATACATGCCCGAGCAGCATTCAGCATACGAGCTGTCAGCGACTTTTTATAATGATGGAGAAGGCAGCTCATTTGGATGCAGAAGGTATCCCAAAGGATCTGAACCAAGGCCGACTGATGTCAAATGTTTGATCAGGTTTTTTACTTACTGCTATAAAACATATCCGAAAAAAAAAATGTAAGAAATCAAATTTCTTCATCAATTTAGGCCAGTATGTATTTTGCTACATGTTTTTGGTTAAAAAAAATCCCGATAAGCGTATATTGATTGGTTTGCGCCAAAGTTATAGTGTCTACAAACTATGGAATATTTTTATGGAATGTTTTATTCATTTACGACTTATAGCAGGACTGTAACATTGTGACAGACAAATCGGACACTGAGTGATACTTGTGATGCTTTTTAGGGGACCGATGACACCAATAGAGTGATCAGTGCTAAAAAATATGCACTGTCGCTGTACTAATGACATTGGCTGGGAAGGGGTTAACATCAAGGGCGATCAAAGGGTTAAATGTGTTCCTAGGGAGTGATTACTAACTGTGAGGGATATGCTTGTATTGTGGGAAGACAGAGATCCATGTTCCTGCTTAGCAGAAACACAAGATCTCTGTCTTCCCTACTACCAGAACAGCGATCTGCCTTGTTTATATAGACAGACCGTCATTCTGCCTATGTCGGGGAACCAATGGCGGATCCCAGCTGACATCGGGTCCATCGAACCCGCCTGATTTACTCCCGCTGTGTCCAATCACATACGTGCCCGCTGCAGACCCGGAAGAGCAGAGTCATGTACCTGTACGTGATTTTGCGCAGAGGAGCCGCCACCCCGTAGTAAATGTACGATGGCCGTAACGTTTGGGTGGCATTAAGAAGTAATGGCAACGCAAGATCGGTGCACATTCTAGCCCTTTTTTCGCATGTTTCTGCTATTCAATTGAGAATAGCTTTAATTCAAGTTCAATTTAAAGTTTTTCTTTTTTTTAGAAAGCTCCCTTTTTAGTTCAGTGACTTTAAAGACTTAGTTCATAAATGGTAGTTACTGTATGGCCAGGCACATGGAGGAGGCATTTATCAAGCGGCTACGTCTGTTTGGAAGTGCTATTAGAAAGGAAATACAATTCCAATCATACAATGGGAATAGTAAAGGTGCATGAAAGGGGCATGAAAGGGGCAGGATTTTGGATGGTGTGTTTGCCAATATAAACCTTGCTGGGTGGGATTGACCTGGAGTCTTGTAGACTCTCCATCAAATGAGGCTGTTATACAAAAATGACATTAATAGGTGTATAAGACTGGGAGCAGGTGACTCCTGGGTTTTACCCTTACAATGAGTAATGATGTCATTATGCGGCTGCTTGCTTAAAAAGGACTTAATTGGGGAAGTTACAGGAATGATGGCCATGGAAAGAGAAGGCATATAGGCCACTGGTTTAATGAAACAGATGCAGAGGAGAATGACCCCTTGTTATGTTGGATTATTGTAGCTGGATGACTGCTTTGCAGAACATTGAGATATTGAGTATAGGTAATATATTTTTTAATGTATTCTTTATTTATCTAAACAGTGTATAGAAAGTAGTAGTGAACTCCTTTAGGTCATACAGGTCTAGGGAACACACCAGCGGATTGCAATAAACAGTTGTACATACACTAAACAACATCAGTGGATGAGCAGTACAATATAAACTCAAAACCCTTGGGGGAGGAACCCAGTGGGGGATGTCATTCCTTGAGTCTTGTCAGACTGTGATATATTAAACTGCGGGATAGGTGTGTCTTGACCAGTAAAAGCCAGAATATGGCCTAAAAACCAAAATCATGGTTATGAGTGCCTGACCTACGAAAAACCTGTGTACAGAACCCAGTCTATAGAATTGCAAATAAAAGATAGAAATAGGATATAAGAGATGTATTTGAGAGAAGGGATAGGAGTGGAAGGAAAAAAAAGGGGGGTATAGGGAATTGCGTCAGACGGGAAGGGGTCCAGAACAAACTGTGGTCTTAAGGCCTTTAGGTAGCCTAGAAGGGCCTTGTGAGACCTTAGCACCAGTAATGTCTATCTATGGGTTCTCCCGACACTTGTGAAGGTGTGTTGGTCATTATTTGTTTATATTCTCCTGAGTAGGAGAAGTCTAAGCAATAAAACCACGTCTTGTTAAAAATGTTGGTAGTCCCTCTAGGAGAGCTAGTTAAATCTTCAATTTGCTTGATGTTCTCAACACTAATAGTAATATATTTACTATTTATTAATGGAATCAAATTTCTGCCCAAGGTTCAGCTTTAAACAATCTACTGATATGGCTAGAGCCAGCCCTAGACCCCATACACACTATTAGATTTTCTGCAGATTTTTGTCTTCAGATTTACCAAAAACATATAATATGAGGTCAAACCTTAAGGTCTTACTGTGAAGAAACCTTTCTATATTCTTCAGATGCAAAGAGTGTCCCTTGTCATGTGCAATCACCATAAATTAAATACATTTTCTTCAAGTATATTCTATGGACTGTTTACATACCTATACTGTACATGATGACCATATCACCCCTTAAACGTTTCTTCTCAACTAATCCTCATAGCTGAGCTCCTCCATGCCTCTTATCAGTTTAGTTGCCCTTTTCTGCACTGTCTTCAGCTCCACCAAAACCTTTTTTGAGAACCGGTGCCATAAACTGAACTGCATATTTCAGTTTAAATCTTAATAATGCTTTGCACATGGGTAGATTATGTCTCTCTCTCTCTCTCTGAGGTCTATACATTGGCTGTATTAAAAGTAATGCAAACGTGTGTATAACTTTGTTTTATTAAAGTACATAGGGTGTTCAAAATCCACATGTTTGTAAAGTAATGCCGCGTACACACGGTCGGACTTTTCGTCTACAAAAGTCCGACAGCCTGTCCGACAGACTTTCGACGGACTTTTGGCGGACTTTTGGCGGACTTGCGGCAGACTTTCTTACGAACGGACTTGCCTACATACGATCACACAAAAGTCCGACGGATTCGTACGTGATGATGTCATACACCGGACTAAAATAAGGAAGTTCATAGCCAGTAGCCAATAGCTGCCCTAGAGTGGGTTTTTGTCCGTCGGACTAGCACACAGACGAGCGGATTTCTGGGTCCAGCGTAGTTACGACGTAAAGATTTGAAGCATGTTTCAAATCTAAAGTCCGTCAGATTTGAGGCTGGAAAAGTCCGCTGAAAGTCCGGGGAAGTCCACACATGATCGGATTGTCAGCCAGCTTTAGTCCGTCGGCGTCCGTCGGACTTTTGTAGACGAAAAGTCCGACCGTGTGTACGCGGCATAACTCTACCTGTATGATAACTTTTGTTCTTTTTCCTTTTCATTGCAGGTAAATAATGGATTCCCAGCTGAAGCAATGTGCCTTCATTGAGTTCTTGAAGAAAGAGGGGTACAGGCTGTCCAACATCCACAGATGACTACAGAATGTTTACAGAAAGGACACTGTTGACAAGGGCAACGTGCACAGATGGTTGAAGAGATTTAAAGATGTTCTTCAGTCCCCCTTACTACAACAAATAAAAGTTAGCAGCTACAAATACTGTAGCAGTTGACTTTAAATAAAAGGGCACTCCCCTGTCCAGGGATCCAGGGCCTTCTTCACCTAGGTTAATTCTTCAGTGGTCTTCGGGTCCCCGATGCCACCATGCTAATTGTGGGAAGCTGGACATGACTCCTCGCACATGCACAGCTGGCTCTCCACTGTACGTGTGCAAGCCGCACTTTGCCCTGCAAATGGTCCTGTAGCTTCCTGGGACCTGTGATGTGTCCCAAGAGGCTGAGGGCAGGGGCGGGGGGGGGGTGTGGTTTGGGGACGAACGTCTCCTCGGATTGCAATCCGAGGCAATCCAGGTGGAAGTGGGTACCTGTGAAAACCAGGTACCCCCTCAAAAAAAGTAGCCAAAACTTAAGAGGGGGGGGTGGCAGACAAGTGGAACTTCCCTTTAGGGGCATAGTTCAACTTTAAAGAAGGGGAAGCCAGCAGTAAAGACAAACCAGGCAGTGGGAGACCACCAAATGTGACAACTGCCGGCACTCCTCCATTGTCAGGAACTGAATGAAGATACACTGCTTCTGCTTAAAAAACTTACCTGCAATGAAAAAGAAAGGAAAGCATTACTATAAAGGAAGTTCTTTTCCAACATATGGAATTTGAATGACCTATGTTATTGTCAGGGCTGGCTTCTAGCAGCTCTCTTCTCAGTACTCAAGGCTGCTCAGCTGTCAAATAATTACCAGCCACTCATTTTTTCCACAGTGACTCACCTGGGTACCATTACCTGCCTCTTTAGTCCAGCCTACAGCCCTTTTTGCTATTTAAATTGCCTTGCTCATTCCTAGTGTGCCTTCGCCTGGTTAACATATCCAGTGTGTCTCTGCTGTGTTCCTGTTATGACTTTGCCTGGTTAACGTTTCTTCTGGTTCCTGATCCTGATCTTTGGCTTCTGACAACATGGACTTCTGGCTCCTTGACTCAGGTGTGATTGTTACTGCATTTTCTGTGTCTGCCTGGTTCATGGTCTCTGACAGTTATACGTTAATAAAAAAGCTATGCCCATGTTTGCATTACTTTCAGTTCAACCATTGTATCTTGGTTGCATTTGGCATCCCATGCTGTTATTATGTATGACACGTACATGTTTTAGCCCCCAATTTTAACCACTTGCTTACTGGGCACTTAAACCCCCTTCCTGCCCAAGCCAATTTTCAGCTTTCAGCGCTGTCACTCTTTGAATGACAATTGCGCAGTCATGCGACTCTGTACCCAAATTAAATTGTTATCATTTTTTTCACACAAATAGTGGTATTTATTCACTGCTGGGTTTTAAATTTTTTGCTAAGGTAATTTTTCTTATTCATTCATGTGCGCTGATGAGGTAGCACTGATGGGCACTGGTAGGTGCACTGATAGGCGGCACTGATGGGCACTGATAAGTGGCACTGATATGTGGCACTGGGTGGCACTGATAGGTGGCACTGATGAGGAGGCACTGAAGGGCACTGATTGGCAGCACTGTTAGGCACTGATAGGGGGCACTGGTGGGCACTGGTAGGTGGCATTGGTGGGCACTGCTTAGCAGCAGTGGGTGTCCATGTCCCGGACTGATGTCCCTCTGACAGAAGGCAGTAATCTGCTTTTTTTTTTCTCCTTACACTGTCAGCGTGAGGAAAAAATGGCCGATTACAATCTTCTGTTTACATCACATGATTAGCTGTCATTTGTTGACAGCTGATCACATGGTAAGGGGCCAGGATCGACCCCTTACTCCGATCTGGGATAAGCCAAGTCTCATTGACCCGCCACGCGCGGCCCGCAGGGGGTGCGCAGGCAGCACATGCTCGGGAGGACGTACATGGATGCCCTCCCGGCAATTTAGGTCCACGCTGTAACCATATTTTAGCTATAGCGCAGGCGTGAGAAGGTTACATTTATAAACATATATGTAACTACAGTACATTGGCCACATACTGTAGTTTCACAATAAGAGCATCCAGATAAGACTGTAAGTCAGAGACATCCTATAGGGTGTTTATTCCACTACATAGTTTGGTGTCATTTGCAGGAAATAAAAATGGTGCTATGAATCTAAAACTCTATGCCACATAACATCTTACATAAAACACACACATGTACACAGAGTCCAACCCATTCAAGTGACTGGTTGCTGCAGCAAAGGTTTTGTTTCCGTTTATTTAGTCTAGGTAAAGCATTTGGGTGCTGATGCAAGGGGAAAGATACAAACAATGGTCTCACAGAAACAATTCTCAATAGTGTAGAATAGCTATTCATTCTGATTGGGTAAAGCAAAGTTGCAGGGTATATAGAGGACATTTTCCACCAGCTATCTACCAGTGCAGACCAACAGGAGCACACCGATAAGACAAGCAAAATGGGAAAGGTAAGAAGGGCTTAAAAGTATTGAAATGTAAAATGAATATTTAGCCAATGGTTCAGCCTGTGAATATTGATTGCTGTTAGCAGCATAGTTACGTTTACGTTTTATTCTTACAATGATGTGCATTTGTAACTAAAAATAAATACTTAGGTCTGTTTTATAATCAGCTTATCAGACGACCATTATTTGGCACAGCTGAGGCTGTCATATACATTATATGGCAAAACATTTGTGAATACCTGACCATTACACCTATATGAGCTTGTTGGACATCCCATTCCAAGTCTTTGTCCATTAATATGGAGTTACTTTCCCTCCACTCTTTTGGGAAGGCTTTCTATGATATTTTGGAGTATTTCTGTAGGAATTTAGAACCATTTAGCCAAAAAGATCATTTGTAAGGTCAAGTACTGATGCTGGTCAAGACTTGGCTTACCATCTGAATTCTAATTCATCCCAAAGATGTTTAATGAGGTTGAGGTCAATGGCAGAAATCTGTGATATATAAGGATGCAGTGATCCAAGGTCTTTCTCAAACCTTTTACCCCAGAGGAACCCTTGAAATAATTTCACATCTCAGGAAAACCCTGCTAGGACTAGTCCAATGGGGGTCATTAGGACAAATGCCCCTTACATTTCTGGTCGGTGGGAAGAATGCCTCCCTTACAGTGGTGGTTAGAATGCCACTCTTACAGACAGCTTAAAGATCACTCATGCCATGCTACTGCCTCAGCCAAGTGGTGATGGACCTGAATCTATGAAGGCACCATCAGATTAGAGGTCAATTAGCCACAGTTCAAGGAAACCCCAGCAACCTCTGGAAAAACCTTAGGATTCCAATAGATTCCCTGGTTGAGAATGGCTGTATTAAAAAATATTGTCCACACTGTTTCATTTAACTCTAAAACTTGACCATTCTATTGAGCCTGAATTGATAGTTTTATTATTCAACAGATCATCTTCTACGAGGACAAGAACTTCCAGGGTCGCTCCTACGAGTGTAGCTCCGAATGTCCCGACCTGACCTCATACTTCAGCCGCTGCAACTCCATTCGCGTGGAAAGTGGGTACTGGATTCTGTATGAGCAAACCAACTACAGAGGATACCAGTACTTCCTCCATAGAGGAGAGTATCCTGACTTCCAGCAGTGGATGGGCTACAATGACTCAATCAAGTCTTGCCGTCTGAGTCCCCAGGTAATACCACATTGCATACTCTGTTTAGGGGCCAAACCTGTCTATAGCTTTTAGGTCATAATGTCCTATACTGTCTCATTTTTATGAGGTTAAATGCCAACTATAGGTGATCATTGATTGTACAGGTAAGAAAACCCATTTTAAGCTTTACTTGTCCTGCCAGTATAAGCTGGACCAATCGAGTTGTTCTTCTCCTCTTTCCTATTACCATGTTCTGTAGGGCTAAACAAAAATCCCTAACTCAGTCAAGGATTTTAATGATGGCAAAATAAATAGTGAAAAGTGATGGAGCCCAGTTGGATTATACATGGCCAGTAGTACCCTACTTTGTCTGTGGGCAGCTTTTATCATACTGGTGTCAAATGCGCATTACACTCAAGGGAGTACTGTGCTGGGGTGCATTTGCCCCCTGGCCAGGACTAGTACAATATGTTGTACTGGTGTCACTAGATGGAGATACTTTATCATTCAGACCTCCATCATAGCCAAACCTCCAGTCAGCATGCCACGTACCTGGTTAGTGAGCCTGACATGAAGAGGAAGGCCTCTTGTACAGCTTTGGCTGGGGGCCACTGGTAGTGAGACAGCAGCCATGAGAGCATGGTGGGGTATGAGTGCCTGTGATCAGTAGTCTGTGTGGTAACAGTTGTCAGCGGGCAGATATGGCAGCAGGACAAGCTAGTGACCGAGGAGCTGGCAGAGAGCTTGGTTGGCGGCAGACTGTGGAAGTGCAGCAGGAAGCAGGAGCCAGATGTGAGTTTGATAAATTGAAGCAGGCTGGATGAGAAGGATGCAGAGTCAGACAAGTTGGGACGGTAACAGACAGACAGATCATGCATAAACGTTAGGCGGAAGAGTAGCCGGGTCACAGGCCAATGTAATCCACGGTGGGGCAGATCAGGAAAGAACAGAAGGCAGAAGTAGAATCCAGGGACAAACCCAAGGTTAGGGCAGGTAGCAGGCAAATTTAGTCAGGAGCCAGCCAGGTCAAGATCAGAGATCAGGTCACAGGAATCAGGGATAAACACACAGAACGCTGTAGATCAAACAGCAATGAGCCAATGCTGCAGCCTTGTTTAAATAGCCCATTTAGCGGCAGTATTGGTGACAGGCGGACGCCTGTCCGCATGCATGCACATTCACATGCACGCACGCCTATTCCTACGTTCATGCACATCTGCTCATCCATGCGCCGGGAAATGTCATCTGTGCTATGGGCAGACCTTCTCTGACACAGTAACATTGACTTGTGATTGTGGATTCAGGTAAATAATTAGGAGAGGAGTAGCGTCTGTAAAGTTTAGTGGGGTCGAAGGGGTTAAACCTGAAGAAAAGCCTTAACAGACAGCTCAATTTGAGGTTTCAATCAGACAAAGTCAGCCTCACAGCAGGTGCTATATCATTAGCTAACCCATAGTTTTTTAAATCCCTTGTCATGCGTCATTTGTCTTTTATAAAAAAATAAATATAAAAAAAAGATAGAAACAGTTTAAAATGTGTACGGTTAAAAAAAAAATCCCAAAATCATTAACATTTCATGTGGGGGGGATTTTGAATATTTCTACACACTATCCAAACCTAAAAAAAAGCAATCTTTGGGTGGAAGTTTCACTTTAAATGAAAGCAGTAATGTGACCAGTTGCCTTTTCTAACATTGCTTTCTGTTTTTTATGGTGTAACTTATTTTAACAGCACCAAGGTTCCTTCAGAACCAGGATCTATGAGAGGGAAGACTTCAGAGGTCAGATGATGGAGTTCACTGAGGATTGTCCTCAAGTCAATAAGAGATTCCAGTACAATGACATCCACTCTGTCCATGTCCAAGATGGCTACTGGATGTTCTATGAGGAGCCCAACTACAAGGGACGTCAGTATTACCTGAGACCTGGAGAATACAAGAAATACGCTGACTGGGGAGCCAAAAGCCCCAGAATTGGGTCCTTCAGACGTCTCCATCATTCCCATTAAATGTTTAAAAACATTCTAAGTCTTCTGCTTGACAATAAACTTGTGAAAGACATTTTTCTGTTTGTTTTTCACTTATGTAGATTATCGATGAGAATTTGTAAACTGCAGTAACCTATACAACCAGTCAATAGCCACTCTTAGTCAGAGACACAATCATCTATATGAGAATATACTATACACTGGATGAGAGTTGCACTCCATCATAAAATCACTTATTGATTTTTTCCATGCAGAATAAGTTGGTTGCTTTTACTGTATACATACTGGAGATTTACTAAATCAGATGATGGAGTTGACTGAGGATTGTCCTCATTTCCATGAGAGATTACGCTACCATGACATCCACTACATTCATGTCCAAGATGGCTACTGGATGTTCTATGAGAAGCCCAACTATAGGGGACGTCAGTATTACATGAGACCTGTAGAGTACAGGAGATACAGCGACTGGGGAGCCACAAGCCCCAGAAATGGGTTCTTCAGACGTCTCCATCATTTCCATTAAACTTTCAAAAAATACAGTTCTTCTACAATAAAAGTGATTAAAAAAATATGTAACTTGAAGTGTATGTGTTTGTTCCTGCACTACTTTGTTCTGACTTTACTTCGACTTCAGTGCCGCAGAGTGTAAAAAGTCTCATCAAAGTCGGACTCCAAAGTTGCACTGAAAGTCGGGTGACTTTGGAGCCTTATGAAAAGCAATCATCCAGCTAATGAACACTCCCCACAATAATCCAACGTGCATTTTTCCACATGTTTTCCACGCAATAAAACATGTAAAAAACTTGCAATACATTTGGCTCCTTTGCAAAATTTGGAATATGAGCTTTTTTAGTGTGTTTTTGGAGTGGAGGGAGGCCATTCAAATGAAAGGAGCCATTCCAAAAACAAGTTTTAAATTCACACAAAAAAGTGCTAAAAACATGATGCAGTAGCACCAAGTGTGAATGGGGGCTTAAAGTGTTACTAAACCCACAAAAGTAAAATCAGTCTATATATACAGTAAAGCATGCTTGTTATATTCACGGTGGAACCTAAGGGGTTAATCCTCTGCATCGTATAATAAGGCTGCTTGATCCTGTATGCACAGAGCCTCCTCTTCTTCCACTGACTCCAGAACATGTCCAGATAAGACAAGACAACAAATAAGTTAATGGAGTCAGGCTGCACATGCTCAGTTTGGTGTGTATTGCTAGAGAGGTTTTTTTTTTTTGTTGGGAGAGTGCATGTGATCAGCACAGGGCCAATCAGCACTGTCCATACAGAGGGTCAGGGGTTCTCCTACAAACTTTAACCAGGCACTGTTATAGGGCGTACACACGGTCGGACTTTGTTCGGACATTCCGACAACAAAATCCTAGGATTTTTTCTGACGGATGTTGGCTCAAACTTGTTTTGCCTACACACGGTCGCACAAAGTTGTCGGAATTTCCGATCGCCAACCACGCGGTCACGTACACCACGTACGACGAGACTAGAAAAGGCCGGTTCAGAACCAAGCGCGGCACCCTTTGGGCTCCTTTTACTAATCTCGTGTTAGTAAAAGTTTGGTGAGAGACGATTCGCTTTTTTTCAGACTCGTGGCTTTCAGATCGTTTTCTGCCGTTCAGTTTGTGCTTGTGGGTTTGTATCTGCTCTTCAGTGCGTGCAGTCAGTTCGTATCAGAGTTTTCTGTGTGATCTTGCCTACTCGTTGCTGTTTTTCAGGTCGCTCGTCACAGGCCTTGCTGTTCTTCAGTGCGTTCTGTTACTTTGTTCTGAGCAGCCGACCGTTTTCTAGCCATGTTTCGTATGCGTACTCCTCGTAGAGTTCGTGCTGTGCGGGGGCTTGGTGTTGGGGTCCTGACCTTGACACAAGTCCAGTCCATGAACAGGGTGAGGAGGAGTTCATGGACCAAGAATTGGTTGCTTCAGCGTGACCAGTTCTGTCACATGCCTTTGCTCCGTGAGATCCGTGAGAATAATCCTGATGATTTCAGGAACTTTCTCAGGATGACGGACCCCGTGTTTCACCGTTTGTTGGCTTCGCTGACCCCCTATATCAGCAGGCAGGATACCTGCATGAGGCAAGCCATCACTCCGGAGCAGAGGTTGGTCGCTACCTTGCGGTATTTGGCCACAGGGAGAAGTCTGCAGGACTTGAAGTTCTCGACAGGCATCTCCCCCCAGGCTCTGGGTATCATTATCCCAGAGACCTGTTCTGCCATCATCCAGGTCCTGCAGAAGGAGTATATGAAGGTAAGATTTTTATCCTTTAATATCACATTTTATTGTATTGAATGTTTGCTAATATATTGTATTTCTTTCCTCATTCCCTAATTACCATGATTGTAATATGCTGTGAATGTTCCCTTTGTCCTCATGCATGCTGGATTGTTATGTAATTATTATTTTAGGTCCTTCATACATATTTGCCCTTCAATAACCTCCCCAGCATGGTGTCTCCTGCCCTATATTCACCTCATGTAGTCACTTAACAATGTATTTTATCAGCTCCATAGTAGTGCTTTACCCCAAACACCCCCTAAAATGTTTCTAAATGTTATTTTTGATTTAAATTCAGGCAGAGTGGCAGAGGCTTTTTTTTGTGGTGTCCCCAAATAATTTTTAGTAACCCTCCCTCCCCCAACTGCTAAGTCAGCTGATCCCAATTCTCTATGTATCCTCAATCATCTATCTGCTGACTTTGCCAAGCCCATACACACTATACCCATCTATTTTGTGCTCAGATTTATGGATGAATTCCCCAAAGCATGTAGTGCAAGGGCCTGCCTGTATACTTTCCAATGGTACTGTTTAAAGTTTTTGTATCCTATTATTATCTTGATAGGTAATAGCAGAATGTCCAAATGTCCTCAAATGTGTACAATGTGTATTTATATCTTTGTATTATGACACTTCTTACCTGTCCAGTGGTCTGCCAATAGTGTAACTAAGGAGGGGCTGTTCCAAGTAATACCCATTATTTAGGCATTTATCTCTCAATGAAGTGAAGAGGGTTACCTGTCCAAGAGTTTCCCCCCTATAATGTTAGAAATGGCCCATGAGAGGGGGGAGGGGGAATATGATAGGTGTACCTTATACTTTGGCCTTGTTAAATTCCCCTTAATAAATGCTATCTGGAGGTTGCCCCAGAATGTTTGTGTCTAATCTGCTTGCCATGTTTCTGTGAAAAAATAGTAATGTTTATTGTTTTTTCCTCAACAGTTTCCTTCCACGCCACAGGAATGGCAGACTGTGGCCTCCCACTTTGCCCAGCGGTGGGACTTTCCTAACTGCGGAGGGGCAATTGATGGGAAACACGTCCACATCGTCCCTCCACCTAACTCGGGGTCGTACTATTATAATTACAAGGGGTTTAATAGTATAGTGATGTTGGCGGTGGTGTCGGCTAATTACGACTTCTTGTATGTGGACATGGGGAAGAATGGCCGGATGTCCGATGGTGGAGTCATCGCCCAGACAGAGTTCTACAGGCGTCTCCAGAATGGCAGCTTGGACTTGCCAGCTCCAGAGGACAATGTGGAAGGTCTCCCATTTGTGTTCGTTGCTGATGAAGCATTTGTGCTGGGGGACCACCTGATGCGGCCATTCCCGATGAGGACCCTCACCCCGGAACAGAGGGTTTTTAATTACCGGCTGGCCAGAGCCCGAAGAGTGGTGGAGAACACATTTGGAATCCTGGCCAGCCGGTTCCGACTATTTCTGACACCCATCCATATGGCGGAGTATAAACTGAACCATATAATACTGGCGTGCTGTGTTCTCCATAATTTTTTAAGAAAACATTCAGCCAACTATGCTGGCTCAGTTGGGCCTGAGGCCAGAATCCTACATCCAACAACACTGACGGCGCTTGAAAGCGGCCGTCCTGGCTTGCCCTCCCTGAGTGCCCGTGATGTCCGGTTACGATACCTGGAGTTCTTTGCGGGTAGGGGGGCTATCAATATGCCAGACAATATGTGAAGCCTTTTTCAAATAAAAAAAAAAAGAAATTCTTTGTGGACATTTACTGCTTGTGTTTGTTTTAGCTGACCCTGACAGAAATGTTTTGAGTGCAGAAAATGTCGTGATTGGGTAACCTTATACAAAGCACTGTTGGCTGGTATTTCCTAAATGCAAAAACACATTTCACTACAAGTGCACTTGCAACTGCACTGAACCTGCACTTGTAGTGCAACGTGGATTTGCCCTTAGGAAATAACCCCCACTTTTGCATAAAACAACTATTACATCACCCCAAAAGTGTTGTAGTGTTGAGACAATAATCCACACATTCTTGAGGAAGCCACTTTTTTATACCTGCACAATCACATGTGTATTTACCAAAGGTTTTTAAAACAAACCAACATGTTTGTTGTATAACAATTTTTGCAGTAGCATTATCAAAAATCGAAATATCCATTTCAGATAAAACAGGCCTGTGTAAAACCAACAAGAAAGCCAAAAAACTTGAACTTACAAAGTTCACATATGGTAAAACCTGAAGGCTATATCAGACATCAGTATTTAGGAACTGGGTTTGATATAGCGTTCAGATGGGGGGAAATCACCCCTGGAAAAGCCAAATTTGGAAGATGCACACCAATTTACGTCAACATGTGCTATCTGCCATCAGGGGGGATCAAGGGACGTGTTTTGGGGGAGCAAGCCCTTCCTCAATGCTACTTTATAATTGAGGAAGGGGTTGCACCCCCAAAACACGTCCATTGATCTCCCGTGATGGCAGATAGCACATGTTGGCACACTGTGTGCATCCTCCAAATTTGGCTTTTCTAAACATTGCAAAAAAATTTAAAAGATTGAACCACAATACAAAAAGTGATTTTGTGGGGTTTAAATTTGCCCCAAAACATCAATGATGTTATTATTTTTTTTAATAACATCATGGATTTTTTTCTGGATGTTTTGCAGTTCGGCATTACACCCCATGATCTCCCCGATCAGGATCTGGGCACTTTCAGAAGTAAAGCGTTGGGGATCCACAACCTCACGATCACCTAAAAAGAGATAAATAAAAAAAAATAGGTCTCAAAAATCTGCCACCATCCATCTCTTTTACCTGAGCCTGTGGTCGCAGACACTCACCTGTTGTGGTGCCAATCTCCACCACATCTTCTTCTTCCTCCTGCTCAGCTTCGTTTGGGTGTATTTCACCTTCTTCCATAGGTGGGGGGTCTGTGGTCTCCTCGGATGAGGGGTGTCCTCCGAGTCTTTTCTCCCCTATGTAAAACAAAAATGGTATAATTAGCACAGATATTTGATGGCAGAACTAGAAATAGGAAACATTGCTTGGAAGTGGGGTAAAATTGTCTATTTTAGCAGAGTTCCAAGATGTATATTTTTTATTGGCCTTTGTCAAGCTGCAATACTTTACCTGTTTAGTACAAGCTTCACAGATGGAGACCCCCCTATAGTATACACTGGAGCACCTGTGTGGCCCCCTAATAAAAATGTTGTTCTTGTGTCCCACACTAGTGCTCCAGTGTCCAGATGTGAAAACAGCTGCTCAGTGTCCTCTCCTTACACACAATCTAGTTGGCATTTCATTCTAGTAACAAACCCATCTACACAAACAAACAAATATTTGGCATCCAAGTAGGCCCAAAAAAAATGTGTGAAAATGCATATGGCCTAAACAATGGTGTTCTAGAGGCCGAAAGAAAAATGTTTGATACGAACGAATATTGGGCCCATGAACATTAAAGTTGCCCTTTTAATCGTTACAATTACTAAAAACATATGGAGCAGAACGAATGGAATAAAGACAGAAAGAATAGGAACACAGCACAACTACTTACTTTTTTGCAGCACTCTCCGGATCTTTCGGTACTGCTCTGGCTCTTCAGGTCCGACCACGGCTTCCTGAGCTGATCTTTAGATCTTCATACCCCGAAATTCCTGTGAAGGCTTTTGACCACTTTAGCAATGATTTTGGCCTTTCGGATGTTGGGGTGGGCGTAAGGCCCATATTTTCCGTCATAGTCGGACTTCCTCATGATGTCGACCATCTCTAACATCTCCCCAAAGGACATATTTGTGGCCTTAAAACGTCTCCTTCTGGATCGGGACGTGCCTGGATCCGGGCTTTCCTCCTCCTCCTCCTCGTTGCTAGAATTAGCATGCACCTGCTGTAACTCCGCCATGTGCTCTTCACCCACTGCGCCGAACGAAAAGGGGCGGGCAATAGACTAGAAAGAACATCGGGGGCGGGCGGAGTTACACGCATGCGCAGTGTGTATAAAGCGTAACATGCGTGCGTATTACGTACGATCTGTGAGCGGAGGAAGGAGCATTGGACGCGCCGATCGTAAGAACGAAGGTAAGAGACAAACTTGTGCCTATACTGCTTCTAGATTGAGGCCTATATTGTAACAAGATTAGGAGAGTTTTGTCTGACATTAGGCTTTGTCTTGTGTTGTGTCTTGCAGTGAACATGGATATGGTACTCAAAGATAATGACTTCATGTCAGTATTCATAGAGATGCTAAGGGAGCTGCCATGTCTGTGGGAGATTAACCACCCCCATTTCAAGAAGCAAGCAAAGAGGAAGGCAACACTGGAGCAATTGTGTGAAATTGTGAAGCAGGTGATCCCCACGGCAGACATCACTTATTTAAAGATATTAATTGGTTGCCTGAGGAGCACATATCTGAGGGAGCGCAAGAAAGTCCTGGATTCACAGAGATCCGGAGCAGCAGATGACATCTATGTCCCCAGGATGTTGTACCACGACAGGCTGCACTTTCTGGCAGGCCAGACTGAACCCAGGCCATCCCTCTCCAGTCTTCCTTCCACGCTTCCTTCCCCCCCGGCTGAGGCTTCTGACGCCCAACCTGGGCCTTCCAGGCCGCATGTGGAGGAGCCCAGATTGAGCCAGGTATAGCATTCCTCTAAATATTTCTGCTTGTCCAATCAATGATGTTACATAGTTACATAGTTACATAGTAGGTGAGGTTGAAAAAAGACACAAGTCCATCAAGTCCAACCTATGTGTGTGATTATGTGTCAGTATTACATTACATATCCCTGTATATTGCGGTCATTCAGGTGATTATCTAATAGTTTCTTGAAGCTATCAATGCTCCCCGCTGAGACCACCGCCTGTGGAAGGGAATTCCACATCCTTGCCGCTCTTACAGTAAAGAACCCTCTACGTAGTTTAAGGTTAAACCTCTTTTCTTCTAATTGTAATGAGTGGCCACGAGTCTTATTAAACTCTCTTCTGCGAAAAAGTTTTATCCCTATTGTGGGGTCACCAGTACAGTATTTGTAAATTGAAATCATATCCCCTCTCAAGCGTCTCTTCTCCAGAGAGAATAAGTTCAGTGCTCGCAACCTTTCCTCATAACTAAGATCCTCCAGACCCTTTATTAGCTTTGTTGCCCTTCTTTGTACTCGCTCCATTTCCAGTACGTCCCTCCTGAGGACTGGTGCCCAGAACTGGACAGCATACTCCAGGTGCGGGCGGACCAGAGTCTTGTAGAGCGGGAGAATTATCGTTTTATCTCTGCAGTTGATCCCCCTTTTAATGCATGCCAATATTCTGTTTGCTTTATTAGCAGCAGCTTGGCATTGCATGCCATTGCTGAGCCTATCATCCACTAGGACCCCCAGGTCCTTTTCCATCCTAGATTCCCCCAGAGGTTCTCCCCCCAGTGTATAGATTGCATTCATATTTTTGCCACCCAAATGCATTATTTTACATTTTTCTACATTGAACCTCATTTGCCATGTAGTCGCCCACCCCATTAATTTGTTCAGGTCTTTTTGCAAGATCTCCACATCCTGCGGAGAAGTTATTGCCCTGCTTAGCTTAGTATCGTCTGCAAATACAGAGATTGAACTGTTTATCCCATCCTCCAGGTCGTTTATGAACAAATTAAATAGGATTGGTCCCAGCACAGAACCCTGGGGAACCCCACTACCCACCCCTGACCATTCTGAGTACTCCCCATTTATCACCACCCTCTGAACACGCCCTTGTAGCCAGTTTTCAATCCATGTACTCACCCTATGGTCCATGCCAACGCACCTTATTTTGTACAGTAAACGTTTATGGGGAACTGTGTCAAATGCTTTTGCAAAATCCAGATACACCACGTCTACGGGCCTTCCTTTATCTAGATGGCAACTCACCTCCTCATAGAAGGTTAATAGATTGGTTTGGCAAGAACGATTCTTCATGAATCCATGCTGATTACTGCTAATGATATCATTTTTATTACTAAAATCTTGTATATAGTCCCTTATCATCCCCTCCAAGAGTTTACATACTATTGATGTTAGGCTAACTGGTCTGTAATTCCCAGGGATGTTTTTTGGGCCCTTTTTAAATATTGGTGCTACATTGGCTTTTCTCCAATCAGCTGGTACCATTCCAGTCAATAGACTGTCTGTAAAAATTAGGAACAACGGTCTGGCAATCACCTGACTGAGTTCCCTAAGTACCCTCGGATGCAAGCCATCTGGTCCCGGTGATTTATTAATGTTAAGTTTCTCAAGTCTAATTTTAATTCCGTCCTCTGTTAACCATGTAGGTGCTTCCTGTGTTGTGTCATGAGGATAAACACTGCAGTTTTGGTTACTGAAGCCCCCCCGATTCACTCGTGAAGACTGAGGAGAAGAATAAATTCAATACCTTTGCCATCTCCCCATCCTTTGTAACCAGATGTCCTTCCTCATTCTTTATGGGGCCAATATGGTCTGTCCCCCCTTTTTTACTGTTTACATACTTAAAGAATTTCTTGGGATTTTTTTTGCTCTCCTCCGCTATGTGTCTTTCATGTTCTATCTTAGCCAACCTAATTGCACCCTTACATTTCTTATTGCATTCTTTATAAATTCTGAATGCTGAGGATGATCCCTCAACCTTGTATTTTTTGAAGGCCTTCTCCTTTGCTTTTATATGCATTTTTACATTGGAGTTAAGCCATCCAGGATGTTTGTTCGCTCTTTTAAATTTATTACCCAATGGGATACATTGGCTAATGCCCTTATTTAATATGCTCTTAAAGCAAACCCATCTCTCCTCCGTATTCTTTGTTCCTAATATTTTATCCCAATTTATGCCTTTTAGCAAGGTTTGTAGTTTAGGGAAGTTGGCTCTTTTGAAATTCAGTGTCTTTGTGTTCCCTTCATGTCTCCTATTTGTGTGATTTATACTGAAACTAATTGACCTGTGATCGCTGTTACCTAAATTGCCCCGTATTTCCACATCTGTTATCAGGTCTGTATTGTTGGTAATCAGTAGATGTTAGTTGGGAGTACTAATTTAGGATTGTGATTGATGAAGCAACAACTAAAACCATGTCCTTTTTTCATACGCAGGGAAGTCTCAGCCAGGAGGTGGCCGGGCCGAGCCGGCTGGCTGATCTGCAGGTCCCTCCACCCCCCCTGAAAACAGAAAGTGGCAGTAGGAGGAGTGCCCTAGAGGAGGCTGCTATAGGATTCTTTTGGAGGGCTACAGAGGTCCTGGGAGCACCCCACACCATGAAGGAGAACATTGCTGCCTTCATTGCATATAAAATGCAGAGGATGGAGAAGGGCCAAAAAGTAATGTGTGAGGCCCTCATATCGGAGGCTCTGGAGAAAGGTATGAGGGGCCAAATTACACCTCAGATACACCTTCGTGATGGTCCTCCTCCTCCTCCTGCAGGTCCTCCTCCTCCTCCTCCCTCTCCTCCAGGTCCTCCCAGTCCTCCTCCAGGTCCTCCCAGTCCTCCTCCTCCTGCAGGTCCTCCTCCTCCTCCTCCTCCAGGTTCTACTCCTCCTCCTGCCACATCTCCAACTGCACAGCCACAGCCGGGAAGGAAGCGTGAAAGGAAGACCAGACAGTGATTGCCCTGGGTTCAGTCTGGTCGGCCAAAAAATGCAGCCTCTTGTGGTACCACAGCCTGGGGACATACATGTCATCTGCTGCTATCCGGATCTCTGCGAATTCTGGACCAGACTGCCCTCCCTTACATATGGACTCCTCAGGCCACCAATTTTGATGTTCAAGAATTGATGTCTGCCGTGGGGGTCCCAGGCTTCGCTAATTTCTCATGTTGATCCAGTGTTGCCTTCCTCTTTGTTTGGTTCTGATCCCTTAATAAAGGATTTTTGTTTTGAATTATACTCTCCTATGTGTTTTACTTCAAAAATGACAGTTTGTTTGTGAGGATTCAGGTACATTTCAAATATACAATGTGAAATGAACAAGGGACACCAACAACAAACCATCTCCTGGAGATTAAATAATATAAGATATCAATGGTGTTGGGGTAACTTGACACACAAAACACACCCAAAAATATTCAGGAGTAAAAATAAAAATAACATTGAACAAAGATCAGCCTTGGAAAAAATCCAAACATTAAAGAAAAAAAAAGGCTGAAAATCCAAAAAAAAAAAAAAATAAAATAAAACTGTCAGATGTGACAACTAATAACAATATATTCAGGGAATCCCACTAAAAAAACACAAATAAAACTTTGTGAGAAGTGTGTGTGAATATGAGCAGCAAAACTACTTAATTCTTGTCACATTATAAAGAAGAAGAGAGTGCGCTGTATTAAACCATTTTGAACATTGCAGCGTGACGAAAGTGCTGTATCCATTGCGAACGCTAAGTTTACCAGAACGAGCTGTCCCGTCTCGGAATTTCTTCTGAGCATGCGTGGCACTTTGTGCGTCGGAACAGGCCACACACGGTCGGAATTGACGCGATCGGATTTTGTTGTCGGAAAATTTTATCTCCTGCTGTCCAACTTTGTGTGTCGGAAAATCCGATGGAAAATGTCCGATGGCGCCCACACACGGTCGGAATTTCCGACAACACGCTCCGATCGGACATTTTCCATCGGAAAATCCGACCATGTGTACAGGGCATTAGAAGTCAAAAGACTGCTATATACTGCTGATGAGAAAAGGTATCTAGCAGTTTATATTTACTGAAATAGTCCCCGCCATAATTAACCCCAAAGGTGTTCCACTCATGTTGAGGTCAGGACATGTGCAGGCCAGTCAAGTTCCTCCACCCCAAACTCGCTCATCCATGTCTTTATGGACCTTGCTTTGTGCACTGGTCCAAATCATTTGGTGGAGGGGGGATTATGTTGTGGGGTTGTTTTTCAGGGGTTGGGCTCGACCCCTTAGTTCCAGTGAAGGGAACACTTAAGGCTTTAGGATACCAAGACATTTTGGACAATTTAATGCTCCCAACTTTGTGGGAACAGTTTGGGGATGGCCCCTTTATGTTCCAACATGACTGCGCACCAGTGCACAAAGCAAGGTCCATAAAATCATGGGTGAGAGAGTATGGGGTGGAGGAACTTTATGGACCTTGCTTTGTGCACTGGTGCGCAGTCATGTTGGAACAGCAAGGGGCCATCCCCAAACTGTTCCCACAATGTTGGGGGCATGAAATTGTCCAAAATGTCTTGGTATGCTGACACCTTACGAGTTCCCTTCTCTGGAACTAAGGGGCCGAACCCAACCCCTGAAAAACAACCCCTCACTATAATCCCCCCCTCCACCAAATGATTTGGACCAGTGCACAAAGCAAGGTCCATAAAGACATGGATGAGCGAGTTTGGGGTGGAGGAACTTGAATTTGTAATTTTTTTTTTTACATTTTTTTTAGACGTTTTATTTTTTTATTTTTTTTACAAATTCAGTCAAAGTTGATCAAATGATTGACTTCTGTTGAGCGGGAGCAGCCACTGATTACAATTCGGTTGGTCCCAGCTGGACTGACTTAGCTTTGAGATTTATCACCAGTCCTCTTCTGGATTCATTGATGCCACTTCCTGCGAGCCCTGGGTATCAAGAAACTACTACCTTGAAGGTGCATCCTCGAGGAGGTCTGGATTTACATGAGAATTCTAGACATGTGCGATTAGTTTCGTACGAATATCCGGAAATCCGTAAATTCGTACAAATCCGAAATATGAATTTTTATGCATACATATTCTGTACGAAATAGGAAATTTCATTTATGAATTTCGGATCCAAATTCATAACGAACATTTGTAATTGTTACGAAAAGTTAACGAACCTAAAAGTTAAAAACCCAGAAAGTCAGCACAGCACAGGGATGGTGGGAACCCCTCATAATGGGCACAGCGGGTGTACACTCAGACCCAGGAACTCAGCACAGGGATGGTGGGAACCCCTCATAATGGGCACAACAGTGTATACAGATCCAGGAACTCAGCACAGGGATGGTGGGAACCCCTCATAATGGGCACAGCAGGTGTACAGATCTGGGAACTCAGCACAGGGATGGTGGGAACCCCTCATAATGGGCACAGCAGGTGTACAGACCTGGGAACTCCACACAGGGATGGTGGGAACCCCTCATAATGGGCACAGCAGGTGTACAGACCCGGGAACTCCGCACAGGGATGGTGGGAACCCCTCATAATGGGCATAGCAGGTGTACAGACCCTGGAACTCAGCACAGGGATGGTGGGAACCCCTCATAATGGGCACAGCAGGTGTACAGACCCGGGAACTCCGCACAGGGATGGTGGGAACCCCTCATAATGGGCATAGCAGGTGTACAGACCCAGGAACTCAGCACAGGGATGGTGGGAACCCTATGGGAATTTCTTTGCTTACTGAATTGTATACGAAATACGAAATTTCGTTAACGAATTTCGGATCCAAATTCCGTTACAACAGAAACGTGACTGGTGTTTTGTTCACCAATCAGAGGAAGTCAGCACAGCACAGGGATGGTGGGAACCCCTCATAATGATAAATTCATCATAACAAACATTTGTTATATTTATTTAAAGTTAACGAACCTAAAGGTTAAAAACCCAGTTAGTCAGCACAGCACAGGGATGGGGAGACCCTCATAATGATAAATTCATCATAACGAACTTTCGTTATTTTGCGAAAAGTTTACAAATCTAACGAAAATTCGTATTTCGTACGAATCTGAATTGAATTTCGGACACGAATTACGCAATACAAATTAATTTTCGTACGGAACGAAACAAAACAAATTTATTGACGGCGCACATGTCTAGAGAATTCTGTGGAGAGCTCTTCTGATCATTCAGGACCTGCTTACTACCAGAAGAAGAGAAATGATTCCACATGACATTATGGGATCAGACCAAATATATCTATTAAAAAGGTGTGTATACCATTTCTTCGGTTCAAAGAGGGTGCTTAAAGTGAGAGGGTAAAATAAACAAAGGTAAGAGGGAAACTGTAGTTGAGTTTTAAGGTACCAAGTGTAATGAAAAATTATTTAAAGCATAGAGGGAACTAAAAATGTGATTCTTTAGTAGAGTATGGGATAGGTTAGAACCTAGGGTCGCTACCTCATCCCTTTAAACCCGAACACATATGAATTACACAGGTTCTGAGGCTAATTTAATGCAGATAAGGCACTGAGTAAGTTCCATTACCACGTTAATCAGCCACAGAACCTGTGTAATTCATATGTGTTTGGTTTTAAAGGGATGAGGTGGCAACCCTATTAGAACCCTATCCAATTTTTACTGCTAGGGCTTTGCTGGATTCACCCCTACTTTCTGTCCTACTGACAACAGTTGTACTGGAAAATCTGCAACAGGGACACCGGCAGAAGCAAAACATCCAACAGGAGTTCTAGCCTTCCTCTACTCTACCAAGGAAAAAAAAAATCATGTTGTTTTTAAAAATTTCCCCTCACTTCCTGTTTGGTAAGTTTCAGTTAGACATTGCAATTTAAGATTATAAACCTTGTTCCTAGGATGAAGTTTTATAAAGTGATGACATTGCTCTATCTATCCTTTATACAGGAAAGCACAGCAAAGATCAATAATGGTGTGTGCAACAACCTATCACGGATTATTTGCGTAACTCAACTGCCAGCCATACACTGAAATCTAATTGGTTACTATAGGCAGTAAAAAATGGTCTTTATAGTCCCCCTAGTAAGCACACATTAGTTCACCGCAGTAACTACTAGGGATGAACCTGATGTTCGAGTCGAACGTAACATCGGGTGTTCGCCTGTTCGCCGAATTTAGAACATTATGAGGCGTTCGTGGGAAATTTGATCTCCCGCGGAATGCCCCATAATCAACGGCGAGACCGTCAATGCACTGCGAGATCGCAGTGCATTGACAGCTGCTGATTGGCCAAAGCATGCACCTGACCTGCATGCTTTGGCCAATCACAGCGTGCTCTGTTGTGACAGCCGTGATTGGCCAAAGGCAGGGTGCCTTTGGCCAATCATGGCTCAGGGGGCTGAGTCCACGCCCCACACTATGTTAGGCTGCTTACATAGCAGCCGTACATAGTTTTATGAATGAGAGCTGCAAAATTAAATTTGTAAAGGAAAAAATGTCTTTTTAAATGTTTTGCTGGATCCGTGCAATATAGAAAAAAATCATTGAAAAAATGGCATGGGTTCCCCTCCCCAGTCCATTACCAAGCCCTTTGGGTCTGGTATGGATATTAAGGGGAACCCTGTGCTAAAATAAAAAAAATGGTGTGGGGGGGTCCCCCCTAAAATCCATACCAGGCCCTTCAGGTCTGGTATGGATATTAAGGGTAACCCCGCACCAAGATTTAAAAAAAATGGAGTGGGGGTCCCTCCCAAAATCCATACCAGGCCCTTCAGGTCTGGTATGGGTTTAAAGGGGAACCACATGCCAAAATGTAAAAAAAATGGCGTGGGGGTTCCCCCAAAATCTTACCAGACCCAATCCGAGTACACAACCTGACAGGCTGCAGGAAAGAGGGGCCAGAGAGCGCCCCCCCCTCCTGAGCCATACCAGGCCACATGCCCTCAACATGGGGAAGGTGTTTTGGGGTCACCCCCCAAAATACCTTGTCCCCATGTTGATGGGGACAAGGGCCTCTTCCTCACAACCCTTGCCCGGTGGTTGTGGGGGTCTGTGAGTGGGGGGCTTATCAGAATCTGGAAGCCCCCTTTAACAAGGGGACCCCCAGATCCCACCCCCCTATGTGAATGGGTATCTGGTACATTGTACCCCCACACATTCACCAAAAAATAGTAAAAATGACAGGAGACCATTTGGGACAAGTCCTTTATAAAAAATAAAAAAAGTGTCCTGTGATGTAAATCCATCTTCGTTCACAGCGCCTCGATGGAAGGCGTCCCTGCGACTGCAGCCTTTTTGCTTTGACAGCTCTTATATAGCTGAGGGTGGGGCCACCCGGTGATGTAAACGGGTGACCCCGCCCTCTCTGAAGTTATGTGACATCATGTGATGCCACGTGATGTCAGAAGGGGTGGGGTCACCAACTTATGTCACTGGGTGGCCCCGCTATCAGCGCAAAAAGGCTGCAGTCGGTGGGAGCCTCCCATTGAGGTGGAGTTTTTCTGTTTTTTTTTCTCGGGTGATTGGCGCTGTGATCGAAGATGAATGGACATCGCGGGACATTTTTTTTTTTTTAATAAAGGACTTGTCCCAACTGTCTACTGTAATTTTTAATTTTTTGACACTTTTTTGGTGAATTTGTAGGGGTGCAATGTACCCAATACCCATTCACATTGGGGGGGCGGGATCTGGGGGTCCCCTTGCCAGGTTGCATGCTCGGATAAGGGTCTGGTATGGATTTTGGGGGGACCCCGTGCCCTTTTTTTGTTTTGGCTGGGGGTTCCCCTTAAAGTCCATACCAGACCTGAAGGGCCCTGGTATGGATTTTGTGGGGACCCCCACACATTTTTTTTTTAAATTTTGGTGTGGGGTTCCCCATAATAATCATAGCAGACCCAAAGGGCCTGGTAATGGACTGGGGTGGGGGGGGGAATCCATGCCATTTTTTTCAATGATTTTTTATGTATATTGCTGGGACCGGACAATACATTACAGCCACGAGCAGTTTTGGATTACATTTTTTCCTTTAGAAATGTAATTTGCTGTGGTACTGTTCTAAACATGGGAAAATACTTTACATGCAGACTAAGGACACCCCCCAGGCACGATATTTGAAGAAATATTTCATTTTTATTATTTCACTTTAAGCACTGCTCCTGCCGTTTTGCCGCCCCTCCCACCAAAATAAACCCCACCAGCCACCACTGTCAATCACACCAGGAAAGAATGAGACTCAGGCAGTCTTCATATCCTCCATGATCTGGTTCTTGGCTGCTGGACTTTCCCGCTCACTCTCATTCCCTTTCTTAGAACAGCGAGACCGATGACTGGAGTGTGAGTGGAGTCCCGGGCACACACAGGAGGAGAGAGCAAGCGGAGGAGCACATCCAATTTTCTCCTCTCCCATCCATGCGAGGCGGGGAGGTTTCTGTCGGTGCTGGGTCTGGGCAGTGTAAGAGAGAGTGTAACAGACACTCACTGCTTACAACTACAGCCAGAAACCCTGCCATGTAGCCACGGTCTGGGCTCTTGCCCCCCCCTCACAGTGGCGGAATGCCAGGGCCTGATCACACATGGGACCTTTGCGACCCTGGTAGTTCCGCTACTGATTGATATCCAGTTTGTAATTGCTTTCCTGCTACAGAAAAGGAAAATTAACTTTCCCTGAGCCTGAGCTGAGAGCCTGAGCATGCCCTGGTCTATGTTTTGGCCACATGGACATTTTGAAAATATGCTACACAATTGGATTCCCAGTGTGGATATATTAGAGGCCTGGTCCACCTTTTCATATAGCATCTATTGCCAGAAGCCGAACCAACATTTTCTTTTCCAGTGATATCAACCACATCTAAGTGTATTCCATAAATTGTCTAGGTTGCCTTCTATTTCTTAACCAGGACTATCTTGATGGTATGGTGGTGTTATAAAAAGATTGGTAAAATTTGTTGTCAGCATCGTTACATACTATAGTTTGCTTCAGAATAAGTGGATTTTTTTTGTTTTATGTTTTTTTTTACAAAACACATCAAGGAGAGATACTGTACAGTGTATATGATGTAAATGTATATATACTGTATGTGTGTTTTAAGCTATGTAGCTCATGTAAATGTTTGGAAATAATGTGTACACTTTTACTGGAGGAACTGATCTCAGAAACAAAAGTGATGTTTGTTGTTTTTTTTTTAAATTAGCTTTAAACCACTTAAGGACCTCTTTCTGAGATTTGTTGTTTACAAGTTAAAAAACAGTTTTTTTTTGCTAGAAGATCACTTAGAACCCCCAAACATGATATATTTTTTTCTAACACCCTAGAGAATAAAATGGCGGTCATTGCAATACTTTCTATCACACCATATTTGCTCAGCGGTCTTAAAAGCGCACTTTTTTGGGGAAAAAATACACTTTTTTGAATTAAAAAATAAGACAACAGTAAAGTTAGCCCAATTTTTTTATATTGTAAACGATGATGTTACGCCGAGTAAATTGATACCCAACATGTCTTGCTGCAAAATTGCGCCCGCTCGTGGAATGACGACAAACTTTTACCCTTAAAAATCTCCATAGGCGACGTTTAAAAAATTCTACAGGTTGCATGTTTTGAGTTACAGAGGAGATCTAGGGCTAGAATTATTGCTCTCGCTCTAAGGATCGCAGTGATACCTCACGCGTGTGGTTTAAACACTGTTTTCATATGCGGGCGCTACTCACGTATGCATTTACTTCTGCACGCAAGTTCGACGGGAAAGGGCGTCTTCTTTATTTTACCTTTTATTTTTTATTTTTACACTTTTCTTTTAAAAAAAATGGTGTCACTTTTATTCCTATTACAAGGAATGTAAACATTCCTTGTAATAGAAAAAAAGCATGACAGGTCCTCTTAAATTTGAGATCTGGGGTCAAAAAGACCTCAGATCTCATATTTACACTAAAATGCAATAAAGAAATAAAATAGAAAATTTTGTAATTTGAAAAAAATAAAAAAAAATAAAATGGCCCTTTAAGAGCTATGGGCGGAAGTGATCCTCCCCTCACTTGTCTCCATACACAGGAAGGAGAAGCATCCAAACGCCTCCGCCGGGCTGGTAAGCAGCGGAGGGCACTGGAGAGCGGTGGGGGCCCCTCTACCGCCACCCATAAAAGTGATATTGTGGCACATCTGCCACAGAAACCACTATTATTGGAAACCGGACCGCCCGCTGAAGAAGAGGATACCGGGGTTATGGTAGCTAGCTGCAGCCATAATAACGATATCCCTCTTCAAAGGACGTATATCAGCGCGCGACGGTCCGGAAGTGGTTAGCTGAAGTTTGGGTATGATTTTTCTTGCATAGTTACATTGGTTCAGCTTGTACCAAGAAACATTTTCCATACCTGGCCAATCTCCGTGGAAGTAGAGTTACTGCAGTAGCCATCGCTACTACAGTAATAACAACAGTCTTGATCCAGTGCCAAGCACCTGCCCTTCTGCATAGAAACCACAGCCGGTTGCTTATTTGGCACTTCCTCCATTCAGAGAATGCCTTGTACTTATCTCAATGAATACAAGGTGTTCTCTGATTGGACAAGTTGGAGATTGTGATGTCACTAAAGCTGCCTCTTTACCTTGTCCAATCAAAGAATGCTTGGCACTCATCGAAAAAAAAAAATTAATTCACTGAAAAGTAGTGCCAAGCAGGAGACCCCCTGTGGTTACTTTGCAGAGGGGTTGCTACTCTCAGGGACACAGAGAGCAATAACAACTTGATACAGTGTTTAAACCTTTCTCCACTCCATCCAAGACTTGCGTTAACTGCTTGCCGACCAGCCGCCGTCATTATCAGTTCGCATTTGCAGCGCTTTACAAAATCATTCATTCATTATGCGGCGAATCGCCGTAGGTGTACCTCCCAAAACATGTCATTTGGGGTCAGATTTGTTCCCTGAAATGTTGCAGTTCCGCTAAAAATCGCAGATCGCCGCCATTACCGGTAAAAAATAAAAACCCCAAAATAAAAGTCCCTAAATCTATCCCATAGTTTGTAGACGTGATAACTTTTGCGCAAACCAATCAATATACGCCTATTGTGATTTTTTTTCACCAAAAATATGTAGAAGAATATATATTGGCCTAAACTGATAAATACATTTTTTTTATATATATTTTTTGGGATATGTATTATAGCAGAAAGTAAAAAAAAAAAATATTTTTTTCAAAATTGTTTGTTTATAAAATTCAACAAAATTCTTTGTTTATAGCGCAAAAAATAAAAACTGCAAAGGTGATCAAATACCACCAAAAGAAAACTCTATTTGTGGGAGAAAAAAAACAACGTCAATTTTGTTTGGGTACAACGTCGCACGACCGCGCAATTGTCAGTTTAATGGCCTGGTCATTAAGGGAGAAAATCCTTTGGGTCTGGTATGGATTTTAAGGGGAACCCCATGCCAAAATAAAAAAAATGGCTTGGGGTCCCCCCAAAATCCATACCAGACCCTTATGCGAGCATGCAGACCAGCAGGTCAGGAAAGGGGGGGTGGAACGAGCGAACGGCTGGAGCCAAATTTCCAGAATATCTAGTTTATCTTGTAAAGTTCAGGATCAATTTCTAAACCTCTAATTGTCAAAAGTTCTTCACTAGAGTTGGGCGAACAATTTTAGCCGAGCAAAAGTTCGACCCGAACATCGCCTATTCACCCGTTTGGTGAACATCCAAATTTGCGTGGCGCTTGGTGGGATTTTCACATACCAAGCGCCCCACAATGCACGACACGCTGCATAGTGCATAGCTGGTTTTTGAAGGGTAAGTTCACCTTTACAGAAAAATCTGTAAGGTGAACTTACACAGGAACCCCTCCTCACCCTCCCCCCGTCCTACTGACCTGTATGGTGGCGATCTCCCATTCTGAGCCCTGGTATAGCTGCCTCATGGCTCCAGGGCTTATAAATCTCCGGAGCTTAATCTCCTAAATGTACCTCACCAGGAGGGATGTTTAGAAGCATTCTAATTGGTCGGCGCCATCACATGGGCAGTGCCGACCATTTAGAATCTGCATGGCCCGTCCTCTCAGCGGGGAAGAAGAAGAGTGAATGCTGAGGGGATTTCTAAGCCCTGGAATCGGGGCTCAGAATGGGAGATCGCCGGGCTGCAGGTCAGCGGGACGGGAGGGACGGGGGGGTGATGAGGAGGTCCTGTCTAAGTTCACCTTACAGATTTTTCTGTAAAGGTGAACTTACATTTTAGGAGCAGGCCAAGAAGCGAGTGAGTCATCAGCTGTCAGGGGCCTTCCCGGCTGACAGCTGAATGAAAAAAAAACATTACCGGCAATAGAAAAAAGTGAAAAAAAAACTGTGTGGGGGTCCCCCCCAATCCATACCAGGCCAGGATGCAGGATTTGAGAGAGCAACCACAGCAGCCATGATAGCCATATTTTCTGTCATACTTCTACTTATGATGATCATTTTTTTTTCCCCTTTAAAAGATAGTTGCTCCTTCAAAGTTGCATTTTTAATTAGATGATCCTGGGAAAAGATTTACACACACACAAAGGGGTCTATTTATTTAAAAAAAATGATGTGCAAATGTCTCAGCATTCGTACAGATGGCACGAACAATCCCCATAATGTTTTTATTATGTTTATTTCCTATAATCGTCAGCTCCATCTAGTGCCCGTAATGCAGTATTTTCCTGAAATATCTCAATTATGAAAATACTTCATTATGGCCACTAGATGGAGTTGACAATCGTAGGAAATAAACATATTAGACACATCATGGCGCAATGGCTGTGTGAAAGACATTCGCACAGCAAATTTTTGATAAGTAGACCCCATAGTCAATGAATCAGAGAAGTCTCTCATCTTTCTCAGTATTGTTAGAGGGACAGCACTGCAGAATAGATTGTATGGGAGCCTGAATGGCTGAAAAACATTTTCTTTCCTCTGTAGTCCAAGCAAAAATGTTCAGAAAATAAAAACAATTTTTTGCTCAAAAAAAGAAAGAGAATCATTTATGTTGCATTTGAAAAGACAAGCATCGAGTAGGAGAGACTTGTGACTTGATGCTAGGGAAATACAGTACATTTATTTCCATTGTCCACCAAAATGTGTTAATCAAGTTATGTCTATTTCTTTCATTTTAATACAGTAGGTGTAATGGTCCCCTGACTACGTCATATGTGACAAAATACTTAGGGCGGAGACGGAACACACCCTAACCATGCATCTGGCCATCTTGGACCCTGGTATATGGAAATCCTGCCTGTATTGGAATGCTGTTTTGCTTCCCATTGGTTTGTAAGTGTTTAGACCGAATAAATACTCTTTCTTTTAACTGATCTTCACTATGGAAAGTTTTTTTTTCTTTTATGCTCGGTATACTGTGTATATATTGATCCTTGTTATTCGGATGAGCCTTTTACGGGCGTGAGAGTCTGTGAAGAAAGTGCTATTTGTGTCTGCAGGCTCGGATAACCATCAAGGCAATGTGAATTTCTTGGGTAGATTGTATAAAGCGCTGTTTGACCACTCTATAATGGGAGTCACTCCATTCTGCTTGCCTCACCTCGGTGGTGTTCAGTGTTTAGAGTTGGGCTGAACACCCCCTGCTTCGGTTTGTGCCAGAACTCTCAGGCATCTTAAAGTTCGGACCAAAGCTCTGAACCCCATTAAAGTCTATGGGACCTGACCTTGAAAAATCATAAGTGCCTGTTTTTAAGGCTTATATGCAAATAATTGGCCATAAAAAGGATATGGAGGCTCGGGTACTGCCCTGGGGGACTATGCAAAAAATGTTTTTATAGGACCAGTGATTTTAATGATGCTTAAAGTGAAACAATAAAAATGAAAAATTCCTTTAAATATATTGACTTGTGGGTTACCTTAGTCTGCCTGTAAAGTAGCGCATCTGTACCATGAATAGAACCTGCTGCAGCAAAACTGGCATTTATAAAGAAAAAAATTACATTTCTGTTGCTGAAAATACAATACCATTGCCAGCAATAGAAAAATGTTTAAAATAAATGTGTGGGGGTCCTTCCCATCCATACCAGGCCCTTTGGGTCTAGTATGGATTTTAAAAGGAACCCAATGGCAAAATTAAAAAAAAAACAGTGTGGGGTCCCCCCAAAATCCATACAAAACATGCAGCCTGGCAGGCCAGGAAAGGGGGGGACAAGCTCCATTTCTTCAGTGGTGTTCATTGGGATTGACTGTGTTTTCACCAATGTTTTATTTATTTCTATAACAATTTATTGTGGCGGACTGTGTTTTATTTTACCATTGTAAATGTATTACTTTGGCATGTAAACTTTTATTACCTTCATACCTTCTAGGGCTAATATTTATCACAAGTTTGCACCTGAGTTTCCTGAGAGGATTTATATTCACCTAATTTAATTTGTTTTATTTATTGTGTTTTTATTTTAGCACTGCTTTTTTGGGGGGGTTTGAAGTGTAATGGTGTGTTTGACTGACTGAGAGTGACACCTGGTTTTCTGGGTTACTGTAAAGTATACAATGTCATTAGAGGTTGTTTCACATTATTTTATGGGGCTAAGTAGTTAAGTACAAAATACTAGTGACAGTTATTATTTTTAATAACTACAAATATACAGTTGTTGTTTTTAAATCAAGTTTATTGTAGGAAAAAAAATTCCTATGACTTTAGTTAATATGGTGGAGGCGTCTGAAAGACCCGATTCTAGGGGTTGTGGCTCCCCAGTCGCTGTATCTCTTGTATTCTCCAGGTCTCAAGTAATACTGTCGTCCCTTGTAGTTGGGCTCCTCATAGAACATCCAGTAGCCGTCATGGACGTGGACTGAGTGGATGTTATGGTGACGGAATCTCTCGTGGACATGAGGACAATCCTCAGTAAACTCCATCATCTGACCTTTGAAGTCTTCTTTCTCATAGATATTGATTCGGAAGGAACCTTGGTGCTGTTTTTTATATGGTGTATCAAAAATAAGGATAAAAACAAAAAATAACTCATCAAATGTCAAGCAGTCAAATATACAATATTAAAAATATCACTTAAAACTTGTGTTGTTTTTGAATAGATTGGAAAGGGGTTTGCTGCTTTGCTATATGTTTCTGCTATCTTTGACTCCAGTTTCTAGATCTTCGGTGACCTTGTAAGCAGGTACTTGTAGGGTGCTATTACATGTGGTTTTGCTATTATATTGTTTTGCACTGTGTAGCTTTGAAGCTAACTAACCTGCCCAGCTAAGGGAAGGATTAATTGTATATCCCGTGTCTCGTGCTTTGGGGCCTTCTGCTGGGCTCTACCCCCCTCGTGGTGCATATACATTTAGGAGGGAGACTCTACCTACAGGAGTTCCAGCCACATGGGAAGCAAGGAAGGCTGATTGCTGAGATGTAACCCAATCCTCCAGCAACCACCCGAGCGCTCTGCTCCTCTCTGCCTTCAGCTACCATAAATTCTGACTGTCATCACTGAAGATTACCAGCCCGAGTAATCTGACAACATGCCTGGGGCTGCTGAGACCTCTAGTCCTTCCTGTAAAACACAAGTTTTGAAGATCTACTGTGGGCTCTGCTGTATCTTGCCTGTGTAGGTATGCTGGGGCAGCCACAGACTTGAGTTAAGGATTAGTTTAGGGAAAGACTGTTATCTTTGTTTTACTGTTTTGCTAAGATTTTCCAGTAAAGCTTTTGAAACTTTGTAATGCTTGGTCTGATGTTACTTAAACCACTTGCTTACTGGGCACTTAAACCCCCCTCCTGCCCAGACCAATTTTCATCTTTCAGCTCTGACTCACTTTTAATGACAATTGCGTGGTCATAAAACACTATACCTAAATGAAATTTTTATCATTTTTTTCACACAAATAGAGCTTTCTTTTGGTGGTATTCAATCACTGCTGGGTTTTTATTTTTTCCTAAACAAACAAAAAAAACAATTGGAAAAATCATGTTTCATAGTTTGTTATAAAATTTGGCAAACAGGTAATTTTTCTCCTTCATTGATATGCATTGATGAGGCGACATTGGTGGGCACTGATAGGCTGCACTGGTGGGCACTGATAGGCTGCACTGATGGGCACTGATAGGCACAGATAAGGCGGCACTGATGGGAACAGATAAGGCGGTACTGATGGGCACAGATAAGGTGGCACTGATGGCCTCTGATAAAATGGCACTGATGGGCCCTGATGGGTGGCACTGATGAGTGGCACTAATGGGTACTGATAGGTGTTACTGATAGGTACCACTGATAGATGGCACTGATGGGCACTGATAGGTGGCACTGATGGGCACTGGTAGGTGACACTGATGGGCACAGGTAGGTGACACTGATGGGCAGCACTGTTGATGAGGCACTGATTGGTGACACTGATAGGTGGCACTGTGGGAAGTGATAGGTGGCACTGTGGGCACTGGTAGGTGGCGCTGGTGGGCACTGGTAGGCGGCACTGGTGGCCACAGATGAGCTGGCGGGAGCTCTCCTTGATCGGGACTGATGTCCCTCTGAGAGCCACCGGTGATCAGCTTTTTTTTTTCTCCTCACGCTATCAGCACAAGGAGAAAAAATAGCCGTTTACTGGCTCTGTTTACATCACTTGATCAGCTGTCATTGGCTGGCAGCTGATCATGTGGTAAGGGGTCGGGATCGACCCCTTACTCCGATCTGTGATCAGCCGAGTCTCATTGACTCGCTAATCACAGAGCACGCCGCGCATGCCCTGGAGGGGGCGCGCAGGCCGCTCGGGCACGGGAGTACGTCTATTGACATACTCCTGGCAAAGTAGGTCCGCGCTGTAGCTGTCATTCGGCTATAGCATGGATCTGAAGAAGTTAAAGGGGAGCATTGTGGTAATGACATATGAAAGAACAGGGCCTGTAATGCACACACACAGGGTGAAGTGGTGACATCCCATTGCTAGGGGCAACAAGCCCAAGAGAAGGATGATATGACAGCCAGACAGCAGGAGTGATCCTGACAGGGGTGACGGGTCTCATGTATAGTGAGGGGAGCGGTTCATGGCCTACCTCCTGAGTGGTCAGTGCCCCAGCAAACAGGACTAGGCCCACGTGCAAGAGACCCTAGGGACCTAGCAGTATGGTATGGGAGAGAAAAGAGTTAATTATGCATGGAGTCCGTATGACCCCATTCTTTCATTGGGAGATAGGTGGCAGAGTCAAGCTGGACTGGTGGAACGGATCACTGCAATGTGGTGTCTCTTTCAAAATGGTGCATCCTGAGACAGGTGTATGTATTGTGGGACTGGAAAACATCTGTATGACAGTGTTAGGGTGTACAGCTCACTTCTAAGTCGGGTTACTGCCATAATGTTGATGTCACATGAACATGGCTGTGCCTGGTCCCGGCATTAGTGAGCACATACACCAGAGAGTCCGGAGGATGGAGAAGAGGGAGAGAGAGAGCAAAAAAGCTCCCTGTGCACCCGGCGATTTGTGGAAGCCTATGGTTCCTCCAGAGCATACTAGGGCTTCTTTGAGCTGTGGCTGATTAACCTGACATCTGATGGTGCCTCAGTAACTCTGGGTTCAATGCCACTCAGTAAAGTCAGCAGCATGACACCAGTGATGATTTTAGCTGTATTTAAGGGTAGAAATCTGATCACCATTGTAAGGATTACATTCTTCTCACTGTACCCCAATGAAATAATTTTAGCAGAGATTCCCTGAGACCTAAAAAAATTTTTTACAGGTTCCCCTGGGGTTAAACAATTGAGAAAGCCTACCCTAGAAGATCTGTTACACTATAACATCAGCTAACAGTTGAGCTCTTGTTGTCACATCTATATTTAAAAAAATAGCAGTATATCTTAGTTGAGAAAAGACTGTTTAAAGGGGTATTTTTTGGCCTCTGTTTTTCTAACATGACCTAACACTTATTGGTTGGGTCACAGGCATTAATATGTTAAATTGTCTAAACATATTAATCCGAGACCTTTTCTAATAGCTAGGGCAACTGAATTGTTTAATTTATGTTGCACACTGTTATATTACCTGAGGACTCAGACGACAAGACCTAATGGAGTCATTGTAGCCCATCCATTGCTGGAAGTCAGGATAGTCTCCTCTATGGAGGAAATACTGGTGTCCTCTGTAGTTGGGTTGCTCATACAGGATCCAGTTCCCGCTCTCCACACGGATGGAGTTGCAGCGTCTGAAGTATGAGGACAGGTCAGAGCATTCAGAGTGACACTCATAGCAGCGACCCTGGAAGTTTTTGTCCTCGTAGAAGAAGATCTGTGGAATAAAAAAAAAAATTGTTAAGTAAACCATAGAATAAATCTTACTACTTCATCTTATCATCATATGTACAGTTACGCAAAGTAGATATGTTCAATAGACATGGGAAAGTGTACTGTTATGTGGGATAAAACCAGTATAAAGCAGTTATTGGATGTTGAAACATTTTTCATTGGATCTAAACAGATGATCCAAACGTGCCATAAAAATCCCATCTTTCAAGTAAATGTTCTTATGTAAGATATCTTAATTGTTGTACAATTACCGTATTATACAATGCATTTTATCCAATGGGATATCATCAAGGCTTCCTGATGACACCCCATAGGACAAAACACATTTGGAGGAGCTCTGACTCATGGACGGGCAGCAGGTTGCTTTTGCTTCATTTTATTTTTTTAATAATATATGCGATTGCTACACTATCAGATGGTCCCCTTTATTTTCATAGTCTTAATATCAGAGAGAATTAGCTTTACCCAGAAAAACGTTGTCACTTTGCTCATGATTTGAAAGTGCTTTTCGACCTCTATAATAATGGAATCTAAAGATGTGGTGAATGTGCATCAATAACATTTGGTGACCGGGCTCATCAGTGGATTTTCACTATAATGTGCACATTTGACCTCTTTTTCGTTGGGGTCACTACATCTGGTGAGTGGTATTATTTATCACTATGGTTGGAGTTATAAAAAAGGGTTGTAAAAAGTCATATTTCCGATGCTGCAATTGGGTTAATTAGGAGTTTCATCTTTTGGTGGGTGCTGAAACTATGGTTTGCATATTTTGGCTAATTGCTTTCCTCAGACAAATTACTCTACTATGACACAATTAGGGGGAAAACTAAACGTTTGCTTGCTGTAAAAGGTCCTGTGCGGGATTAATATTTTTTCTAGGTTGCCATTGACCTCTGTACATTACTGAGACCACACTGTTTCCAGTAACCCCTGGAGGTTTGGGACCCTCAAGTTCCTCTGTTCCTTTCTCTTATTTTATTGACTTTGGGCTTGTATCTGTAGCCTGCCTGAACTCTTGGAATGTCCACATTTCCAAGACTGCTTATCGATTCAGTACTTTTTCTTAGTTATTTTTCTGATCAGCTTCCATCTGCACAGGTGTGTCCAATGGCCACAACCTGGGAACATGCTGCAAAGCCCATCACTCTTTGCACGGTGAGCTGCTGAATACAAAGTTGCTTCTAAGACTCTGCACCTCAGTCTTTTTTAGGGTAGACTCTTACTCCAGCCATGCAGATGACCCAAAGGGTCCACCATCCCCTAGCTCATAACAACTGAGAAGTATTATAAAGCAAAAATGTCTAACCGGGTTTCTTGTTTTAGGTCAGGGAGTTAAAGTATCAAAACCAGAAATAAGGATTAACAGACAGACAACTAATATTTTCAGAAAGAGTTCAGAAATCTGCTAAAATCTAAACTATCATGGATAATGGTGAATGAACGCCTCTTGGCAATTCTAAACGATAAGGTAGCTTTGTTTGACAAAATATGGGACCCCTGGATTAACTACCTCTCGGCTACATAATGAGATGGGATTGGCTCGGGAGTACTTTTCTCCAGGGCAGGAGTGCACCCCCCTTCTATCATCTCTTTTCTCTCTCTCTTTTCTTTCAACTTGAATTTGCTTCTAAGGGCCCATGGACCGATTATGGCCCCTGGGTCCATTCGGAAGTAAAACTAGTAGGTTGCACCTAGTAGTGGTAACAAAGGGAGATGGGGATCCTCCCCCTATTGTTCCCCATGCTACATGTTGGAGTACACTTGTGCACCACCTACCCTGTTTCCCCAAAAATAAGACCTAGCGTGATTGTCAGTGATGGCTGCAATATAAGTGGTGTCATCTAATCGGCTCTGCCAAGTGGCAATGGTCCCTAGAACTGTGAAGACACCATCAAATGGGAGGTCAATCAGCCACAGTATAAGGACCCCCTAGCAATCTCTGGAGGAACCCTGGTTGAGAATGGCTGTCCCAGAGGCTTCTTCATGCATGAAAGCAACCTGAGTCCATATACTTCACATTTGAGGATGTGAGTTTATACCCACCAGGGATTCAGTGCCTACAGTCCATTCTGTCCCTATCCAATTCTCATACCAGATTTATGTTAATAATTTCTTACCTTTCCCATTTTGCTTGGTTTGTCAATGTGCTCCTGTTAGTCTGCACTGGTACATGATAGGGGAGGAATGGCCTATATATACCCTGCACAAGTGCTCATGTCGTGGTTTTGCCCAGTAATCAGAAAAGCTATTGACCACTCAGCTATACATTGATCATTGTTTATGTTGCTATTGTTTGTATCCTTTTGTTTGCATTTGTACCCATATGCTTAAACCTGTACTACCTAACTCAAACAAAAACAACTTTTTTTTCAGCTCTTAGTCACATGAATGAGCTCAACTGTGCATATATGAATGGGCTGAAATCTGTGTATAGGTGACTTGCATGTACACAATTCTAGTTTATCTGTAAACCTAGACGTGCCACCAACACAAAACGGATTGCTGAGGGAAGAGGTTCCTCTCTGAAAATGTGATACATTACATCATGCCTGGTTGTAGTAAATGGTCAGCATATTTTTGTTCTGAGTTAAATGTCATTCAATTGATTTTCTTATTGTAACGAGGTAGAACTGTGTTAGGGTTGAAAGAGCCGGCCTTCCTAAATCCCCAATTTGCAGAAATTCACACCTGAGGTGGTCAAACTGACGTTCATTTTTGACCATAGTGAGGAGAAAATGTGAAGGAGTGTAGACATGTGCACTACCAAAAAATTAGTTTGTTTTGCTTTCGTTTGTTTTTTAAAATTTTTTTCGTTTTTCAGGTCATTCGTTATGATAACAATTCGTAAATTCGAAAGTTCATAAATTCGTAAATTTGTAAATTCGAAAAATCTAAAAATAAGATAGAAAATCTCAAAAATGTAAAGAATAACTAATAATAACTAACTATTAAATTATAGGTATTGGAATTTCCTTTCAAATTTGCCTGAGCGTAACGAATAAAAATGTATCCGAAGTTACAAATGATCCGAAATAACGAATGCTGCATCTAAACAAATGGAACAGAATTAATTAATAATAAATAATTATAATAAAACGTTTTTATTATTATTATTGTTATTTATTTCTATTAATTTGTTACGTTCCATTTGTTTAGATGCGGCATTGGTTATTTCGGATTATTCGTAACTTGGGATAAATTCACGTTTGTTACGTTCACTAACAGCCGAATTTGAAAAGAAATTCCAATACCTATAATTTAATAGTTAGTAATAGTTAAGTTATTATTAGTTAGTTATTATTTCAGATTTTCTGGGTTTTTTGAATTTACGAATTTTCGAATATTCAAATTTACAAATATTCTGAAAAAACGTTAAACGGGTTTTCGTTAATTCGGATATCTCAGAATTACCGAATTTGTCTAAATGCGTTAAAAAACTAATTCGGAACGAAACAAATTGCACATGTCTAAAGGAGTGGGATGGAATATTTTTTCTCTCTTGAGCAAATGTGGTTTTCCTTTGGGAAACGCCATTCATTCCAAAATCAAATGTTAGCAAAAGCAAAGCTAACAATTTTTTTTTCAAATACTTTCGAATGACATACACCATCTCATCATCTGTACTAATGATAATTTTGGTATGAATAGTCATACAAATGTTTTCACAACTTTTTTATTTTTTTATTTAACCACTTGTCCACTTGTCTCCTGGAAGATTTTACCCCCTTCATGACCAGGCAATTTTTTGCTATACGGTTCTGTGTTACTTTAACTGAACATTGCACAGTCATGTGACACTGTACCCAAACAAAATTTATGTCCTTTTTTAGTGGTTTTTGATCACCGCTGCATGTATTTATTTTTTGCTCTATAAACGAAAAAAAAAAAAAAACTAACAATTTAGAAAAAAAAGCTATATTTTTTACTTTCTGCTATAAAACACATCCAATAAAAAAAAACTGTAAAAAAATCGAATTTCTTCATAAATTTAGGCCAGTGTGTATTCTGCTACATGTTTTGGTAAAAAAAAATTAATAAAAAAAAAAAAAACCCATTGACGTATTGGTTATACTATCTACATACTATGGGATATACTGGGATATACTGTATATTGGAATTTTTATGTATTTATAAAACTTTTTACTAGTACTGTAATGATGGCAATTAGCGACTTATAGTGGGATTGCGATATTGAGATGGACAAAACAGACACTAACTGACACTTTTGACACTTTGTGGGAACCGGTAACATTAATACAGTGATAAGTGCTAAACATATGCACTTTCACTGTACTAATGACACTGGCTAGGAAGGGGTTAACATCTAGGGAGATCAAGGGGTTAAATGTATGCCTAACAATGTGTAATGTGTGTAAAGTATGCTACTTTTTACTAATGATCTCTCAATTTCAAAGAAATTGACAGATCTCTCCCTGTGTACAGAGGTCTGAAAAAAGGATTTATTGCATCAGTGCAGCGTGGCATGGAGGCCATCAGCCTGTGGCACTGCCGAGGTGTTATGGTTTCTTTGATAGTGGCCTTCAGCTTGTCTGCATTGTTTGGTCTGGTGTCTCTCATCTTCCTCTTGACAATACCCCAATGCTCTAGAAGTTCCTGCTAGAGGGCTGCGCTGACTTTGTAACAGTGACAGTGTGGCGCTAGTAGAAAAAAGGTTTGCGTGTATCCTGGATGTGATACGAGTCTGACTAAAACCAAATGTGATGTGCCAATGCACCAAGTCAAAACAAAAGCCAAAAATAGGCTGTGCTCAACACAGTGAGTGTGTGAAACATAAAATAAAAGTCCACAAAGATGTGATGGGTTCTTCCCGTGAAGGTGTCTCCAATAGTATGGGATTAGTAAATCGCTTGTCTGTAGTCACTTTCAATAACACTTCGAAGGTAAATAAATACTCTTACCAACTGTGGTGGACCCTGAATGTCATACGACAAATGGGTCATTCAGGCTTGAGATCCTATGAGGTATGGATCAGGTGATGCTCGGGTCCTAGACGTAAGGGGGTCGGATGGATCCGATGTGGTGTCCCCAACTCTCGGTCCATGGATTCCACAAGTACTCTGCAATCCAAACGATCGTCTCCCAAAGCGCTTCCTCATAGGCTCCCAAGGATAAACATGTGAAAAAAGGGGAAAGGAGGACTCCAAATAGTGCAGGTCAAACCGGATGGTTTATTGATAATAAGTCAGGTATCAAAAAATGGTACAATAAAAGTGATCACAAAAAAAGTAGTAAAAAAATGTGGGGTACAAGGAATGCTGGCCCAATGCGTTTTGACACTAGAATGTCTTCCACTGGGGCAAAAGGTGTCCCCTCACATTGCCATTTAATAAATAAACTTCCTGAGCCAATAATCCGTCCTCTAAGGGGGCGGAGTTAGGCAAATGAACGAGTAACACACTCTGCAGAAAAAGCTCATTCATGACTGCAGGGATACATCAAACATAGTAAATCCGATATTAGGATAAGACAGTTGGGAAAAAGATTATTTTAAAAAATAAAACACCATAGTGTAATTAAAAATGGCAACGGGCGTGTGGTAGCGCGCTCCAGGCCTCGACTTGGATTGCCGTCACGTGACATTAGGTGGCCAATAGGACGCGGTCTCAAGGGACACGTCACCTAGTGTAGTTGGTATCGGGAATGCTTCGTGCAGAGTGTGTTACTCGTTCATTTGCCTAACTCCGCCCCCTTAGAGGATGGATTATTGGCTCAGGAAGTTTATTTATTAAATGGCAATGTGAGGGGACACAGTTTTGCCCCAGTTGAAGACCTTCAAGTGTCGAAACACATTGGGCCAGCAATCCTTGCACCCCACATTGCTTTTACTCTTTTTTACTACTTTTTTTGTGATCACTTTTATTGTACCATTTTTTGATACCTGACTCATTATCAATAAACCATCCGGTCTGACCTGCATTTTTTGGAGTTCTCCTTCCCCATTTTTTCACATTTTTATCCTTTGGAGCCTATGAGGAAGCGCTTTGGGAGACGATCGTTTGGATTGCAGAGTACCTGTGGAATCCACGGACCGAGAGTTGGGGACACCACATCAGATCCATCCAACCCTCCTACGTCTAGGACCTGAGCAGCACCTGATCCACACCTCAAAGGATCTCAAGCCTGAATGACCCATTTGTCGTATGATATTCAAGGTCCACCACAGTTGGTAAGAGTATTTATTTAAGTTCAAAGTGTTATTGAAAGTGACTACAGACAAGCAATTCACTAATCCAATACTATTGGAGACACCTTCATGGGAATAACCCATCACAACTTTGTGGACTTTTATTTTATGTTTCACACACTCACTGTGTTGAGCACAGCCTATTTTTGTTTTTTGTTTTGACTTGGTGCATTGGCACATCACATTTGGTTTTAGTCTTATCACATCCAGGATGCACACAAACCTTTTTTCTATTAGCGCCACACTGTCACTGTTACATTCACATAGAACCTTGTATGTTTGAGTGTTGGCAGCTTTTTTTTTCTTTATTACCTTTTCTGTAGCGCAGTCTTTCCCCACAATTCCTGCGCTGACTTTGGACTTGATAAAACACAGTGGACCAACACCAGCAGATGACATGGCTCCCCAAATCACCACTGACTGTGGAGACTTCACACTGGACCTCATGGAACTTGAATTCTGTGCATCTCCGCTCTTCGTCCAGACTCTGGGACCTTAACTTCCAAATGAAATGCAAAATTTTCCACAGTCCGATTTGGGGAGCCAGTTCATCTGCTGTTGTTGGTCCTCTGTGTTTTATCAAGTCCAAAGTCTGAAAGGAGCCTCCCTAAAGCTGGATATACATGTACTGAAAATCGGTTGGTTCAGCAAAAAAAGGACAGATTTTGATACATGTGTACTCCTGTCTGTTCAACAGAAGCCAGTCTAATGACCAGGTTCTGTCGATCTGTCCTCCCAGGAAACCATTATTTTATCAGTGCAGGCAATCAATGGCAGCAGCACTGAGCTGTGCATTCTGAAGAGGGGAAGTCCCCCCTGTCAGAATACAGTGGGGGAGATCCCTGCATCTACATTGCTTGTGTGGACGCGGGGATTTGTCAGGTTTTAGTTCATTCAACCCACTAAAAAAATATCACCGTGTATACCTTGCTTAACTCTCAGGACAAAAGACTTAAAACAACAACCCCCTTCCCCAGTGGCGTCGCTACAGGGGTGTTGACCGCACCAGGGTGACACCCGCCAGAGGGGCCTCCAATCCCGGAAGTAGCCCACTTAGCAGAGCAGGTCAGATTCCCAGGCTGTGATCGTGCCTCGGCAGCCTCACTACACAGAGCTGGTAAAAAGGGAAGGTGAGAGTCTGGTGTAGTTTTTTTTGGGGGGGTGGGGGGGGGGTGGGAGAGTCTCCTGGTGTAATATGGTGGGGATGGGGAGCCCCCTGTCTCTCTCTTACCCCCTCTCTCTCACCCCTCTCTTTCTCTCTCTCACTCCCCTCTGTCCCTCTCTCTCTCTCTCTCTCACCCCCTCTCTCTCCCCCCGCTCTCTCCCCCACTCTCTCTCTCTCTCTCTCTCTCACCCCTTCTCTCTCTATCCCTCTCTCACCCCCTCTCTCTCACCTGTCTCTCTCTCTCTCTCACCCCCCTTTTCCTCCCTCCTCCTCTCTCTCTCTTGCCCCCCTCTCTCTCATCCCTTTTTGCTCTCTTTCCCCTCTCTCACTCTCACCCCCTCTCTCACCCCTCTCGCTCTCTCTCCCTCTCCCCCCCTCTCTCTCTCTCTCTCTATCACCCCCTCTCTCATCCCTCTCTCCCTGACACCCCCTCTCTCTCGTCCCTCTCTCTCCCTCTCTCTCTCTCTCTCTCTCTCTCTCTCTATATATATATATCACCCTCTCTCTATTACCCCCTCTCTCATCCCCCTCTCTCTCTCTCATCCCTCTCTCTCTTTCTCTCTCTCTCTATATATATATATCTCACCTTCTCTCTTTTACCTCCTAACCCCCTCTCTCTCACCTCCCTCTCTCTCTCTCTCTCGCACCCCCTCTCCCCCCTTTTTTCACCCCTTCTCTCTTTCCCCTCCCTCTCTCTCACCCCCTCTCTCACCCCTCTTACTTTCTCTCTCACCCCCTCTCTCACCCCTCTTACTTTCTCTCTCCCCCCATCTCTCTCTCACCACTTCCCCCTCTCTCTCTCTCATCCCCTCTCTCTCATATCTTCTTTCTCTCACCCCACTTCTCCCCCCTCTCCCCCCTCTTCCATTTCTCTCATTTTCCATCTCCCCATCCCTCTCTCCTTCCTATTCCTATCTCTTCTCCTAGTACTGAGACAGGCTATTGAGAACTGTGGCTGGCTGGGGGGGGGGGGGGGGGGGGGGTTGGGCTATGACAAATCTTTGGAGGGATAAGAACTCTCAAAATCTTGAGGGTATATGAGAGTTTACTTTTCCTTTCATGGATACATAGCTTAATCTTGTTAAGCATAAGGTATGTTATTTAAAAATGTTGTTACATAGTTACATAGTAGGCAGTGGTGGCCCGTCCATAGGGGGCGCAAGGGCGCCACCCCCCCTCCAGGCAGTCACAAAAAATAAATACATTTAGAAATTTTTTTTTTTAAATGGCCCTTTAACCTCCCTGGCGGTATGATTATTTCGGATTTTAGGTGCTGAAAGCGGTACAATTATTTTGCATGGAAATTTGGCGTTTTATATTGTAGGTCTGTAATTCTTAACAATGACACACTTAAATCTGTCCAAACAAGAGTCTAGTAGATATCCCGGGTATGATAAAGTTTGAAACACAAAAACATAAATTATAATATAATAAAAAAAAAAAATAATTAAAAAAAATAAAAATAAATAGTAATAAAATTAATTTCCACACGATTCACTATCGCTCAATTCTGCAAGTGTTCTAATTTACTATCGCTGTTTTCTAGCTGGTCTAAAGCCATTTTTGACGTAAAGGGACACTTTTTGGTTGCTATGGACAATAAAGTTTCCAGGCAGAAAGAACAGTATATGCAATATAAAACTACATGCAGGGCATGGGCCAAAGCACTGGGGACAAAGGGGATGTGAAATCATTTCATACAGTACTGTAATCTGTAAGATTACAGTACTGTATGTGTTATGATTTTACACTTTTTTTGAATTTGCCGCCAGGCTCCGCCCCCGTGCGTCGCGCCGCTCGCAGGGAACGGAGCCTGGCACGGAGAGGCTTCGGAGGAAGACGGAGCCCGCAGACACAGCGGGGGACATCGCAGGATCCCGGGGACAAGGTAAGTAAGGAGGCACCAGGATCCTGCGATGTAATCCCGAGTGTGGCTTGGGGTTACCGCTAATGGTCCCGAATTTTAACCCCGAGCCACACTCGGGAAAACCGCCAGGGAGGTTAAAAAAAAATAGAAAAAAAGGTCCTTAAGTCCTCTGTGTTCGGGCGCGAGATTGCAAACAAGGCGCTTCATTTGCGGGCTTTTGTCCCGCCTTGCGTCGCATTCCATCGTGCCGAACAGCTTCAGCCCGGCGCCTGTAATATGTTTTATTAAGGCCGAGTGGTTTGATTGACATCCGAGTTAGATATCATTTCCAGTTTTCTCTCTCCCATTGCACCCGAGCAGAGGAAGTATGAGGAGCGGACTCCTCCACCACCGCTGCTGCCCACTGAAGGAGACACAGCAGGAGGAGAGGACACCACAGCAAGGTAAGTGCTGGTCCGGACCTCCTGCAGAGAATGGGGGGAGGGGGTTTGATGGGACAGTGAGGCTGCATATGATGGGACAGTGAGGCTGCATTTGATGGGACACAGGCTGCATGTGATGGGACAGTGAGGCTGCATTTGATGGGACAGTGAGGCTGCATTTGATGGGACACAGGCTGCATGTGATGGGACAGTGAGGCTGCATTTCATGGGACAGTGAGGCTGCATTTGATGGGACACAGGCTGCATGTGATGGGACAGTGAGGCTGCATTTGATGGGGCAGTGAGGCTGCATTTGATGGGACACAGTGAGGCTGCATTTGATGGGACACAGCGAGGCTGCATTTGATGGGACAGTGAGGCTGCATTTGATGGGACAGTGAGGCTGCATTTGATGGGACAGTGAGGCTGCATTTGACGGGACAGTGAGACTGCATTTGATGGGACACAGTGAGGCTGCATTTGATGGGACAGTAAAGCTGCATTTGACGGGACAGTGAGGCTGCATTTGATGGGACACAGTGAGGCAGCATTTGATGGGACAGTGAGACTGCATTTGATGGGACACAGTAAGGCTGCATTTGATGGGACACAGTGAGGCTGCATTTGATGGGACACAGTGAGGCTGCATTTGATGGGACAGTGAGGCTGCATTTGATGGGACAGTGAGACTGCATTTGATGGGACACAGTAAGGCTGCATTTGATGGGACACAGTGAGACTGCATTTGATGGGACACAGTGAGGCTGCATTTGATGGGACAGTGAGGCTGCATTTGACGGGACAGTGAGGCTGCATTTGATGGGACACAGTGAGGCAGCATTTGATGGGACAGTGAGACTGCATTTGATGGCACACAGTAAGGCTGCATTTGATGGGACACAGTGAGGCTGCATTTGATGGGACAGTGAGACTGCATTTGATGGGACACAGTGAGGCTGCATTTGATGGGACACAGTGAGGCAGCATTTGATGGGACACAGTGAGGCACCATTTGATGGGACACAGTGAGGCTGCATTTGATGGGACACAGTGAGGCAGCATTTGATGGGACAGTGAGACTGCATTTGATGGGACACAGTAAGGCTGCATTTGATGGGACACAGTGAGGCTGCATTTGATGGGACACAGTGAGGCTGTATTTGATGGGACAGTGGCACTGCATTTGATGGGACACAGTGAGGCTGCATTTGATGGGACACAGTGAGGCTGCATTTGATGGGGCACAGTGGGGCTGCATTTGATGGGACACAGTGGCTGCATAAGATGAGCACAGTAGCTGTATTTGATGGGACAGAGTGTCAGCATTTGATGGAACAGTGGCAGCATTTGATATTGCACATTGGCTGTGTTTGATGGGTACAGTGGCTGCGTTTGATGGGCACAGTGGCTGCGTTTGATGGCACAGTGGCTGCGATTGATTTTTTTTTCAGAACTTTTCAGTGTGTTTGCGCCCCCCCCCCCCCCCCAGTGGTGGCAATTAATGGGCACAGTGGCTGCATTTGATGGGCACAGTGGCTGGGTTTGATGGTCACAATGGCTGCATTTGATGGCACAGTGGCCTCAATTGATGGGCATAGTGGATGCGTTTGATGGGCACAGTGGCTGCTTTGGATGGCACAGTGGCTGCGATTGATTTTTTTTCAGAGCTTTTCAGTTTGTTTGTGCCCCCCCAAAAAAAATTGTGAGCACCAGCCGCCACTGAAAGTAGGTGAGGTTGAAAAAAGACACAAGTCCATCAAGTCCAACCTATGTGTGTGTGGTTATAAATCATAAATTAAATGAAAATGGCTTAGTAAGTGAATACCAAGTATTCTAAAAATTCTTTATACTCACAATTTCCTTTGTTTCTGGACAATATATGGTTTATCTATTTGTTTTTTGGATAGATATCTCAATTTTTTTTTTTTCTTGTTTATATAATGTTTAAATTAAAAAAAAACTTTCAATTTTGCTAATTTCTATTTGACATTCATCCAAGTAGCTTCCACGGTACCATATCCTAGCATTGATATACACATTTTTCACATCCTCTATCACTTAATTGCCAATGGACTATTGAATCTTTGGTAAATACTGTATATGTAGGCCCATTGTCCAAAACAGGGGCTACTATGCCAGTTTAGTTTCTAACGCAGACTGATTGTATAGTTTTTCACCTGTTTTTTTTCCTAAGATTAAAGTGGTTGTAAAACTTTGCATATACCCAGTGAAGCGACTGGCCTCAGGCGATACACAGAGATGAAATAAATCCTCCTACATAAGTTGTATCTGTTTATCTGCAACCCCTTTTTTCTCTACATCTGTTCAAAGTGCTGAATTTTAAAGCTTGTCTAAGATTTCAGAATCACCAACCTGTCACCATTTTTCTCTTGGTGTCAGAAAAACTTGTCAGAAGTGATTCACACTGATAGCAGAGGAATGAAGTAGCAGGCTAAAGTGACACTAAGGGGTTGATTTACTAAAGGCAAATAGACTGTGCACTTTGCAAGGTGCAGTTGCACTCTGTAAGTGAAGTTGCTCCAGAGCGTAATAAATGAGCAGAAGCTCTGCTGACCTCTGCCATCCAATCGGGTGCAAGCAAAAATGCATTTTTTTTATTTTCCTGGCATGTGATTGGGTATTCTTTGCAAAGTGGACCTTTACCTCATTTACTAAATTCTGGAGCAACTGCACTTGCAGAGTGCAATTGCACTTTGCAAAGTGCACAGTCTATTTGCCTTTAGTAAATCAACCCCTTAGTGCTCTTAACTGAGACAGGTACACACCATAGAGAGATATGCTTTGTTCATATTTCATGTCTGAGTTGGCTTGGGATTTCTTATTGTCGCCAATAGATGTCACTGGTATCACTAATCATAGTATGAGATTTCGCAAACAAAACTAAGTTATGAATAGTTATATTTCTTTCAGCCAATCCAGAAGGAGGTTTATGCCACTGGTGCATGCTGGAAAGAATATAAATATTTGGGACAGGCCATGTGCTCGCTCTCTTCCCCTGGACTGAGGCCTAGGAAGGTGCTGCTGGATGGAGCTCTGCTGTTAGGCCCAATAGCCTGTCTTGGGGCCTAAGCCTAGGTTCACACTGATGTGATGCGGGAACCAGCGCGATTACAGCGGGTTCAGCCATACAACTGAACTCGCATTCTCACAGACATCGCATGTGATCGGCACCGCAGGTGCGGGTGCGAATCACATGCAATGTCTGTGATTGCACTGGTGTGAACCTGGGCTTAAGTGTGCTGAAGTGGTCCTGAAGCTGTCCTGCCTGGTCTGGGGGAAGATGCACCAAGGACGAGACCCAGGAGAGAACCCTTGCTGTAGAGAGCCAAGAAGAAGGCTGGTCTTTCAGAAGGTCCTGGTGACTCAATTGGAGAATGCACTGAAATTTTGGGAATGTGCTTATAGTGTTGCCAGGTCGGTTAAAATGTCCTGGCACTGTGAAGCTGGACATTGATCTGGATCTGGAGAGTCTGTAAGTGATCTTCTATGGTATCTGGGACCCCTAACCCTCACCCGATGTCTGTGATTGCACTGGTGTGAACCTGGGCTCAGGTGTGCTGAAGTGGTCCTGAAGCTGTCCTGCCTGGTCTGGAGGAAGCTGCACCAAGGAGGAGACCCAGGAGAGACCCCTTGTTGTAGAGAGCCAAGAAGAAGGCTGGTCTTTCAGAAGGGCCTGGTGACTCAATTGGAGAACGCACTGAAATTTTGGGAATGTGCTTATAATGTTGCCAGGTCGGTTGAAATGTTCTGGCACTGTGAAGCTGGACATTGGATCTGGAGTGTCTGTAAGTGATCTGCTATGGTATCTGGGACCCCTAACTCTCACCTCCTTAACCGTTCTGCAATAAAACATGACTAGCGTAGCACCCAATATCCTTCTCGGCGCCAATTTTAGCCATGGACTAAGCCCTGGAGAGAAATGCTAGCCCACCCCTGGCCTCTGGAGGTGCTAGTCTGTCTTTGGGGTGTCAGAGGTGTGTTACATATATCTAAGGAAGCACAAGTTTGAGCATATGTGAGAAAAACATTTAGTAATTAAAAAAAACAGGAGGTATTTTCTGCCCAACACAATAAATTATTTATTTTTTGCTTTTAATTCACTGTAGTAAATGTGTGTACAGATGTTTGTGTGTGTCATTGGCTGGAAATCACATCTCACATCCCTTGAATAATGTTGTTACACTTTATTATGCAACAATGATATAATACAAAAAAGTGAACACATACAGTTCAAGGTTTTTTTTTTTTTTAAATCAAGTTTATTGTAGAAAAACTATATCTTTTGTCATTTTAATGAAAATGAAGAAGACATTTGAAGGCGATAATTCTGGGGCTTGTGGCTCCCCAGTTGGTATATCTCCTGTACTTTCCAGGTCTCAGGTAATACTGATGTCCACTGAAATTGGGCTCCTTATAGAACATTCAGTAGCCATCATGGACATGGCAAGAATAAATGTCATGGTAGCGGAATCTCTCATAGATATGAGGGAAATCCTCAGTGAACTCCATCATCTGATTTTAGTAAATCTACTCCAGTATGTATATAAGCAAGCAACTTATTCTGCATGGAATAAATGAATAAGTGATTTTATGATGGAGTGCGACTCTCATTCAGTGTACAATACAGTGGGGGCAAAAAAGTATTTAGTCAGCCACCAATTGTGCAAGTTCTCCCACTTAAAAAGATGAGATAGGCCTGTCATTGTCATCATAGGTATACCTCAACTATGAGAGACAAAATGTGGAAACAAATCCAGACAATCACATTGTCTGATTTTTGAAAGAATTTATTTGCAAATTATGGAGGAAAATAAGTAATTGGTCACCTACAAACAAGCAAGATTTCTGGCTCTCACAGACCTGTATTGTCTTCTTTAAGAGGCTCCTCTGTCCTCCACTCATTACCTGTATCAATGACACCTGTTTGAACTTGTTATCAGTATAAAAGACACCTGTCCACAACCTCAAACAGTCACACTCCAAACTCCACTATGGTGAATGCCAAAGAGCTGTTGAAGGACACCAGAAACAAAATTGTAGACCTGCACCAGGCTGGGAAAACTGAATCTGCAATAGGCAAGCAGCTTGGTGTGAAGAAATCAACTGTGGGAGCAATAATTAGAAAATGGAAGACATACAAGACCACTGATAATCTCCCTCGATCTGGGGCTCCATGCAAGATCTCACCCCGTGGGGTCAAAATGATCACAAGAACGGTGAGCAAAAATCCCAGAACCACACGGGGGACCTAGTGAATGACCTGCAGAGAGCTGGGACCAACGCAACAAAGGCTACCATCAGTAACACACTACACCGCCAGGGACTCAGATCCTGCAGTGCCAGGCGTGTCCCCCTGCTTAAGCCAGTACATGTCCGGGCCCATCTGAGGTTTGCTAGAGAGCATTTGGATGATCCAGAAGAGGATTGGGAGAATGTCATATGGTCAGATGAAACCAAAGTAGAACTGTTTGGTAGAAACATAACCCGTCGTGTTTGGAGGAGAGAGAATGCTGAGTTGCAACCAAAGAACACCATACCTACTGTGAAGCATGGGGGTGGCAACATCATGCTTTGGGGCTGTTTCTCTGCAAAGGGAACAGGACAACTGATCGGTGTACATGAAAGAATGAATGGGGCCATGTATCGTGAGATTTTGAGTGCAAACCTCCTCCCATCAGCAAGGGCATTGAAGATGAAACGTGGCTGGGTCTTTCAGCATGACAATGATCCCAAACACGCTGCCCAGGCAATGAAGAAGTGGCTTTGTAAGAAGCATTTCAAGGTCCTGGAGTGGCCTAGCCAGTCTCCAGATCTCAACCCCATAGAAAACCTTTGGAGGAAGTTGAAAGTCTGTGTTGCCCAGCGACAGCCCCAAAACATCACTGCTCTAGAGGAGATCTGCATGGAGGAATGGGCCAACATACCAGCAACAGTGTGTGACAACCTTGTGAAGACTTACAGAAAACGTTTGACCGCTGTCATTGCCAACAAAGGATATATAACAAAGTATTGGGATGAACTTTTGATATTGACAAAATACTTATTTTCCACCATAATTTGCAAATAAATTCTTTCAAAAATCAGACAATGTGATTGTCTGGATTTGTTTCCACATTTTGTCTCTCATAGTTGAGGTATACCTATGATGACAATTACAGGCCTCTCTCATCTTTTTAAGTGGGAGAACTTTCACAATTGGTGGCTGACTAAATACTTTTTTGCCCCACTGTATATTCTCATATAGATGATTGTGTCTCTGACTAAGAGTATCTTTTGACTGGCTGTATAGGTTGCTGCACTTTAAAATTCTCATCCAAAATCTACATTGCATAATGAATAACAAACAGAAAAAGTTTCTTTATCAAGTTTATTGTCAAGCAGAAAACTTAAAATGTTTTTAAACATTTAATAGGAATGATGGAGACGTCTGAAGGATCCAATTCTTGGGCTTGTGGCTCCCCAGTCGGTGTATCTCCTGTACTCTCCAGGTCTCAAGTAATACTGACGTCCCTTGTAGTTGGGCTCCTCATAGAACATCCAGTAGCCGTCTTGGACATGAACAGAGTGGATGTCATGGTAGCGGAATCTCTCATAGACATTAGGACAATCCTCAGTGAACTCCATCATCTGACCTCTGAAGTCTTCTCTCTCATAAATCTTGATGCTGAAGGAGCCTTGGTGCTGTTAAAATAAGTTACACCACAATAATACATAAAGCAATGTAAAAAAAAAGCTACTGGTCACATTACTGCTATCTTTTCCAATAAAAATGCACCCAAAGATTTTTTTCAGTTTTGGATAGAGTGTAGTAATATTCAATATTCCCCCATATGTTCAAATTAAACATTAATGATTTGGGGTCAATAGAACTTTCTTTTAACCCTATACAGTATATTTTTAAACTATTTCTATGTTTTTTTTCTCTTTTTTTTGATAGATAAGCAATTAACACATGACAAGGGATCTAAAGAACTATGGGTTAGCTAATGATACAGCACCTGCTTTGAGGCTGCTTTTGTCTGATTAAAACCTCAGACTTAGCTGTCTGTTAAAGCTTTTCTTCAGGTTTACCACCCCTACCCCCATCCCCAATCCAATAACCTAACAGACTCTACTTCTCGTTCAAAGTGGTTCTAAAGTTAGAAGTTGTTTTTACCTTAATGCATTCTCAACTTTGAGGTAAAAAATCTTCAGTCAATAGAGACACAGAGTGGATCTCGGGGATGAGCATGCATGACTGTCCCCATAGCAAGCATTTCCCCCCAGCCCCCCCCCCATACTTAACTAAGCCCGATCTCGATCTTGCAATGTGCATGAGAGAAGCAGCTCTCTTGGCTCTCTCCCTCCCCATTGGCTCACAGACAGCAGCTATTTCATCCTGCTGCCGTCTACCACAGCCAGTGAGGAGGAAGTGGTAGTGGGGCTTGGGAGCAAGCATGCACAAGTGCCCCATAGTAAGAAGCTTGTTATGAGGGCACTAGGCAGAGGGGAGGAGTCAGGAATCCCGGCGGGGGACCTGAGAAGAGGAGGATCGGGGCTGCTCTGTGCAAAACCATTCTACAGTGCAGGTAAGTACCTGCTTGTTATTTTAATTTAAAAAACCCATACATTTGCAATCGCTTCAGATAATTACCTGAATCCACATTTACTGTAATTGGAGGTCTGAACAGAAAGCAGGTACCTATCTAACACCCATTACTCAGTGTTACAGATTGGAGTACTTGGCTATGACGGAGGTCTGAATGGCAAAGTATCTCTATCTAGTGACATCAGCACAACATACTGTATTTTACTAGTCCTGGCTCAAGGGGCAAATGCCCTTCAGGCCAGTTCTCCCTTGAGTGTAATGCGAACTTGACATCAGTATCATATAAGCTGCCCACAGACAAAGAAGGTTACTTGGCCATGCTTAATCCAACTGTTGAGGTTGAGTTGAGGATTTTTGTTTAGCCCTACAGAGCAGGGTGATAGGAGAGAGGAGAAGAACAACTCCATTGGGGCAGTGTATACTGGCAGGACAAGTAAAGCTTAAAACAGGTTTTCTTACCTGTACAATCAATGGCCACCTGTAATTATAGTGGGCATTTCAACTCATAAAAATGACACTGATTACAATAAGACATCATCATCTAACAGCTATAGACAGCTTTGGCTCTTAACCAGAGTGCACAATGTGTTATTACCTGGGGGCTCAGACGACAAGATTTAATAGAGTCATTGTAGCCCATCCATTGTTGGAAGTCAGGATAGTCTCCTCTATGGAGGAAGTACTGGTGTCCTCTGTAGTTAGGGAGCTCATACAGGATCCAGTTCCCACTCTCCACACGGATGGAGTTGCAGCGTCTGAAGTATGAGGACAAGTCTGGACATTCAGAGCTACACTCGTAAGAGCGACCCTGGAAGTTCCTGTCCTCGTAGAAGATGATCTGTTGAATAATAAAACAAGATCAGGTCAATTCAGGTTCAATAGAATGGATGCGTTTTAGAATTAAAAGAAACAGCGTGGACAATATTTTTAATATAGCCATTCTCAACCAGGGCTCATTGGAACCCTAGGGTTCCTCCAGAGATTGCTGATGATTCCTTGAACTGTGGCTAATTGACCTCCCATCTGATGGTGGCTTCATAGATCCAGGTCCATCACCACTTGGCAGAGCCAGTAGCATGGCACCAATGATCTTTAAAGCTGTCTGTAACAGTGGCATTCTAATCACCACTGTAAGGGGTGGGGGCATTCTTCCCACCGAGGGAAGAATGGGCATTTTTTTCTAATGACCCCCCATTGGACTAATCCTAGCAGGGTTTTGCCTGAGATGTGAAAATTATTTTAAGGGTTCCTCTGGGGTAAAAGGTTTGAGAAAGACTGTTTTTATGTGAATCACTACCCAAATATATCAGACTTCTGTCAGTGACCTCAACCGTATTGAACATCTTTGGGATGAATTAGAATACCAATCGTAAGCCATGTATTGACTTGCATCAGCACCTGACCTTATAAATGCTCTTTTGACTAAATGGGCCCACATTCCTACAAAAATATGCCAAAGTATTATAAAAGCCTTCCCAAAAGAGCTAACAACTGTTTTAGGCATGAAGGGGAAGCAATTCCATATTAATGGCCAAGGTTTTGAAATGGGATTTCCAACAAGCTCATATAGGTGTAAGGGTCCGGTAGTCACAAATGTTTGGCCATATAATATAAATGACAGCTTCAGCTGTGCCAAATAATGGCCGTCTGACAAACTGCCTATAAAATAGACCTCAGTATTTACAAATTCACACAATTTTAAGGATAAAACTTAAATAGAGTTATTCAGCTACAAGCAATCGATATCCACAGGCTGAACCATTGGCTAAATATTCATTTGATATTTCAATACTTTTATGCCCTTCTTACCTTTCCCATTTTGCTTGTCTTGTTAGTGTGCTCCTGTTGGTCTGCACTGGTAGATAGCTGGTGGAAAATTGCCTTTATATACTCTGCAACATTACTCATATGTTTAGGCTTTGCCCAATCAGAATGAATAGCAATTCTACGCTATTGAGAATTGTTCGTTGTTTCTGTGAGACCATTGTTTGTATCTTTCCCCTTGCATCAGCACACAAATACTTTACCTAGACTGCTTAACTGAAACAAAACCTTTGCTGCAGCAACCAGTCACTTGAATAGTTTGGAATCTGTCTATATGTGTGTTTTTTATGTAAGATATGTGATATAGAGTTTTGGATTCATAGTACCATTTTTGTTTTTTGCAAATGATGCCAAATTATTTCCCTATAGGATGTCTCTGACTTACAATCCGACCTGGATGCTCTTATTGGGCAACTACATTATGTAGCAAATTAAGTTTAATGTTTATAAATGTAAAGTTAAGTATTTGGAGACTAAAACATGAACGCGTCCTGGGCATGCGCGGCGGCTCCTGACAGGACGCATAGTCCGGGAGCTCCGTTCCACTCCAGCCGACCAAGGCCCTCCACGAGCATCTGCGATCCCCACCTGGATCAACCTCCCACCGGCCAGCGTAAACCTGAAGAACCCCCCTGATGTCCACAGGCTCAGCGAGGAGAAGCCTGAGCACCGCTATTGCAGCCAAACAGCCTCGGGCTGTGAATTCCAAGATGGCAGCCGCGCCACACCGCCCAGCTCCAGTTCGCCTCACCAGCGCACAGGCCGCATCTCCTTCTTCATCCCTGCAGCTGGGACTGTCCGTGAGTACTCCTCCCTCAGATCCTGCATCCCCAGCCTTCACAGAATCCCTTATTGAACAGTCCTTGGTAGACCCGGATTTCTCCCCCATGGAGACGGACCCTCCCCAGCCCCACCAGCTACTACAGCCCGGGGATTTGGGCCTAACCCAGCCAGTTAACATGGCCAACTTATTTGCTAAATTTGCTGATCTTCTTGACAGAGGCCTACACAATACTGCCAACAAATTCACCGGTGATATCAAAGTGGATCTCCAAACTATAGGAACCCGCATGGAGATCATAGAAAACAACTTAGAAGCCACCATTGCCAGAACTAATCAAAACACTGATTGCATTCAACTCCTTCAGGAGCAACTCGAGACGGCCAATGCTAAAACTGATGACCTTGAGAATAGGAGGTACAACTTCAGAGTAAGATGACTCCCAGAATCCTATAAAGATGTCACAGAAACAAATTACACTTTTATCAAGGAAGTACTCCCTGACATTCCACAGCATAGATTGGAGCTAGACCGTGCTCACAGGGCTTTGAGGATTCCAAAATCTGACGACCTACCCAGAGATATCGTGGTAAAACCACATTTCTATTCTGTCAAGGAGGAGGTGATGCGCAAATTGCGAACCATGTCTAAACTTATGTTTCAAGGTCACGAGCTGCTAATCTTTGCGGACCTGTTCCCATCTACTATCCAAAAGCGCAGAGCTCTAAAACCTTTGCTCAAGATTTTTAACGGATAATGAAATCAAGTACTGGTGGTACTTTCCATTCCAACTCAAACTCGACACTAAAGGCAAAACATACACGTTTGCATCTCTCCAAGAGGGTGAAAAACTGCTGCTACACCTAGGCCTTATTTGTCACAACCCGAATCAACCACAGCCTGGACCGGCTCCTAACTCTGCTAAGAGACAACTTCCACTATCCCACTGCTCCCGGACTGGGAGACCACCAGATCCAAAAAGTCCAAGGAAGCTGTCCCTCCCTGAGCTGCCCCGGACAGCGGATCTCCATTTTTTTTCCTTTTTTGCTGGGAGGACTCTAACTGCCTAACAGAACTCTATGAGCTGATTTTGCTCCTTTTTTCTTTTTCACGCCTCTGCCGAGGAAAAATCTCAAGGTTCCTGCCCTTCGGAGGCCAGATGTTCTGGCTACCTCACATTTGATCTACCATGTTCCACTGACACTCATGGCAGAATGGAAAGGAGGGCTAAGCCTTTTTACTGATGTCCTCTAGGTCTTAGCCACCTAATTTGCAATGTTTTGTGTAGCCTCACCCCCTGATATCCTCCACCCCACCTACCCTCCCCCACTCCCCCCCTTTTTGTTTTCTTCCCACTATCCCCCTACCCCCCCTACCCCCTAACTTCCCCTCTCTCTCACAGACCCTAGATGCTTTAGATGATCCAGGCTATAAGTCAGAGTTATTGTAAGATCAGAGTTACTGTTAAGTTTTATTTTGTATCTCAAGACATCATCGGTTTGAGATGCCAGTGTTATAGTTGGGCCATAGGCCTCTGATTCTTAGTCCCCTTATATGAGCGTCGCCTCTCGGCTGGAGTGGTACTCATGCACCCCCTCCTGTCCAGCAGAACAGGTATCATACACTTCTCCTGACAGGATTGATCCCTCCTTACAGAGGGTTTACAGTATTGGTTCTCCACACGGGTGGAGGTCACTATTTCCTCCATTTTTGGGAGACTCCCTTGTCTTCAATTCTTCTCTCCTCTTTCTTCTGTTTCTTCCACCTGTGCTATACTAACTACTGTTCTTTTGCAGAAGCTGACTTGGGGAGATCCCCCGTCTTTCACCCGTAGATGCAGAGATCTGGTTCCAGCAGGTTGGTTGTCTTGGTGATCTTGGAGAATCAGTGGTAAGTTCCTTTGTTTCACTAGTGTGGTTCACCCCTCTTCTCTATGACTGACAATCCCCCAGTGCTTCACTCCCTGCGTGTAGGTTCCCACAACGTGCAGGGATTAAACTCCCCAGCTAAGAGGCGAAAAGTCCTACAATATTTACACTCTCAAAAAATAGACATTGCCCCCCTTCAAGAAACGCACTTCCCTAAATGCTATTGCCCAACATTAATCCACTCTAAATTCCCCTCTTTCTACCTGGCTAATAAGGATGACAAAACCAAGGGAGTGGGCATCCTCATTTCCCATAAGAGAAAATTCTCCCTCAAAACAGAATTTAAAGACCCGGAGGGTAAGTTCATCCTGGTAGTAGGGGACCTTGATGGTCAGCTATACTCACTCATTTCCTACTATGCCCCTAACAAGGGTCAACTACCCTTTTTCCAAACAATGCTAGAAAACTGACAACCATGTTGGAGGGTACGGTAGTTTTCGGGGGAGACTCCAAAACAGTGTTTGACCAGGGATTAGATAAATCACGTCCCTTGGGTAGATGCCTCATTAGACCCACAAAACAGAGCCTGTGCATAGCCAAACTCATCTTCCAACATTGCCTACTAGTTATCTGGAGTGAAGTCAATCCAACTCTGCGAGACTATACCCATTATTCAAGCCCTCACAGCTCCTTTGCTAGAATAGACCGCATTTTTATTGCCTCCGCCACAGTTCCACTGACCACTAGGTCCTATATCAGAGGCTTCATCTGGTCGGATCACTCCATGGTTTTTTGACCCTGCAGCGCCCCACGGGCCACAGACCCCATAAGTGCTGGAGACTCAACGAGTCCATTCTGAGTGACCCAATCAGGGTTAAGGAGATTGAAAGTGCTATTCAGAACTACTTTCAAACAAACTACACAATGATATTGCCCATGCCTCTGGGCAGCGCACAAGGACAGCTCATCCAAATAGGTTCCCAGATCAACAGGGCTAGCAGGGCGGAAGTAGCCAAACTGGACCAGGAGTTTATCACATTAACCAAAAAACACAAGGCCAATCCTAGGTCAGTACCCATATCGGAGCTTGACGCACGGCCCTAAACCTAGCCCTCACAACAAAGGCTGAGAAAGGACTGCTTTGGAGGAGACCCCGATTCTATTGCCAAAGTGACAAAATCGTCTCTATGCTCGCGGATAGGCTAACTCCAAAGATAAGATCCTCCGCGCTCCCCAAAATTAAAATTAATGGTGGCACCTTGTCCCAGAACCCTCAATGTATTATGGGGGAATTTCAAAACATTTACAAATCACTGTATAGTGGAGATGATCACCCGTCTCAAAACGCGGTGGATCAGTTCCTGTAAAACATTCAGATTCCCCAATTGGAAGACAGACACTGCCTTAAACTAGAAGCCCCTATTTCATCAGAGGAAATTTGTGCAGTTTTCAAAAACTTAAAGTCTAACTCTGCACCTGGCCGGGATGGGTTTTCGGTCCAATACTACAAATCTTTTTCCACGATTCTCACCCCATACATGGCCCGCTTCTTTAATGCCCTTGTCGGGTCACCTTGAGGCTAGGTGACAGATGCACTCTGTAGGAGTCGGAAGTGCACCGCTAGGTAGTGGACCCTAGGACTGACTGCTGCGGATTGAACCCTGGGAGGTTCAGGAAAAAGGTCTACTGGATCATTAACACAGATCCCACTGGGAGCTAGAGCATAGATTCCTCAGGGCGCAGAGTCTAAGAGCCAGCAAGTGTTCACCAGAGCCCCTTGTGGTGAGGATGGACTGAGCTACAGTCTGGCTCCAGGTCGCGGCCCCCAGGGTCTCACAGCTCACGCTCTTGGTAGACTACAGGAGAAGAGGAAGGAGGCAGCAGGCTGGAACAACAAGGAAAGTAAGGAATAAGCCAAATGTCAGGGCGACTAGCAGACAAGGATAAACATAACACACCAAAGGTCAGGGTCACAAACAGACAGGGAAAGTCGAGAACAGGCCAAAGTCGGTAACTGGAATCAGACGTAGAAAACACAGCAAGTACACACGAAAGCTAACACACAATGGTTGATCAGCACTGCTGGCTTGCAGTGCACAGGTTAATATAGGGTTTCCTGATAGGAGCTGGGGTGGAGCCATGCTAGGGGAGAGATTATAAAAGCAGTCAGGTGAGGGTCAGCTGGTCTCTAGAGATGAACACATGGAGACAGGTAAGCTGACAGACAAACTCTATTGCATAACCTTGACAGCCCTGCACCAGGGCGTACAGCTGGATAACTCGATTAACACGGCTTATATTACTGTACTCCCTAAACCAGGCAAATACCCCAGCTCGGTAAGCAATTATAGGCCTATCTCACTCATAAACAATGATTTAAAGATTCTGACTAAAATCCTTGCAGACTGCCTGGCCCAATTCATTAGTTTATATATCAACCAAGTGGGCTTCATTCCTGGGTGGCAGGGCCCAGATCAAATCCGTTGCACAATTGACATCATATTCCTCCTCAACTCGAATTGGGACAATGATTCTCCCAGGCAGGGATGTCTCCTCTCCCTAGACCTTCAAAAAGCCTTCGATTCTGTCAACTGGTCCTATATTTTCTCCACCCTGAAAAGATGGGATTTGGTGCATCCTTCCTGAATATCATGCATGCACTGTACTCTACCCCATCAGCCCAGGTGCGTCTGCAGGGATTTTACACGGAATCTATTCCCATCTCTAAGGGCACCAGGCAAGGATGCCCGCTCTCGCCTCTGATATTTGCCATAGCAATCGAGACGCTAGTGGTTACCATTAGAAATAATCCGGACATCCATGGCATTCATTGTGGATCCCGGTGCCAGAAATGCGCCTTATTCGCAGATGACATTCTGCTTTTTATCTCATCCCCCTAACTTCTCTCCCTAACATTTTCAGGCTTCTGGATGACTTTGGGTCGATCTCAGGGCTCCTGGTTAACTATAATAAATCCCAAGCACTAAACAGTAATATCTCGGACTCTCTGCTTACCAGGCTTAGAGAGAACTTTCGATTTACATGGAATAACTCTTCTATCACTTACCTGGGGATCAAACTAACCTCCAAGGTCGAACTCCTTTACCAAGCTAACTATCAATAGCTATTAAAAAAATTGGAGGATGACTTGTCAAGGTGGTCTCAGCTCTCTCTATCCTGGTTGGGCAGAATTAACACAATTAAAATGATGCTACTCCCCCGCATATTATACTACTTCGGAGCACACCCTATCCCTAAAACAATTTCAAGCCAAGATTATCAGATATGTCTGGGGAAAGGGGGGACACAGGCTATCTAAAGTGGTCCTTTTCTGATCAAGAGAAGAGGGGGTCCTAGGTATTCCAAACTTATTTTTGGTACTTTCAAGCTGCTCAATTAGCCCAGATTTCGGCAGTTTATTCTCTCTGGGAATCACCTGACTGGATACATATCGAGCGCCAGGTGGTCCCACTTCACACCCTTGACTATCTCCTATGGTGTCCCAAAAAGATGAGACCCTCAATATTGTCCCCGACACTCTCCCACTCCTTTACCCTCTGGAACAGCCTGAAAGGACTCAATCAATTGACCTCCCCCATCGAACTGCTAAAGCACCTATTTCAAAAACCGGCTTTCCCACCAGGGCTAAACATCAAAGCCTTTCGGTGGTGGCTTGACAAAGGGCTTTATAGAATATGGCACTTCCTCAGACCCATGGGCCCACTTTCCAAAGCCTTCTGTATTAGCAAGCTTGATATGCCAACATCCAAGCTCTTTCGGTACACCCAGATTTCCGACTTCCTGCACAAAATATGTAAAACACAGCCCAATGGCCCCCAAATCACTACCTATGAACAAAGGTGTGGTCAAGTCGATGAACAGAGGGGAGAAAATCACAGTGATCTATAGGGCACTGGCCTCCAATAGCTCCAAGACTCCCTACATGCTACATGCTAGCCTGGGAAGAGGATCTCTCCCAACACTGGAAACTAGAAACATGGAAAAGAAACTTTTTTCAATCGTACAAGGGTATCCTCAACTCCAGCCTCGCAGAAGTTAGCATAAAAGTAATTTCCAGATGGTAGCTAGTTCCATCGAGACTGGTCAAGCTATACCTGACGTCATCCCCCCTATGCTTTCGGGGGTATGACCTCAGAGGTGATATGTATCATGTTTGGTGGGGTTGCCCCAGACTAAGGAGCTTCTGAAATAAGATCTTCTCCTGGATCCGTAAGATCACAACGATCCCCATCCAAATGTCCTCCCTGTTCACTCGTCTCAATTTTCCAGTGAAGGAAGCCTCCAGGAGTACACAACACCTGATTTTCTTTATCCTCCTGGGTGCCAAACTCACACTAGCCAAAGCTTAGAAAAAACGGTCTTGACGCTACTAGCAAAAAAGAATATCTCATGGGTAATGACACAAGAGAAGATGGCAAGGGTACTCCTTGACCGCACAGAACAATTCGAAAAGTTCTGGGATCCCTGGGCAACCTTCATAAGTGTCCCTCTACACCCCTGATCTCAAATCGACCACGCTCTATACCGTTCTCCCCCAGTCGGCTCACCTCTCTCTTTCTTCTCTTCCATATTTCTTCTTCCTTCTCCTCTTCCTTTCCTCTTTTCTGTGGCACTGGGCTTCGGCCATAGACTTTATGGACCTAGTTAATTTTAGTGTTTGATTTCATAATAGTGTTGGGCACTCCCTACCCATCAACACTTGCATGTTACCTGATAGAACGATGAATATCCTCTCCTCTGATTGTTTCTTTTTTGTTATATCCTCTGAGCCTACTCTCACTACCGCTGAACGCTGCACAGCTATTAGATAAGGTTCAGGTGTCGAGCCGAGGAGTGGGAAGCCCAGACCACAGTGTGTTCTCTTTTGGGGTGGCGGGTTAGCTCCCTTACTCCTCTGGACCCCACACCCCTTTAGAAGATGAGTTGTACAGCACCATATCACTCCTCAACCCCCGAGCTTGATGCTTGTGATGTAGGCTACAAATCCATGATGCATTCTCTATGTGCCTTAATGTATACCCTACCTATGATGTAATTTAGGCCATGTTGGCCATTGCAGGGCAAATGGTCCCACTTATACTTTTGTACTGTGAGCTTTATACTGAATAAAAATATTGAAACATAAAACATGCACGCGTCATACACTATATTACCAAACGTATTGGGATGCCTGCCTTTACACGCACATGAACTTTAATGGCATCCCAGTCTTAGTCCATAGGGTTCAATATTGAGTTGGCCCACCCTTTGCATCTATAACAGCTTCAACTCTTCTGGGAAGGCTGTCCACAAGGTTTAGGAGTGTGTCTATGGGAATGTTTGACCATTCTTCCAGAAGCACATTTGTGAGGTCAGGCACTGTTGTTGGACGAGAAGGCAGAGCTCACAGTCTCCACTCGAATTCATCCCAAAGATGTTCCAACGGGTTGAGCTCAGGACTCTGTACAGGCCAGTCAAGTTCCTCTACCCCAAACTCGCTCATACATGTCTTTATGGACCTTGCTTTGTGCACGGGTCCAAATCATTTGGTGGAGGGGGGATTATGGTGTGGGGTTTTTTTTCAGGGATTTGGGCTTGGCCCCTTCGTTCCAGTGAAGGGAACTCTTAATGCGTCAGCATACCAAGACATTTTGAACAATTTCATACTCCCAACTTTGTGGGAACGGTTTGGGGATGGCCCCTTCCTGTTCCAACATGACTGCGCACCAGAGCACAAAGCAAGGTCCATAAAGACATGGATGAACAAGTTTGGGGTGGAGAACCTTAAATGGCCTGCACAGAGTCCTGACCCGGTAGAACACCTTTGGGATGAATTAGAACGGAGCCTGCGAGCTAGACCTTCTCGTCCAACATCAGTGCCTGACCTCACAAATGTGCTTCTGGAAGAATGGTCAAACATTCTCATAGACACACTCCTAAACCTTGTGGACAGCCTTCCCAGAAGAGTTGAAGCTGTTATAGCTGCAAAGGGTGGGCCAACTCAATATTGAAACCTTCGGACTAAGACTGGGATGCCATTAAATTTCATGTGCGTGTAAAGGCAGGCGTCCCAATACTTTTGGTAATATAGTGTACATAATAACAGCAAGGAATATGCAAAATTGCAGTTTCTAATGCAACCAAGATACAATGGTTGTACTGAAACTAATGCAAATGTAGGCATAACTTTTTTATTCATTTAGACCAGCACTCAAAATTTTGCAATAAGCTAGTGGAAATCGGCTGAGACCGAGTGTTCCGTCGCATCGGAGGGGGGGAGCAGGCACCGCTGGTAGGTGTAGTTGAACGGGAGCTGATTCTCCTCCCAGCCTCAGCCCCTGTCATTCTCTTAGCAGGGCCTGACATACAGCTGGTGGTAGGAGCGAGGCGGGAAGGGGGTTTTTGACGGGAGCTGCCAAAGTTTACATTTCCTATTACCAAACCGGTGATTGGTTGTTCAGACTGTTTGGCAATCAATCACCAGCTTGTTGATAGGAAAAGCTAACTTTGGCAGCTCCCGCACCCCTGTCCAGTGCTGTGCTCCACTGTAAGTCTCTCTGCATCCTAAATCAGTGAAAGTGTCATTCATTGGTTTCAATTTTCTTAATGCTATATTTAATATAATTTTTAAAACATAATCACAACAGAAACTACCCAAATGACCCTGATCAAAAGTTTACCTACCCTGGTGATTTTGGCCTGATAACATGCACACAAGTTGTCACAAAGGGGTTTGAATGGCTATTAAAGGTAACCAGCTTCACCTGTGATCTGTTTGCTTGTAATTAGTGTGTGTGTATACAAGGTCAATGAGTTTCTGCACTCCTGACAGACCCTTGCATCTTTCATCCAGTGCTGCACTGACGTTTCTGGATTCTGAGTCATGGGAAAGGCAAAAGAATTGTCCAAGGATCTGCAGGAAAAGGTAGTTGAACTGTATAAAACAGGAAAGGGATATAAAGATATCCAAGGAATTGAGAATGGCAATCAACAGTGTTCAAACTCTAATCAAGAAGTGGAAAATAAGGGGTTCTGTTGAAACCAAACCACGGTTAGGTAGACCAACTAAAATTTCAGCGAAAACTGCCAGGAAAAACATCCGGGATGCAAAGAAATACACACAAATAACTTCAGATGAAATACAGGACTCTGAAAACATGTGGTGTGGCTGTTTCAAGATGCACAATAAGGAGGCACTTGAAGAAATATGGGCTACATGGTCGAGTCGCCAGAAGAAAGCCATTACTACGCAAATACCACAAAGTATCCCGCTTACAATTCGCCAAACAGCACAGAGACAAGCATCAAACCTTCTGGCACAAAGTCATTTGGAGTGATGAGACCAAAATTTCGCTTTTTGGCCACGACCATAAACGCTAAATTTGGAGAGGAGGCAACAAGACCTATGATGAAAGGTACACCATTCCTACTGTGAAACATGGAAGCGGATCGCTGATGCTTTGGGGATGTGTGAGCTACAAAGGCACACACAATTTGGTCAAAATTGATGGCAAGATGAATGAAGTATGTTATCAAAAAATACTGGAGGAACATTTGCATTCATCAGCCAGGAAGCTACGCATGGGACATACTTGGACATTCTAACATGACAATGATCCAAAACACAAGGCCAAGTCGACCTGTCATTGGCTACAGCAGAATAAAGTGAAGGTTCTGGAGTGGTCATCTCAGTCTCCTGACCTCAATATTGTATGAAAAGATGCAAAAATACTCTTGCGCACAGGTGTATTGGCTAAAAGATCCCAAGGGTTCAGGAAGGACTGTGGATTTCGGCCTTGCTGCTCTTAAGGATGGGATTGTCCTAGTGTTAAATGAAAAGAAAGAAAAAGAGCGCACCAGCCTAGTGCATTATCCTTGACAGATTTATTAATTAAAAGCAAGATAAAATCTACTCACAAAGGTCGAAGAAAAAATCGCATTGTATATGGCACGGAGGCAAATAGTCCAGTGGTAGCAGTTTTCCAAGTCCCAGGAAGGAGGCGTATGGACTACTGCTGGCTAACGCGTTTCGAAGGTTACCCTTCTTCACTGATGAAGAAGGGTAACCTTCGAAACACGTTAGCCAGCAGTAGTCCGTACGCCTCCTTCCTGGGACTTGGAAAACTGCTACCACTGGACTATTTGCCTCCGTGCCATATACAATGCGATTTTTTCTTCGACCTTTGTGAGTAGATTTTATCTTGCTTTTAATTAATAAATCTGTCAAGGATAATGCACTAGGCTGGTGCGCTCTTTTTCTTTCTTTTCCTGACCTCAATATCATTGAGCCACTCTGGGGAGATCTCAAACATGCAGTTCATGCAAGACAGCCCAAGAATTTACAAGAACTGGAGGCTTTTTGGCAAGAGGAATGGGCAGCTTTACCATCTGAGAAGATAAAGAGCCTCATCCACAAAAACCACAAAAGACTTCAAGCTGTCATTGATGTCAAGCGGGGAAATACACGGTATTAAGAACTAGGGTGTGTAAACTTTTTATCAGGGTCATTTTTGTAGTTTCTGTTGTGATCAGGCGCGTCGGCAGGGGGTGGGGGCTGACCGTGGCTGACCAACAAGTGGGTCACCAACAAGCCCCGAGTATCGGGCGGGCACTGTTTTATTATTAGACCTGAGCGCCGCCATCTGCCGCTGAGCGGGGACCGTCTGATCTCAAGCTCCGCCGAGTGTGGCCGAGTCACATAGCAGGTCCCTCCTTCTGGAGCCTGCAGCGCCTATGATGGACATCCCACTGGTCCAATGGTGGGATCGCGGGACATGTGACGTCCATCATAGGCGCTGCAGGCTCCAGAAGGCGGGAATTACAATGCAGCCGCCGCGCCACATCGATGTCCGCTCGGCACTCGGCTCTCCTTCTCTGCTCCTCTGCTCTCCTCCTCTCCTCTGGGCTGCCTCGCACACCACAGCTGAGCTGCTGAAGTCTGACAACATGAAGTCTGTCTCCTGGTCAGGTAGGTCAGTGTGTGTATGTCAGGTAGGTAGGTGAGTGTATGTCATGTCAGTGTATGTCAGGTCAGTGTATGTCAGGTAGGTAGGTCAGTGTATGTCAGGTAGGTAGGTCAGTGTATGTCAGGTCAATGTATGTCAGGTAGGTAGGTCAGTGTATGTCAGGTAGGTAGGTCAGTATATGTCAGGTCAGTGTATGTCAGGTAGGTAGGTCAGTGTATGTCAGGTAGGTAGGTCAGTGTATGTCAGGTCAGTGTATGTCAGGCCAGTGTATGTCAGGTAGGTAGGTCAGTGTATGTCAGGTCAGTGTATGTCAGGTAGGTAGGTCAGTGTATGTCAGGTCAGTGTATGTCAGGTCAGTGTATGTCAGGTAGGTAGGTCAGTGAATGTCAGGTAGGTAGGTCAGTGTTTGCCAGGTAGGTAGGTCAGTGTATGTCAGGTAGGAAGGTCAGTGTATGTCAGGTAGGTAGGTTAGTGTATGTCAGGTAGGTAGGTCAGTGTATGTCAGGTAGGAAGGTCAGTGTATATCAGGTAGGTCAGTGTACGTCAGGTAGGTAGGTCAGTGTACGTCAGGTAGAAAGGTCAGTGTACATCAGGTAGGAAGGTCAGTGTACGTTAGGTAGGAAGGTCAGTTTACATTAGGTACGTATGTACCTAAATGTGTGATAGGACCTTGTTGTCGGAAATTCCGACCGTGTGTACACAATTCCGATGCACAAAGTGCCACGCATGCTCAGAACAAATTAAGAGCCAAAAGCTATTGGCTACTGCCCCGTTTATAGTCCCGACGTACGTGTTTTATGTCACCACGTTCAGAACGATCGGATTTTCCGACAACTTTGTGTGACCGTGTGTATGCAAGACAAGTTTGAGCCAACATCCGTCGGAAAAAATCCATGGATTTTGTTCTCGGAATGTCCGATTAATGTCCAACCGTGTGTACGGGGCATTAAGGCCTGGCTAGTAGCTCAGGACTTGACATTTTTAGCCCCGCTTATACCATTGGTCATTCAAATTTTACATTTTGGAACTCTTCCTTTTATAGCAGTGGTCTCCAAACTGCGGCCCAGGGTCCGGATGGAGCCTTTTGCTTGTTTTTAACCGGCCCTTTGGGCGTTATTCCCTCCACTGTGGGCAACAGTGGGGCATAGTTCCTGCCACTGACACAGACAACGAGTCACTATTCTTTCCACTGACACCAATGATGGGACACTATTATTCCCACTGACACGAATGATGGGACACTATTTCTCCCATTGACACCAATGATGGGACACTATTCCTTCCACTGACACCAATGATGGGACACTATTCCTTCCACTGACACCAATGATGGGGCACTATTCCTTCCACTGACACCAATGATGGGGCACTATTCCTCCCACTGACACCAATGACGGGGCACTATGCCTTCCACTGACACCAATCATGGGGCACTATTCCTTTCACTGACACCAATGATGGGACACTATTCTTTCCACTGACACCAATGGTCGGACACTATTCCTCTCACTGACACCAATAATAGGGCACTATTCCTCCCACTGATACCAATGATGGGACACTATTCCTTCCACTGACACCAATAATGGGGCACTATTCCTCCCACTGATACCAATGATGGGGCCACTATTCCTCCCACTGACACCAATGATGGGGCACTATTCCTTTCACTGACGCCAATGATGGGACACTATTCTTTCCACTGACACCAATGGTCGGACACTATTCCTCTCACTGATACCAATGATGGGACACTATTCCTCCCGCTGACACTAATAATAGGGCACTATTCCTCCCACTGACACCAATTATGGGACACTATTCCTCCCACTGACACCAATAATAGGGCACTATTCCTCCCCCTACTGTAATAACAAAGAGGGCACGCTGTTTACTTTCACTGACACCATGACATTTTCTACTCCTGCTGGCCCCAGTTGGGCACCCCTAAAGTTTGAAGAACAGTAAACTGACCCTATGTTTAGAGAGTTTTGAGGCCCCTGCTTTATAGTAATGATTTCTTTTCTTTTCATTGCAGGAAAAGTTTTCAAGCATAAGTAACGTGCCATCATGCAGTTCTTAACAATGGAGGGGTGCAGGCAGTGGTTGCAGTTGGTGGTCTCCCACTGCCTGGTTTGTCTTTACCGCTGTTTTCCCCTTCTTTGTCCGCTTAAGGTCCGCCCTATAGCAGTTTTACTGCTACAGGGTGGCACCTCTGTGCCAGATCACATATATTCACATGATCCGTCTCTATTGGGTAGGAGGCACGCTTACGCACTGCCGGCGGCTCACTCCTGTTGTGATCACCCAACGGCGTGTACCACAGACTCGAGAGAGGCATAATTCTACCCATTTACAAAGCATTATGAAGACCTCATCTGGAATATGCAGTTCAGTTTATGGCAACAGTTCACAAAAAAGGAAATTGAGGAACTGGAGGTAGCTGATGGAAGGGCAACCAAACTGATAAGAGGCTTGGAGGACTCCAGTTATGAGGAAAGATTAGCAAGCTGAACCATAGTTATTCTCCTTTGAGAAGAGACATTGAAGGGGAGATATGATCATCATGTATAAATATGTAAACAGTCCATATAATAAACTTGGAGCAAAGTTACCGTATTTAATTTAAGGGGACAACACTCCCAAACCGAGTCAGAATTTAAAAAAAAAAAGCTGCTCGTCTTTCAAAACGCTCGTTAACCGCGTTACTCATTAACCAAGGTTCCCCTGTAAAGTCCTTTGTAAGCAAGCAGCCCAATAATTACGTCATCACTCATTGCAATGGGATAATCTCAGTCTTATACACCTAATAATGTAATTTGCATATAACAGCATCATTTGATGGAGAGGCTAAAGCCTGGTACACACAACACCCAGCGGGTTGAACAAAAAAAAAAAAAACTGATAGCTTGGGTCAGAGCCGCTGTACCGACATTAGTACAGCGATGTCCCCTGCTGTTCCTTTGTGTTCTGACAGGGGGACAGCCCCTAGGCCAAAACACTACGGTCAGCGCTGAACGGGAGCCAGTCGGGTGCTGGTTTTCCAACATGCTCGTTGGAAGCTGGCTTCTGTCGGACCGGCTGCCTTACACACGTGCCGAACGTTGGACGATTTTTATTGAACCGGTTGATGTCCCCCGAACAGTGTATACGGGGTTTGAGAGACTGGTAGTCTATCTTGTTCCATTATAGTTTAGATTGGCAAACATGCCCACCCAAAATCCTTTCCCCCTTTCATGCCCCTTCACTATATTAATTCCCATTGCACTGTATGATTGGAATTGTAGTTCCTTGCAGCAGCACTTCTATATTTATTCTATAAATTCTTTACACTCACAATTCCCTGTGTTTCTGAACAATATATGGTTTATCTACAGTGCCTTGAAAAAAGTATTCATACCCCTTGAAACTTTCCACATTTTGTCATGTTACAACCAAAAACGTAAAAGTATTTTATTGGGAATTTATGTGATAGACCAACACAAAGTGGCACATAATTGTGAAGTGGAAGGAAAATGATAAATGGTTTTCAACATTTTTTTTTTACAAATAAATATGTGAAAAGTGTGGGGGGCATTGGTATAGTTTGTAGAACCTCCTTTCACTGCAATTACAGCTGCAAGTCTTTTTTGGGGATGTCTCTACCAGATTTGCTCATCTAGAGAGTGAGATTTTTGCCCATTCTTCTTTCCAAAATATCTCAAGCTCTGTCAGATTGGATGGAGAGCGTCTGTGAACAGCAATTTTTTCCTTTGATCTAAACCATTCCATTGTAGCTCTGGCTGTATGTTTAGGGTCGTTGTCCTGCTGGAAGGTGAACCTCCGCCCCAGTCTCAAGTCTTTTGCAGACTCTAACAGGTTTTCTTAAAAAATTGCCCCGTATTTGGCTCCATCCATCTTCCTATCCACTCTGACCAGCTTCCCTGTCCCTGCTGAAGAAAAACATCCCCACAACATGATGCTGCCACCACCATGTTTCACGGTGGGGATGGTGTGTTCAGGGTGATGTGCAGTGTTAATTTTCTGACACACATAGTGTTTTGCTTTTAAGACAAAAAGTTAAATTTTGGTCTCGTCTGACCAGAGCACCTTCTTCTACATGTTTGTTGTGTCCCACACATGGCTTCCCGCAAACTGCAAACAGGACTTCTTATTGCTTTCTTTCAACAATGTCTTTCTTCTTGTCACTCTTCCATAAAGGTCAGATTTGTGGAGATTACGACTAATAGTTGTCCTGTGGACAGATTCTCCCACCTGAGCTGTGGATCTCTTCAGCTCCTCCAGAGTTACCATGGGCCTCTTGGCTTCTTCTCTAATAAATGCTCTCCTTGCCCAGCTTGTCAGTTTAGGTGGATGGCCATGTCTTGGTAGGTTTGCAGTTGTGCCATACTTTTTTTTATTACCTAACCCTGCATTAAACTTCTCTAGAACTTTATCCCTGACCTGTCTGGTGTTTTCCTTGGCCTTCATGATGCTCTTTGTTCACTAATGTTCTCTAACAAACCTCTGAGGGTTCACAGAACAGCTGTATTTATACTGAGATTCAATTACACACAGGTGGACTCTATTTACTAATTAGGTGACTTCTGAAGGCAATTGGTTCCACTAGATTTTAGTTAGGGGCATCAGAGTAAAGGGGGCTGAATGCAAATACACGTCACACTTTTTAGACATTTATTTGTAAAAAAATTGGAAAACCATTTATCATTTTCCTTACATTTCACAATTATGAGCCACTTTGTGTTGGTCTATCACATAAAATCCCAATAAAATACATTTACGTTTTTGGTTGTAACATGACAAAATGTGGAAAATCTCAAGGGGTATGAATAACTTTTCAAGGCACTGTATTTGTTTTTTGGATATTTCAGATTTTTTTTTTCTTTTTTTTCCCCTGTTTTTGTAATATTTTAAAATTGAATAAAATAAGATTTTAAAAAATCTTTCAATTTTGCTCATTTCTTTTTGACATTCACCCAAGTAGCTTCCATGGTACCATATCCCAGCATTTATATAAAAAAAAATAGACATCCTTTATCACTGAATAGCCAATGGACTTTTTGATCTTAGGTAAATATATGTAGCCCCATCGTCCAAAACAGAGGCTACTATGTCAGTTTAGTTTCTGACCGGCTGTAGTTACCGCAGACTGTTTTCTCACCTGGTTTTTCCCTAAGCTTAAAGTGGTTGTAAAACTTTACATATACCCAGTGAAGTGACTGGCCTCAGGTGATACACAGAGCTGAAACAAATTATCCTACGTACGTTGTACATATTTATCTGCAAAACTTTCCTCTCTACACCAGTACAAAGTGCTGAATTTAAAAGCTTGTCTGAGAGTTAAAAAAAAAAAGAGGGCGGAGAGCTGAAGTTACACTCTACAGAACTCAGTAAGGAGAGCTCCGAGAACTGATTGGAGGGAAGGGACACACCCCCTCCACACAGCACATAGGAAGAGAGCTGAGACCTGAGGATTTTTTGGTCATTTTTATGGAAATGATGAAGACATTTGAAGGACCCAATTCTGGGGCTTGTGGCCCCCCAGTCAATATGTCTCCTGTACTCTCCAGGTCTCAGGTAATACCGAAAGAAGAAAAATTGCAGCTCAAAAGTTCCAGACCGATGACTAAGCATCTATTGTGATGCGAAATGCGTTAGCTGTTCTCCCCTGTTTTCTATGCATAAAATATGACTTTTTTTGGATTTTAATCCTTCAATAAAGATGCCTTCAATGGTGTGCGGCCGTCCAGTATTTTTCCTTCCTTCTCAGGTAATACTGACGTCCCCCGTAGTTGGGCTCCTCATAGAACATCCAGTAGCCATCATGGACATGGCAAGAATAAATGTCATGGTAGCGGAATCTCTCATAGATATGAGGGAAATCCTCAATGAACTCCATCATCTGATTTTAGTAAATCTTCTCCAGTATTTATATGAGCAACTAACTTATTCTGCATGGAATAAATGAATAAGTGATTTTATGATGGAGTGCGACTCTCATCCAGTGTACAATATATTCTCATATAGATGAATTTGTCTCTATCTAAGAGCGTTTTTTGATTGGTTGTATAGGTTGCTTCACTTTACAAACTCTCATCGAAAATCTACATTGCATAAATGAAAAACAAACAGAAAAAATGTCTTTATCAAGTTTATTGTCAAGCAGAAAACGTAAAATGTTTTTAAACATTTAAATGGAATGATGGAGACGTCTGAAGGACCCAATTCTGGGGCTTGTGGCTCCCCAGTCGGTGTATCTCCTGTACTCTCCAGGTCTCAGGTAATACTGACGTCCCTTGTAGTTGGGCTCATCGTAGAACATCCAGTAGCCATCTTGGACGTGAACAGAGTGGATGTCATTATAGCGGAATCTCTCATAGACTTGAGGACAATCCTCAGTGAACTCCATCATCTGTCCTCTGAAGTCTTCTCTCTCATAAATCCTGATTCTGAAGGAACCTTGGTGCTGTTAAAATAAGTTACACCACAATAAAACATAAAGCAATGGAAACAAAAAAAAAAAGCAACTGGTCATATTACTGCTATCATTTCCAATAAAAATGTACCCAAAGAGATCAGATAGAGGTTTGGATAGAATGTAGAAATATTAAATATTCCCCCATATGTTAAAATTAAACATTGATGATTTGGGGTCAAAAGAACTTAACCATATACAGTATATTTTTAAACTGTTTCTATCTTCTTTTTTTTTTTTTTTTGATAGATAAACAATTAACACATGACAAGGAATCTAAAGAACTATGGGTTAGCTAATGATACAGCACCGGCTTTGAGGCTGCATTTGTCTGATTAAAACCTCAGACTTAGCTGTCTGTTAAAGCTTTTCTTCAGGTTTACCACCCCTACCCCCACCCCCAATCCAATAACTTAACAGACTCTACTCCTCTTTCAAAGTGGTTCTAAAGGTAGAAGTTGTTTTTACCTTAATGCATTCTCAACATTGAGGTAAAAAATCTTCAGTTAATAGAAACACAGAGTGGTTCTTGGGAGCAAGCATACACGAGTGCCCCCAAAGCAAGTGATTTTCCCATCAGCCCCCCCCCATACTTAACTAAGCCCGATATCGATCTAGCGATGTGCATGAGAGCCGTAGCTCTCTTGGCTCTCTCTCTCCTCATTGGCTCACAGACAGCAGCTATTTGCTTCTGCTGCTGTCTATCACAGCCAGTGAGGAGAGAGTGGTAGTGGGGCTTGGGAGCAAGCATGTACAAGTGCCCCATAGTAAGCAGCTTTTTATGGGGGCACTGGACAGAGGGGAGGAGTCAGGAATCCTGGCGGCAGGACCCGAGAAGAGGAGGATCGGGGCGGCTCTGTGCAAAACCATTCTACAGTGCAGGTAAGTATAGCCTGCTTGTTATTTTAATTTTTAAAAATCCATTTACAATTGCTTCAAATAAATGCCTAAATCCACATTTTCTGTAATTGGAGGTCTGAACAGAGAGCAGGTAGCTATCTAACACCCATTAGTCAGTGTTACAGATTGGAGGGTTTGGCTATGACCAGGGACGGACTGACTATCGGGCAGTTCGGGCACTTTCCGAGGGCCCGTTCACCAGTAGGGGGCCCCATGACAGCTTCCACATCGATCTACCCATCAATCACCGCTAGCTGACGGGTAGATTGGGTTCCGAATCCTTGCTCCCTGCTAAGAGACTGCAGTGTAAACAGACCTCTCGTGATGCGCTCCTCCCCGCCGGCCCCTCCTTCCCTCCTGTCCACCCCATGTGCTTGTATCTGTCATCACCTTACCTCGGACGGACAAGAAGAGAGGAGGGGCTGGCAGGGAGGAGCGCATCACAAGAGGTGTGTTTACAGCCGCTTCCTGCGCTACTCTGCATCTAGGAAGGAAAGTGCAGCCGCTTGTATGCTGCCCTGTGTCCCTCTAAGTGCCCAGCATCCTGCTCTGTGCCACAATGCACTGATATCTGCCCCATGCCCTATAGTCTGCCCATACTCTGCTCTGTGCCACAATGCCCTGATGTCTGCCCATACTCTACCCTGTGCCCCATGCCCTGATATCTGCCCCATGTCCTGATGTCTGCCCATTCCCTGCCCTGCTGTCTGCCCCGAAGCCCTGCTGTCTGCCCCCATGCCCTGCTCTTTGACCCCATGCCCTGCCTTGTGTCCCCATGCCTTGATGTCTGCCCCATGCCCTTCTCTGTGCCCTCATGCCCTGCTCTGTGCCCCCATGCCTTGATGTCTGCTCCATGCCTTGCTTTGTGCCCCCATACCCTGCTCTGTGCCCCATGCCCTGCTCTGTGCCCTCATGCCCTGCTCCATGCCCCATGCCCTGCTGTCCGACCCATGCCCTGCTCTGTGCCCTCATTCCTTGCTGTCTGCCCCATGCCCTGCTCTGTGCCCCAATGCCCTGATGTTTGCTCCACACCCTGCTCTGTGCCCATGCCCAGCTGCCTGCCCCCATGCCCTGCTGTCTGCCCCATGCTCTGATGTGTGCACCCATGCCCTGCTGTGTGTCCCAATGCCCTGATGTGTGCCCCAATGCCCTGATGTGTGTCCCTATGCCTTGCTGCCTGCCCCAATGCCCTGCTGTGTGCCTCCATGCCCTGCTGTGTGCCCCATGATGTGCCCTGATGTGTGCCCTGTGATGTGTCCCATGCCCTACTGTGTGCCCCGTGATATGCCCTACTGTGTGCCCCATGATGTGTCCTACTGTGTGCTCCATGCCTTACTATGTGCCCCCACTGTGTGCCCAGTTCCCTCCTGTGGGCCTTGTGATGTGTCCTGAGCCCTACTGTATGCCCCATTATGTGCCCTGTTCCCTGCTGTGTGCCATATAATGTGCCCTGCTGTGTGCCCCGTGATGCATCATTCAGTGCCAATAATGTGCTCTGCTGTGTGCACCATACTGTGCCCTATATGTGCCCTCTTGCCCCATGTAATATCCCCTGCTGTGTCCCATTATGTACCTTCTTGCCACCATGTAATATGCCCCATAATGTGCTCTGCTGTGCCCCATTAAGTGCCCTCGTGCCCCTATGTAATATACTCTGCTGTACCCCATAATGTGACCTCCTGCCCCATGTAATGTTCCCTGCTGTGCCCCATAATGTGCCCCGTGAGTTGTCAATCCGCCCCTGGCTTTGACGGAGGTCTGAATGGCAAAGTATCTCTATCTAGTGACACCAGCCCAACATAGTGTATTTTACTAGTCCTGGCTCAAGGGGAAAATGCCCTCCAGGCCAGTTCTCCCTTGAGTGTAATGCACACTTGACATCAGTATAATATAAGCTGCCCACAGACAAAGAAGGTTACTTGGCCATGCTTAATCCAACTGTGCTTCATCAATTTTCGCATTTTTTTTAAATAAAATTAAAATCCTTGGCTGAGTTGAGGATTTTTGTTTAGCCCTACAGAGCAGGATGATAGGAGAGAGGAGAAGAACAACTCCATTGGGGCAGTGTATACTGGCAGGACAAGTAAAGCTTAAAATAGGTTTTCTTACCTGTACAATCAATGATCACCTGTAATTATAGGAGTAGTGGGCCTTTAACCTCATAAAAATGACACTGATTACAATAGGACATAATCATCTAACAGCTATAGACAGCTTTGGCCCTTAACCAGAGTTTGGCCCTTAACCAGAGTGCACAATGTATTATTACCTGGGGGCTCAGACGACAAGATTTAATAGAGTCATTGTAGCCCATCCACTGCTGGAAGTCAGGATAGTCTCCTCTATGGAGGAAGTACTGGTGTCCTCTGTAGTTGGGGAGCTCATAAAGGATCCAGTTCCCACTTTCCACACGGATGGAGTTGCAGCGTCTGAAGTATGTGGACAGGTCGGGACATTCAGAGCTACACTCGTAAGAGCGACCCTGGAAGTTCCTGTCCTCGTAGAAAATGATCTGTTGATTAATAAAACAAGATCAGGTCAATTCAGGATCAATAGTATGGTTCAGTTTTAGAATTAAAAGAAACAGCGTGAACAATATTTTTAATATAGCCATTCTTAACCAGGTCTCATTGGAATCCTAGGGTTCCTACAGAGGTTGCTGACGATTCCTTGAACTGTGGCTAATTTACCTCCCAATAGATGGTGGCTTCATAGATCCAGGTCCATCACCATTTAGCAGAGCCAGTAGCATGGCACCAATGGTCTTTAAAGCTGTCTGTAAGAGTGGCATTCTAATTACCACTGTAAGGGGGGGCATTCTTCCCACCGACCAGCAATGTAAGGGGCATTTTTCCTAATGATCCTCCATTGGACTAATCCTAGCACGGTTTTCCCTGAGATGTGAATATTATTTTAAGGGTTCCTCTCAGATAAAAGGTTTGAGAAAGACTGTTTTAATGTGAACCACTACTGCCAAATATATCACAGACTTCTGTCATTGACCTCAACCGCATTGAACATCTTTGGGATGAATTAGAATACCAGTCGTAAGCCAAGCATTCTTGACTTGCATCAGTACCGGACTTTATAAATGCTCTTTTGTCTAAATGGGCCCACATTCCTACAAAAATTCTCCAAAGTATCGTAAAAAAGCCTTCCCAAAAGAGCTGGCAACTGTTTTAGGCGTGAAAGGGGAAGCAATTCCATATTAATGGCCAAGGTTTTGGAATGGGATTTCCAACAAGCTCACATAGGTGTAAGGGTCCGGTAGTCACAAATGTTTGGCCATATAATATAAATGACAGCCTCAGCTGTGCCAGATAATGGCCGTCTGACAAGCTGCCTATAAAATAGACCTCAGTATTTACAAATCCACACAATTTTAAGGATAAAACTTAAACAGAGGTATGCAGCTACTAAAAATCGATATCCACAGGCTGAACCATTGGCTAAATATTCATTTGATATTTCAATATTTGTATGCCCGTCTTACCTTTCCCATTTTGCTTGTCTTGTCAGTGTGCTCCTGTTAGTCTGAACTGGTAGATAGCTGGTGAAAAATTGCCTTTATATACCCTGCAACATTTCTCATATGTTTAGGCTTTGCCCAATCAGAATGAATAGCTTTTCCACGCTATTGAGAATTGTTCGTTGTTTCTGTGAGACCATTGTTTGTATCTTTCCCCTTGCATCAGCACACAAATGCTTTACCTAGACTGTCTAACTGAAACAAAACCTTTGCTGCAGCAACCAGTCACTTGAATAGTTTGGAATCCGTGTATATGTGTGTGTTTTATGGAAGATGTTATGTGATATAGAGTTTTGGATTCATAGTACCATTTTTTTTTTTTTGCAAATGATGCCAAATTATTTCCCTATAGGATGTCTCTGACTTACTATCCGACCTGGATGCTCTTATTGGGCAACTACAGTATGTGGCAAATGAAGTTTAATGTTTATAAATGTAAAGTTAAGTGTTTGGGGACTAAAATATGCACACGTCATACACTATATTACCAAAAGTATTGGGACGCCTGCCTTTACACGCACATGAACTTTAATGTCATCCCAGTCTTAGTCCTTAGGGTTCAATATTGAGTTGGCCCACCCTTTACAGCTACAACAGCTTCAACTCTTCCGGGAAGGCTGTCCACAAGGTTTAGGAGTGTGTCTATGGGAATGTTTGACCATTCTTCCAGAAGTGCATTTGTGAGGTCAGGCACTAATGTTGGACGAGGAGGCCTGGCTTGCAGTCTCCGCTCTAATTCATCCCAAAGGTGTTCTAACGGGTTGAGGTCAGGCCAGCCAAGTTCCTCCACCCCAAACTCACTCATCCATGTCTTTATGGACATCTTGCTTTGTGCACTGGTCCAAATCATTTGGTGGAAGGGGGATTATGGTGTGGGGTTGTTTTTCAGGGGTTTGGGCTTGGCCCCTTAGTTCCAGTGAAGGGAACTCTTAATTTTAAAATTCACTGGGCAGCATGATATCAGGTCCATTGAATTTTTGGATGTGATGCTAACTGGAGACAATGGTGAAAATACTTCAAATCTTTATAGAAAACCCACTGAAGGGAACACGCTTCTGCGTGTTGATTCCAGCCATCCAGGGCATACAATCAACAGCATCCCCATTGGCCAGTTCCTCAGGTTGAACCGTCTATGCAGCAGGAATTCTGACTTCAAACGTGAGGCCACACATATGTCCTCCAGATTTGAAGACAGAGGATACCCTAGGTCAGTTATTAACAGGGAGTTTAATATTGCCGACAAAGTGCCTCGGCATAATTTATTGATAGACAAACCTGCCACAAAGATAAAATCTAAACATGGGTGGTCCAAGCGGTCTAGCAACATCACAACTTTCTCAACACCATATAGTGCAAAATTTAATAAAATACAAATACAAAAATACCAAAAATCTACCTGTGCTATCCAGTGACCTCATTTACTCTCAAATATTGGCCAGAGGTATGCGAACGGTCTCCAGGAGGGCACCCTCGCTTAGTAGATGGTTATCATCTAGTTTCTATACTAGCAAAAAAAAACCCACACATTGGTTATATTTAAAGGTACTTTTAAATGCGGGAGTAAAAGCAGTGTATACTGCCCCTTTATCAAAGGAGGTGACACAGTTCTTTCGGCTACTACAGGCAAGTCCCACAAAATATTATCTTTTATCAACTGCAACATGTGGTTTGTGGTGTATGTAATAACAGGCACACTGTGTTCTATCCAGTATGTCAGAAGGACAACACGTAGACTTAGGGATCGCCTCTACGATCATCTCTATGATATAGAGAAAGATCATTCCACTAACATGGAGCCTCATTGGAATGATTTTCATAACAAAGACACATTCAGTTTAGTCATCCAGGTTATAGAAAAAGTGGTGAGGCCACCCAGAGGTGGGGACAAATTCAAGATTTTGTGCAAACAGGAGGTTCGATGGATTTTTAGCTTAAATACTAGAAGGCCCTCAACTTTGAATGGGAGGCGTCTCATTTTTATGAATGTGACACGTCCCTCGAGGATGTTATACACAACCACAAAGCATTCTTTCCTCCTTTCGACAGACGTCATAAATCGATGATAGTCAGTGTACATTTGAACATACAGAACATACCTTGTTTCACCACCGATACAATCTCTAATGCGAAGGCCAATATAATTGAAATCGGCACTGCAAATTGATTTGGCAGTTTGCCGATTGCCTTTTTCTTATTCTTATCTTTATTATTTATTTTTTTATGTTTATGTTGGCATCTATACGATCACAAAGATGTTGACATGCACTTGTGAAATTATGAATATCTATTTAACCTCTAGCGTGAGGACTGATATAATTGGGATCGGCACTGTAAATGGTCTCACTGGTTTGTCGATTCCCTCATTCCAATGACAGCATCCACACGATCATAGGAATGTTCATATGTACCTGTGGATTCATGTCATTATCCCCATTCTTTATCTTTATTTTTCAATTTCCATTCTCCACGTTCTTTTCTTAATGTCAGTATAATCTGTTCACAGGAGATGTACATATATCTTCTGAGTGATCTTTACATTTTTCTCTTTAGAATCAAAGTCCCCTTGTCTCTTTAGATATGCAGTAAGGGTCCACTCCACATCCATACACTAACCGATCGAGAGACATTCTTTTCCTTGCTTTTTTAGCTCTCAGCATGTTATGCAGGGAACATGGACGCATAATATATGCACTTATACATTTAATAGTAGAAGGCATGGACTTGATTAAGGTACGAAGTGGGTTTTTTTTGGATGGGTTACTGGAATAAATACAACATTCCAAACAACAATTATTTTAATCATGGTTTTTAAAAAAAAGTCTATGATCCATTTATTTATTAAGTGAAGATTTGCATATCAATTGGGTTTCAAATTCGTGTATTAACTAGATAGATTTTGCCTATTATGTGATATGTCATCAATTTATAGGTTTATTTCGTAATTTGTTCTTCCAAAATTGATTATTCTATCAGTATGAAAATATCTGGGAGAGGGGTACGAAAACAACATATAAAGATATATGTGGTTGATAGAATTTTATGTGCTGGTACCTCTCATGGGCTCTCCTCTTAGATGTTTTTCATTCATGGTCTGATTGTGTAGGATGGGTGTTTCTGACATATTCCTTTATTGATTGGCACCAATCCCTATTTATACACACAGTCAGACCATGATACTTTAGCTATGACTAATATTAATATATAATATATTTCAGAATTTTTTTTTCTTTTTTTTCCCTGTTTTTGTAATATTTTAAAATTTAATAAAATAAGATTTTAAAAAATCTTTCAATTTTGCTCATTTCTTTTTGACATTCACCCAAGTAGCTTCCACGGTACCATATCCCAGCATTTATATATAAAAAAAATAGACATCCTTTATCACTGAATAGCCAATGGATTTTTTGATCTTAGGTAAATATATGTAGCCCCATTGTCCAAAACAGAGGCTACTATGTCAGTTTAGTTTCTGACCGGCTGTAGTTACCGCAGACTGTTTTCTCACCTGGTTTTTCCCTAAGCTTAAAGTGGTTGTAAAACTTTACATATACCCAGTGAAGTGACTGGCCTCAGGCGATACACAGAGCTGAAACAAATTATCCTACATACGTTGTACATATTTATCTGCAAAACCTTCCTCTCTACACCAGTACAAAGTGCTGAATTTAAAAGCTTGTCTGAGAGTTCAGAAAAAAAAGAGGGCGGAGAGCTGAAGTTACACTCTACAGAACTCAGTAAGGAGAGCTCCGAGAACTGATTGGAGGGAAGGGACACACCCCCTCCACACAGCACATAGGAACAGAGCTGAGACCTGAAGATTTTTTGGTCATTTTTATGGAAATGATGAAGACATTTGAAGGACCCAATTCTGGGGCTTGTGGCCCCCCAGTCAATATGTCTCCTGTACTCTCCAGGTCTCAGGTAATACTGAAAGAAGAAAAATTGCAGCTCAAAAGTTCCAGACCGATGACTAAGCATCTATTGTGATGCGAAATGCGTTAGCTGTTCTCCCCTGTTTTCTATGCATAAAATATGACTTTTTTTGGATTTTAATCCTTCAATAAAGATGCCTTCAATGGTGTGCGGCCGTCCAGTATTTTTCCTTCCTTCTCAGGTAATACTGAAGTCCCCTGTAGTTGGGCTCCTCATAGAACATCCAGTAGCCATCATGGACATGGCAAGAATTAATGTCATGGTAGCGGAATCTCTCATAGATATGAGGGAAATCCTCAATGAACTCCATCATCTGATTTTAGTAAATCTTCTCCAGTATTTATATGAGCAACTAACTTATTCTGCATGGAATAAATGAATAAGTGATTTTATGATGGAGTGCGACTCTCATCCAGTGTACAATATATTCTCATATAGATGATTTTGTCTCTATCTAAGAGTGTCTTTTGACCGGTTGTATAGGTTGCTGCACTTTACAAACTCTCATCAAAAATCTACATTGCATAAATGAAAAACAAACAGAAAAAATGTCTTTATCAAGTTTATTGTCAAGCAGTTTTTAAACATTTAAATGGAATGATGGAGACGTCTGAAGGACCCAATTCTGGGGCTTGTGGCTCCCCAGTCGCTGTATCTCCTGTACTCTCCAGGTCTCAGGTAATACTGACGTCCCTTGTAGTTGGGCTCATCGTAGAACATCCAGTAGCCATCTTGGACGTGAACAGAGTGGATGTCATTATAGCGGAATCTCTCATAGACTTGAGGACAATCCTCAGTGAACTCCATCATCTGTCCTCTGAAGTCTTCTCTCTCATAAATCCTGATTCTGAAGGAACCTTGGTGCTGTTAAAATAAGTTACACCACAATAATACATAAAGCAATGGAAACAAAAAAAAAGCAACTGATCATATTACTGCTATCATTTCCAATAAAAATGTACCCAAAGAGATCAGATAGAGGTTTGGATAGAATGTAGAAATATTAAATATTCCCCCATATGTTAAAATTAAACATTGATGATTTGGGGTCAAAAGAACTTAACCGTATATAGTATATTTTTAAACTGTTTCTATCTTCTTTTTTTTTTTTGATAGATAAACAATTAACACATGACAAGGGATCTAAAGAACTATGGGTTAGCTAATGATACAGCACCTGCTTTGAGGTTGCATTTGTCTGATTAAAACCTCAGACTTAGCTGTGTGTTAAAGCTTTTCTTCAGGTTTACCACCCCTACCCCCACCCCCAATCCAATAACTTAACAGACTCTACTTCTCTTTCAAAGTGGTTCTAAAGGCAGAAGTTGTGTTTACCTTAATGCATTCTCAACATTGAGGTAAAAAATCTTCAGTCAATAGAGACGCAGAGTGGGTCTTGGGAGCGAGCATACATGAGTGCCCCCCATAGCAAGCATTTCCGCCCAGCCCCCCCCCCATACTTATCTAAGCCGATCACAATCTAGCGATGTGCATGAGAGCGGCAGCTCTCCCTCCTCATTGGCTTACAGACAGCAGCTATTTCCTCCTGCTTCTGTCTATCACAGCCAGTGAGGAGGGAGTGGTAGTGGGCCTTGGGACCAAGCATGCACAAGTGCCCCATAGTAAGCAGCTTGTTATGGGGGCACTAGACAGAGGGGAGGAGTCAGGAATCCCGGCGGGGGGACACGAGAAGAGGAGGATCCAGGCGGCTCTGTGCAAAACCATTCTACAGTGCAGGTAAGTATAACCTGCTTGTTATTTTAATTTAAAAAAAATCCATACATTCACAATCGCTTCAAATAATTGCCTGAATCCATAGTTGGAGGTCTGAACAGAAAGCAGGTAGTTATCTAGCACTCATTAGTCAGTGTTACCGATTGGAGGGTTTGGCTATGACTGAGGTCTGAATGGCAAAGTATCTCTAACTAGTGACATCAGCACAACATACTGTATTTTACTAGTCCTGGCTCAAGGGGCAAATGCCCTCCAGGCCAGTTCTCCCTTGAGTGTAATGCACACTTGACATCAGTATCATATAAGCTGCCCACAGACAAAGAAGGTTACTTGGCCATGCTTAATACAACTGTGCTTCATCAATTTTTGCAATTTTTCAAAATAAAATTAAAGTCCTTGTCTGAGTTGAGGATTTTTGTTTAGCCCCACAGAGCAGGGTGATAGGAGAGAGGAGAAGAACAACTCCATCTGTGCAGTTTATACTGGCAGGACAAGTAAAGCTTAAAATAGGTTTTCTTACCTGTAATTATGGTAGCAGTGGGAATTTCACCTCATAAAAATGACACTGATTACAATAGGACATAATCATCTAACAGCTATAGACCACTTTGGCCCTTAACCAGAGTGCACAATGTGTTATTACCTGGGGGCTCAGACGACAAGACTTAATGGAGTCATTGTAGCCCATCCACTGCTGGAAGTCAGGATAGTCTCCTCTATGGAGGAAGTACTGGTGTCCTCTGTAGTTGGGTTGCTCATACAGAATCCAGTTCCCGCTCTCCACACGGATGGAGTTGCAGCGTCTGAAGTATGAGGACAGGTCGGGACATTCAGAGCTACACTCGTAAGAGCGTCCCTGGAAGTTCCTGTCCTCGTAGAAGATGATCTGTTGAATGATAAAACAAGATCAGGTCAATTCAGGATCAATAGTATGGTTGAGTGTTAGAATTTAAAAAAACAGCGTGGACAATATTTTTAATATAGCCATTCTCAAACAGGGCTCATTGGAATCCTAAGGTTCCTACTGAGGTTGCTGATGATTCCTTGAACTGTGGCTAATTGACCTCCCATCTGATGGTATCTTCATAGATCCAGGTCCATCACCACTTGGCGGAGCCAGTAGCATGGCACCAATGATCTTTAAAGCTGTCTGTAAGAGTGGCATTCTAATCACCACTGTAAGGGGGGCATTCTTCCCACCGACCAGCAATGTAAGGGGCATTTTTCCTAATGACCCCCTATTGGACTAATCCTAGCAAGAGTTTCCCTGCTCCTATGGGGAGTTTAAGGGCTCCTATGGGGTAATAGGTTTGAGAAAGACTGTTTTTAATTGAACCACTACAGCCAAATATATCACAGACTTTGGTCATTGACCTCAACTGCATGAACATCTTTGGGACGAATTAGAATACCAATCGTAAGCCAAGCATTCTTGACCCGCATCAGTACCTGACCTTATAAATGCTCTTTTGGCTAAATGGGCCCAAATTCCTACAAAAATACTCTAAAGTATCACAAAAGCCTTCCCAAAAGAGCTGGCAACTATTTTAGGCATGAAAGGGAAGCAATTCCATATTAATGGCCAAGGTTTTGGAATGGGATTTCCAACAAGCTCATATAGGTGTAAAGGTCCGGTATTCACAAATGTTTGGCCATATAATATAAATGACAGCCTCAGCTATGCCAGATAATGGACGTCTGACAAGCTGCCTATAAAATAGACCTCAGTATTTACAAATCCACACAATTTTAAGGCTAAAACTTAAACAGAGTTATGCAGCTACTAACAATCAATATCCACAGGCTGAACCATTGGCTAAATATTAATTTGATATTTCAATATTTTTATGCCCTTCTTACCTTTCCCATTTTGCTTGTCTTGTCAGTGTGCTCCTGTTGGTCTGCACTGGTACATAGCTGGTGTAAAATGGCCTTTATATACCCTGCAACATTTCTAATATGTTTAGGCTTTGCCCAATCAGAATGAATAGCTTTTCCATGCTATTGAGAATTGTTCAGTGTTTCTGTGAGACCATTGTTTGTATCTTTCCCCTTGCATCAGCACACAAATGCTTTACCTAGACTGCCTAACTGAAACAAAACTTTTGCTGCAGCAAACAGTCACTTGAATAGTTTGGAATCTGTGTATATGTGTGTGTTTTTTATGTAAGATGTTATGTGATATAGAGTTTTGGATTCATTGTACCATTTTTATTTATTTTTTTGCAAATGATGCCAAATTATTTCCCTATAGGATGTCTCTGAATTACAATTCGATCTGGATGTTCTTATTGGGCAACTATGTGGCAACGTTTAATGTTTATAAGTGTAAAATTAAGTATTTGAGGACTAAAACATGCACACATCTTCCTTTACTAGCACATGAACATTAATGGCATCCCAGTCTTAGTCTGTAGGGTTCAATTCTGAGTTGGCCCACCCTTTGCAGCTATAACAGCTTCAGCTCTTCTGGGAAGGCTGTCCACAAGGTTTAGGAGTGTGTCTATGGGAATGTTTGGCCATTCTTCCAGAAGCGCATATGTGAGGTCAGGCACTGATGTTATGCGAGAAGGCAAGGCTCGCAGTCTCCGCTCTAATTCATCCCAAAGGTGTTCTATCGGGTCAGAACTCTGTGCAGGACAGTCAAGTTCCTCCACCCCAAACTCGCTCATCCATGTCTTTATGGACCTTGCTTTGTGCACTGGTGTGCAGTCATGTTGGAACAGGAAGGGGCCATCCCCAAAATGTTCCCACAAAGTTGGGAGCATGAAATTGTCCAAAATATCTTGGTATGCTGACGCCTTAAGAGTTCCGCTCACTGGAACCAAGAGGGTCAAGCCCAACCCCTGAAAAACAACCCCACACCATAATCCCCCCCCCCACCAAATGATTTGGACCAGCGCACAAAGCAAGGTCCATAAAGACAAGGATGAGCGAGTTTGGGGTGGAGGAACTTGACTGACCTCAACCCAACTTTTGGGATGAATTAGAGTGGAGACTGCGATCCAGGCCTTCTTGTCCACATCAGTGCCTGACCTCACAAATGACCATTCTTCCAGAAGGGCCTTCAAAAATGTGATAGATTGTAAGGAAATCGGATGCGTAATTTATGTCCCTAGAACGCCTGATGGTGCTTCTTGGATGTTGGGCCTCTATGTGGCCAGGCTGTGTAAAAGTCTCACACATGTGGTATTGCTATACTCAGGAGGAGTAGCAGAATACATTTTGGGGTGTCATTTTTGCTATGTACATGCTATGTGTTGGAAATATCTTATAAATGGACAACTTTGTGTAAAAAAAAATGCATTTTCATTTTTTTCCCACATTTTCCCAAAACCTCTGGAAAAATATGAACTATTCAAAAGACTCATTATGCCTCATAGATTATACGTTGGGGTGTTTGCTTTCCAAAATGGGGTCACTTTGTGGGCATTTCCATTGTCCTGGTGCTCCAGGGCCTTCAAAAGTGTAATAGATGGTTGAGAAATGAGATGTGTAGTTTATGCTCCTAGAACACCTGAAGGGGCTACTTCAATGTTGGGCCTCTGTATGTGGTCAGGCTGTGTAAAAGTCTCACACATGTGGTATATATTTTGGGGTTTCATTTGTGGAATGCACATGCCATGTGAGAGAAGTAACCTGTTATAATGTCAATTTGGTGTGAAAAAACAAATAAAAATAGAAAAAAATCTTCATTTTGCAAAGAATTGTGGGAAAAAATGACAACTTCAAAAAACTAACTGTGACTCGTACTAACTACCTTGGAATGTCTACTTCCCAAAAAGGGGTCATTTTGGGGGTATTTGTACTTTATATAACAGATGTCCAGCACTATGCTGGACATCTGTTATATCCTTGTTTAAAATAACACAGGAAGAGAACTTTGGATTGATTTACATCTCAGGATACTAATTTCTACTAGGCTGAATCAGGCCCCTCTGTTTTCTCCTATATTACAGCATTTCATCATACATTTTTTTGTCATTCCATTGTGTTTTTTTTCTGTCCAATTTGTTCCTATTTTTTACCACCCATCTTTCCTTTTGACTGACTGATGGACTGCTGATACCATGGCTAGCCATTGAGCTGTTTGTGTCTGGGATCAGCGTGAACACTTAGTGCATTTGCATTATCACACTGTCCCCTCAGGAACTGTATAGCCTGTAATCTCAGGTAGTAGGGGGTTTCATAGGTGCTATAGGGGTGCGCTGCTTATTGGGGTAGGGAGGAACCTCCCCTGCCTGCGGGCTTCCTCGCTTTTTTATGAGGGAACATATACTGTTTACAGGGAGGGTTTAGACAGATTGTTGGGATTCCCCTTACCGGTATTCCCACCATATCTGCCTTTTAGGGGTGGTTGTGTACACATTTTTCTGTGTTCAGCTTTGTATAGCTAATAAAACCTTTTTGTAGTTTACTCTGTTTGGTGTGCCTTGGTCATTTAGTTTTTTATTTATTTATTTTTCATATATAGTTTTTTGATCACACCCCCTTTAATATATGTGGTGAGTACTACTAAATTTCTATCCTGACGGGATTCCCATTTTTTCATATTCTTTGGTCTAAATATTGTGAACATGTACATTTAACTGAAAATTTATGGTATAGACACATACAAGACTCAGCCATGCAAGCTCATAACAAATCATGCTATATTTGTCCTGCTATTCCTCATGCTACAGGCCAAAACACTTTATTTACTAGTCAAGAACTAGATGAGAAAGAAGCAAATTGCTTATTGTATCTTTGGCAGTGTAGGATAGGAGGAGAGCTGGTAATAAATGACTTTAATGTGACACAGATAAATGTAAATATTACAGGCTGGGAAAAAGGTGGGGTAAAAAGTGAAGCTAGGGTTTTTGGTATTAAAACTCCAGATCAGCTAGTCTGTAAAAACCTTAACAGTAGTGACTGCCAATTAAGTTTAGTTATTGGAAGTAATTGAAAAAATGTAAATTCAGGAAGATGGTTGGAATTAATGCAATATTTATTCTGTACAGTTCAAACTCTGTGGAAAGATAACATAAGTATTGCTAGTGACACCTAAAATAAATGTTCTCGTGAATGGCATGAATATGCAGGCAGCATGACATGGTTTTGGGGACAGTAATTAGTAGATGGTATTAGGGTAAAGAGATTACATGAGCCTAATATTTGTTATATAGGGAATGGTACAGGGCAGATGTTGGGGAATGATATAAACTGTAAAAACATAATTTGTGTGAAATATTTGCAGTCAGGGACTTCTACTATAATGGATTTGTATTGGCAATGTGGGGAAAAGGCTTATTCTAAGTTACCGGCTAACTGGATGGGATCTTGTACTATGATAAAACTGTATGGTCACACCCTGATTATTCCAGTACACAGATGGGATGTAGGAACACAAAATACACATTTGACTAGGGGAAAACAGTTGAGTAGACAGTGTAGAGGAAATTACTTTGTAGATAAATCTGAAGTGCCCTATGAGAACCGATTATTCTCTGACAATGAAACATTTTTTGCTACGGCATTTTTTAGTGGTGCGTTCCAGGTCCAAATGCAAGATGGATTCAGAAGACAAGATATCATTTGCTGCAGTTGCTAAATGCCACGGAGGAAGGCTTTAATGCCGTAAAGGAGGAACTGAGGAATTTGAGACTTGCATGCTTGCAAAACAGGTATGCCTTAGACTTACACCTTGCAGCATCTGGAGGAGTATGTGCCTTGATTAAGGACACCTGTTGCACATTTGTTCCAGCAAAGGATGGAGAAGAGGGCAACCTTACAAGAGCCATTAAGCATTTGACTAATCTGAGAGATCGCATGAAGAAAGAAGCAGGCATCTCGGGAGATTGGTTTTCTGGGCTTGAAATTCCCAGCTGGTTCTGGTCCTTGATAAAACTGTTTGCTCCTATCTTTGTTATTCTTGTTGTGCTATTATGCTGTATTGGACTGATTATTACCTGTTGTAAGAAGATTACAGCAAAAATGACTATGATGTCGCTAAAATCAACTTCAAAGGTATCTGTGCAGCGAATGGACAAGACTTTGCAACTACAGAAGAAGATACAGTGTGTTTTTGATCAAACTGATTTTTTGGACTGTTTGTGTGATAAGTGTCAGATGAATAGGGTGGTCGGGGAACATGATGAGCAGTCTGCATTGTAATTGCAGACTGTAGTAGAATTTCATATTAACCAGTATATTTTATGTTATTCATATTAATTTGCATATGTTTTATTGATAATATAATTATTATTCATATTATTATTTGTATTATTATTATTATTATTATTATTATTATTATTATTATTATTATATAGTAGTGGTCTTATCAATATTATTATTCAATAGTAAAGCAATAGTTATTAATCTTTATTAATAGATACTATGTTATTCCATAAATATAGAGAAAGCCTTCATTTTTAAATATTGAACTTTAGATGACCTCTCTGCTTCATGTTGATATTCTTTTTATAAGACAGTCACACGTTTACTGGGTGAAAATGTATTAGGATAGTTCATTTTTAGTTTTTAAGTTCACTAATTAGAAGAGAAACACTTTGATAGCAGTTGAACTACAGCCTGATAAGATAATATTCCTTAAAGGTAATAAATAATCATTGTCAAGAATAAGTAATAAAACTTCTTATACTGGTGGTTTTAAAATAATGACGTGGAATATGGGAAAGTTATGACCATTAATTTATTCTGACAGGGTCAAAAGGGTCTGCTTGTGCCCTCATTAAAACTGATAAAATACATTGAATAAGAAGAACACTGATGTGTATGTATGTATTCATAATAGGGATGAGCTTCGTGTTCGAGTCGAACCCATGTTCGACTCGAACATCGGCTGTTCGCCCGTTCGCCGAATTGCGAACGATATGGGCCGTTCGCGCTAAATTCGTGTGGCGCGTCATGGCCCATAATTCACTGCGGCATCGCAGTGCATTGCTGGCTGATGATTGGCCAAGCATGCACTATGACCCGCATGCTTGGCCAATCACAGCGCCGTCAGTAGAGAGAGCTGTAATTGGCCAAAGCCAGGGTGGCTTTGGCCAATTATGGCTCAGGGGATTTAGTACACACCCCACACTATATAAGGCCGCCTGCACGGCGGCCCTGTGTAGTGTGTGTTCCGGTGTGCTGAGAGATAGAGAGAGAGAGAGAGACAGTGTCATTTGATTTGAGTTAGATAGATTAGGCAGAACAGTCAGTCAGTTAGCTGCACTTACAGTGTATTGTGTATATATATGCATCCCAGGTGTTGCATATATATATATACACTGTATTCAGTTTAGCTAGATCCGTTCCTGTTATCTTCTATCTAGACTATTTACATTTAGTGCAGTGCGTCCTGCTCACAGTGTTCAGCTAGATCCGTTCCTGCTATTTACATTTAGTGCAGTGCGTCCTGCTCACAGTGTTCAGCTAGATCCGTTCCTGTTATCTTCTAGACTATTTACATTTAGTGCAGTGCGTCCTGCTCACAGTGTTCAGCTAGATCCGTTCCTGCTATTTACATTTAGTGCAGTGCGTCCTGCTCACAGTGTTCAGCTAGATCCGTTCCTGCAATTTACATTTAGTGCAGTGCGTCCTGCTCACAGTGTTCAGCTAGATCCGTTCCTGCTATTTACATTTAGTGCAGTGCGTCCTGCTCACAGTGTTCAGCTAGATCCGTTCCTGCTATTTACATTTAGTGCAGTGCGTCCTGCTCACAGTGTCCAGCTAGATCCGTTCCTGTTATTTACATTTAGTGCAGTGCGTCCTGCTCACAGTGTTCAGCTAGATCCGTTCCTGCTATTTACATTTAGTGCAGTGCGTCCTGCTCACAGTGTTCAGCTAGAGCCGTTCCTGCTATTTACATTTAGTGCAGTGCGTCCTGCTCACAGTGTTCAGCTAGATCCGTTCCTGTTATCTTCTAGACTATTTACATTTAGTGCAGTGCGTCCTGCTCACAGTGTTCAGCTAGATCCGTTCCTGCTATTTACATTTAGTGCAGTGCGTCCTGCTCACAGTGTTCAGCTAGATCCGTTCCTGTTATCTTCTAGACTATTTACATTTAGTGCAGTGCGTCCTGCTCACAGTGTTCAGCTAGATCCGTTCCTGTTATCTTCTAGACTATTTACATTTAGTGCAGTGCGTCCTGCTCACAGTGTTCAGCTAGATCCGTTCCTGTTATCTTCTAGACTATTTACATTTAGTGCAGTGCGTCCTGCTCACAGTGTTCAGCTAGATCCGTTCCTGTTATCTTCCTACTGACAGGCAGGCTTGTCTGGTTACAGTATATAAAGCTACCTGAAGAAAATTACAGGTGTTCTATCCCTGCTTAGTGCAGCTACAGGCCATTAGTATGTCTGGAAGGCCAAGAAGGAGAGGCAGACAGTCACAAGCCAATAAGAGAGGGCAAGCAGGCTCTGTGTCTAGTGCTGGTCGTGGAGACGGTGCATCCTCATCAGCACGTGGCCATGGGACACGCTTGGCCTTTTTTTCGGCAGCTGGCCGTGTTGAGCCGCAACATGCGGAAGACTTGGTCGAGTGGATGACCAAGCCGTCCTCATCCTCCTCATCCTCTCTCACCCATGCCCAGGGTGCTTTGTCTGGCAAAGCAGCGGCCTCTTCCCTCAGCTCAATGTCATCAGTGACTCCTTCCCTAGCTCCACCATGTCCTCATGAGGATTCCCTCGAACTGTTTGACCACAGTGTTGGGTACATGCTCCAGGAGGATGCCCAGCGTTTGGAAGGCTCTGATGACGATACTGAGCTCGATGAAGGCAGTAACATGAGCACGGACAGAGGGGGTGCCCAAGAAGGACAGCAATCTGGCAGTCATGCTCCCCCTGCTGCAGCATACTGCCAGGTTTGCTCCAGTGATGAGGAGGGAGGGGATGATGAGGTCACTGACTCAACGTGGGTGCCTGATAGGAGAGAGGAGGAGGAGGCGGCGGCACATCACCAATGAGGCAGGATGCCCTCCAGGGGCCAGCCTAAGGGCAGCACATTGACTGCATCACACCCCAAAGCTCCACATGTGCAGGGCGCTGCAGTCTCTGCGCGTTATTCAAAAAGTTCTTTGGTGTGGGCCTTTTTTGAGACGAGTGCATCAGATCGCACCGCTGCTATTTGCAACATATGTCTCAAGCGTATCTCGCGTGGCCAAAACATCTCCCGCTTGGGTACCACATGCTTGACCAGACATATGTTGACCTGCCATGCAGTTCGTTGGCAAGCGTATCTAAAAGACCCACACCAAAGAACAAAGAGGATCTCTCCTTGCTCCTCATCAGCTGAGATTTCCAACCCCACTAGACCTTCAGTCCTCTCTGAGACCTGCAGTGAGAGGAATGAAGGTGTAGAATTAGGTGTGTCACAGTCAAGTACTCGTGGGCAATCTGCTTTTGGTACACCGACGTCAGATTGTACCAGGCAAATTTCCCTGCCCCAGCTGCTGCACCGCCGAAAGAAGTTTGCTCCCAGCCATCCACATGCCCAGCGGTTGAATGCTAGCTTGGCAAAATTGCTAGCACTTCAACTGCTGCCTTTTCAGTTGGTAGACTCTGCCCCCTTCCGTGAGTTTGTGGAATGTGCGGTTCCTCAGTGGCAGGTACCCAAACGCCACTTTTTCTCACGGAAGGCGATTCCGGCTCTCTACCGGCATGTGGAAGGCAATGTCCATGCCTCGCTGGACAGGGCGGTCAGCGGTAAGGTGCATATTACCGCTGACTCATGGTCCAGCAGGCATGGACAGGGACGTTACCTAAGTTTCACGGCGCATTGGGTGACTCTGCTGGCAGCTGGGAAGGATGCAGGACAAGGTGCAGTAGTGTTGGAGGTTGTTCCGCCACCACGCCTCCAAAATGCTGATTGTGACACACCTCTCTCCTCCACCCCCTCCTCTTCTTCTTCCTCCATGGCCTCTTCCTCGGAACCAGCGGTGCTCCGTAGGCGTTCAAGGGGCTACGCAAGTACGCAGGCCAAAAGATGCCATGCGGTGCTTGAGCTGGTTTGCTTGGGGGACAGGAGCCACACTGGGGCAGAGGTTCTGTCAGCTCTGCAGGGGCAGGTTCAGAGGTGGTTGACGCCACGCCAACTTAAGGCAGGAATGGTGGTTTGCGACAATGGCACCAACCTCCTCTCTGCCCTCCGACAGGGACAAATGACCCATGTGCCCTGTTTGGCTCACGTCCTTAACTTGGTGGTGCAGCGGTTCTTGGGCAGGTACCCGGGCTTACAGGATGTCCTGAGGCAGGCCAGGAAAGTCTGTGTGCATTTCCGCCGGTCATATAATGCCAGTGCTCGGCTGACGGACCTCCAAAAGGAGTTTAACCTGCCCAAGAACCGACTAATCTGTGACATGCCCACCAGGTGGAACTCAACGTTGGCCATGCTGCAGCGGCTGCACACGCAGCAGAGGGCCATCAATGAGTACCTGTGTGACTATGGCACCAGGACAGGGTCAGGGGAGCTTGTTTTTTTTTCCCCACGCCAGTGGGCCATGATCAGGGATGCATGCACTGTCCTGTCACCATTCGAGGAGGCCACGAGGATGGTGAGCACTGACAGTGCATGCATCAGTGACACTGTCCTCCTTGTCCACCTGTTGGAGCACACGCTGCGTGGAATAATGGACAGGGCACTTGAGGCAGAACAGAGGCAGGAAGAGGAGGACTTCCTTAGCTCTCAAGGCCCCCTTTATCCAGACAGTGTTCCTGCGTGCCCGCCGATCACACAGGAAGAGGACGAGGAGGAGGAGGAGGAAGATTGTGTCAGTATGGAGGTGGAGCCTGGCACTCAGCATCAGCAGCAGTCTTTAAGGGATCAGTCCCAAGGAACACATGGACTTGTACGTGGCTGGGAGGAGGTGGCTGCGGACGTTGTTGTCCTTAGTGACCCAGAGGACTCCGGACCGAATGCCTCAGCAAACCTACGCTGCATGGCCTCCCTGATCCTGCAAAGCCTGCGTAAGGATCCTCGTATTCGTGGTATCAAGGAGAAGGACCAATACTGGCTGGCAACCCTCCTTGATCCACGTTACAAGGGTAAGGTTGCGGACCTTATCTTGCCATTGCAGAGGGAGCAGAGGATGAAACATCTTCGGGAGGCCTTGCAGAAAGGTCTGTGCAACGCGTTCCCAGAGACTGGGAGGTTACAAACACCTGTTTCTGGACAACGTGTTGCTGAGGCTTCGGTCAGTCAAAGAAGGAGCGGTGGAGAAGGTGGCCGTCTGACCGATGCGTTCAGACAATTTTTTGGTCCGCAGCCCCAAGGTATGATCAGTTCCAGCAACCATCGCCAGCGTCTGTTTTACATGGTGCAGGAATACCTAGGGGCAAGATCAGACTTGGACACCTTTCCCACCGAAAATCCTCTGGGTTACTGGGTCTTGAGGATGGATCACTGGCCAGAGCTTGCACAGTATGCAATTGAGCTACTGGCCTGTCCTGCATCCAGCGTTCTTTCGGAACGCACATTCAGTGCTGCTGGAGGCGTGGTAACCGATCACAGGGTGCGTCTGTCCACCGACTCGGTCGATCGGCTGACCTTCATAAAAATGAATGAGTCTTGGATCACCACCAGCTACCAAGCACCTGATGCTGATGTAACCGAATAATTTTTTTTGAAATCTCAGATCCCTTCAAAGACTGCCTATGCTGATGCTGAGTGACTATCCCTGAGTAATTATCCTCTTCCTCCTCAATCATCACGCTGATAGCTTGTAAGAACATTTTTGGTTCTGGGCGCCACCACCAGTGCCTAAGGCACAATTTTTCAGCCCCTGTTTAACAGGGGCGTGCAATTACAATTTTTGACGTAATACTTTGCAGCAGGGCTCGTTCCTGCATTCCAACTAGAGTGTCTGTGAGGGGTTGCAGTGTTGTGGCACCAGCACCAGTGCCTAAGGCCCAATTTTTCTGCCCCTGTCTAACAGGGGCGTGTAATTACAATTTTTGATGCAATACTTTGCAGCAGGGCTCGTTCCTGCGTTCCAACTAGAGTGTCTGTGAGGGGTTGCAGTATTGTGGCACCAGCACCAGTGCCTAAGGCCCAATTTTTCTGCCCCTGTCTAACAGGGGCGTGTAATTACAATTTTTGAAGCAATACTTTGCAGCAGGGCTCGTTCCTGCGTTCCAACTAGAGTGTCTGTGAGGGGTTGCAGTGTTGTAGCACCAGCACCAGTGCCTAAGGCCCAATTTTTCTGCCCCTGTCTAACAGGGGCGTGTAATTACAATTTTTGAAGCAATACTTTGCAGCAGGGCTCGTTCCTGCGTTCCAACTAGAGTGTCTGTGAGGGGTTGCAGTGTTGTGGCACCAGCACCAGTGCCTAAGGCCTAATTTTTCAGCTCCTGTTCAACAGGGGCATGTAATTACAATTCTTGATCTAATATTTCACAGCAGGGCCCTGTGAGGGCTTACAGTGTTGTGGCCACAGCAACACCTAAGGCCCAAATTTCTGCTGAGTATATAGGGCAGGACCCTACTTTCAAACATCTAACTTACAAACGACTCCTACTTGCAAACGAAAGGAGACAACAGGAAGTGAGATGAAATCTACCCCTAGGAAGGGAAATTCTCTCCTGTAAGAGTTAATATGGGAAAACAATTTCTCCTTTCCACTGATGCTTTCCAATCCTTGTTCCACAAAAAAACCCAAATTTTCAAAAAACATTTTTCATTGGGACAAAAAAGTGAGGTGAAATCTTCTGAAGAGGAGGAAAGACAGCAAAACAAATGTCACAGGGGTGATAACCCTTCCCTATGTTTTCCAAAAAGCTTAGAAAAGATTTTTTGGCTGGAGCTAAACACGTTAAAAATGTTCAAAATTACAAACAGATTCTACTTAACAACAAACCTACAGTCCCTGTCTTGTTTGCACCGCCTGTATACTGCTGTTCAGAGTATATAGGGCCTGGTGGCCCCACACCTTTCCTTATTTTAATTTGGGTGCGGGGTTCCCTTTAATATCCATACAAGACCCAAAGGGCCTGGTAATGGACTGGGGGGTACCCATGCCGTTTGTCTCACTGATTTTCATCCATATTGCCATGACCCGACATGACATTAAACCCGCAAGCAGTTTTAAATGAGATTTTTTCCTTTAAAAATGACATTTGGTGCAGGGACTGTTCTAAACATGGGAAACACGCGTCACTTTACAGGCATACTATAGACACCCCCCAGGTACGATATTTAAAGGAATATTTCACTTTTTTTTTTTTACTTTAAACATCATTAAAATCACTGCTCCCGAAAAAACGGACGTTTTTAAAAGTTTTTTTTGCATTGATACATGTCCCCTGGGGTAGGACCCGGGTCCCCAAACCCTTTTTAGGACAATACCATGCAAATTAGCCTTTAAAATGAGCACTTTTGATTTCGAACGTTCGAGTCCCATAGACGTCAATGGGGTTCTAACGTTCGTGCGAACTTTCGGTCCGTTCGCGGGTTCTGGTGCGAACCGAACCGGGGGGTGTTCGGCTCATCCCTAATTCATAATAAGACAATATTGAATAAAGTAGTTAGCTTTGTGTATGTATAATATATATTATGTAAATAATACAGTACTTTTTTGTGAAACCAATATATGAATACATACATATAGAATTGTATAGTGAAAAACAATAAGACATATAACACTTAAGGTGGGGTGATTGCAAGTTAATTTTCCCAAAGTCGTAAATCTGCTATCCTTGAGTTGGTAAAGTCTTATCAGGACAAGGAGGGTTTGATTTAACATGACCGGGTGCCATACTGTCTCTACACAAGTATTGTTATAGATAAAATCATAGACAAAACCATAAATAATTTTAATAAACATATAGGAATTCTGGGAATGAATAAGTTTGTCTGGTTGTATGACAGGTGTCAGATTTATGGTCAGTTGCATTGACATAGATCTTAGCAACCAATCATGTTGTACCTAATATGCTTGCATTGTAAGAAACTGTATAAATTAGACCTGCATCTTGTAATACTTTGAATATAAACCTGTATGTTCCCAGCTGGAGATTTTTTTGTCATTTTTATGGAAATGATGAAGACATCCGAAGGACCCCATTCTGGGGCTTGTGGCTCCCCAGTCGCTGTATCTCCTGTACTCTCCAGGTCTCAGGTAATACTGACATCCCCTGTAGTTGGGCTCCTCATAGAACATCCAGTAGCCATCATGGACATGTGAACTCCATCATCTGATTTTAATAAATATTCTTCATGATTTCTATGAGCAACTAACTTATTCTGAATGGAATAAATTAATACGTGATTTTATGATGGAATGCGACTCTCATCCAGTGCACAATATATTTTCATATAGATGACTTTGTCTCTATCTAAGAGTGTCTTTTGATTGGTTGTATAGGTTGCTGCACTGTACAAACTCTCATCGAAAATCTACATTGCATAAATGAAAAACAAACAGAAAAAATGTCTTTATCAAGTTTATTATCAAGCAAAAAACGTAAAATGTTTTTAAACATTTAAAAGGAATGATGGAGACGTCTGAAGGACCCAATTCTGGGGCTTGTGGCTCCCCAGTCGTTGTATCTCCTGTACTCTCCAGGTCTCAGGTAATACTGACGTCCCCTATAGTTGGGCTCCTCATAGAACATCCAGTAGCCGTCTTGGACATGAACAGAGTGGATGTCATTATAGCGGAATCTCCCATAAACATAAGGACAATCCTCAGTGAACTCCATCATCTGACCTCTGAAGTCTTCTCTCTCATAAATCCTGATTCTGAAGGAACCTTGGTGCTGTTAAAATAAGTTACACAACGATAAAACATAAAGCAATGTAAACAAAAAAAGGAATTGGTCACATTACTGCTATCATTTCCAATAAAAATGCACCCTAAAATTTTTTTCAGGTTTGGATAGAGTGTAGAAATATTCAATATTCCCCCATATGTTATAATTAAACATTAATGATTTGGAGTCAATATTCTAACCTTATACAGTATATTCTTAAACTGTTTATATTTTTTTCTTTTTTTTTGATAGATAAACAATTAACACATGACAAGGGATCTAAAGAACTATGGGTTAGCTAATGATACAGCATCTGCTTTGAGGTTGCATTTGTCTGATTAAAACCTCAGACTTAGCTGTTAAAGCTTTTCTTCAGGTTTACCACCCCTACCCCCACCCCCAATCCAATAACTTGACAGACTCTACTCCTCTTTCAAAGTTGTTCTAAGGGCAGAAGTTTTTTTTACCTTAATGCATTCTCAACATTGAGGTAAAAAATCTTCAGTCAATAGAGACACAGAGTGGGTCCTGCGAGTGAGCATACATGAGTGCCCCATAGCAAGCATTTCCCCCCAGCCTCCCCCATACTTAACTAAGCCCGATCTCGATCTAACGATGTGCATGAGAATGGCAGCTCTCTTGGCTCTTTCCCTCCTCATTGGCTCACAGACAGCAGCTATTTGCTCCTGCTGCTGTCTATCACAGCCAGTGAGGAGGGAGCAGTGGTGTCTCCAGCTTTCATATTTAGGGGGGGCACATGGGGAGACAGGGACAAAAGTAGGGGGGCAACTATAAAATGCATATATATATAGATATATATATAGATATATAGATATATAAATATATACTGGGGCCCTTTACTACGACCCCACAATGGCCCTTTCACATGTTCTGCAGTGAGCTCCCTTCCTACTGTATTGGGCCCCCCCAGGGTGGCAGAAAACAAGATATATATGTCACCAGCATACCAAGAAAATATAAGGATCCAAAGCAGTGGGAGAACTATCAGAGTTGCAAAGGTTGTCTTGCCTCCAGGCCCTGGTGTTCTGCCACTGTGGGGTTTCCCAGCCTCCTCTTGCTGTCCTGCCCCTGCTATTGACTGCTCTGGTCTGGCATCTCTTGGAATTTACAGGCTGGTTCTCCTGTCCTTAGGATGGGAGAAATCAGTCTGTTTTTTCAGTAACTGAGAGTCCTGGTGGAGTCCTTCCTGCAACTCGCTCTTCTCCCTGCCAATGAGGATGCAGGGGAAGGAGCAGATCGGGCGGCTGTGGTTGTGTGAGTGCTCGCATTATACAGTGTCAGCAAGCAGAGGGAGGGGGGAGGAATTACCCACAGGAGCTGACTGGGGACTCTCCCCCTCTTAGACATTGATTTTTTGTAAAAAAAAATATATATTTTTTTTTATTGGGGGGCACATGGTGGGGCACAGCATAATGTGGGGGGGGGGGGGTCAGGGCCCCTCTGCCCCCCCCAGGGACGCCATTGGGAGGGAGTGGTAGTGGGGCTTGGGAGCAAGCATGCACAAGTGCCCCATAGTAAGCAGCTTGTTATGGGGGCACTAGGCAGAGGGCAGGAATCCCGACAGGGGACCCGAGAAGAGGAGGATCGGGGATGCTCTGTGCAAAACTATTCTACTCTGCAGGTAAGTATAACCTGCTTGTTATTTTAATTAAAAAAAATTCATACATTTACAGTCGCTTCAAATAATTTCGTGAATCCACATTTACTGTAATTGGAGGTCTGAACAGAAAGCAGGTAGCTAACTAACACCCATTAGTCAGTGTTACAGATTGAAGGGTTTGACTATGACGGAGGTCTGAATGGCAAAGTATCTCTATCTACTTACACCAGCACAACATACTGTATTTTACTAGTCCTGGCTCAAGGGGCAAATGCCCTGCAGGCCAGTTCTCCCTTGAGTGTAATGTGCAAATGACATGAGTATCATATAAAGTGCCCACAGACAAAGAAGGTTACTTGGCCATGCTTAATCCAACTGTGCTTTATCAATTTTCACAATTTTTTCAAATAAAATTAAAATACTTGGCTTAGTTGAGGATTTCTGTTTAGCCCTACAGAGCAGGGAAATAGGAGAGAGGAGAAGAACAACTCCATTGGGGCAGTGTATACTGGCAGGACAAGTAAAGCTTAAAATAGGTTTTCTTACCTGTACAATCAATGATCACCTGTAATTATAGGAGTAGTGGGCATTTCACCTCATAAAAATGACAGTGATTACAATAGGACATTATTATTTAACAGCTATAGACAGCTTTGGCACCAGAGTGCACAATGTGTTATTACCTGGGGGCTCAGACGACAAGACTTAATGGAGTCATTATAGCCCCTCCATTGCTGGAAGTCAGGATAGTCTCCTCTATGGAGGAAGTACTGGTATCCTCTGTAGTTGGGGAGCTCATACAGGATCCAGTTCCCACTCTCCACCCGAATGGAGTTGCAGTGTCTGAAGTATGAGGACAGGTCGGGACATTCAGAGCTACACTCATAAGAGCGACCCTGGAAGTTCTTGTCCTCGTAGAAGATGATCTGTTGAGTGATAAAACAAGAACAGGTCAATTCAGGATCAATAGAATGGTTGAGTTTTAGAATTACATGAAACAGCGTGGACAATATTTTTAATATAGCCATTCTCAACCAGGTCTCATTGAAATCCTAGGGTTCCTCCAGAGGTTGCTGACAATTCCTTGAGCTGTGGCTAATTGACCTCCTATTTGATGGTATCTTCATAGATCCAGGTCCATCACCACTTGGCAGAGCCAGTAGCATGGCATCAATGATCTTTAAAGCTGTCTGTAAGAGTGGCACCACTGTAAGGGGGGGCATTCTTCCCACCGACCAGCAATGTAAGGGGCATTTAATGACCCCCTATTGGACTAATCCTAGCAGGAGTTTCCCTGAGATGTGAATATTATTTTAAGGGTTCCTATGGCGTAAAAGGTTTGAGAAAGACTATTTTTAATTGAACCACTACTGCCAAATATATCACAGACTTTTGTCATTGACCTCAACCGCATTGAACATCTTTGGGACGAATTAGAATACCAATCGTAAGTCAAGCATTCTTGACCCGCATCAGTACCTGACCTTATAAATGCTCTTTTGGCAAAATGGGCCCACATTCCTACAAAAATACTCTAAAGTATCACAAAAGCCTTCCCAAAAGAGCTGGCAACTGTTTTAGGCATGAAAGAAAAGCAATTCCATATTAATGGCCAAGGTTTTGGAATGGGATTTCCAACAAGCTCATATAGGTGTAAGGGTCCGGTAGTCACAAATGTTTGGCCATATAATATGTGACAGCCTCAGCTGTGCCAGATAATGGACGTCTGACAAGCTGCCTATAAAATAGACCTCAGTATTTACAAATCCACACAATTTTAAGGCTAAAACTTAAACAGAGTTATTCAGCTACTAGCAATCAATATCCACAGGCTGAACCATTGGCTAAAGATTCATTTGATATTTGAATATTTTTATGCCCTTCTTACCTTTCCCATTTTGCTTGTCTTGTCAGTGTGCTCCTGTTGGTCTGCACTGGTAGATAGCTTGTGGAAAATGGCCTTTATATAACCTGCAACATTTCTCATATGTTTAGGCTTTGCCCAATCAGAATGAATAGCTTTTCCACGCTATTGAGAATTGTTCAGTGTTTCTGTGAGACCATTGTTTGCATATTTCCCCTTGCATCAGCACCCAAATGCTTTACCTAGACTGCCTAACTGAAACAAAACTTTTGCTGCAGCAACCAGTCACTTGAATAGTTTGGAATCCATGTATATGTGTGTGTTTTATGTAAGATGTTATGTGATATAGAGTTCTGGATTCATAGTACCATTTTTATTTTTTTTTGCAAATGAGTTGCAGACATTGGCCAAATGGACGAAGATGCACGGCCAATCCTTTGCATCGATGGCAGATCATGCCCAGTCCCTCAATATCTCCTGAGGTATACAGGACAAACCTCCCCTGCGGCTTCAAACGAACTCCAGTATCTGTAAGCAGAGTTCCAGATAGCACAGTATTCATCACGGTACTTGCAGGGAACATTCTCGGTCCCACAACTGGTTGTATCGCTGGGAAAAGACATGGCCATACTCTGATCTTCTCAGCACGATCACGAGGCTCCTCTTTTCCTCTGGCGCCAAACACCTACATGCGTCCCACGCGGTAGCAAGTAGGGTAACTCCTCCCACTTATTCTTCTAGTCACGTAGCTCTCGGGCCTTTTACTGGTGCCCGCCATCTACGCACTCAGAAATAAAGTCCTGCAGTTTAACCTTTTCTCTTCCTGAAAGATTATTTTTCAAAGTCCAGCTCTCTCCGTAAACTCCCGGTAAAACACTCCACTGGGTTGCGAGAATTGACGGTCAACAAATCCCGGACGACGCCCCCACGTGCAGCAATAACTCACGGTGGAGCTGCTGGTTTAAACGGGTCTGTTACCTTCACTCTACTTCCCTCTGTTTCACCGGCACTGGGTCTAGGGTTCCGTTGGGTTTACCTCTGGACGACACACGCACCAACACTGGAGTACGTTTTCAATGCTTTATTAAACACTTGAGTTAGAAAATAGCAGGAAAGAGGCAGAATGGAAACTGCAGAAGAAACTCAAACATCTTCTTGTAGGGTTCTTTTGACAAATGTCCTGGTAGAATTCAGATATTGTATGGAATGCGCTCCCCTCGTGGGACACACTCCTTGCCCGCCTGGATAGGCCTCTCTCACTAGCCTAGCAGCCAGTACACAGCACGAATCAAAGTCTCTGCCACAGACTTGCTTGGGAACAAACCCGTACGATCCTCTGCCACAGGATGTATCAGATTTTCTGTAATGAATATCAGTCACAGTGCCTGAACCTTTAAGCCAACCCGGCAACACTATGCTGTATAGTTACTTTTGGATATGTCCTCCAACCGAGTCACCAGGCCCCTCTCTAGACCAGCACGCTGCGTGATCCCTCCGAAACGGGTCCTCCCCTGGGATCTCCTCGGTTGTCCAGCTTCGTCACACAGGACCGACAGCTCAGGACCATTCCTCGGCCGCAGTGGTAGGCCCCAGACAAGCCTCTGGACCCACCCCTGTGCCGCAGTATCGTGGGCCTCCGCAACGGAGGACCACGAGGTAGCTCCTTAATGCATACCTGTCGGCCAGGAGGGCCAGCAGGTGGCTGTAAAACGAACCCCAACAAATGGTGTCTGTCCCATAAATACCCTCGCACAGAATGCAACTTGGAGGACCACCTCCACCGAGTTGTTTCTGGGACAGAAGAGCATCCATACGCTTCAACACGTTGCCTTTCCAACACTAACCAGTGATAACAGCGACACCCACTGGTCAGCACGGAAACACCCACAACGTCAGCCAAGCTGGAACAGAGGCAAACTTAACCTTCCTAACGAACAAGTTACTAAATTTACCTAACATGCGGTAGATTGCAAATCTCCATGTGAACAGGCCCTTGCTGCTGCTGCCTTTGCTGTTGAAAAGTCCTCTTCCATCACTTTGGAGCATCCTGTTACTCAGTATGCTGAACAATCCGTGAATGCATTGTTTGAAAAGGCTAAATCTTGTCTCACTCCTCAAAGATGTTCTGGATATGAAGTTATCCTATCCAATGCCAATTTGCGCATGGTGAGGTGTTCTGTTGTTAACCCTGCCACTTTTCTTGTTTCCTCCCCTACTCACAAAGATAATTTGAATACCTCTGAAGATCCTTCGTATACCGGCATTATTGTCTTTGTATGTGGTTCTTCTAGTATTGTGGTGAGGTGTGCTGTTTACTCCCCTACTCACCAATATAATTTGAATATCTCTGAAGATCCATCGTCTACTGGCATTATTGTCTTTGTAAATGGTTCTTCTAGTATTGTGGTGAGGTGTTCTGTTGTTAACCCTGCCACGTTTCTTGCCCAGGAGTTTGATGACAAACCACCTCATGATTGTGCTGTTTACTCCCCTACCCACCAAGATAATTTGAATATCTCCAAAGATCCTTCGTCTACTGGCATTAATGTCTTTGTAGATGATTCTTCTAGTATTGACTAATGCACAGGTTTACGGCATACAGGTGCAGCAGTAGTGGCACTGCAATATGATTCTTTTGCTGTTGTTTCTCAATGGGCACTACCTAACATCTTTTCTGCTCAGGCTGCTGAATTAATTTTTTATTGCCCTATCTGAATTTCAAAATTCACCTCTAACTATCTATTCTGACTCTGCCTATGCTTGCTCTACCATTCATGTTAATGCTTCTGTCTGGGAGCGCAGGGGGTTTGTTAAAAGTGATGGTTCCCCTGTACAGCATAAACACTTGCTTCAGCAACTTCTTACTGCAGTTACATTACCCTCCCTACTTGTAGACATGTGCACACTGAAATATTTTGTTTCGGAATTTTGTTTTCGTCCGAAAAATACATTTATTTAGTTACTCCCGAAATTCGTTTTTATTTATTTCGTTTTTCGTTAAAAATTGCATTCGTCCGAAAATCCAAATTAATTAAGGTCGAATCTGTCATTGAAGGCTTATGGTGTCTGTCGAATGTTCAAAGAAGATTCAACGGAGCAGCTAAACTGTACGACGCCGTATAGTTTACCTGCTCCATCGAATCTTCTTAGAACTTTCAACAGACACCAAAAGCCAAAGTACGTGTGTACTTAGTTCTAGTTATTTTACTGCTCCTCCTCTTTCGTTACAATCAGCCAATAACATTCATCATCATCATTATTTTTATTTTACTTCCCCCACCCAATTCCAGCAGCGATCTTTTCTCCCCTACGTCGAATCTTTTCTCTCTATGTCGAATCTTTTCTCTCTATGTCAAATCTTTTCTCTCTATGTCGAATCTTTTCTCTCTATGTAGAATAATCTTGGACTAATACAGTTAAGGTTAGGCTCATTCAACCACAGGTTTGGACACAGATTGTTATTGTCATCATCATGTCGAATCACCTATCTATATTGAACTGTTGTAGCAACGAAAACAAAAATAAAGCATTTGTTTATGTCGGATCTTTCGTTTTTCGGATTCTGCACTTTCGTTATCATTTATTAACTACTTGCCGACCGCCTCACGCAGATATACTGCGGCAAAATGGCACGGGCAGGCAAAATCACGTGCCTGGTATGTGATCTGCCTCCCGCGGGCGGGGAATCCAATCGGACCCCCCCCCGGTTCCCGAGGCGGTCGGCTTGTGTCTGGGAGCGATGAGAGGTGAGGGGTAGACCATCCATTCGTGGCCCCCCCCTCGCGATCACTCCCAGCCAATCGGATTCTTCCTCTGCTCCTGTATGCTAAACAGCAGCAAAGGAAATGATGTCATCTCTCCTCGGCTCGGTATTTTCCGTTCCGGCGCCGAGGAGAGAAGACATCCGAGTGAGTGCACAACACATACACACTTAGTAGAACATGCCAGGCACACAAAACACCCCCGATCACCCCCCGATCACCCCCCTGTCACACTGACACCAAGCAGTTTTTTTTTTTTTCTGATTACTGCATTGGTGTCAGTTTGGGAGTTAGTGTGGTAGGGCAGTTAGTATTATCCCCCTTAGGTCTAGGGTACCCCCCTAACCCCCCTAATAAAGTTTTAACCCCTTGATCCCCCCCGTCGCCAGTGTTACTAAGCGATCATTTTTCTAATCGCTGTATTAGTGTCACTGGTGACGCTAGTTAGGGAGGTAAATATTTAGGATCACCGTCAGCGTTTTATAGCGACAGGGACCCCCATATACTACCTAATAAATGTTTTAACCCCTTGATTGCCCCCTAGTTATCCCTTTCACCACTGATCACCGTATAACCGTTACGGGTGATGCTGGTTAGTTCGTTTATTTTTTATAGTGTCAGGGCACCCGCCGTTTATTACCGAATAAAGGTTTAGCCCCCTGATTGCCCGGCGGTGATATGCGTCACCCCAGGCAGCGTCAGGTTAGCGCCAGTAACACCCAGGCACGCAGCATACACCTCCCTTAGTGGTATAGTATCTGAACGGATCAATATCTGATCCGATCAGATCTATACTAGCGTCCCCAGCAGTTTAGGGTTCCCAAAAACGCAGTGTTAGCGGGATCAGCCCAGATACCTGCTAGCACCTGCGTTTTGCCCCTCCGCCCGGCCCAGCCCAGCCCACCCAAGTGCAGTATCGATCGATCACTGTCACTTACAAAACACTAAACGCATAACTGCAGCGTTCGCAGAGTCAGGCCTGATCCCTGCGATCGCTAACAGTTTTTTTTTGGTAGAGTTTTGGTGAAGTGGAAAGCACCAGCGGCCTAGTACACCCCGGTCGTAGTCAAACCAGCACTGCAGTAACACTTAGTGACGTGGCGAGTCCCATAAGTGCAGTTCAAGCTGGTGAGGTGGCAAGCACAAGTAGTGTCCCGCTGCCACCAAAAAGAAGACAAACACAGGCCCGTCGTGCCCATAATGCCCTTCTGCTGCATTCACCAATCCTAATAATTGGGAACCCACCACTTCTGCAGCACCTGTACTTCCCCCATTCACATCCCCAACCAAATGCAGTCGGCTGCATGAGAGGCATTTTCTTTATGTCCTCCCGAGTACCCCTACCCAACGAACCCCCCCAAAAAAGATGTCGTGTCTGCAGCAAACGCAGATATAGGCATGACACCAGCTATTATTGTTCCTCCTGTCCTGATAATCCTGGTCTTTGCATTGGTGAATGTTTTGAACGCTACCATACACTAGTTGAGTATTAGCGTACAGCACTGCACAGACTCAGCACACTTTCACAGGGTCTCCCAAGATGCCATCGCATTTTGAGAGACCCGAAGTGTAAGTGTAAAAAAAAGTGTAAAAAAAAAAAAAAACACAAAAAAAATAGTTGTCGTTTTATTGTTCTCTCTCTCTCTATTCTCTCTCTATTGTTCTGCTCTTTTTTACTGTATTCTATTCTGCAATGTTTTATTGTTATTATGTTTTATCATGTTTGCTTTTCAGGTATGCAATTTTTTATACTTTACCGTTTACTGTGTTTTATTGTTAACCATCTTTTTGTCTTCAGGTACGCAATTCACGACTTTGAGTGGTTATACCAGAATGATGCCTGCAGGTTTAGGTATCATCTTGGTATCATTCTTTTCAGCCAGCGGTCGGCTTTCGTGTAAAAGCAATCCTAGCAGCTAATTAGCCTCTAGACTGCTTTTACAAGCAGTGGGAGGGAATGCCCCCCCACCGTCTTCCGTGTTTTTCTCTGGCTCTCCTGTCTCAACAGAGAACCTGAGAATGCAGCCGGTTATTCAGCCAGCTGACCATAGAGCTGATCAGAGACCAGAGTGGCTCCAAACATCTCTATGGCCTAAGAAACCGGAAGCTACGAGCATTTCATGACTTAGATTTCGCCGGATGTAAACAGCACCATTGGGAAAATGGGAAAGCATTTTATCACACCGATCTTGGTGTGGTCAGATGCTTTGAGGGCAGAGAAGAGATCTAGGGTCTAATAGACCCCAATTTTTTCAAAAAAGAGTACCTGTCACTACCTATTGCTATCATAGGGGATATTTACATTCCCTGGGATAACAATAAAAATGATTTAAAAAAATAAAAGGAACAGTTTAAAAATAAGATAAAAAAGCAAAAAAATAATAAAGAAAAAAAAAAAAAGCACCCCTGTCCCCCCCTGCTCTCGCGCTAAGGCAAACGCAAGCGTCGGTCTGGCGTCAAATGTAAACAGCAATTGCACCATGCATGTGAGGTATCACCGCGAAGGTCAGATCGAGGGCAGTAATTTTAGCAGTAGACCTCCTCTGTAAATCTAAAGTGGTAACCTGTAAAGGCTTTTAAAGGCTTTTAAAAATGTATTTATTTTGTTGCCACTGCACGTTTGTGCGCAATTTTAAAGCATGTCATGTTTGGTATCCATGTACTCGGCCTAAGATCATCTTTTTTATTTCATCAAACATTTGGGCAATATAGTGTGTTTTAGTGCATTAAAATTTAAAAAAAGTGTGTTTTTTCCCCAAAAAATGCGTTTGAAAAATCGCTGCGCAAATAAAGTTTGAAAAAAAAAAAAAAAAAAAAACACCCACCATTTTAATCTGTAGGGCATTTGCTTTAAAAAAATTTATAATGTTTGGGGGTTCAAAGTAATTTTCTTGCAAAAAAAATGTTTTTCATGTAAACAAAAAGTGTCAGAAAGGGCTTTGTCTTCAAGTGGTTAGAAGAGTGGGTGATGTGTGACATAAGCTTCTAAATGTTGTGCATAAAATGCCAGGACAGTTTAGAACCCCCCCAAATGACCCCATTTTGGAAAGTAGACACCCCAAGCTATTTGCTGAGAGGCATGTCGAATCCATGGAATATTTTATATTGTGACACAAGTTGCGGGAAAGACAATTTTTTTTTTTTTTTGCACAAAGTTGTCACTAAATGATATATTGCTCAAACATGCCATGGGAATATGTGAAATTACACCCCAAAATACATTCTGTTGCTTCTCCTGAGTATGGGGATACCACATGTGTGAGACTTTTTGGGAGCCTAGCCGTGCACGGGACCCCGAAAACCAAGCACCGCCTTCAGGCTTTCTAAGGGCGTAAATTTTTGATTTCACTCTTCACTGCCTATCACAGTTTCGGAGGCCATGGAATGCCCAGGTGGCACAAACCCCCCCCCAAATTACCCTATTTTGGAAAGTAGACACCCCAAGCTATTTGCTGAGAGGTATAGTGAGTATTTTGCAGACCTCACTTTTTGTCACAAAGTTTTGAAAATTGAAAAAAGAAAAAAAAATTTTTTTCTTGTCTTTCTTCATTTTCAAAAACAAATGAGAGCTGCAAAATACTCACCATGCCTCTCAGCAAATAGCTTGGGGTGTCTACTTTCCAAAATGGGGTCATTTGGGGGGTTTGTGCCACCTGGGCATTCCATGGCCTCCGAAACTGTGACAGGCAGTGAAGAGTGAAATCAAAAATTTACACCCTTAGAAATCCTGAAGGCGTTGATTGGTTTTCGGGGCCCCGTACGCGGTTAGGCTCCCAAAAAGTCCCACACGTGTGGTATCCCTATACTCAGGAGAAGCAGCTAAATGTATTTTGGGGTGTAATTCCACATATGCCCATGGCCTGTGTGAGAAATATATCATTTAGTGACAACTTTGTGCAAAAAAATGTGTCACTTTCCCGCAACTTGTGTCAAAATATAAAATATTCCATGGACTCAACATGCCTCTCAGCAAATAGCTTGGGGTGTCTACTTTCCAAAATGGGTTTCATTTGGGGGGTTTTGTGCCATATGGGCATTTTATGGCCTTCAAAACTGTGATAGGTAGTGAGGAGTGAAATCAAAAATTTACGCCCTTAGAAATCCTGAAGGCAGTGATTGGTTTTTGGGGACCCGTACGTTGCTAGGCTCCCAAAAAGTCCCACACATGTGGTATCCCCGTACTCAGGAGAAGCAGCTGAATGTATTTTGGGGTGCAATTCCACATATGCCCATGGCCTGTGTGAGCAATATATCATTTAGTGACAACTTTTTGTATTTTTTTTTTTTTGTCATTATTCAATCACTTGGGACAAAAAAATTAATATTCAATGGGCTCAATATGCCTCTTAGCAATTTCCTTGGGGTGTCTACTTTCCAAAATGGGGTCATTTGGGGGGGGGGGGGGTTGTACTGCCCTGCCATTTTTGCCATTGCCATAAATTTTGCGCAAACCAATAAATATACGCTTATTAACAGTTTTTTTTACCAAAGACATGTGGCCGAATACATTTTGGCCTAAATGTATGACTAAAATTGAGTTTATTGGATTTTTTTTATAACAAAAAGTAGAAAATGTCATTTTTTTTCAAAATTTTCAGTCTTTTTCCGTTTATAGCACAAAAAATAAAAACCGCAGAGGTGATCAAATAACTTCAAAAGAAAGCTCTATTTGTGGGAAGAAGAGGACGCAAATTTCGTTTGGGTACAGCATTGCATGACCGCGCAATTAGCAGTTAAAGCCACGCAGTGCCAAATTGTAAAAAGTGCTCTGGTCAGGAAGGGGGTAAATCCTTCCAGGGCTGAAGTGGTTAAAACGATAACGAAAATACCTGAAATTTGGATGAAAATGCATTCGGACGAAAACGAATGCACATGTCTACCAACTTGCAGTTGTTAAGTGGGCTGCACATACAGGGGGGAATGATGTTATTAGCCGAGGCAATCACATGGCTGATGCAGCAGCCAAGGAGGCAGCTTACATGGTGACACCGTACCCAGCATACATTATGAACGTAACACCTGAATCAGTAGAATCTAAATCAGGATCCTCAAAAGCTGAAAATGTTCAAAGTCTTTTAGAATGTCAGACAAATGCACCAGTGGCAGAAAAAGAGCTATGGAAATCTAGGGGTTCTATAATTTGCCCTGCCGCAGGATTGTGGAGACAAGCGGGGTCAGGAAAAGTGGTGCTTCCTCAAGCATTACTTTCTGTAATGCTGACAGAATTACACTTACCAACTCATGAGTCGAAAAAACTCACGTATGGCACAGCTCAGCATAGAATGGTATGTCCCTAATTTAGCAGAGCAAGTCACTTACTTCTTACACAACTGTGCCAATTGCCAAACATACACGCCAAGTCCCACGCAAAAGGTGGTTATGTCTACCATTCCAAGACCTCAAGGTCCTTTTATAAATCTTTTTTTTTTTAATTCTTTATTTTTACATATCATATGTTACACTCCACAATGAGCTTTCAACATATTCTTCATCTCTTTACTTACAACTTGTCACATCCCCATATTCCCAAATCACTACAACATTATTTATTTCATAATCAATGCAGCTCCGTCTTATCTACTCAATAAGCACTTATAATTAAGTGTTCTTGCATAGCAAGACCACTTACTGTTATCTCACATATATATTATTCTTATTATTATAGCCAAATTTACCACCCTAACTCCTCCCACAGTTTTTACACTACATAGACAAGTAATATACCGAAACGTGCGGATTGTTCCCGAATGGTGTGCTATTACTTTGTGGAACGTTTCGCCAAATGGTTCACGAAATATCGTCGTTTTTGCGGCGAAATTTGTCCCATAGGAATGAATGGGGAAACTAGAGTGGGAGATGACAAAAGCTGGAAAATCAGAACATGATTTCTAAACTGCCGCCACTCCCTCATTTTCAAGCCCACCTACACAAATCTTATATCAAAACGTTCAGCTATCCCTGCTGCCACTAAACATGTCCACGGCTAAGCCATAGTCCTGATAGTTTTCACAATATGACCATTTGTTTGCAACTCACGCCATCCATTGACATTCATTGAAACTACACTCTAGCCCCCTCCAAATTTGAAGGGCAATTTCTAAACTACGACCGTGCCTTCATTTTTAATATTTCAGAGACATACTATACATCAAAATCTAGGTCTGGGTCTTGTGATTCTCACAATATAAAGATCTTCGCTGTAGGATGTATAGTTTTTAAAATACGGCCATTTGTTTAGAGGTCATTTCAGGAAATTTTAGCCATTAATCAGAGTGTACTGTTAGTGTTTGTTTTGTTGCCATGGTTACCAAAGCTTCTGTTATAAACAGGGGGGAAGGTGGCTGGAGCATCTCAGCTGATTACAGAGCCTGGGGGAGGGGACAGACACACCATGTACTGATTTATAATAGAGGAATATGATGGGGCAGTTTTGATGGGGTAATTCTGATGGGGCAGTTTTGATGAAGCAGTATTTGGGAAGCATAAACAGGGCATGAGCGTTGCTAGGAAACAGTGGTTGTAAACACAAGATGCTGAGACACTCCAAATGCACGTGACTTCATCTGCTAGACTTGATAATGCTTGTAGACTCCTCCCACAGTTTTCACACTACAGAGACAAATAATATACCGAAACGAGCGGATTGTTCCCAATTGGTGTGTTATTACTTTGTGGAATGTTTCGCCGAATGGTCCACGAAATGACGTTTTTGCGGCGAAATTGGTCCCATAGGAATGAATGGCGAAATGTTCAAAACTAGAGTGGGAAGTGACAAAAGCTGAAAACCCCATGATCAGCCAAAACATTATGACCACCCCATGATCAGCCAAAACATTATGACCGCCCCATGTAAAAAAAAAAATATTTTTGAAAAAAAAAAATCATTTTTGAAAAAAAAAAAATATTTTTGAAAAAAAAATTACTTTTAAAAAAAAAAATATTTTTGAAAAAAAAAATATATTTGAAAAAAAAAAATATTTTTGAAAAAAAAAAATTATTTTTGAAAAAAAAAAAATTATTTTTGAAAAAAAAATTACTTTAAAAAAAAATAATAATTTCGAAAAAAAAATTATTTTTGAAATAAAAAAATTCATTTTTGAAAAAAAAAATTACCTTTGAAAAAAAAAATTACTTTTGAAAAAAAAATCATTTTTGAAGAAAAAAAAATCATTTTTGATTAAAAAAAATTCATTTTTGAAAAAAAAAATTACTTTTGAAAAAAATGTTCAGCTCTTTCAGCGAATGATGGAACTTTTTTACTACTATTTATACTTTTTAAAATATTAAGCTTTTTAACACTTTTCACAGTTACTCAAGCCACTCCACCCCACCCAGTTACTCCGCCCACTCCAGTTGTAGAGGCAAGAACACTTTCACAATTTCCCCAGAAATTGTACCTTTTCTAGTTCCCTTTTCTCCTTTCTTCTCCCTTACCCCCACCCCCACCCACTAAAAACCCAAAAAAAGAAAAAAAGAAGAGGGGTAAAGGGGCACCCCCTCCCATCTGATCGTACATGACCTACCTCTCATATTCTCTTCTTCTGAAAGCTAAGTAGGGAGCCCATATCTTCTTTATAAATCTTCACATGGACTTCATTGATATGACGGAACGATGCCAAAGATATAGGTACATTGTGATAGTCTGCCCTTGTTCAAAATGGATAGAGGCCTTTCCATGTGTACACACAGATGCAAAAACAACAGCTAAATGTCTAATCCGAGAGGTGTTTCCCAGGTTTGGGATTTGCATAGCTCTCAGATCAGACAATGGAAGTCATTTCTCTAATGAAATAATTGCTCATATCTGTACCATGCTTGGCATAAGACAGAACCTGGTGAGTGTTTATCATCCAGAATCAAATGGATTGGTTGAAAGGATGAATGGGCTGTTGAAAACAAAATTAGCTAAAATCTGCAGGACCACAGGTAAGACTTGGGTAGACTGTCTAACACCACAAGAAAATGGGACAGGCAGAATTATGCCCACTCCTCGACTGTTAAAAAGGCATAATACCGATGCAGAGACCCAGTGTAGCATCCTGGGAGATGAAATGTCAGTGTATTTAAAAAAGTTAACTAAAGCTGTGCAGTTTCTTTCCAAACAGATTCCAGTTCCAGAAGCAATATCTCATCCAGGCGGAGGCAATCCAAAAGAAATATCAGTGATTCCTGGAGACTACGTGTATATCAAAGTGCATAAGAGAAAGTGGAAAGATACGAAATTTGAGGGTCCATTTGAAGTAATTTTTTCAACTCCAACAGCAGTTAAAGTCCAGGGGAGATCAGTATGGTATCATTTGAGCCAATGCAAGCTGAAACCAAAAGACTGACTGTTCCAAGGAAAAAAGACTTTTGGACTGTATCTATACTAAGAAACCCCCGACACCTGTGCATGCTAATCTCTGTGTCAGGAATTGTATTTGCTGTAACTGCTCTTATATGGAAAAAATTAGAATTGCGCTACCCATACGATTCTGACCTAGAATCAAACAGTAACATATATGAACCAAATATTATAAAGAATCCTGTGTGTAACATGACAATAAATACAAAATGTGATAAGAAAAATGAATATAAGTCCACAATATAACTGATCAATGAAAGCCAAAGACATTGATAAGTCCATATATAATACATTGATAAAAGTGAATATCAATAATTGTGAAAGAGTAAATCCATAAGTACACAAAATAAATAAAAACTTAAAAATCAAAGCATTGAGAACAAAATGAGAATACACCAGTGCACTGTGAGGTAAAAGTCCATAAATTGTGAGCAAGCCATCCTCAAAATCTATGAGCAGGAAGCTGTGTTGAATCCACCAACAAATAACAGAGGATTAAGGAATGCATGTATTGAGTCACAACTTGGCTCCAAAAGACAGCAGGCACGATCACAGATTGCAAGCAATCATCTCAGGGCCAATCAGACCATCACATGGACAGCGTGGTACATAGAAGACATAAACGCTCCATATAGTGTAAAACCTAATGATTGTTTATTAATTAACCACTTAATAACCGGCCCATAGCTGAATGACGGCTACAGGGTGGTTTGCTAACTCTGCGAGGGCGTACTATGATGTCCTCCTGGAGAATCGTTCCCGCACACCCGCTGGGGCGGTGCACAAGGGGAACATCCATGCTTGCTGGGTTCACGGGACCTGGTGCTACACGGATCGTGGTAAAGGGCCAATGACAGCGGCCTTTTACCACGTGATCAATCTGTCCAATGACGGAGCGATCACAAATGTCAACAAAGACTTTCAAGCCTGGTCATCACAAGTTCATCGCTCTCCTCTCCTCACACCAATGCAGTGTGAGAGGAGAAGAGAACAAATCGTGTGCCAAACTGTGAGTTTTATGATCTAGCAGTGCCCAGCAATGTCCAACAGTGCCCAATAGTGCCACAATAGTGCCACAACAGTGCCATCTGTGCCATCTGTCATCTGTACCACCTGTGCCACGTCTGTGCCACACCAGTGCCACCTATGTGCCACACCAGTGCCACCAGAGCCACACCAGAGCCACCAGAGCCAGACCAGTGCCCCTACAGTGCCCATCAGTGCCACCTGTGCCCATCAGTGTTCATCTGCACCACTGCAGTGCCACATCAGTGCCGCCTGTGCCCACCAGTGCCTCTTGTGCCCACCAGTGCCACCTGTGTGCTAATCAGTGCCACCAGAGCCACACCAGTGCAACCAGAGCCACACCAGTGCCACTACAGTGCACACCAGTGTCACACCAGTGCCACCTGTGCCCATCAGTGCCACCTGTGCCCATCAGTGCCACCTGCAGCACTGCAGAGCCACATCTGTGCCACCTATGCCCATCAGCACCTGTGCCCACCAGTGCCACCTGTGCCCACCAGTGCCACCACAGTGCTCTGCAGTACAGCCTCATCAAAAAAATATTTTACTAGCGAGGAGGCCTACCAGCGTCTAAGCATGACTGATCAGAGCAGCAGGGACTCTCAGTCCGATGCGGATTCAGCCTATGAACCCGTTACAAGCAGCGGTTCTGATACAGAATCGGAAGAGTAATGTGTGCCCGTGAAAAGAAGGTGTTCTGGCATGGAGTAGCAGCCTACTACCAGCAGCGCAGAGCCATCCACCTCGCGAGCAGTACCATCCACTTCGAGAGCAGTGCCATCCACCTCAAGAGCAGTGCCGTCCACCTCGAGAGCAGAGCCACTACAACAAAGGCCAGGCACCAGTAGGGTGTCATCTCAGCCTCTAAGGGATAGGGGCCATGCCAGCCTTCCCTATGCCCTTTAAAACCCCCTGTGGTTTTCCCCTAATTCCGGAGCAGCAAATATCCCCCCTTTCACCACCCAGCCAGGTGTCCAGATGAACACCGATGATTTTGCCATGCTTGATTTTTTTCATTTGATTTTCACCGAAGACTTACTATCGTCCATTGTGGCCCAGTGCAACCTCTACGCACAGCAGCACTTAGTAAGCAATCCTGGCTCTAGTTATGCCCGTCCCTTTGAGTGGGGAGAACTAACCATAGAGGAATTCAAAATCTTCTTAGTCCTAACTTTTACTATGGGATTCACAAAAAAAAACAATTGTACTCTTATTGGTCTACCAAACCCATCCACCACATGCCACTCTTCTCATCCCTTATGCCAAGATCAAGATACCTTATGATTATGCTGTTCCTCCACTACAATGACAACACCCAGTGCCCTCCCCAAAATGACCCAGCTTTTGACAAACTATTTAAAATTTGGCCACTCCTAAATTATTTCACTGAAAAATTTCCCCAGTTATATACCCCCGAACAGAATATTTCCGTGGATGAGTCCCTTGTAAAATTCTCAGGCAGGCTGGGCATCAAACAATTTATCCCCAGCAAAAGGGCCTGATATGTGGTAAAAATGTACAAACTTTGTGACCGAGCCACGGGGTACATCTACGCCTTCCTGGTGTACGAAGAGAAGGACTCCCAACTGCATCCCCCTGAATGCCCAGAGTACATCAGAGCCAGCGGAAGAGTAGTCTAGGAGCTTGTCTATCCACTCCTTGGAAAGGGATACCATCTTCATCTACGTGGATAATTTTTCTACTAGCTTGCCCCTCTTCCGCAATCTTCACCGGAGAGACACCCGAAGCATGTGGTACAGTAAGAGCCAATAGAAAGGGCTTCCCGCAAAAACTCATCAATGTAAGGCTATGATGGGGGGAGGCGGCATCTTTGCGGAACCAGGAGCTATTGGCTGTCAAATGGAGGGACAGACAAAACGTCAACATGCTGAGGACAATTTATGATACCTATGTGGAGTTCTCCAGAAGAAATGGCCCAGTCCAGAAACCAGTTTGTGTTTATGATTATAATTTGTGTATGGGGGAGTGGACTTCAACGATCAGATGATTGAACCCTACCTTCCCACAAGAAAATCCTGCCACTGGTATAAAAAAGTGTCTATTTATTTTTTCAGTTTGGCCATGTATAACACTTATGTTATTTACCAAAAATCTACAGAGAACCCCGTATCCTATCTGCACTACCAAGAATAAGTTATTTCCACCCTTTTGTACCCTGAAAGCCCACCAGAAACTATTCGCTCTGAGCAGACTCCACGAGCGCCACTTTCCTGACAAAATCCCCCCCTATGAAACAGGCCACAGAAGTCAGAAGAAATGCCTGGTGTGCTCCAGTGGGGGAATTAGAAGAGACACCACGCATTATTGTCCCAACCAGGCCTCTGTACAGGTGAATATTTCCGCCGTTACCATACTTCTCTACATTATTAGGGAAATATGGTAAACGTAATTCTCATTTCCTGTCATTTTCCTCCACACCCCTTATGCCACTGCACTGAAATGTACATACCTCTGCCTTCTCCAGAACCGACCCTGGCCTGTTATATGACCAAGCTTCTGCCTAACGCTAAACATACTTCTGCCTTCTCCGGAACTGACCCTGGCCTGTTATACGACCACGCTTCTACCTAACGCTAAACTGTACCTACCTCTGCCTGCTCTGGAACTGACCCTGGACTGTTTCATCAAGTTTTTTGCCTGCCTTTTGGATTGATTTTTTTACCCTGCTATGCTAGTGGGAACACAGGGGTCTCACATATGTGAGGGGCTCCAGAATTGTTTTTCTGGATGAAAAAAAATAATTTTTTAGTATTCTCATTCCCGGATTAGGGTCTGGAGACTCGGAGACTTCAAAGAGATTTGGGTGGGAGAAGCCTCTACCTCTGTCCCCATTCTTTCCTGGCCTGCTACTTGGACCGTGTTCCTGCTTACTACCAGCACCAATATTTTGGCACTGCTGGCAACATCTCTACCTACACTGACCCTGGACTGTATATGGACAGTATCCCTGCCTTTACTGACTATGGACAATATTCCTGCCTGCTGCCTGGACAACTCCATTCACTGTCACTGACCACATCCCTACCTGCTGCCTGGATCAGGGCTCTCCTCCTGTGGACAATTGCACTACTAAAACCACAGGTAATGTCAGAGAGCTCCCTTGGGCAGACGCGCTGTTGGTGGGCATCGCGGTGCGTTGGCGCGCGTCGGCGTGCACGTGCGTCCGGTGTTTGGCGCCAACCTGCCTATTTAGGCCGTCTGCACAGGGGGCTCGGTGCTGTCCGATCTTCTGCTCCCTGTATCCCTGCACCTGTTTCCTGTTTCCTGTTTCCTGTTGAACCTGATCTCCTGACCACCGGCCTGTCTTTGATTCCTCCTTGCTTACTGCCTGCCACTGATCCCGGACTGTCCTGACTACGAATCTGCCTGCTCCTTTGTACTATGCTGCCTGCCTGTTGCCGACCTCTGCCTGTGACCCGACCTGCCTGCTCCACTCCTGCTCTGCATCTGCTGCCTGTGCTTCAGTTACTGGAGATCTCCATAACCACCTTTACCGGGATCCTTCTGCAGCTAACCGCCAGGCTCTAATACCATTCTGTGCTCCCGTGCCTCCTGTCCATACTACCAGGGGCCGGGAACCAGATACGTAAGGGAGGCCTTCCCCTGCTACATCGGGCTCACCTGTCTGCTACATGGAAGTCTGACAGGTAATCTTTTGTTTACCCTTTACTCAGCAGAATGTATTTTAGGGTGTAATTCTTTGTATGTACATGCTGTGTTAGAAATATGAAGGGCCTTCAAAAATGTGATAGATTGTAACGAAATTGGATGTGTAATTTATGTCCCTAGAATACCTGATGGTGCTTCTTGGATGTTGGGCCTCTATGTGGCCAGGCTGTGTAAAAGTCTCACACATGTGGTATCGCCATACTCAGGAGGAGTAGCAGAATACATTTTGGGGTGTCATTTTTGCTATGTACATGCTATGTGTTGGAAATATCTTATAAACAGACAACTTTATGTAAAAAAAAATAAGTTTTCATTTTTTTTCCACATTTTCCAAAAACTTCTGGAAAAAAAATTAACTGTTCAAAAGACCCATTATGCCTCATAGATTATACATTGGGGTGTTTGCTTTCCAAAATGGGGTCACTTTGTGGGCATTTCCATTGTTCTGGTGCTCCAGGGCCTTCAAAAGTGTAATAGGTGGTTGAGGGATTAGAACGCCTGAAGTTGCTACTTTGATGTTGGGACTCTGTATGTGGCCAGGCTGTGTAAAAGTCTCACACATGTGGTGTCCCCATACTTAAGAGGAGTAGCAGAATACATTTTGGGGTGTCATTTTTGCTATGTTCATGCTATGTGTTGGAAATATCTTATAAATGGACAACTTTGTGTAAAAAAAATGCATTTTCATTTTTTTCCACATTTTCCAAAAACCTCTGGAAAAAAATGAACCCTTCAAAAGACTCATTATGCCTCATAGATTATACGTTGGGGTGTTTGCTTTTCAAAATGGGGTCATTTTGTGGGCATTTCCATTGTCCTGGTGCTCCAGGGCCTTCAAAAGTGTAATAGATGGTTGAGAAATGAGATGTGTAGTTTATGCTCCTAGAACACCTGAAGGGGCTACTTCAGTGTTGGGCCTCTGTATGTGGCCAGGCTGTGTAAAAGTAACACATGTGGTATATATTTGGGGGTTTCATTTGTGGAATGTACATGCCATGTGAGAGAAATAACTTGTTATAATGACAATTTGGTGTGAAAAAAAATAAAAATAGAAAAAAATCTTCATTTTGCAAAGAATTGTGGGAAAAAATGACAACTTCAAAAAACTAACTGTGCCTCATACCAACTACCTTGGAATGTCTACTTTCCAAAAAGGGGTCATTTTGGGGGTATTTGTACTTTACTGGCTTTTTAGGGTCTCAAGAAATTAGGCTGTCAGTACATCAGGTGTGATCAAATTGGTACATTTTCAGTGATTGGCACCATAGCTTGTGGACGCTATAACTTTCACACACACTAAATAATATCCACTAATTTGGGTTATTTTTACCAAAGATATGTAGCAGTATACATTTTTGGGCAAATTTATGAAGAAAAATTACTTATTTGCAAAATGTTTAATAGAAATGAAGAAAAATGCATTTTTTTACAAAATTTTCGGTCTTTTTTCATTTATAGCACATAAAAATAAAAAACCCAGAGGTGATCAAATACCACCAAAAGAAAGCTCTATTTGTGTGAAAAAAACAACGAAAATTTCATATGGGTACAGTGTTGCATGACTGAGTAATTTTCATTCAAATTGTGAGAGCACTGTGGTCAAGTGGTTAAAAGAAAGTAGCACACTTACAATGTTAAGTGGGGATGGTGCTGCGCTAATCCTAAAGTGAGCTGCAATATCTCGATATACTAGGATGTAATGGGTAGGGGCTTGCTTGCTGCCTATGGTGGGGTAACGGGCGGTAATCTAGATAACACTAAAGAGGTATGCCTCTATGTACACGTGCAAGCAATAAGTGCATAGAAAATACAACATAAAAAAATCCTAAAGATAATGAGTGTGTAGAATGGTGATGTCTGCCAAAAAGGACAGTGTGCATAACAATCTCAATTTTGACTACAGCGTACGACGATAATGAAGACTCTGCTCAAGTCCGGAGAGAGAAAAATTTGAGTAGAAAAGTAAAGGATGAACTACAAAATCCTAACAAATAAAACATTTCCACTAAAATGGTAAATCCTAGTATAAAGTGCTAAGAAGTAAATAATATACAATAAATAGTGCTCCTTATAAATAAATAAAAAGATGATAAAGCAACTCAGTAATAAAAACGAAAAAATGCCATAAGCTACAGTGTTACATTGAATGTCCAAAGTGATCTTCAAAAATGTGCTTCATGCAAATAAAGTGTCCAGCGCCAGCAGGGGGTGCTCCAGCTTGAAATAACACAGTTCAGTAACAGTGACTTAGTGCAACATAAAAGAGCGACTTCAATGCTTCAGTTTGTGCTTAATAAACAAAAATGTGCAGATGGCAGCTGGATTAAAACTATAATTCTTTAAAAGAGTGGTGAATGTGCAGTGTACAATGGGATCTTCTCCATGCAACAAACCTCTAATGCTAGGTAGTGGCCCCTTACCTCACTATACTGAGGTTACAGCATAGATCAAACAGCACTTGTGATGTCTCCTGTGCAGGGGGGTCCTAGAACTGTCATTAACCAGACCCCAGATCCATTGGGGGCATCATGGTAAATAGAGAGATGAAGGTACCATAGTGTAGTAGTTTAAGTAAGTATAAGGCTTTATTTCACATAAGCAATGTACAGGGTACTCACATAGTTAAAAACGAGCAGTACAGTGTATCCAAATGAGCGGCGAGCTCATACACTGCTGACAGTGGGCGGTGCCTGTCCCTACGTGTGGCGTCACGGGTCACATGGCTTCATCGGGGGCATATCAGGGGCATGCCGCTGATGAAGCCACGTGACCCGTGACTTGATAAAACTGGTCCTTGATAAAACTGTTTGCTCCTATCTTTGTTATTCTTGTTGTGCTATTATGCTGTATTGGACTGATTATTACCTGTTGCAAGAAGATTACAGCAAAAATTGCTATGATGTCGCTAAAATCAACTTCAATGGTCTCTTTGCAGCGAATGGACAAGACTTTGCAACTACAGAAGAAGATACAGTGTGTTTTTGATCAAACTGATTTTTTGGGCTGTTTGTGTGATAAGTGTTAGATGAATAGGGTGGTCGGGGAACATGATGAGCAGTCTGCATTGTTATTGCTTTGAGGCTTATGCCTCAACAGGGGGGAAATGTAGTAGAATTTCATATTAACCAGTATATTTTATGTTATTCATATTAATTTGCATATGTTTTATTGATAATATAATTATTATTCATATTATTATTTTTATTAATATTATATAGTAGTGGTCTTATCAATATTATTATTCAATAGTAAAGCAATAGTTATTAATCTTTATTAATATATACTATGTTATTCCATAAATATAGAGAAAGCCTTCATTTTTAAATGTTGAACTTTAGATGACCTCTCTGCTTCATGTTGATATTCTTTTATAAGACAGTCACACGTTTACTGGGTGAAAATGTATTAGGATAGTTCATTTTTAGTTTTTAAGTTCACTAATTAGATGAGAAACACTTTGACAGCAGTTGAACTACAGCCTGATAAGATAATATTCCTTAAAGGTAATAAATAATCATTGTCAAGAATAAGTGATAAAACTTCTTATACTGGTGGTTTTAAAATGATTATGTGGAATATGGGAAAGTTATGTACATTAATTTAGTCTGACAGGGTCAAAAGGGTCTGCTTGTGCCCTCATTAAAACTGTTAAAATACATTGAATAAGAAGAACACTGATGTGTATGTATGTATTCATAATAAGACAATATTGAATAAAGTAGTTAGCTTTGTGTATGTATAATATATTAATATATATATATATATATATATATATATATATATATATATATATATATATATATATATATATATATATATATATATATATAATGTAAATAATACAGTACTTTTTTGTGAAACCAATATATGAATACATACACATAGAATTGTATAGTGAAAAACAATAAGGCATATAACACTTAAGGTGGGGTGATTGCAAGTTCATTTTCCCAAGGTCGTAAATCTGCTATCCTTGAGTTGGTAAAGTCTTATCAGGACAAGGAGGGTTTGAGTTAACATGACCGGGTGCCATACTGTCTCTACACAAGTATTGTTATGGATAAAATCATAGACAAAACCATAAATTATTTTAATAAACATATAGGAATTCTGGGAATGAATAAGTTTGTCTGGTTGTATGACAGGTGTCAGATTTATGGTCAGTTACATTGACGTAGATCTTAGCAACCAATCATGTTGTACCTAATATGCTTGCATTGTAAGAAACTGTATAAATTAGACCTGCATCTTGTAATACTTTGAACATAAACCTGTATGTTCCCAGCTGGAGATTTTTTTGTCATTTTTATGGAAATGATGAAGACATCCGAAGAACCCAATTCTGGGGCTTGTGGCTCCCCAGTCGCTGTATCTCCTGTACTCTCCAGGTCTCAGGTAATACTGACGTCCCTTGTAGTTGGGCTCCTCATAGAACAACCAGTAGCCATCATGGACATGGCAAGAATTAATGTCATGGTAGCGGAATCTCTCATAGATATGAGGGAAATCCTCAGTGAACTCCATCATCTGATTTTAGTAAATATTCTCCAGTATTTCTATGAGCAACTAACTTATTCTGCATGGAATAAATTAATACGTGATTTTATGATGGAACGCGACTCTCATCAAGGTGTACAATATATTTTCATATAGATGATTTTGTCTCTATCTAAGAGTGTCTTTTGACCGGTTGTATAGGTTGTTGCACTTTACAAACTCTCATCGAAAATCTACATTGCATAAATGAAAAACAAACAGAAAAAATGTCTTTATCAAGTTTATTATCAAGCAGAAAACGTAAAATGTTTTTAAACATTTAAAAGGAATGATGGAGACGTCTGAAGGACCCAATTCTGGGGCTTGTGGCTCCCCAGTCGGTGTATCTCCTGTACTCTCCAGGTCTCAGGTAATACTGACGTCCCTTATAGTTGGGCTCGTCATAGAACATCCAGTAGCCATCTTGGACATGGACAGAGTGGATGTCATTATAGCGGAATCTCTCATAGACATGAGGACAATCCTCAGTGAACTCCATCATCTGACCTCTGAAGTCTTCTCTCTCATAAATCCTGATTCTGAAGGAGCCTTGGTGCTGTTAAAATAAGTTACACAACGATAAAACATAAAGCAATGTAAACAAAAAAAAGGAATTGGTCACATTACTGCTATCATTTTTAATAAAAATGCACCCTAAACATTTTTATATGTTAAAATTAAACATTAATGATTTGGGGTCAATAGAACTTTATTCTAACCTTATACAGTATATTCTTAAACTAATAAAAATAAAAAAGCTGCAGTTATAAGTGAGGCACACCAAAACAGAATAAAGAAAGTAAAAACCGCGCTGCAAAGTTTATAGTCCTATATAAAAAAGTCCAACAATCATAGATCATAGGTGAGTGACGTGAAATTCCTCAAAATTCAAATCTTGTGGGTGAATAATCAAGTGGACACATCTAGAAGGTAGAGCGCTTACCAGAAGTAAGCCAAAATAGGCGAGTGGCTTAAAACCCAGCCGGGGCCTTTGGAAAACGATCCCAATGGAATAGAAAAGTCACACTCGAGCCATAGGTGCAGATCCGTCAAGGATTATCCAAAAATATATGAAAAAAACATAGCATAATACTGATAGCAAGACCAATGCAAAAAAAGAAAAAAGTGCAGCACCCCACAAAACAGAAAATCATATAAAATCATAAACCATATCCAGTGTCTCAAACACTACTAAGATTGATAGGTGAGTGCCATGCAAACATGCAATAAGTGAAAATCACTAAATGAGTTATATTGAACCTTCCAAATAGTCTACTTACCAGATACTTAAAAGCTAGTGAGCATAAAACCAACACCAAAATAAACGGTATAGAAGAGAGTCCCTCTGGGTGCAACGAGCCACTAGTAGAATCTGCTTACGAGATGTCAGACTAAAATGTGCAGATTCATAGAGCAGGAACTGCGTGGATGCGTCCTGGAAATCCTGACCCGAACTCAGCAGTGCAGAATCATATGGAAGAAATGGCCAATAGTGTAATACTGTATGTAACCAAGGCTTTATTAAATAAAATAACACTTACAATAGATGAAAAGATAAAATGCGATGCCGGCCGCCACTAAAAGCAAAGCTCCCGTCCTCCCAGACGCGTTTCGTCATAAGTTGACATTCTTCCGAATGATTCTGTACTGCTAAGTTCGGGCCAGGATTTCCAGGATGCATCCATGCTGTTCCTGCTGGGACATTGATCTTTGTGTGAGTCAGTCTGCCTACCTAAATCTGACTTCTAGTAAGCAGGACTTTCACCAGGCACGCTGGAACTTCATACCCTGTGTCACTCCTTATGGTGTTTGAATTTCAGCTCTATGAATCTGCACATTTTAGTCTGACATCTGGTAAGCAGATTCTGCTAGTGGCTCGTTGCACCCAGAGGGACTCTCTTCTATACCGTTTATTTTGGTGTTGGTTTTATGCTCACTAGCTTTTAAGTATCTGGTAAGCAGACTATTTGGAAGGTTCAATATAACTCATTTAGTGATTTTCACTTATTGCATGTTTGCATGGCACTCACCTATCAATCTTAGTAGTGTTTGAGACACTGGATATGGTTTATGATTTTATATGATTTTCTGTTTTGTGGGGTGCTGCACTTTTTTCTTTTTTTGCATTGGTCTTGCTATCAGTATTATGCTATGTTTTTTTCATATATTTTTGGATAATCCTTGACGGATCTGCACCTACGGCTCGAGTGTGACTTTTCTATTCCATTGGGATCGTTTTCCAAAGGCCCCGGCTGGGTTTTAAGCCACTCGCCTATTTTGGCTTACTTCTGGTAAGCGCTCTACCTTCTAGACGTGTCCACTTGATCATTCACCCACAAGATTTGAATTTTGAGGAATTTCACGTCACTCACCTATGATCTATCATTGTTGGACTTTTTTTATATAGGACTATAAACTTTGCAGCACGGTTTTTACTTTCTTTATTCTATATTCTTAAACTGTTTATATATTTTTTCTTTTTTTTTGATAGATAAACAATTAACACATGACAAGGGATCTAAAGAACTATGGGTTAGCTAATGATACAGCACCTGCTTTGAGGTTGCATTTGTCTGATTAAAACCTCAGACTTAGCTGTCTGTTAAAGCTTTTCTTCAGGTTTACCACCCCTACCCCCACCCCCAATCCAATAACTTGACAGACTCTACTCCTCTTTCAAAGTTGTTCTAAAGGCAGAAGTTTTTTTTTACCTTAATGCATTCTCAACATTGAGGTAAAAATCTTCAGTCAATAGAGGCACAGAGTGGGTCCTGCGAGCGAGCATACACGACTGCCCCCATAGCAAGCATTTCCCCCCAGCCTCCCCCATACTTAACTAAGCCCGATCTTGATCTAGCGATGTGCATGAGAGCGGCAGCTCTCTTGGCTCTTTCCCTCCTCATTGGCTCACAGACAGCAGCTATTTGCTCCTGCTGCTGTCTATCACAGCCAGTGAGGAGGCAGTGGTAGTGGAGCTTGGGAGCAAGCATGCACAAGTGCCCCATAGTAAGCAGCTTGTTATGGGGGCACTAGACAGAGGGGAGGAATCCCGACAGGGGACCCGAGAAGAGGAGGATCGGGGATGCTCTGTGCAAAACCATTCTACTGTGCAGGTAAGTATAACCTGCTTGTTATTTTAATTAAAAAAAAATTCATACATTTACAATTGCTTCAAATAATTTCCTGAATCCACATTTACTGTAATTGGAGGTCTGAACAGAGAGCAGGTAGCTAACTAACACCCATTAGTCAGTGTTACAGATTGAAGGGTTTGGCTATGTCGGAGGTCTCAATGGCAAAGTATCTCTATCTAGTTACACCAGCACAACATACTGTATTTTACTAGTCCTGGCTCAAGGGGCAAATGCCCTGCAGGCCAGTTCTCCCTTGAGTGTAATGCGCACTTGACATGAGTATCATATAATGAGCCCACAGATAAAGAAGGTTACTTGGCCATGCTTAATCCAACTGTGCTTCATCAATTTTCACAATTTTTTCAAATAAAATTAAAATCCTTGGCTTAGTTGAGGATTTCTGTTTAGCCCTACAGAGCAGAGAAATAGGAGAGAGGAGAAGAACAACTCCATTGGGGCAGTGTATACTGGCAGGACAAGTAAAGCTTAAAATAGGTTTTCTTACCTGTACAATCAATGATCACTTGTAATTATAGGAGTAGTGGGCATTTCACCTCATAAAAATGACAGTGATTACAATAGGACATTATCATCTAACAGCTATAGACAGCTTTGGCACCAGAGCGCACAATGTGTTATTACCTCGGGGCTCAGACGACAAGACTTAATGGAGTCATTGTAGCCCATCCACTGCTGGAAGTCAGGATAGTCTCCTCTATGGAGGAAGTACTGGTGTCCTCTGTAGTTGGGGAGCTCATACAGGATCCAGTTCCCGCTCTCCACACGGATGGAGTTGCAGCGTCTGAAGTATGAGGACAGGTCGGGACATTCAGAGCTACACTCATAAGAGCGACCCTGGAAGTTCTTGTCCTCGTAGAAGATGATCTGTTGATTGATAAAACAAGAACAGGTCAATTCAGGATCAATAGAATGTTGAGTTTTAGAATTACATGAAACAGCGTGGACAATATTTTTAATATAGCCATTCTCAACCAGGTCTCATTGGAATCCTAGGGTTCCTCCAGAGGTTGCTGACGATTCCTTGAGCTGTGGCTAATTGACCTCCCATCTGATGGTGGCTTCATAGATCCAGGTCCATCACCACTTGGCAGAGCCAGTAGCATGCACCAATGATTTTTAAAGCTGTCTGTAAGAGTGGCATTCTAATCCCCACTCTAAGGGGGGACATTCTTCCCACCGACCAGCAATGTAAGGGGCATTTTTCCTAATGACCCCCTATTGGACTAATGCTAGCAGGAGTTTCCCTGAGATGTGAATATTATTTTAAGGGTTCCTATGGGGTAAAATGTTTGAGAAAGACTGTTTTTAATTTAACCACTACAGCCAAATATATCACAGACTTTCGTCATTGACCTCAACCGCATTGAACATCTTTGGGATGAATTAGAATACCAATCGTAAGCCAAGCATTCTTGACCCGCATCAGTACCTGACCTTATAAATGCTCTTTTGGCAAAATGGGCCCACATTCCTACAAAAATACTCTAAAGTATCACAAAAGCCTTCCCAAAAGAGCTGGCAACTGTTTTAGGCGTGAAGGGGAAGAAACTCCATATTAATGGCCAAGGTTTTGGAATGGGATTTCCATCAAGCTCATATAGGTGTTATGCCCTGTACACACGGTCGGACATTGATCGGACATTCCGACAACAAAATCCTAGGATTTTTTCCGACGGATGTTGGCTCAAACTTGTCTTGCATACACACGGTCACACAAAGTTGTCGGAAAATCCGATCGTTCTAAACGCGGTGACGTAAAACACGTACATCGGGATTATAAACGGGGCAGTGGCCAATAGCTTTCATCTCTTTATTTATTCTGAGCATGCGTGGCACTTTGTCCGTCGGATTTGTGTACACACGATCGGAATTTCCGACAACGGATTTTGTTGTCGGAAAATTTTATATCCTGCTCTCAAACTTTGTGTGTCTGAAAATCCGATGGAAAATGTGTGATGGAGCCCACACACAGTCGGAATTTCCGACAACAAGGTCCTATCACACATTTTCCATCGGAAAATCCGACCGTGTGTACGAGGCATAAGGGTCCGGTATTCACAAATGTTTGGCCATATAATATAAATGACAGCTTCAGCAGTGCCAGATAATCAATGTCTTTTGACAAACTGCCTATAAAATAGACCTCAGTATTGACAAATCTACACAATTTTAAGGATAAAACTTAAACAGAGTTATTCAGCTACTAGCAATTAATATCTACAGGCTGAACCATTGGCTAAAGATTCATTTGATATTTGAATATTTTTATGCCCTTCTTACCTTTCCCATTTTGCTTGTCTTGTCAGTGTGCTCCTGTTGGTCTGCACTGGTAGATAGCTGGTGGAAAATGCCCTTTATATACCCTGCAACATTTCTCATATGTTTAGGCTTTGCCCAATCAGAATGAATAGCTTTTCCACGCTATTGAGAATTGTTCAGTGTTTCTGTGAGACCATTGTTTGTATCTTTCCCCTTGCATCAGCACACAAATGCTTTACCTAGACAGCCTAACTGAAACAAAACTTTTGCTGCAGCAACCAGTCACTTGAATAGTTTGGAATCTGTGTATATGTGTGTGTTTTATGTAAGGTGTTATGTGATATAGAGTTCTGGATTCATTTTACCATTTTTATTTTTTTTTGCAAAACTTACAGTTCAATCTGGATGCTCTTATTGGCCAACTATGTGGCAACGTTTAATGTTTATAAATGTAAAATTCAGTATCTGGGGACTAAAACATGCACACGTCTGCCTTTACACGCACATGAACTTTAATGGCATCCCAGTCTTAGTTTGTAGATTTTAATACTTAGTTGGCCCACCCTTTGCAGCTATAACAGCTTCAGCTCTTTTGGGAAGGCTGTCCACAAGGTTTAGGAGTGTGTCTTTGGGAATGTTTGACCATTCTTCCAGAAGTGCATTTGTGAGGTCAGGTACTGATGTTGTGTGAGAAGGCCTGGCTCCCAGTCTCCGCTCTAATTCATCCCAAAGGTGTTCTATCGGGTCAGAACTCTGTGCAGGCCAGTCAAGTTCCTCCACCCCAAACTCGCTTATCCATGTCTTTATAGACCTTGCTTTGTGCACTGGTGCGCAGTCATGTTGGAACAGGAAGGGGCCATCTCCAAACTGCTCCCACAAAGTTGGGAACATGAAATTGTCCAAAATGTCTTGGCATGCTGACGCCTTAAAAGTTCCCCTCACTGGAGTCAAGAGGGTCAAGCCCAACCCCTGGAAAACAACCCCAAATCATAATCCCCCCTCCACCAAATGATTTGGACCAGTGCACAAAGTAAGTTCTATAAAGACAAGGATGAGCGAGTTTGGGGTGGAAGAACTTGACTGACCTCAACCCGATAGAACACCTTTGGGATGAGTGGAGACTGCGATCCAGGCCTTCTCGTCCACATCAGTGCCTGACCTCACAAATGACCATTCTTCCAGAAGCACATTTGTGAGGTCAGGCACTGGTGTTGGACGAGAAGGCCTTGCTCGCAGTCTCCACTTGAATTCATCCCAAAGGTGTTCTATCGGGTTGAGATCAGGACTCTGCGCAGGCCAGTCAAATTTCTCCACCCCAAACTCGCTCATCCATGTCTAGCAACAACCAATCACCAGCTTGTTAATAGGGAAGGTTCATTTTGACAGCTCATGCTCCCCTGTCCAGTCCTGTGCTCCGCTGTAAGTCTCTCTGCATCCTAAATCAGTAAAAGTGTCACTCATTGGTTTTAATTTTTTTTATGCTATATTTAATATATGGAAGTGGTTTTGACAAGTACCCTCTTCAACTTCCACTTGGATCGCCTAGGTTATCCAAGCGGAAGTTCGCCCTCAGCTTCTTGGGACACACCACAGGTCCCAAGAGGCTGCAGGACCATTCCCAGGGCACAGTGCGGCTCGCACATGTACAGTGGGGAGCCAGCTGTGAAGCTGCAGAGTCATGGTCAGCTTCCCACAATTATCATGGTGGCACTGGAGACCTGAAGACCAGTGAAGAATTGGCATGGGTGAAGACAGCGCTGGATCCCTGGACAGGTAAGTGTTCTTTTATCTAAAGCCAGAAGCTACAGTATATGTAGTTGCTGACTTGGGGGGGGGGGGACTGAAGAACCTCTTTAAACTTCTTCATCCATCTGTGCACATTCTGTAGGCTTCTGTGGATGTTGGACAGCCTGCACCTCCTCCTTCTTCAAGAACTCAATGACGGTGCGTTGATTCAGCTGGGAATCCATTATTTACCTGCAATGAACAGGAAAACGAAGAAGCGTTCCTATAGAGGAAGAGTTACATAGTTACATAGTTAGTGTCAGGTCACCTGAGGCTAGGTGACAGATGCACACAGTTGGGATCAGGGATGCACCGCAAGGTAGTGGACCCTACGGCTAACTGTTGCGGATGGGAGTCAGGGTGGAAAGGAAGGCAGGGCCGCTGGAACACCAACACGGATCCCACTGGGGTTAAAGCATAAGATTCCCTAGAGTGCGTAGTCTAAGAGCCAGTAGTTGTTCACCAGAGCCTCTAGTGGTGAGGATGGACTGGGCTGCAACTGGCTCCAGGTCGCGGCCCCCAGGGTCCCCTAGCTCACGCCCACAGTAGGCAACAGGAGGATAGGGATAGTAAGGGAATAAGCCAAGGTCGAGGCCACAAGCAGACAAGGACAACAGAGACACGCCAAAGGTTCAGGGTCACAGGCAGACAGGAATAGTTGAGAACACGCCAAGGTCGGTAACAGAAAACAAATGTAGAGCACACGGCAAGCAGGAAACAGGAAGCCAAACACACAAAGGTTGATCAGCAGGGCTGGCTTGCAGTGCTCAGGTTAATATAGTGTTCTCTGATAGGAGTTGGGGTGGAGCCATGCTAGAGGAGAGATTATAAAAGCAGTCAGGTGAGAGTCGGCTGGTCTCTAGCGATGAACACATGGTGATAGGTAAGCTGACAGACAAACTCTATTGCATAAAATGACAGTTAGTCAGGTTGAAAAAAGACACAAGTCCATCCAGTTCAACCACAAAAAATAAATAAATAAATTAAATTAAAAATATCGTACAATCCAATATACCCATTTCTATACCCACAGTTGATCCAGAGAAAGGCAAAAAAAACCCAGCAGAGCATGCTCCAATTTACTACAGCAGGGGAAAAAATTCCTTCCTGATCCCCCAAGAGGCAATCAGATTTTCCCTGGATCAACTTTACGTATAAATGTCGGTACCCAGTTATATTATGTACAATTAGGAAAGTATTCAGGCCTTTCTTAAAGCAATCTACTGAGCAGGCCAGAACCACCTCTGGATGGAGTCTATTCCACATTTTCACAGCTCTTACTGTGAAGAAACCTTTCCGTATTTGGAGACGAAATCTCTTTTCCTCTAGAAAGTTACTCTACTAAGAAGTTACTCTACAAACATGAAATTTGAACGGCCTATGTAAGTTAAAGTTGAACTTTAGTCAGAAAAATAAGTCCTGCTAGATGACTTCAGGCTGGCCCCTTTTACAGGTATAGCTATGTAAAACATAAAAAATAAGTGCCTATACTGTGTAAAATCCCAGTAATACACTGTCTCACCCTGCTCTGCACATGCTCAGCTGCTCTCCATTTTTAGGCATTTTTAGGCACTGACGAGTTTGTAGAGGTCAATCTGCTGACAGCCTTAAAGCGGAATAAAACCCTCATATCCTTTACAATCGAGGAAGCTGCTTCTGTTTGACCTTCAACCGCCATGCTGCTGCACACGTGATAAGATACAACACCAGCCATTTGATGGTTTGACAGTTTGGTTGAGTAAACTTGACAGTTAGGAATTTTGGCATTCCAAGGATGTAACTTTTTTGAAACTGATCATTCGATGGGTTTAGGTCTGCTTGATTTACTTCTGCTGAGGGGCTCTGGGCTTCAGCAAAATAGCAGCCTCCAGCATCAGGAAAGAGGAGCATCGCTGGAGGCAATTTACAGCACACACTAATTTTGGTAGCATAAATAACAATGTGGAATGTATGTTCTTGCTAAAGAACTTTCGTTTTTGTCAAGTTGTTATGGGTAAAGTTCTGCTTTAATAAATAAAAAAGTTGTGCCCACTTTTGCATTACGTTTGGTATAGCCCTTGTACTTTGTTTTCTTAAAAGAGGTATAGACCGCAGAGAGAGAGCGAGAGAGACATAATTCTACCCATTTACAAAGCATTATGAAGACCTCATCTGGAATATGCAGTTCAGTTTATGGAAACAGTTCACAAAAAAGGATCTTGGGGAACTGGAGGTAGCTGATGGAAGGGCAACCAAACTGATAAGAGGCTTGGAGGACTCCAGTTAAGAGGAAAGATTAGCTGAACCAAAGTTATTCTCCATTGAGAAGAGACTTTTAAGGGGGGATATGATCATCATGTATAAATACGTAAACAATCCATATAATAATTATTGTTGTTATTAAACAGAATTTATATAGCGCCAACAGTTTACGTAGCGCTTTATAATTTCATAATAAACTTGGAGCAAAGTTATTTCATTTATGGTCATTGCAAATGACAAGGGGGCACTCTTTGCATCTGGAGAAAAATAAGGTCTAACCTCCACATACGGAAATGTTTCTTCACAGTAAAACCTGTGAAAATATGGAATAGACTTCCATTCAAGCTGATTTTATTCATTCCAATGGATTGTTTAAAGCTGAACCTTGGGCAGAATTGTTATTCTATTAATAAATAGTTAATATATTACCTTTAGTGTTGAGGACATCAGGCAAATGGAGGATTGAACTAACTCTCTTAGAGGGACCAACAGCCAAAACACTCCAGTCAGCGCTCTCAGCTAGGGATGAGCTTCGAGTTCGAGTCGAACTCATGTTCGACTCGAACATCGGCTGTTCGCAGGTTCGCTGAACAGCGAACAATTTGGGGTGTTCGCGGCAAATTCGAATGCCGCGGAACAACCTTTAAAGGTCTATGGGAGAAATCAAAAGTGCTAATTTTAAAGGCTTATATGCATGTTATTGTCATAAAAAGTGTTTGGGGACCTGGGTCCTGTCCCAGGGGACATGGATCAATGCAAAAAAAAGTTTTAAAAATTACCGTTTTTCAGGAGCAGTGATTTTAATAATGCTTAAAGTCAAACAATAAAAGTGTAATATCCCTTTAAATTTCGTAGCTGGGGGGTGTCTATAGTATGCCTGTAAAGGGGCGCATGTTTACCATGTTTAGAACAGTCTGACAGCAAAATTACATTTCAAAGGAAAAAAGTCATTTAAAACTACTCGCGGCTATTGCATTGCCGGTCCGACAATACACATAACAGTTAATTGATAAAAACGGCATGGGAATTCCCCACAGGGGAACCCCGAACCAAAATTTAAAAAAAAAATGACGTGGGGGTTCCCCTAAATTCCATACCAGACCCTTCAGGTCTGGTATGGATTTTAAGGGGAACCCCACGCCAAAATTAAAAAAAAAAAATGGGGTCCCCCCAAAAATCCATACCAGACCCTTATCCAAGCACGCAACCTGACAGGCCGCAGGAAAAGAGGGGGGGACGAGAGAGCGACCCCCCTGAACCGTACCAGGCCACATGCCCTCAACATTGGGAGGGTGCTTTGGGGTAGCCCCCCAAAACACCTTGTCCCCATGTTGATGAGGAAAAGGGCCTCATTCCCACAACCCTGGCCGGTGGTTGTGGGGGTCTGCGGGTGGGGGGCTTATCAGAATCTGGAAGCCCCCTTTAACAAGGGGACCCCCAGATCCCGCCCCCCTGTGTGAAATGGTAAGGGGGTACAAAAGTACCCCTACCATTTCACTAAAAAACTGTCAAAAATGTTAAAAATGACAAGAGACAGTTTTTGACAATACCTTTATTTAAATGCTTCTTCTTTCTTCTTTCTTCTATCTTCCTTCATCTTCTTCTTCTTCTTCTTCTTCTTCTTCTTCTGGTTCTTCTGGCTCTTCTGGTTCTTCCTCCGGTGTTCTCGTCCAGCATCTCCTCCGTGGCATCTTCTATCTTCTTCTCCTCGGGGCGCTCTGCACCCATGGCATGGGGGGAGGCTCCTGCTCTTCTCTTCATCTTCTTCTCTTCTTCTCTTCTTCTCTTCTTCTCTTCTTCATCTTCTTCTCCAGGCTGCTCCGCATCCATGCTGGCATGGAGGTAGGCTCCCGCTGTGTGACGCGTCTCCTCTTCTGACGGTTCTTAAATAACGGGGGGCGGGGCCACAGGGAAGTCCCTTCACGCCACCGTGCGTCAGAGGGGGCCCCCCCGTTATTTAAGAACCGTCAGAAGAGGAGACGCGTCACACAGCGAGAGCCTCCCTCCATGCCAGCATGGATGCGGAGCGGCCCGGAGAAGAAGATGAAGAAGAGAAGGAGAGAAGAAGATGAAGAAGAGAAGAAGATGAAGAGAAGAGCGGGAGCCTCCCCCCATGCCATGGGTGCGGAGCGGCCCGAGGAGAAGAAGATAGAAGACGCCGTGGAGGAGATACTGGACAAGAACACCGGAGGAAGAACCAGAAGAGCCCGAAGAACCAGAAGAAGAAGAAGAAGATGAAGTAAGATAGAAGAAAGAAGAAGCATTTAAATAAAGGAATTGTCAAAAACTGTCTCTTGTCATTTTTAACATTTTTGACAGTTTTTTAGTGAAATGGTAGGGGTACTTTTGTACCCCCTTACCATTTTACACAGGGGGGGTGGGATCTGGGGGTCTCCTTGTTAAAGGGGGCTTCCAGATTCCGATAAGCCCCCCCGCAGACCCCCACAACCACCGGCCAGGGTTGTGGGGATGAGGCCCTTGTCCTCATCAACATGGGGACAAGGTGTTTTGGGGGGCTACCCTAAAGCACCCTCCCAATGTTGAGGGCATGTGGCCTGGTACGGTTCAGGAGGGGGGGCGCTCTCTCGTCCCCCCTCTTTTCCTGCGGCCTGCCAGGTTGCATGCTCGTATAAGTGTCTGGTATGGATTTTTGGGGGGACCCCACGCCGTTTTTTTTTTTTAATTTTGGGGCGGGGTTCCCCTTAAAATCCATACCAGACCTGAAGGGTCTGGTATGGAATTTAGGGGGACCCCCACATCATTTTTTTTTTCATTTTGGTTCGGGGTTCCCCTGTGGGGAATTCCCATGCTGTTTTTATTAATGAACTTTTATGTGTATTGTCGGACCGGCCATGCAATAGCCACGAGTAGTTTTAAATGACTTTTTTCCTTTGAAATGTCATTTTGCTGTCAGACTGTTCTAAACATGGGAAACATGTGCCCCTTTACAGGCATACTATAGACACCCCCCAGCTACGAAATTTAAAGGGATATTACACTTTTATTGTTTGACTTTAAGCATTATTAAAATCACTGCTCCTGAAAAAACGGCTGTTTTTAAAACTTTTTTTTGCATTGATCCATGTCCCCTGGGGCAGGACCCAGGTCCCCAAACACTTTTTATGATAATAACTTGCATATAAGCCTTTAAAATTAGCACTTTTGATTTTTCATGTTCGTGTCCCATAGACTTTAACAGTGTTCGCGTGTTCGAACAAACTTTTTTCCTGTTTGCATGTTCTGGTGCAAACCGAACAGGGGGGTGTTCGGCTCATCCCTACTCTCAGCCCATTGGCTGAAAGAATTGATCAGGAGCCATTCGGCTGTTGCTTGTCCAACAGAAGCCGGCCTGAAGATGCCAGACGTAGTCTGACTAAACGGCGTTGTGTGGTCTTTTATATACATAATTTCCGGTAGACATGAGCACTGACAAAGAAAAATGTGTTCGTTTTCGTTTCATTTGTTTTTTTTGCTTTTTTTGGAAATTCGGAAATTCGAAAATTCAAAAATTTGGAAATCCGAAAATTCGAAATTCAGAAATTCGGAAATCCGAAAATTCGGATTTTCAAATTTCCGAATTTCAAATCTTTGGATTTTCGAATTTCCGAATTTTAGAATTTCTGAATTTTCTAATTTTTGAATTTCAGAATTTTCTAATTTCAGAATTTTCTAATTATGAATTTCTGAATTTTCAAATTTCAAGACTCACCAGACTTAATTGACTTCGAAATTCGGAAATTTGAAAATTCGGAAATTCGAAATTCGGAATTCGGAAATTCGGAAATTCAAAATTCAGAAATTTGGAAATTCGATATTTCAGGAATTTAAAGATTTCGGAATTAATGAATTTGTCAAAATTTGTTAAAAGCGAATTTGAAACTAAACGAATTGCACATTTTCCAATCAGCTGGAACGTAGGTGGAGCAATAACCGTCAATTCTCATACGATGCATGCTGATCCTTGTCTTCTTTGATGTAAGTGCAATACAACCTTTTTTGAATAAATTATTTGAATTACTGCCCCATGAGAGTGTTCTTTCCTCTCGCTCTCTATTTGGCAAAATTGGAGCTTTGAATATGCTATCTACATATATATTAAATGGATGACAACAGCGATTTGGATTCATTCCTGTGGCCTCATGTATGACATCTTGGATTTTCCAATATGCATAACTGGACTCCCTGTAATAGGGGTCAATTAAGTTTGGTGAGTGCATTGTGTGTCTGCATGGTGGTGGACTCACTGAGGAAGTTATTCATGTGTGGGATCTATACTAGACATGTGCGATTCGGTTCGTAACAAATAGATTTTAGTATCAAATTGGCAGTATTCGTACATTCGGATCAATCTGAACATCTGAATAGCTGAAAGAACCAAAATACGAAAATTACCAAAATTACGAATAAGCAAAATAACGAACACGCGAAAATAAGAACTTACGAACGGACAAACTTACGAAAATATGAAACTCCGAAACCGTAAAAGAAAGAAAATGACATCTATAACGAATGATTTACATTTCGTATTTTCAATCCTTTGTCTGTTCATAATTTGATATGTTCGTATTTTCATTAGTGTGTTCGTAATCTAGTTTCTTCTTCCATTCGTAATTTCGTTTCTTCGTGATCTCGGATCGTTCTTTTAAATGGACAGTGTAAGTGTATCTTAATATGTATGTTCGTAAGTTCTTTCAAATAGGCAGTGTATTAGTGAGTGATAGGGATGAGCCGAACACCCCCTGTTCGGTTCGCACCAGAACATGCGAACAGGAAAAAAGTTCGTTCGAACACGCGAACACCGTTAAAGTCTATGGGACACGAACATGAATAATCAAAAGTGCTAATTTTAAAGGCTAATATGCAAGTTATTGTCATAAAAAGTGTTTGGGGACCCGGGTCCTGCCCCAGGGGACATGGATCAATGCAAAAAAAAGTTTTAAAAACGGCCGTTTTTTCAGGAGCAGTGATTTTAATAATGCTTAAAGTCAAACAATAAAAGTGTAATATCCCTTTAAATTTCGTACCTGGGGGATGTCTATAGTATGCCTGTAAAGGGGCGCATGTTTCCTGTGTTTAGAACAGTCTGACAGCAAAATGACATTTTGAAGGAAAAAACTCATTTAAAACTACCCGCGGCTATTGCATTGCCGACAATACACATAGAAGTTCATTGATAAAAACGGCATGGGAATTCCCCAAAGGGGAACCCCGAACCAAAATTAAAAAAAAAAAATGACGTGGGAGTCCCCCTAAATTCCATACCAGGCCCTTCAGGTCTGGTATGGATATTAAGGGGAACGCCGGCCAAAATTAAAAAAAAAAAAATGACGTGGGGTTCCCCCTAAATTCCATACCAGACCCTTCAGGTCTGGTATGGATTTTAAGGGGAACCCCGCGCCAAAAAAAAAAAAAAAAATGCCGTGAGGTCCCCCCAAAAATCCATACCAGACCCTTATCCGAGCACGCAACCTGGCAGGCCGCAGGAAAAGAGGGGGGACGAGAGTGCGCCCCCCCCCTCATGAACCGTACCAGGCCACATGCCCTCAACATTGGGAGGGTGCTTTGGGGTAGCCCCCCAAAACACCTTGTCCCCATGTTGATGAGGACAAGGGCCTCATCCCCACAACCCTGGCCGGTGGTTGTGGGGGTCTGCGGGCGGGGGGGTTATCGGAATCTGGAAGCCCCCTTTAACAAGGGGACCCCCAGATCCCGGCCCCCCCGTGTGAAATGGTAAGGGGGTACAAAAGTACCCCTACCATTTCACTAAAAAACTGTCAAAAATGTTAAAAATGACAAGAGACAGTTTTTGACAATTCCTTTATTTAAATACTTCTTCTTTCTTCTATGTTCCTTCATCTTCTGGTTCTTCTGGTTCTTCTGGCTCTTCTGGTTCTTCCTTCGGCGTTCTCGTCCAGCATCTCCTCCGCGGCGTCTTCTATCTTCTTCTCCTCGGGCCGCTCCGCACCCATGGCATGGGGGGAGGCTCCCGCTCTTCTCTTCTTCTTCATCTTCTTCTCTTCTTCTCTTCTTCTCTTCTTCATTTTCTTCTCCGGGCCGCTCCGCATCCATGCTGGCATGAAGGGAGGCTCCCGCTGTGTGACGGCGCTCCTCGTCTGACAGTTCTTAAATAACGGGGGGCGGGGCCACCCGGTGACCCCGCCCCCTCTGACGCACGGGACATGACGGGACTTCCCTGTGGCATTCCCCGTGACGTCACAGGGAAGTCCCGTCAAGTCACCGTGCGTCAGAGGGGGGCGGGGTCACTGGGTGGCCCCGCCCCCCGTTATTTAAGAACTGTCAGACGAGGAGCGCCGTCACACAGCGGGAGCCTCCCGCCATGCCAGCATGGGTGCGGAGCGGCCCGGAGAAGAAAATGAAGAAGAGAAGAAGAGAAGAAGAGAAGAAGATGAAGAAGAAGAGAAGAGCGGGAGCCTCCCCCCATGCCATGGGTGCGGAGCGGCCCGAGGAGAAGAAGATAGAAGACGCCGCGGAGGAGATGCTGGACGAGAACGCCGGAGGAAGAACCAGAAGAGCCAGAAGAGCCAGAAGAACCAGAAGATGAAAGAAGATAGAAGAAAGAAGAAGTATTTAAATAAAGGAATTGTCAAAAACTGTCTCTTGTCATTTTTAACATTTTTGACAGTTTTTTAGTGAAATGGTAGGGGTACTTTTGTACCCCCTTACCATTTCACACAGGGGGGGGCCAGGATCTGGGGGTCCCCTTATTAAAGGGGGCTTCCAGATTCCGATAAGCCCCCCACCCGCAGACCCCCACAACCACCGGCCAGGGTTGTGGGGATGAGGCCCTTGTCCTCATCAACATGGGGACAAGGTGTTTTGGGGGGCTACCCCAAAGCACCCTCCCAATGTTGAGGGCATGTGGCCTGGTACGGTTCAGGAGGGGGGGGGCCGCACTCTCATCCCCCGCTCTTTTCCTGCGGCCTGCCAGGTTGCGTGCTCGGATAAGGGTCTGGTATGGATTTTTGGGGGGACCCCACGCCGTTTTTTTTTTTTTTTTTGGCGCGGGGTTCCCCTTAAAATCCATACCAGACCTGAAGGGTCTGGTATGGAATTTAGGGGGAACCCCACGTCATTTTTTTTTTAAAATTTTGGCCGGGGTTCCCCTTAATATCCATACCAGACCTGAAGGGCTTGGTATGGAATTTAGGGGGACTCCCACGTCATTTTTTGGTTCGGGGTTCCCCTTTGGGGAATTCCCATGCCGTTTTTATCAATGAACTTCTATGTGTATTGTCGGCAATGCAATAGCCGCGGGTAGTTTTAAATGAGTTTTTTCCTTCAAAATGTCATTTTGCTGTCAGACTGTTCTAAACACAGGAAACATGCGCCCCTTTACAGGCATACTATAGACACCCCCCAGGTACGAAATTTAAAGGGATATTACACTTTTATTGTTTGACTTTAAGCATTATTAAAATCACTGCTCCTGAAAAAACGGCCGTTTTTAAAACTTTTTTTTGCATTGATCCATGTCCCCTGGGGCAGGACCTGGGTCCCCAAACACTTTTTATGACAATAACTTGCATATTAGCCTTTAAAATTAGCACTTTTGATTTCTCCCATAGACTTTTAAAGGGTGTTCCGCGGCATTCGAATTTGCCGCGAACACCCCAAATTGTTCGCTGTTCGGAGAACTTGCGAACAGCCAATGTTCGAGACGAACATGAGTTCGACTCGAACTCGAAGCTCATCCCTAGTGAGTGATGTATCTAGCCAATCAGCTTATCCCTTTTGTGTAGGAGTCACACGGCATTACCGAATCCTTTTAGATTCAGTTGAGGAGGAGACGGAGTCCGGTCTGGTGACTGAGGGAGTGGATTGGAGTAAGTACAGGAGGACTTATTAGAAAATCAAGCCTAGGATTATTATTCTTTATTTCCTACGAAAGTACGAATCAACGAAAAAGGCAATCTCACAAAAGTAACAATTACTAAATAACGAGTAGTAGTACCGAATATACGAAAATTATTATATAACAAAATTAGGAATTACGAATCATTTTGTATCAACGAAAATAAAACCGTTACGAAAATACGAACAAGTCAGAATATGAAAATTCGCGTCCTACGAAATTATGAATCGTTACGAATCAACGGAAACGTAAAGAAACGAAACAACATTTTTGGTTGTGCACATGTCTAATCTATACATGGACTTCACAATTTATATGTATTTTTTATAATTTAAAAGAAGATGTATTTATTTTTTTTATTTATTCACTATTGTTTATTCACTATTGACATGTATGTTATAATATCAGAGAGCAGTTTCTTTGTTTCTTTTCTGTCGGACCGGCTGCCTTACACACATCCCGAATGTCGGACTTTTTAAAAATTTAACCGGCCGAGGTCGCCCGACATTTGTCCCGTGTGTACGGTGCTTAAGAGACTGGCAGTCTATCTTGCCCAGCAAGGTTTAGATTGGCAAACATACCCACCCAAAATTCTTTCCGCTTCCATGCCCCACTTAATGACCAGGCCGTTTTTTTGCGATACGGCACTGCGGTACTTTAACTGACAATTGCGCGGTCGCGCAACGCCATACCCAAAAAAAATTGACGTCCTTTTTTACCCACAAATAGAGCTTTCTTGTGGTGGCATTTGATCTCCTCTGCGGGTTTTTATTTTTTGCGCTATAAACAAAAAAAGGCCAACAATTTTGAAAAAAAAAAAATTCTTTACTTTCTGTTATAAAACAAATCCAATAAAACATGTAAAAAATCAAATGTCTTCATCAATTTAGGCCAATATGTATATTCTGGCAATATTAGACAATTCTGCTACATATTTTTGGTAAAAATAAATCCCAATAGGCATATATTGATTGAATTGGGCAATAGTTATCGCATCTACAAACTATGGGATATTTTTATGGCATTTTTTTTTTACTAGTAATGGTGGCGATCAGCGATTTTTAGCGGGATTGCGGCAGAAAAATCAGACATCTAACTGATTGCTACAGTGACCAGTGCTAAAAATATGCACTATCACTGTACTAATGACACTGGTAGGAAAGGGGTTAACATCAGGGGCGATCAAAGGGTTAAATGTGTTCCTAGGGGGTGCTTGCTATCTGTGGGGGGGGTGTTGCTCTGACTGGGTGAAGACAGGAATCTGTGTTCACGATCTTCTCCCCCTGTCAGAACGGTGATCTGCCTTGTTTACATAGGCAGATCGCTGTTCTGCCTCACTCAGGAACAATCGTGGGAGGCCGGCAGACAACAGTTCCGCTGATTGGCCTCTTCTCTGTCCAATCAGTGCTCGATCGCACCTCCGGCAGTGTGTGCGACCCCTAGTGGCTATCGCAAAATGACATACAGGTACCACCCACCAACAGAGCCGACCTGCTGCAGTACATGTACGTTAGGCGGTCGGCAAGTGGTTAAGGGAGATTCTTATGCACAAAAGCAAATACAAAATGTGTGAGCCCCCCTAAAAACCCATCCATCTTCATTTAATCATGTATCCAGGCTGACCAGAAAAGGGGAGGGGGGAAGCATGATGCACTGAACCTCACCCCCCCACCCCCCTCCTGGAACCTACTTCTGTTTTTTTTTTTTAACTTTTAATTTAAACTTCTTTCAGGTGTACTTGTGTTTTGTCATATAAAAAAATGCAAAATTGAAGAAAGAAAACAGCTTTATTTGATTTTTATATAAACTGTGCTATTCTTTGTTTCACAATCATAATTTAAGGGTCATTTGAAACAGGAAAAAAAATAAAATAAAATTTATAAATTTTTTTCTACAGTAAAGCCTCGTACACACGATCGGATTGTTGGCCAACAAAACCGTGGAATTTTGTCTGAAGGGTATTGGCCCAAACTTGTCTTGCATACATACGGCCACACAATTGTTGGCCAACAATTACGAACGTACTACGTGGTTTTTCAGCTCCTTAGCGCCACCCTTTGGGCTCCTTCTGCTAATTTCGTGTTAGTAGAAGTTTGGTGAGTGTTGATTCGCGCATTTCAGTTTGCGTTTTTCATTTTTCGTTTTTCATTTAGTTCTTCTCATTTTGTGCTTTTCAGTTTGTTTAGATTGTCATCCAGACATGTTGCGGAATCGGAGGAGATAACGTGTTATTGATTATTGGCCTTGGAGTTATTGCTTTGACATTATTTTTCTGGTTGAATAATAATGATTTGATTTGGTATATTTTCTATATTTTTGGATTCATAGAATGCACTTTTTGGTTAAGTTCTATTGGCAGATAGCATGTCTAATTTTATTTGTTTTCTTTTTTTTAATGCACAATAAAAAAAATTGTGTAGAATAATACTTGGCTGTGCGTTTTACTTCAAATGACAGTGTGGGAGTAGGAAGTTACATTTAAAAAATACAATGTAAAATTGACAAGGGACACCAACATAGCTGTATCTTTGATCTTAAAAACTACGGGATAATGGTGATGTGGTAACTTGCCCAAATTAAAAAAAAAACAAAAAACATAATATTATTCTTGATATCACTAGAAAAAAAAGCCTTTGAAAATTAATTTACAATAACTCCATCAGTATCACCAGCAAAGCAGCTTCATTATTATCCCATTAAAGAAGAAGATAATTGTGCGCTGCATTTCCAGATTTCCTAATTCGCCGCGTCACGAATGTTAATTCTCCATTACGAACGCTAGTTTACAAGAACGACCGCTTCTGCTTCCGGGCATGCGTGTTTGTACTTTGGACTTTTATCCGACGGACTTGTGTACACGCGCTTGAAAAATCCGACAACACACATTTGTCCGTGGAAAGTCCGACAACAATTGTCCGATGGACATACATACAGTCAGATTTACCGCCAACAGCCTGTCATCGAACATTTCCCGTCAGAAAGTCCGATCGTGTGTACGCGGCTTAACACTTTTTTTTTAACCACTTCAAGACAAAGCCTAGTTCTAAGATTTGATGCTTAAAAAATCTGTATTTTTTGCTAAAAGATTACCCCCAAACATTATATATATTTTCTTAGTGGAAAAAAATGTCGGTCATTGCAATATTTACCGTATGTCACACTGTATTTGCGCAGAGGTCTTTCAAATGCAATTTTTTGGGAAAAAATATACTTGTTATACAATGAATATAAAAAAAAATTAACCAGTAAAGTTAGCCCTAATTTTTTTATATACAGTATCTCACAATAGTGAGTACACCCCTCACAGCTATTAGTGTCTAAACCGCTTGAAACAAAAGTGAGTACACCCCCCTAAGTAAAAATTAGACATGTGCGATTTGTTTTGTTTTAAATTAAAATTTGGACAAATTTATGTTTACATCCGAATTTCCGAATTACAATAGTACCGAATTTAAATGAATCCGAAATAACGAAAAAAAAAAAAATAGGATGAAATTCGAATTCTAATCATTTTCAAATCGTTTTTGAATACTTTTTGAATACTTTTCAAATTCAAATCATTTTTCAATTGCCAAAGAGAATAAAATAGAACAAAAAAATAAATAAATTATAGACTAGAAAAGAAAATAACAGAAAATTAGACACATGCGATTCGTTTTGTTTCAAATTAAAATTTGTACGAATTTTTGTTTACATCCGAATTTCTGAATTACAATAGTACCGAATTTAAATGAATCCGAAATAACAAGAAAAAGAATTCGGACGAAATTCGAATTCTAATAGTTTTCGAATACTTTTCAAATAGTTTTCGAATTCGAATCGTTTTTCAATTTCCAAAGAGAATAAAATAGAATAAAAAAATAAATAACTTATAGATTAGAAAAGAATATAACAGAAAATAAAACAATATACCGTATTTATCGGCGTATAACACACACTTTTTCCCCCTTAAAATAGGGGGAAAATCCTGTGTGCGTGTTATACGCCGATATAGTCTGCCACCGAGGGGAAGGAGGAGACGAGCGCTGCCGAAATAGAGCCGAATCTCCTATGTACTCGGCTCGGCGTCACGCCCAGTCCTGCCCCCTGGACGGCTCCTAGCATGGATGTCCCGGCATTGGACCGGCGTTGTGTCCATCATAGGATCCAGGCCAAGGGGCGGGACTGAGCGAGATGTCGAGCCGAGTACACAGGAGATCCGGCTCTATTTCGGCAGCGCTCGGCCCCTCCTTCCCCTCGGTGACGGCATCTACAATACTACAGGGACTAGTGATTCCCGTAGTGCACAAGTAAGTTGCACCATAGTATATACTACATCCATGTGTACACCATCCATCCTCTGCTGCCCCCTAACTTCTGAGTCACTGAGGAACATACAGCTATAAGCCAGAGTACTCACATACACAGATCAGTCCCACTGGCCTCGATTACACTCAGTTAATGTGCTGCCTGTACTTGCTGTGCGTGCTTCCACATGCTGATAACAGTGCAATATATGGGCTGTGTCTTCTACTAAGGCATGGAGATTTATCATGATGAGATGCTCACTGACCATTATTTTGCTTCAAAGTGGTTTATTTTTTTTAAAAAGTTTTTTTCGCTGAAACTTCCCTCTTAAATTGGGGTGCGTGTTGTACACCGGCACGTGTTATACGCCGATAAATATGGTAATATATTTAGCTATATTATTTTCTATTCTATTTTTTTTCTATGCTATTCCTTTATTTTCTATTCTATTTTATTCTCTTTGGGAATTAGAAAACGATTCGAATTTGAAAACTTTTCGAATTCGAAAAACTATTTGAAATTGAGTTGAAAACTTTTTGAATCCATCCAAATTCAAAACATTTGAATCAATTCAAAAACTAATAGATGAAACAAATTCCGAAAATGAATTAAACTAATGAAACAAATTTAACGAAACAAATTTATGTAAATAACGAATCGAAACAAAACAAAACACATTTTTTCGTTCTGCACATGTCTAGTGAAAATGTCCAAATTGGGCCCAAAGTGTCAATATTTCGTGTGGCTGTCATTATTTTCTAGCACTGCCTTAACCCTCTTGGGCATGGCGTTCACCAGAGCTTCACAGGTTGCCACTGGAGTCCTCTTCCACTCCTCCATGACGACATCACAGAGCTGGTGGATGTTAGAGACCTTGCGCTCCTCCACCTTCCGTTTGAGGATGCCCCACAGATGCTCAATAGGCTTTAGGTCTGGAGACATGCTTGGCCAGTCCATCACCTTTACCCTCAGCTTCTTTAGCAAGTCAGTGGTCATCTTGGAGATGTGTTTGGAGGTGTGTTTGGGGTCGTTATCATATTGGAATACTGCCCTGCGGCCCAGTCTCCGAAGGGAGGGGATCATGCTCTTCTTCAGTATGTCAAAGTACATGTTGCCATTCATGGTTCCCTCAATGAACTGTAGCTCCCCAGTGCCAGCAGCACTCATGCAGCCCCAGACCATGACATTCCCACCACCATGCTTGACTGTAGACAAGACACACTTGTCTTTGTACTCCTCACCTGGTTGCTGCCACACACGCTTGACACCATCTGAACCAAAAAAGATTATCTTGGTCTCATCAGACCACAGGACATGTGTCCAGTGATCCATGTCCTTAGTCTGCTTGTCTTCAGCAAACTGTTTGCGGGCTTTCTTGTGCATCATCTTTAGAAGAGGCTTCCTTCTGGGAAGACAGCTATGCAGACCAATTTGATGCAGTGTGCAGCGTATGGTCTGAGCACTGACAGGCTGACCCCCCACCCCTTCAACCTCTGCAGTAATGCTGCCAGGTTTCATACGTCTATTTCACAAAGACAACCTCTGGATATGACGCTGAGAACGTGCACTCAACTTCTTTTGTCGACCATGGCGAAGCCTGTTCTGAGTGGAACCTGTCCTGTTAAACCTCTGTATGGTCAGAAACAAATTTGTGAGGTCAGGCACTGATGTTGGACGAAAAGGCCTGGCTCGCAGTCTGCACTCTAATTCATTCCAAAGGTGTTCTATCGAGTTGAGGTCAGGACTCTTTTCAAGTTCCTCCACCCCAAACTCGCTCATCCATGTCTTTATGGACCTTGATTTGTGCACTGGTGCGCAGTCATGTTGGAACAGGAAGGGGCCATCCCCAAACTGTTCCCACAAGGTTGGGAGCGTGAAATTGTCCAAAATGTCTTGGTATGCTGACGCCTTAAGAGTTCCCTTCACTGCAACTAAGTCTTCATGCTTCCTTCAACACACAAGCATGCTTTTCCTGGTTCATTCAGTGGAGACACCAATATCTGTATGGGTTAGCTACTTTTCCCCATAAATTGTGTTGTGTCAATCGGGCCATTTCTTGGCTTCTCTCTTGGCATGGACGGGATATTTCCTGCCTCAGCCCTGGGTCAGATACTGCCTGCGACACCCTCCTTCCCCCCTTTATAAGCCGGACCATTTCTTTAACTGACTTTTATAGATATCCTTGGCATACTCCTGACAAGTGGCCGTGATCCATGAAATGCATAAAGTTATCAATAATGTCAAGATGGTCTGATTTCTACATTTTAACTCATTTTGTACCACCCAAGTAAATTTGATCATGTACTTGTATATCCATGTTATACCAATCATGTGTTATGTCGGCTCTTTTCAATGGCCTTTTATGACTATATTACACCATGAATTTTGAGGATACGAATTGTCCATTTTTTATATGTTAATACATTTTCTACTCTACATACTCTTTGTATTACCATGATGTAACATGTTTCATTTAAAGTCCCATGACCAATTTTCTCCTTTGCATATATGTTATAAGAGATGGAGGCATGTCACTTTGGTTGTGACAGGTTACATCTTTCTTTCTTCACTGGAACTAAGGGGCCAAGCCCAACACCTGAAAAATAACCCCACATCATAACCCCCCCTCCACCAAATGATTTGGACCAGTGAACAAAGCAAGGTCCATAAAGACATGGATGAGCACGTTTGGGGTGGAGGAACTTGACTGGCCTGCACAGAGTCCTGACCTCAACCCCATAGAACACTATGCGACTGTGAGCCAGGCCTTCTCATCCAACATCAATGCCTGACCTCACAAATGCGCTCCCGGAAGAATGGTCAAACATTCCCATAGACACACTCCTAAACCTCGTGGACAGCCTTCCCAGAAGAGTTGAAGCTGTTATAGCTGCAAAGAGTGGACCAACTCAATATTAAACCCTACGGACTTAGACTGGGATGCCATTAACTGGTTGCCACCCGGCCAGCATCAAATCACGGTGGGGTGGTGCGGCTCTCGTTCTAGGACGACGTCATATGATGGCGTCCCAGAACGCCCGCTCTCGTGCGACCGCGGCGGCAATCACGGTCACGCCGTGTTGCTAGGACACGGCGCGACCCCGATCTCTGTGAAGAGCTCGGCTCTTTAACCATGTGATCGGCTGTGTCCAATCACAGCCTGTCACATGTAAACAAGGAAGTGCAGGTAATCGGCGCTCCTCGTCTCACACTGACAGAGTGTGTGGCGAGGAGAGACGATCAGCGGCATCTCCAAGCAGGGGGACATATAGGAATGTAATCAGGGCACTGATCATCAGTGCCCTGATTACAGTATAGTAAAACAGTGTCAACATACAGTGCCCAACCAGTGCCCACCAATGCCAGCAATCAGTGCCCACAAGTGCCACCAATCAGTGCCCATTAGCAATGCCAGTCAGTGCTGGCAATCAGTGCTGCCTATCAGTGCTGCTCAGTGCTGCCCATCAATGCCCATCACTGCCCATCAGTGTCACCCATCAGTGCAACCAATCAGTGCCCATCAGTACCACCTATCCATGCCACCTATCCGTTCCGCCTATCTGTGCCCACCAGTGCTGCCTATCAGTGCCCACCAGTGCCGCCTATCAGTGCCCATCAGTGCCACCTATTAGTGCCCATCAGTGCCACCTAACAGTGCCCATCAGTGCTCATCATTCCCACATATCAGTGCCACCTATCAGTGCCCATAAGTGCAGCATATTAGTGCCTCCTCATCAGTGCCACCTCATCAGTGTCCATAAGTGCCACCTCATAAATGCCCACCAGTTCAGCCTATCAGTGCCCATCAGTGCACATCAGTGAAGGCGAAAAAGATTGCATCGCATGCTAGCCCATTATTTTCCACTTACCTGCAAACGAAGCCCGCAATGTCCCCGTTGGTGGAAGCATCCATCTTCACCCCTCTTCCTTCCGGGGCCGCGGACTCCGGCTCTGTGACTGGCCGGAGCCGCATGGTGTCACTCCCGTGCATACGTGCGGGAGCCGTCAGTCACGGCACACGCTGGAGGAAGATCCTTCACTGCGAATGCAACAATTACATCATCGGCGCATTGTACATGAAATATCTCCTGAAGGGCGCACGTTCAGGAGAGATTTTCAATACATATAGGTAAGCCTTATTATAGGCCTATCTATATGTAAATATGTCTCATGGGGGTTGACAACCACTTTAAGGAAAGAGTAATGCCCGGTACACACGGTCTGACTTTGTTCGGACATTCCGACAACAAAATCCTAGGATTTTTTCCGACGGATGTTGGCTCAAACTTGTCTTGCATACACACGGTCACACAAAGTTGTCGGAAAATCCAATCGTTCTGAATGCGGTGACGTAAAACACGTACGTCGGGACTATAAACGGGGCAGTGGCCAATAGCTTTCATCTCTTTATTTATTCTGAGCATGGCACTTTGTCCGTCGGATTTGTGTACACACGATCGGAATTTCTGACAACAGATTTTGTTGTCGGAAAATTTTATATCCTGCTCTCAAACCTTGTGTGTCGGAAAATTCGATGGAAAATGTGTGATGGAGCCTACACACGGTCGGAATTTCCGACAACAAGGTCCTATCACACATTTTCCGTCAGAAAATTCGACCGTGTGTACGGGGTATAATTGTTGAATAAACAGGCCCGTAGCAGAAATGCTTAAATTGTTCTGATCCATGGGGCTGATCAGATGTGAGATCTGAAGTGGTTAACATAATGCTATTACATACAGTACATAAAAACATATCTATATATATATACATTGTAGACCCTTCACGTGTGTGTATAGCTCATCTCTGTTCATCTCTCGTCTCTGTTCAGGTGGGCACATATGAATGCTGATGCACCCAGAAAGATCCAAACAATAGTTATAGAAAGAAACCAAGCAAAGTTCAACACAGTAAAGGGAAAAGGCCATTCATACTCCACACAAAGCACAATGTCAGCATGTGAGTGTGTAAGCAGTAAAGGACGTATATAAGGGCCATAGACATCCCAGCAATTACTGGTGTAAACGAATAGTAGCACGGTGACAAATCAAGCAAAATGGGAAAGGTGAGTTTATAAAAACAATTATTTTTTTTGGACTAAAAATAAAGGCTGACTTTTTCCAATACTTTTTTTAATTTAAATTGTTTTTGTAATTAATGTTGTTTTTGTTGCTGTCTTTGGTAAATTTTCCATCCTTTCCTTTTTATTTGGCAAGTGTCTGACAAAGCAAGTGAAGGCAAATTCTCCTGCTCTACAAGACTCTGGTCCGGCCGCACCTAGAGTATACTGTCTAGTTCTGGGCACCAGTGCACCACCAAATGGAGCGAGTACAAAGAAGGGCAACAAAGCTAATAAAGGGTCTGGAGGATATTAGTTATGAGGAAAGGTTGCGAGCACTGAACTTATTGTCTCTGGAGAAGAGACGCTTGAGAGAGGATATGATTTCAATATACAAATACCATACTGGTGACCCCACAATAGGGATAAAACTTTTTCGAGGCAGGGAGTTTAACAAGACTCGTTGCCACTCATTCAAATTTGAAGAAAAGAGGTTTAATCAAACTACATAGAGGGTTCTTTACTGTAAGAGCGGCAAGGTTGTGGAATTCCCTTCCACAGGTGGTGGTTTCAGCGGGGGGAATCAATAGTTTCAAGAAGCTATTAGATAATCACCTGAACGACCACAACATACAGGGATATACAATGTAATACTGACATATAATCACACACATAGGTTGGACTTGATGGACTTGTGTCTTTTTTCGACCTCACCTACTATGTAACTATGTAACTAAACATTGATGGCAATATAAACAATCCTTCTAACAGAGTATGGAAAGGTTAGAGCCTCTGCCAGGATTTTATTGCTTTTCGGGTGTTGGAGCGCTGAACCTTGTGGTGATTTGTTGTAATGTTACATGTGGTATGAGGAGGTTGCTTCTCCAACAACTGCGACCCTCAGAGGAATTTACTAAAAAAAAAAATTTAAAAGATGGGAGCACCGCATTAGTTCTTTAGTACCCCCTTGTGGACATAGTTGGTTAATGTAGGTAAATTTAGTTGGGCTTCACTATAGCCTATGAAGCCAGGTTATTAAGGGTCATGTAAAGGTCTCAGTCACCTCCCCCTGGCTTCAGGAAGCTTCTAGAAGGTCCCAGAACTTAGTGGGCGGAAGGGTGGAGAGTTCAGCCTGAATGTTCATGGGGACTCAACTAACCCCTGGGGGAAGGACCAACCAGTAGGTAGAGAGTGCCCTTTAGGTATTCGGGAGACTGGCCATGTTGGGAGAGAGTCCAGGATCCAGAGTCCTGGAGGGGACCCCGGTGCTGGGGGGGGCTCTGCCTCCAGGTATAAGTGTGCTGCTGAGAGAGAGAGGGGGAGAAGAAAACGAGCCAGAGACTTCCCCACCCCATGCATTCTCAGTCAGGCTTGGCTGTGACAACATGCCAGCGAGAGGGACCTTAACAGAAGAAGGTCTGGAGAGAAGTTGCCATATTTGCTCCAGGAATGGACTGAGTGAGTGATCTCTATTTGTTAACCCCCCCGCCCCAAGCCTACAAGGGAGAAAACATCCAGGTGCAAGACTTAGCTAGTTTTCAGGAGGGACAGAGCTTAGTCTACCTTCATACCTGCTGGGAACATTTCAAGTATTGAGCTGCATGCCTTAAGATTTCTTTTAGTGGGAAAAGATTAAGATTCCCAAGATTCCCACAGTTAGTTTTGGAAGTTTTCTTAAAGGAGTACAGCCTGGGAATTTGTGCTGGGAGTCAGCAATTTTTATCCAGTTTGTCCTCACGGCACCCCATACTTCCCTAAACCTGTCCAAGTTACATCCCCTAAAAAAAAAAAAAAAAAATATCAAAACCAAGCCAAGGGACTGAATTATTGACTAATAAGTGCTTGCCAAAAATGGGTGTTTCCTGGCTGTGCAGGAGAAGGGGGACCCAACGGCCCTTTAGGGGCTAGGGCTACAGTTCACACATTCCAAAAAATACTTTTTTCTTCATCAAAAACAAATGTGTTTTGGGGACTTTGTCAGGGCTAGAATCAAGAAAAAAAAGCTATATGTATATACAGGGATAATTACCCCAATGTACTCTCATTGAAACTAAAAGCACAATGCTCCTTGACTCTTTGACTGAGGTTTCACTTCAAAGAGAAAATTAGAAATAATCACAAAATTATATGAATAATGATAATTGCCAGGGGAGAAACACTGACAATGAAAATTGTAGTGCCCATTGGTGTTGAGTTGAAGAATGCTCCTTATGTTGGTGGTCAGTGGAAAAGTGCCTCCTTAAATTGGTGGTCAGCATAGTGTTCCCTTACTGTAATGGTCAGTGTGACTCCTTAGTTTAATGGTCAGTGGGTCACCATTACTATACTGATATAAATTAAAAAGTGTCCCCCCTTACCAATAGCTAAAAAAGATCACTGATGTCAATAATGACTGAGAGACAGATATTGCTCATTGTTCAAGGAACCACTGGCAACCTCCGAAGAAACCCTCGATGAGAAAGACTGACATAGTGTGACATGAAATCTAACCAATAAGGCTTTAAACAAAGATCAAAGTCTAACAGAGGTTTGAACTCTTCCCCACCCTGATAAAAAATAAAAATGTTTTGTCTAATGTTAAGCTTTAATATTTATCTAACTGTGATCTTGTGTGTGCTCAGCTGAGTTTTTAGGTTTATATATTGAGTGTGGAACATTCCTTCATTTTTTTTTGACAATCAAGAAGTAAAATTCATTTCACGGCTTATACGAATAAATGTCTACCCTTTTATTCCATTAGATCATCTTTTACGAAGACAAGAACTTCCAGGGTCGCTCTTACGAGTGTAGCTCTGAATGTCCCGACCTGTCCTCATACTTCAGACGCTGCAACTCCATCCGCGTGGAAAGTGGAAACTGGATCCTGTATGAGCAACCCAACTACAGAGGACACCAGTACTTCCTCCATAGAGGAGAGTATCCTGACTTCCAGCAATGGATGGGTTACAATGACTCCATTAGGTCTGTGCGTCTGAGCCCCCAGGTAATACAATGCAGTACAATGTGAATTAAAGCATACCGCTGCCCCTAGTCATGTGACAAATCTCCTGTGTAGCCAGCTTAGGATCTTGACGCCTGTGATCCATCTTACACTGTAATGCTGCGTACACACGGTCGGATTTTCCGACGGGAAATGTTGGCTGTGAGCTTGTTGGCGGTAAGTCCGACCGTGTGTATGCTCCATCGAACATTTGTTGTCAGACTTGCCACCAGCAAATGTTGGCTAGCAGGTTTTAAAATTTTCCGCCAACAAATGTTTCTTGTCGGACTTTCTGATCATGTGTACACAAGTCTGTCGGACAAAAGTCCACGCATGTTCGGAATCAAGCACGAGCTGGAAGCGCTCGGTCTTGTAAAACTAGCGTTCGTAATGGAGATATCACGTACGTCTCGTGTGTCACTACGTTCGTAATTGTTGGCCAACATTTGTGTGACCGTGTGTATGCAAGACAAGTTGGAGCCAAAATCCTTCTAACAAAAATCCACGGTTTTGTTGTCAGAAAGTCCGATTGTGTGTACGAGGCATAAGTCTTAAGATATGTCAAAACAACACAGACCAAAAATGCCTAACAAAATAAATAAATAATACATATGAGGGGTCTTCAAAAAGTTTCCACACTTTTAAATTTCCATTGGAAACAGTGAGGGCGCGGAGTTTTGCTGATAGCATTAAAAAGATACGAGGCTAGGAAAAATGCATCGCAAAGGAAGGTGACTATGCAGAAAAGTGATATATTTTTTCATGAAATTCGTAATAAAGAGAGTTAAACAAAAGTGTAGAACATTTTTGAAAAATCCATATATATATATAGGCACTGGAAGTGAGAGAAGAAAACTCCGAAGTGAGAAAATTGTTAGTGTTGATGTTTGACTGCTTGGTTAATTTCAAGTTTTGTTTCCTTCTTTAGCACCAAGGTTCCTTTAGAATCAGGATTTATGAGAGAGAAGACTTCAAAGGTCAGATGATGGAGTTCACTGAGGATTGCCCTCATGTCTATGAGAGATTCCGCTACAATGACATTAATTCTTGCCATGTCCATGATGGCTACTGGATGTTCTATGAGGAGCCCAACTATAGAGGACGTCAGTATTACCTGAGACCTGGAGAGTACAGGAGATACACCGACTGGGGAGCCACAAGTCCCAGAATTGGGTCCTTCAGACGTCTCCATCATCTCTATTAAATGTTTAAAAACATTTTAAGTTTTCTGCTAGACAATAAACTTGATAAAGACATTTTTTTCTGTTTGTTTTTTATGCAATGTTGATTTGATGAGATGAGAATTTGTAAAGTGCAGCAACCCATACAAGCGGTCAAAAGCCACTTTTAGTCAGAGACACAATCATCTACAGTATATGACTATATACGGTAGACTGGATGAGAGTCGCTCTTCATTTTATTGTCAAAGCTTTAAGTGGTTGTAACAAGTATATAGGAAAAGAGGAGTGAGATTTTCGAGGTGCAATTTGATTTGAAAAATAGTAGTAACAACTATACTATATAAGAAAGTTTTTTTATTGTTTTAGAAAAAAAAATAATAAAATTTTATAAAAAATTACAGCAGTTTGGCAAGTACAATCAATAGGTATTTATGGATACAGCATAAATAGATACAGTTCCCAACATGTTCCACCCATATATCAGGCTTCTTCAGGGGATGCTGTCCAAGAAAACGGTACAAGCCTTCTATTAAAGAAACACATACATACAGTGATTATAGTTAACAATAGATATTAAAGCCATAATATACATATAATATTTTAATTTAGAAAATTTTACAAGTTTTGACAAATATAAACTATACATGCGTGTGTCTGCAGTCTGGACAACACTCCTTACCTTGGTCTCTTGAAAGAATCAAATAAACCACTTATGGGTCAAGGTATCCATATGCGTCCAAAGAACCATATGCTAGGGGTGATTCAAGGACCAACTAAATAACAAATTGAATCAAATTTAGTTTAAATATAGACATTAAACCGATCTCCACACAAAGAAGCCAAGTATATAAAAGAAATCAACTAACAGAAATAAAATTCTGCGGTAGACTCAGAATCAGGGGACAAACGCTGTCAAAGAATGCCAAGGTCTATTGATAAAACTATCCAGAAAAACGAACACAGAAAGCAAAGACTAATTAGAGAACAATGAAGCAGTTGCAGTTTATAAAGGCAAACAGATTGAGTATTTCATCAACAGAGCAAAAACTACTAAATGCGTTCTCTTGAAAATATAAACATAAAGATTTTTTCAAATCCGAAAATAGCAAATGATTACCTGGCATTCAATAGCAGCATGCATGTATCCCTGGGTTCCAGCAGCTTCTAATATTTGGAACCAGTGGCCTTAAATACCCCCCATCCAGCCTAGACCAGAAGCGGATGTGAGGACCATACCGCGCATGCGCGAACCGCGTCACGCCCGCTCCTTCGCTCGTCGCGGCTGGGTCCTAACCATCGGCTCCAGAGGCGAGGGGCGTCACTCCCTCTGGTGGATGGAGGGAAAATCTCACCGCATCTCAAAGGGATGCGAAAAGATCATGTGAAAAGGAGAAAATAGAAGTGAGGCGACAGAACGCATGCGGGACGGTATAACGGGCGTCTGGCCAATTATAGCACAAGTGCCCCGAGCGTCCATATGGTCATCCCAATGCCAGGAAACAAGGTTGCAAAAGGGCTTAAATGGGGACTCAATAGGGCTTAAAGATGGAAAGGATTCTTGAGGAGGATGGATTTCAACAGGATCAGACAGTGTGGTCAGGTGCGGACACGCACATATATTTACAAGAAAATTCATATTAGTCTCAGAACAGTACATTTAGGAGTAATGCGGGCAAAAATAGAAAATAGAAATAAAAATAAAATAAATTCATCAAAAGACATGTCAGGTTGTTAGCCATATATATTGGTCAAACAATCTATGCATTAATAGCATGTAACGTATGGCATAAGGTCCAATATTTATAGGTATTAATTAGGAGAGTAAATAAATCAAATCTCGCATATATATATACCAGGTAAGGGGGGGAAAAGGGAAAGGACGGGAGGGGGGCAATTGGAGGTGTAACGAAAAACCGGAATTCATGACATAAAAGAAAGGTAAGGGAAGGGAAAATGGGGAGGGAAGAAGGGGAGGAAAGGGAAAGGGGAAGGGGAGAGGGAAAGAAAGGGGAAGGCAGGAATGGGGAAAGGGAGGGGGGTTGGGAAGGGGGAGGGGGGAGGGAAAAGGGGGGGAGAGGGGGGGAAGGGAAAATGGGGGGATAAAAAGGCGATTAAAAGAGGGGAGGAAGAGGCAAGGGAAGAAGGAAAGAGCAAAGTTAATAGCGAAGGGCCAGTAATGTCAGTCAGATGGATATATATCAATATTATAGGAAGGGTTTATAGCTTAACATTTCATTCAATCCGGGGTAAGCTGTCGCTTTCAATAGATGAATGCATCGTGATTCTAATTGTAAGAACTTTTCATCATTACTGCCACCTCTAACATCAGTAGGGATGTGTTCTAAGGCCATACATTTTATAGTGTGTAAGTTGAAACCATGGCACAACGCCACATGGCGATTTATCGGGGTTTCCATTTTATGTTCCTCAATAAGGGATATATGATCGTTTATTCTTTTAAAGAAGGGTCTCTTACTGTTTCCGATATAGAAGCACTTACAGGTACATTTCATCAGGTATACAATGCCAGGAGTTTGGCATGTCACTCTATGTCTAATCCTATGGATTTGACCATTAGTTAGTTCTATCTCATTATTATTCGGCATAAAACGACAAATTGTCACACTTTTTGCATGAAAAAGTTCCAGAAGGTAAAGTAGATGATGTTAAAGTTTTATAATGACTTTGGACCAAACGGTCCTTTAAGGATTTTGCTCGTCTATAGGTTATTTGTGGCTGTCTTTCTACATATTTGTTCACTATGGGACCTGCCAATGAAAGTGGCCAAGATTTATTAATAATTTGTCTTACTTTTCTACGTTGCTTTGTGTAAGACGTTATTATTCTCACTGGTTGTGATATGGGCTTACTTTTCTTTTTGAAAATTAGAGTATCCCTAACGTGGCTCTATGAAATGCTTTTTTGAGATTACTGTGCGTGTATCCCCTTTCACGTAAACCGTAAATAAAGGGCATTTGCCTCAGTTTTGAAGTTCTCATCCCTACTACAGTTGCGTCTCAGTCTGAGATATTGACTGTAGGGGATGCTGTTAATCAAAGATTTTGGATGGGAGCTTGATGCGTGTAAAATAGCATTACTGGCTGATGGCTTCCTGAATAGGGATGTACCCAGGGAGCCATCTGTTTCAACAAAAATCTGAATATCCAAAAAACGGATAAATTTCTTATCACATAGCATTGTAAATTTGAGGTTGTATTTATTGTTACCCAAGATTTCCATGAATTCAATCAACTCCTGATGTGCACCTGACCATATCATTAAAATATTGTCAATATAGCGATGGAACGTTACTATATAATCCAAATATTTTTTAATATCTTCTCTTCCAAAATGGTCTCTCTCCCAACCCCCCAGGTACAGGTTGGCATACAATGTGGCACAGCGTGTCCCCATCGTTACCCCCTGCACCTGGAGGTAGTGGGAGAGACCAAACATAAATACGTTCCTTGTAAAGATAAACTTTAATAAATCCAAGATAAATTCATTATACTTATATGTGGTTTGACTTCGTTCATGTAGGTGATCTACTACAACTTGCAATCCCATATCATGTGGGATCGTGTTGTAGAGGCTCTCCACATCAACAGTGACAAGACATGCATCCTAAGGGATGGAAATGCCTTTGATTATTCTAATGAGATCAATTGTATCCTGCACATAGGAAAATAAAGATTTAACTTGGGGGCCTAGATAGGTATCAATTAAGCTACTCGCATTTTCCATCTGGAAATGATGGGATGACCGGGGAGATTTGTTAATGACTTATGAACTTTTGGTAAAGCATAAAAGGTCAAGACTTTCAGGTTTATTGACATCCAAGAACGTCCAAGTTGATTTATCTATCAAGTTCTTAGAATAGGCTTTTAAGATGATGTTTCTATGTTCTTTACAATAGGACTCAATGACTGTTACTAAAATGGGTCTATACCACTCTCGATTTTGGAGATTGTACAGACACATTCTTTCATAATCATTGCAGTTCATTACCACCAAATTACCGGCTTTATCTGCTGATTTAATTACAAGTTCAGTGTTTGTTTGTAATGATATCAATGCCTTCCTCAAAGGGGGGGGGGGGATAGATTATCTTGGAAAGACCTCAACCATGTAGTATCCTCTATTTCTTTGGTTGTTTGTTGTACAAAAGCCCAAATGTTGGGATTGTTACCCAAAGTGGGAAAATTCTTTGATTTGGGTCTAAATAACTGTGGAGGGGGAAAACATCTATTTGAAGTAATTACTCCTGATGGGGGGGGTTTAAAAGGCGAGTTAATAGAGTCACCGTCTTCCTTCCATTAGCGTCACCATCTTCCTTCCATAGTTCCATTAAATCCTGTATAGCTTGAATTTCTCTAATTGTTAAATCATTATCACCAGTGGAAGTGGTGAGATGGTCTATGTGAGTTGATTTATGATAAATGGTTTTAAACATTAACCGTCGAGCGAATAGATGGATGTCTTTAATGACGTCAAAGCAGTCAATGTTTGCATCTGGGCAAAAAGTAAGGCCCAGCTGCAAGACATTGGTTTCCTCACAGGTAAGTGTATTGGATGAAAGATTCAAGATTTGGAGTTGTTTCCCCTCATCAGGGATTATACAGTAGGGGTATGTGGTTTCACCGGATTTCTGTTCTCTGGTGTTCCTAGAGGTAAAAAAAATTGAAGCTACTTTTGGGTCAATCTTGCTAACTATAGAAGGAGTGGAGTCACTTACCTTAGTAGGCATTATTGTGGGTGCTAAAGTTGAAGAACAAGAAATAGGAATAGATAAAGAAACCATTGAAACATTAGTTTTGCAATTTTGAGTGCCACGTGAATTTTCTAATAGAAGGGTGAGAGGTGTTGAGACCTTGTGAATTTTTTGGTCGAACCACTGGTGATTCACGCTCGTGCGTAGATACCGGTGCGCTCTTTACATTATCTGAAAAGGATATATTAGAATCTCCTTTACGTTTTTTAGAAGATCTTTCATTAGTAATGTCCTGGTAGACAGTTGATTGGCTAGAAGATGTAAGAGAAACAGAACAAGCATCAGATATATGAGTAGTATGATTCGACTGCAAATGGTTATTCTGTTTAGCTAAACATCTTGGTTGTGTTTGCCGATTCCATTCATAGGCAAAGCCCATATCATGTGCTGATTGATCCCGTATAAATTTAATCTCTTTATTATTTATAATCTCAATGGTATATTGTTCAATGTGCTCTCTTAGCTCGCGCTCCTTACCTAAAAAGGAGGATAGGCCCGCCAAAGACACATGTTCAGCATACCATTTATTATTTGTTCATCTACCTCATTAATTTCAATCTCATATTGATAACATAATAAGGACATCATCCCTAAAGAAAATGATTGTAGGATTGATTCCCGTTTGTTTTTTAGTGCTTCATGTACTTTTTTTAAGGTTGGGAAAAATTTGTACCCTTAAAATTCTTTTCTTTTCAACTGATTTTTGGAGTTTGACAAATGATTTGTCCAAATTGGCTTCCTTAACCCCCACTGAGCTCTGGGAAAGGTGTATTTTTGTCATGAATCCCTCCCAGTCCTCCCCACAGAACCTGGCCATAGTAAGATCGTTTTGTTTTTTCTATAATCTTAAACAATTTTAATATAAAGCAATCTAGAAAAAGATTATTTATAAAATAAAATTTGCATATAAATAACATAGAAGTTTATAAAAGATTTTAAACTTTTTCACTTTCTTATATGGATAATTATATGACCTAACAAAAAAGATGGTCACAAATAAAGAAAGAATGTAATGATAATGATATATATATATATATATATATATATATATATATATATATATATATATATATATATATATATATATATATATATATATATATATCAAAAAACCTTCAAAATAGGAAGGATAATAATAAGTTGATTATTTTTTTCAGAGTTGAAGGTCAGTGATCAATCATTGGTGTAATATGACACCTTAATATTGTAGAAAAGATTTTATGACCACAGACAAATCAACTTAGTAATAGCACCTCATCCCTTAATAGATTGTATATAGGAAAAGAGGAGTGGCATTTTCAGGGTGCAATTTAATTTGAAAAATAGTAGTAACAACTATATTATATAAGAACGTTTTTTTTATTATTTTAGAAAAAAATAATAAAATTTGATAAAAAGTACAGCAGTTTGGCAAGTACAATCAATAGGTATTTACGGATACAGCATAAACAGATAAAGTTCCCAACATGTTTCACCCATATATCGGACTTCTTCAGGGAATGCTGTCCAAGTAAACGGCACAAGTCTTCTATTAAAGAAGCACATACATACAATGATTATAGAAAATAGTAAAAACCTTCGCGCCAATGGTGTCGATAGCAGATAATATATATGAATGACATATACTGGTGATACATCTAGTAAAAAAACATTCCCAACAATAAAGAAAATTTGTGGAAATATATAAACAATCAGTGTAAGCTGCTCCCCAATTTTTGAATAATCAAAAAAATAGATAATCAAAAAAAGGAATGTAAGGAAGATAGGGGGCGCTAGATATCATATTATTCAAGTGCTCTAAATAAATAAATAAATCTCCTGCATTACCAAAAAAATGGAAATGTAAGAAAGCTAGGGGGCGCTAGATACCATACTATTCAAGTGCTTTAAATAAATAAATATCCTGCATTACCAAAAAAATGAAAAACATAATAATGACAAATCATAATTAGATTACACATTGGAGTGCCCACAATAGTGAAACAAATATATAGTGATTGATTGTCCACATAAAAAAGTGTTTTGAAGTGGTTGAAATGATATCTTTCAATAATATCCCAATCTTGTTGCTGTAAACGAAAGGTTTTCCATCACCAAAGGAAAATAAGAAAAAGGAAAACACCTCGAAGTAGTAGATATCTGCTTACCAGATACCAATGACTCCTTTAGTTAAAAAGAGAGTCACTAGCGCTTGTGCAGGGTTGTGCCTGCTCACATGGATGGCCGGACTGTGGTTGGTATTATAGGCATGGATCGTTCCCGTCAAGCTCATTCAAGATAGGATAAGGATACATAGGAAACAAAAACAGTCTCCATAGCGTAAAACCATTTATTAAAACAGTAAACAAATTAAAAAGCCAAATGGCCGCTTACATTGGTGGGTGCCTACCCGGCACTGGGGCTGCTTGCATGTCAGGGTGACTTCACAGTCAGAAAAAGCCTTTCATGTCTCCTCCACGCTGGCGTGCGTTCCAGCTTACACAGGGGGGCAGCCAAAGGATCCGGATGTTGTTGGGTGATAGGACATGTGACCACGTTTTACTGTTTTAATAAATGGTTTTACGCTATGGAGACTGTTTTTGTTTCCTATGTATCCTTATCCTATCTTGAATGAGCTTGACGGGAACGATCCATGCCTATAATACCAACCACAGTCCGGCCATCCATGTGAGCAGGCACAACCCTGCACAAGCGCTAGTGACTCTCTTTTTAACTAAAGGAGTCATTGGTATCTGGTAAGCAGATATCTACTACTTCGAGGTGTTTTCCTTTTTCTTATTTTCCTTTGGTGATGGAAAACCTTTCGTTTACAGCAACAAGATTGGGATATTATTGAAAGATATCATTTCAACCACTTCAAAACACTTTTTTATGTGGACAATCAATCACTATATATTTGTTTCACTATTGTGGGCACTCCAATGTGTAATCTAATTATGATTTGTCATTATTATGTTTTTCATTTTTTTGGTAATGCAGGATATTTATTTATTTAAAGCACTTGAATAGTATGGTATCTAGCGCCCCCTAGCTTTCTTACATTTCCATTTTTTTGGTAATGCAGGAGATTTATTTATTTATTTAGAGCACTTGAATAATATGGTATCTAGCGCCCCCTATCTTCCTTACATACAATGATTATAGTTAACGATAGATATTACAGCCATAATATAGATATAATATTTTAATTTAGAACATTTTACAAGTTTTGACAAATATAAACTATACTTGCGCGTGTCTGCAGTCTGGACAACACTCCTTACCTTGGTCTCTTGAAAGAATCAAATAAACCACTTATGGGTCAAGGTATCCACGTGCATCCAAAGAACCATATGCTAGGGGTGACCCTGGTTGTAACAAGTGTTTGGTGACAAGAGAAAGAACTTTCCTGTGCAGTGTAATAAAAATCATCTCTCCACTCCTCCTACTGCACAATGCCTATTGGGATTTGAAGTGTAAAGAGTCCATTCACCCCATTATATGGCTGCCAGTGGCGGCCCGTCTACTAGGGGGGCACGGCGCCGCCCCCTTATCCACCCGTCTGGCTCCCTGATCTACATACAGGGTGCCGGGATCATGGATTCCAATGATGGGGGGTGGGGTTTGAAGCACGTGATTAGAGCCAGAGGCTCTATTAGGCTTCAAAATAGGGTGGGCTCGGGGCGCAGACTAATGCCCCGTACACACGGTCAGATTTTCCGACGGAAATTGTTCGATGGGAGCTTATTGTCGGAAATTCTGATCGTGTGTACACAGTTCCGATGCACAAAATTCTACGCATGCTCAGAATCAAGCAGAAGAGCCGCACTGGCTATTGAACTTCATTTTTCTCGGCTCATTGTACGTGTTGTATGTCACCGCGTTCTTGACGTTTGGAATTTCCGATAAGATTTGTGTGACCGTGTGTATGCAAGACAAGTTTGACCCAACATCCGTCGGAAAAAAATCCATGGATTTTGTTGTCGGAATGTCCGATCGTGTGTACAGGGCATAAGACTGGGATGCCATTAAATTTCATGTGTGTGTGTAGAGGCAGGGGTCCCAATACTTTTGACAATATAGTGTGTGTGTGTGTATATATATATATATATATATACACAGTATATACATAGTATTTTTTTTCTCTGACTGTATGAACTAATGTGGTGCCACCGCCTTTTCAATTTTCTCTTAGTAAACTTCTCCGGCAGTCGTAGTTACTCTTAAAGAGGAAGTAAACCCTGACGGGTTTTACTTCCTCTTTATTGCCCTGCAAAGTGAAAGCATAATAGGCTAGTATGCATCGCACGCTAGCCCATTATGTGCCACTTACCTGCAAACGAAGCCCGCTGGTGGAAGCATCCATCTTTACCCCTCTTCCTTCCGGGGCAGTGGAATCCAGCTCTGTGACTGGCCGAAGCCGCATGGTGTCACTCTCGTGCATGCACGAGGGAGCCACCAGTCACGGCACACGCTGGGGGAAGAAACAGCCCGTTTGGCGCATTGTACATGAAATATCTCCTGAAGGGCACACATTCAGGAGATATTTTCAGTACATATAGGTAAGCCTTATTATAGGCCTACCTATATGTAAATATATCTCAGGGGGTTTGACAACCACTTTAAGGAAAGAGTAATTGTTGAATAATCAGGCCCGTAGCAGAAATGCTTAAATTGCTCTGATCCATGGGTGTGATCAGATGTGAGATCTGAAGTGGTTAACATAATGCTATTACATATAGTACATAAAAACATATCTATATATATATACATTGAAGACCCTTCACATGTGTGTATAGCTCATCTCTGTTCATCTCCCGTCTCTGTTCAGGTGGGCACATATGAATGCTGATGCACCCAGAAAGATCCAAACAATAGTTATAGAAAGAAACCAAGCAAAGGTTAACACAGTAAAGGGAAAAGGCCATTCGTACTCCACACAAAGCACAATGTCAGCATGTGAGTGTGTAAGCAGTAAAGGACGTATATAAGGACCATAGACATCCCAGCAGTTACTGGTGTAAACGAATAGCAGCACGGTGACAAATCAAGCAAAATGGGAAAGGTGAGTTTTTAAAAACAATTATTTTTTTGACTAAAAATTAAAGGCCGACTTTTTCCAATACTTTTTTTTTTTTATACAGTATTTAAATTGTTTTTGTAAATAATGTTGTTTTTATTGCTCTCTTTGGGGAAATTTTCCACCCTTTCCTGTCTATTTGACAAGCGTCTGACAGAGCAAGTGAAGGAAAATCTACCTAACAAGGACATTGATGGCAATATAAACAATCCTTCTAACAGAGTATGGAAAGGTTAGAGCCTCTGCCAGGATTTTATTGCTTTTCGTGGTATGGGAGCGCTAAACCTTGTGGTGATTTGTTGTAATGTTACATGTGGTATGAAGTCCCGGAGGTTACTTGTTACTACAACTGCGACCCTCTCAGAGGAATTTACTAAAAAAAAAAAATGTAAAAGATGGGAAAATCGCATTAGTTAGTTAGAACCCCCTTGTGTACATAGTTGGTTAATGTAGGTAAATTTTGTTGGGCTTCACTATAGCCTGTGAAGCCAGGTTATTTAGGATCATATAAAGGTCTCAGTCACCTCGCCCTGTCACCTCGCCCTGGCTTCAGGAAGCTTGTAGAAGGTCCCAGAACTTAGTGGGCGGAGGGGTGGAGAGTTCAGCCTGAATGTTCATGGGAACTCTACTAATCCCTGAGGGAAGGACTACCCAGTAGGTGGAGAGTGCCCTATAAGTATTCGGGAGCCTGGCCATGTTGGGATAGAGTCCAGAATCCAGAGTCTTATGCCTCCAGGTATAAGTGTGCTGCTGAGAGAGAGAGAGAGGGAGAGAGAGAGAAAGAGAGAAGAAAATTAGCCAGAGACTTCCCCACCCCCTGCATTCTCAGCCAGGCTTGTCTGTGACAACATGCTAGCAAGAGGGACCTGTACAGAAGAAGGCCTGGACAGAAGTTGCCAGCTTTGCTCCAGGAATTACCAGGGACTGAGTGAGTGATCTCTATTTGTTTACCCCCCCCCCCCCCAAGCCTACAAGGGAGAAAACAACCAAGTGCAAGACTTAACTAGTTTTCAGGAGGGACAGAGCTTAGTCTATCTTCAAACCTGCTGGGAAAATTTCAAGTTTTGGGCTGCATGCTTTAAGATTTCTTTTAGTGGGAATAGATCAAGATTCCCACAGTCAGTTTGGAAGTTTTCTTAAAGGAGTACAGCCTGGAAATTTGTGCTGGGAGTCAGCAATTGTTATCTAGTTTGTCCTCACGGGTTTGTGCTTTAAAGTCAGTTCTGGGCACCCCATACTTCCCTAAACTTGTCCAAGTTACATCCCCTAAAAAATATATCAAAACCAAGCCAAGGGACTGAATTATTGACTAATAAGTGCTTGCCAATAATGGGTGTTTCCTGGCTGTGCAGGAGAAGGGGGACCCAACGGTCCTTTAGGGGCTAGGGCTACAATTCACACATTCCAAAAAATACTTTTTTTCTTCATCACAAACAAATGTGTTTTGGGGACTTTGTCAGGGCTAGAATCAAGAAAAAAAAAACTATATGTATATACAGGGATAATTACCCCAATGTACTCTCATTGAAACTAAAAGCTCAGTGCTCCTTGACTCTTTGACTGAGGTTTCACTTCAAAGAGAAAATTAGAAATAATCACAAAATTATATGAATAATGATAATTGCCAGGGGAGAAACACTGACAATGAAAATTGTAGTGCCCATTGGTGTTGAGTTGAAGAATGCTCCTTATGTTGGTGGTTAGGGATGAGCCGAACACCCCCCTGTTCGGTTCGCACCAGAACATGCGAACAGGAAAAAAGTTCGTTCGAACACGCGAACACCGTTAAAGTCTATGGGACATGAACATGAATAATCAAAAGTGCTAATTTTAAAGGCTAATATGCAAGTTATTGTCATAAAAAGTGTTTGGGGACCCAGGTCCTGCCCCAGGGGACATGGATCAATGCAAAAAAAAGTTTTAAAAGCGGCCGTTTTTTCAGGAGCAGTGATTTTAATAATGCTTAAAGTCAAACAATAAAAGTGTAATATCCCTTTAAATTTCGTAGCTGGGGGGTGTCTATAGTATGCCTGTAAAGGGGCGCATGTTTCCTGTGTTTAGAACAGTCTGACAGCAAAATGACATTTTGAAGGAAAAAACTCATTTAAAACTACCCGCGGCTATTGCATTGCCAACAATACACATAGAAGTTCATTGATAAAAACGGCATGGGAATTCCCCAAAGGGGAACCCCGAACCAAAATTTAAAAAAAATGATGTGGGAGTCCCCCTAAATTCCATACCAGGCCCTTCAGGTCTGGTATGGATATTAAGGGGAACCCCGGCCAAAATTTAAAAAAAAAAATGACGTGGGGTTCCCCCTAAATTCCATACCAGACCCTTCAGGTCTGGTATGGATTTTAAGGGGAACCCCGCGCCAAAAAAAAAAAAAAAAAAACGGCGTGGGGTCCCCCCAAAAATCCATACCAGACCCTTATCCGAGCACGCAACCTGGCAGGCCGCAGGAAAAGAGGGGGGGACGAGAGTGCGGCCCCCCCCTCCTGAACCGTACCAGGCCACATGCCCTCAACATTGGGAGGGTGCTTTGGGGTAGCCCCCCAAAACACCTTGTCCCCATGTTGATGAGGACAAGGGCCTCATCCCCACAACCCTGGCCGGTGGTTGTGGGGGTCTGCGGGCGGGGGGCTTATCGGAATCTGGAAGCCCCCTTTAACAAGGGGACCCCCAGATCCCACCCCCCCCTGTGTGAAATGGTAAGGGGGTACAAAAGTACCCCTACCATTTCACTAAAAAACTGTCAAAAATGTTAAAAATGACAAGAGACAGTTTTTGACAATTCCTTTATTTAAATACTTCTTCTTTCTTCTATCTTCCTTCATCTTCTGGTTCTTCTGGTTCTTCTGGCTCTTCTGGTTCTTCCTCCGGCGTTCTCGTCCAGCATCTCCTCCGCGGCGTCTTCTATCTTCTTCTCCTCGGGCCGCTCCGCACCCATGGCATGGGGGGGAGGCTCCCGCTCTTCTCTTCATCTTCTTCATCTTCTTCTCTTCTTCTCTTCTTCATTTTCTTCTCCGGGCCGCTCCGCACCCATGCTGGCATGGAGGGAGGCTCCCGCTGTGTGACGGCGCTCCTCGTCTGACAGTTCTTAAATAATGGGGGGCGGGGCCACCCGGTGACCCCGCCCCCTCTGACGCACGGGACATGACGGGACTTCCCTGTGGCATTCCCCGTGACGTCACAGGGAAGTCCCGTCAAGTCACCGTGCGTCAGAGGGGGGCGGGGTCACCGGGAGGCCCCGCCCCCCCCGTTATTTAAGAACTGTCAGACGAGGAGCGCCGTCACACAGCGGGAGCCTCCCTCCATGCCAGCATGGGTGCGGAGCGGCCTGGAGAAGAAAATGAAGAAGAGAAGAAGAGAAGAAAAGAAGAAGAGAAGAAGATGAAGAAGATGAAGAGAAGAGCGGGAGCCTCCCCCCCATGCCATGGGTGCGGAGCGGCCTGAGGAGAAGAAGATAGAAGACGCCGCGGAGGAGATGCTGGACGAGAACGCCGGAGGAAGAACCAGAAGAGCCAGAAGAACCAGAAGATGAAGGAAGATAGAAGAAAGAAGAAGTATTTAAATAAAGGAATTGTCAAAAACTGTCTCTTGTCATTTTTAACATTTTTGACAGTTTTTTAGTGAAATGGTAGGGGTACAATTTCACCATTATTTCACCTTACTATTTCACACAGGGGGGGGGCCGGGATCTGGGGGTCCCCTTGTTAAAGGGGGCTTCCAGATTCCGATAAGCGCCCCGCCCGCAGACCCCCACAACCACCGGCCAGGGTTGTGGGGATGAGGCCCTTGTCCTCATCAACATGGGGACAAGGTGTTTTCGGGGGCTACCCCAAAGCACCCTCCCAATGTTGAGGCATGTGGCCTGGTACGGTTCAGGACCCCACGCCGTTTTTTTTTTTTTTTTTGGCGCGGGGTTCCCCTTAAAATCCATACCAGACCTAAAGGGTCTGGTATGGAATTTAGGGGGAACCCCACGTCATTTTTTTTTTTTTTAATTTTTTAAATTTTGGCCGGGGTTCCCCTTAATATCCATATCAGACCTGAAGGGCCTGGTATGGAATTTAGGGGGACTCCCACGTCGTTTTTTTTTTTTAATTTTGGTTCGGGGTTCCCCTTTGGGGAATTCCCATGCCGTTTTTATCAATGAACTTCTATGTGTATCGTCGGTAATGCAATAGCCGCGGGTAGTTTTAAATGAGTTTTTTCCTTCAAAATGTCATTTTGCTGTCAGACTGTTCTAAACACGGGAAACATGCGCCCCTTTACAGGCATACTATAGACACCCCCCAGGTACGAAATTTAAAGGGATATTACACTTTTATTGTTTGACTTTAAGCATTATTAAAATCACTGCTCCTGAAAAAACGGCCGTTTTTAAAACTTTTTTTTGTATTGATCCATGTCCCCTGGGGCAGGACCTGGGTCCCCAAACACTTTTTATGACAATAACTTGCATATTAGCCTTTAAAATTAGCACTTTTGATTTCTCCCATAGACTTTTAAAGGGTTTTCCACGGCATTCGAATTTGCCGCGAACACCCCAAATTGTTCGCTGTTCGGCGAACTTGCGAACAGCCAATGTTCGAGTCGAACATGAGTTCGACTCGAACTCGAAGCTCATCCCTATTGGTGGTCAGTGGAAAAGTGCCTCCTTAAATTGGTGGTCAGCATAGTGTTCCCTTACTGTAATGGTCAGTGTGACTCCTTAGTTTAATGGTCAGTGGGTCACCATTACTATACTGATATAAATTAAAAAGTGTCCCCCCTTACCAATAGCTAAAAAAGATCACTGATGTCAATAATGACTGAGAGGCAGATATTGCTCATTGTTCAAGGAACCACTGGCAACCTCCGAAGAAACCCTCGATGAGAAAGACTGACATAGTGTGACATGAAATCTAACCAATAAGGCTTTAAACAAAGATCAAAGTCTAACAGAGGTTTGAACTCTTCCCCACCCTGATAAAAAATAAAAATGTTTTGTCTAATGTTAAGTTTTAATATTTATCTAACTGTGATCTTGTGTGTGCCCAGCTGAGTTTTTAGGTTTATATATTGAGTGTGGAACATTCCCTTATTTTTTTTTGACAATCAAGAAGTAAAATTCATTTCACGGCTTATACAAATAAATGTCTACCCTTTTATTCCATTAGATCATCTTTTACGAAGACAAGAACTTCCAGGGTCGCTCTTATGAGTGTAGCTCTGAATGCTCTGACCTGTCCTCATACTTCAGACGCTGCAACTCCATCCGCGTGGAAAGTGGAAACTGGATCCTGTATGAGCAACCCAACTACAGAGGACACCAGTACTTCCTCCATAGAGGAGAGTATCCTGACTTCCAGCAATGGATGGGTTACAATGACTCCATTAGGTCTGTGCGTCTGAGCCCCCAGGTAATACAATGCAGTACAATGTGAATTAAAGCATACTGCTGCCCCTAGCCATGTGACAAATCTCCTGTGTAGCAAGCTTAGGATCTTGACGCCTGTGATCCATCTTACACTGTAATGCTGCGTACACACGGTCGGATTTTCCGACGGGAAATGTTGGCTGTGAGCTTGTTGGCGGTAAGTCCGACCATGTGTATGCTCAATCGAACATTTGTTGTCGGACTTGCCACCAGCAAATGTTGGCTAGCAGGTTTTAAAATTTTCCGCCAACAAATGTTTCTTGTCGGACTTTCCGATCATGTGTACACAAGTCTGTCGGACAAAAGTCCACGCATGTTCGGAATCAAGCACGAGCTGGAAGCGCTCGGTCTTGTAAAACTAGCGTTCGTAATGGAGATATCACGCACGTCTCGTGTGTCACTACGTTCGTAATTGTTGGCCAACATTTGTGTGACCGTGTGTATGCAAGACAAGTTGGAGCCAAAATCCTTCGAACAAAAATCCACGGTTTTGTTATCTGAAAATCCTATTGTGTATACGGGGCATAAGTCTTAAGATATGTCAAAACAACACAGACCAATGCAAAAATGCCTAACAAAATAAATAAATAATACATATGAGGGGTCTTCAGAAACTTTCCACACTTTTAAATTTCCTTTGGAAACAGTGAGGGCGCGGAGTTTTGCTGATGGCATTAAAAAGGTACGAGGCTAGGAAAAATGCATCGCAAAGGAAGGTGACTATGCAGAAAAGTGATATATTTTTTCATGAAATTCTTAATAAAGAGAGTTAAACAAAAGTGTAGAACATTTTTGAAAAATCCATATATATATATATATATATATATATATATATATATATATATATATATATATATAGGCCCTGGAAGTGAGAAAAGAAAACTCAGAAGTGAGAAAATTGGTAGTGTTGATGTTACAGGTTTGACTGCTTGGTTAATTTCAAGTTTTGTTTCCTTCTTTAGCACCAAGGTTCCTTTAGAATCAGGATTTATGAGAGAGAAGACTTCAAAGGTCAGATGATGGAGTTCACTGAGGATTGCCCTCATGTCTATGAGAGATTCCGCTACAATGACATTAATTCTTGCCATGTCCATGATGGCTACTGGATGTTCTATGAGGAGCCCAACTATAGAGGACGTCAGTATTACCTGAGACCTGGAGAGTACAGGAGATACACCGACTGGGGAGCCACAAGTCCCAGAATTGGGTCCTTCAGACGTCTCCATCATCTCTATTAAATGTTTAAAAACATTTTAAGTTTTCTGCTAGACAATAAACTTGATAAAGACATTTTTTTCTGTTTGTTTTTTATGCAATGTTGATTTGATGAGATGAGAATTTGTAAAGTGCAGCAACCCATACAAGCGGTCAAAAGCCACTTTTAGTCAGAGACACAATCATCTACAGTATATGACTATATACGGTAGACTGGATGAGAGTCGCTCTTCATTTTATTGTCAAAGCTTTAAGTGGTTGTAACAAGTATATAGGAAAAGAGGAGTGAGATTTTCGAGGTGCAATTTGATTTGAAAAATAGTAGTAACAACTATACTATATAAGAAAGTTTTTTTATTGTTTTAGAAAAAAAAATAATAAAATTTTATAAAAAATTACAGCAGTTTGGCAAGTACAATCAATAGGTATTTATGGATACAGCATAAATAGATACAGTTCCCAACATGTTCCACCCATATATCAGGCTTCTTCAGGGGATGCTGTCCAAGAAAACGGTACAAGCCTTCTATTAAAGAAACACATACATACAGTGATTATAGTTAACAATCGATATTAAAGCCATAATATACATATAATATTTTAATTTAGAAAATTTTACAAGTTTTGACAAATATAAACTATACATGCGCGTGTCTGCAGTCTGGACAACACTCCTTACCTTGGTCTCTTGAAAGAATCAAATAAACCACTTATGGGTCAAGGTATCCATATGCGTCCAAAGAACCATATGCTAGGGGTGATTCAAGGACCAACTAAATAACAAATTGAATCAAATTTAGTTTAAATATAGACATTAAACCGATCTCCACACAAAGAAGCCAAGTATATAAAAGAAATCAACTAACAGAAATAAAATTCTGCGGTAGACTCAGAATCAGGGGACAAACGCTGTCAAAGAATGCCAAGGTCTATTGATAAAACTATCCAGAAAAACGAACACAGAAAGCAAAGACTAATTAGAGAACAATGAAGCAGTTGCAGTTTATAAAGGCAAACAGATTGAGTATTTCATCAACAGAGCAAAAACTACTAAATGCGTTCTCTTGAAAATATAAACATAAAGATTTTTTCAAATCCGAAAATAGCAAATGATTACCTGGCATTCAATAGCAGCATGCATGTATCCCTGGGTTCCAGCAGCTTCTAATATTTGGAACCAGTGGCCTTAAATACCCCCCATCCAGCCTAGACCAGAAGCGGATGTGAGGACCATACCGCGCATGCGCGAACCGCGTCACGCCCGCTCCTTCGCTCGTCGCCGCTGGGTCCTAACCATCGGCTCCAGAGGCGAGGGGCGTCACTCCCTCTGGTGGATGGAGGGAAAATCTCACCGCATCTCAAAGGGATGCGAAAAGATCATGTGAAAAGGAGAAAATAGAAGCGAGGCGACAGAACGCATGCGGGACGGTAAAACGGGCGTCTGGCCAATTATAGCACAAGTGCCCCGAGCGTCCATATGGTCATCCCAATGCCAGGAAACAAGGTTGCAAAAGGGCTTAAATGGGGACTCAATAGGGCTTAAAGATGGAAAGGATTCTTGAGGAGGATGGATTTCAACAGGATCAGACAGTGTGGTCAGGTGCGGACATGCACATATATTTACAAGAAAATTCATATTAGTCTCAGAACAGTACATTTAGGAGTAATGCGGGCAAAAATAGAAAATAGAAATAAAAATAAAATAAATTCATCAAAAGACATGTCAGGTTGTTAGCCATATATATTGGTCAAACAATCTATGCATTAATAGCATGTAACGTATGGCATAAGGTCCAATATTTATAGGTATTAATTAGGAGAGTAAATAAATCAAATCTCGCATATATATATACCAGGTATGGGGGGGAAAAGGGAAAGGACGGGAGGGGGGCAATTGGAGGTGTAACGAAAAACCGGAATTCATGACATAAAAGAAAGGTAAGGGAAGGGAAAATGGGGAGGGAAGAAGGGGAGGAAAGGGAAAGGGGAAGGGGAGAGGGAAAGAAAGGGGAAGGCAGGAATGGGGAAAGGGAGGGGGTTTGGGAAGGGGGAGGGAAAAGGGGGGGATAAAAAGGCGAGTAAAAGAGGGGAGGGAGAGGCAAGGGAAGAAGGAAAGAGCAAAGTTAATAGCGAAGGGCCAGTAATGTCAGTCAGATGGATATATATCAATATTATAGGAAGGGTTTATAGCTTAACATTTCATTCAATCCGGGGTAAGCTGTCGCTTTCAATAGATGAATGCATCGTTATTCTAATTGTAAGAACTTTTCATCGTTACTGCCACCTCTAACATCAGTAGGGATGTGTTCTAAGGCCATACATTTTATAGTGTGTAAGTTGAAACCATGGCACAACGCCACATGGCGATTTATCGGGGTTTCCATTTTATGTTCTTTAATAAGGGATATATGATTGTTTATTCTTTTAAAGAAGGGTCTCTTACTGTTTCCGATATAGAAGCACTTACAGGTACATTTCATCAGGTATACAATGCCAGGAGTTTGGCATGTCACTCTATGTCTAATCCTATGGATTTGACCATTAGTTAGTTCTATCTCATTATTATTCGGCATAAAACGACAAATTGTCACACTTTTTGCATGAAAAAGTTCCAGAAGGTAAAGTAGATGATGTTAAAGTTTTATAATGACTTTGGACCAAACGGTCCTTTAAGGATTTTGCTCGTCTATAGGTTATTTGTGGCTGTCTTTCTACATATTTGTTCACTATGGGACCTGCCAATAAAAGTGGCCAAGATTTATTAATAATTTGTCTTACTTTTCTACGTTGCTTTGTGTAAGACGTAATTATTCTCACTGGTTGTGATATGGGCTTACTTTTCTTTTTGAAAATTAGAGTATCCCTAACGTGGCTCTATGAAATGCTTTTTTGAGATTACTGTGCGTGTATCCCCTTTCACGTAAACCGTAAATAAAGGGCATTTGCCTCAGTTTTGAAGTTCTCATCCCTACTACAGTTGCGTCTCAGTCTGAGATATTGACTGTAGGGGATGCTGTTAATCAAAGATTTTGGATGGGAGCTTGATGCGTGTAAAATAGCATTACTGGCTGATGGCTTCCTGAATAGGGATGTACCCAGGGAGCCATCTGTTTCAGCAAAAATCTGAATATCCAAAAAACGGATACATTTCTTATCACATAGCATTGTAAATTTGAGGTTGTATTTATTGTTACCCAAGATTTCCATGAATTCAATCAACTCCTGATGTGCACCTGACCATATCATTAAAATATTGTCAATATAGCGATGGAACGTTACTATATAATCCAAATATTTTTTAATATCTTCTCTTCCAAAATGGTCTCTCTCCCAACCCCCCAGGTACAGGTTGGCATACAATGGGGCACAGCGTGTCCCCATCGTTACCCCCTGCACCTAGAGGTAGTGGGAGAGACCAAATATAAATACGTTCCTTGTAAAGATAAACTTTAATAAATCCAAGATAAATTCATTATACTTATATGTGGTTTGACTTCGTTCATGTAGGTGATCTACTACAACTTGCAATCCCATATCATGTGGGATCGTGTTGTAGAGGCTCTCCACATCAACAGTGACAAGACATGCATCCTAAGGGATGGAAATGCCTTTGATTATTCTAATGAGATCAATTGTATCCTGCACATAGGAAAATAAAGGTTTAACTTGGGGGCCTAGATAGGTATCAATTAAGCTACTCCCATTTTCCATCTGGAAATGATGGGATGACCGGGGAGATTTGTTAATGACTTATGAACTTTTGGTAAAGCATAAAAGGTCAAGACTTTCAGGTTTATTGACATCCAAGAACGTCCAAGTTGATTTATCTATCAAGTTCTTAGAATAGGCTTTTAAGATGATGTTTCTATGTTCTTTACAATAGGACTCAATGACTGTTACTAAAATGGGTCTATACCACTCTCGATTTTGGAGATTGTACAGACACATTCTTTCATAATCATTGCAGTTCATTACCACCAAATTACCGGCTTTATCTACTGATTTAATTACGAGTTCAGTGTTTGTTTGTAATGATATCAATGCCTTCCTCAAAGGGGGGGGGGGGGGGGATAGATTATCTTGGAAAGACCTCAACCCTGTAGTATCCTCTATTTCTTTGGTTGTTTGTTGTACAAAAGTCCAAATGTTGGGATTGTTACCCAAAGTGGGAAAATTCTTTGATTTGGGTCTAAATAACTGTGGAGGGGGAAAACATCTATTGGAAGTAATTACTCCTGATGGGGGGGGGGGGGGTTTAAAAGGCGAGTTAATAGAGTCACCGTCTTCCTTCCATTAGCGTCACCATCTTCCTTCCATAGTTCCATTAAATCCTGTATAGCTTGAATTTCTCTAATTGTTAAATCATTATCACCAGTGGAATTGGTGAGATGGTCTATGTGAGTTGATTTATGATAAATGGTTTTAAACATTAACCGTCGAGCGAATAGATGGATGTCTTTAATGACGTCAAAGCAGTCAATGTTTGCATCTGGGCAAAAAGTAAGGCCCAGCTGCAAGACATTGGTTTCCTCACAGGTAAGTGTATTGGATGAAAGATTCAAGATTTGGAGTTGTTTCCCCTCATCAGGGATTATACAGTAGGGGTATGTGGTTTCACCGGATTTCTGTTCTCCGGTGTTCCTAGAGGTAAAAAAAATTGAAGCTACTTTTGGGTCAATCTTGCTAACTATAGAAGGAGTGGAGTCACTTACCTTAGTAGGCATTATTGTGGGTGCTAAAGTTGAAGAACAAGAAATAGGAATAGATAAAGAAACCATTGAAACATTAGTTTTGCAATTTTGAGTGCCACGTGAATTTTCTAATAGAAGGGTGAGAGGTGTTGAGACCTTGTGAATTTTTTGGTCGAACCACTGGTGATTCACGCTCGTGCGTAGATACCGGTGCGCTCTTTACATTATCTGAAAAGGATATATTAGAATCTCCTTTACGTTTTTTAGAAGATCTTTCGTTAGTAATGTCCTGGTAGACAGTTGATTGGCTAGAAGATGTAAGAGAAACAGAACAAGCATCAGATATATGAGTAGTATGATTCGACTGCAAATGGTTATTCTGTTTAGCTAAACATCTTGGTTGTGTTTGCTGATTCCCTTTCATAGGCAAAGCCCATATCATGTGCTGATTGATCCCGTATAAATTTAATCTCTTTATTATTTATAATCTCAATGGTATATTGTTCAATGTGCTCTCTTAGCTCGCGCTCCTTACCTAAAAAGGAGGATAGGCCCGCCAAAGACACATGTTCAGCATACCATTTATTATTTGTTCATCTACCTCATTAATTTCAATCTCATATTGATAACATAATAAGGACATCATCCCTAAAGAACATGATTGTAGGATTGATTCCCGTTTGTTTTTTAGTGCTTCATGTACTTTTTTTAAGGTTGGGAAAAATTTGTACCCTTAAAATTCTTTTCTTTTCAACTGATTTTTGGAGTTTGACAAATGATTTGTCCAAATTGGCTTCCTTAACCCCCACTGAGCTCTGGGAAAGGTGTATTTTTGTCATGAATCCCTCCCAGTCCTCCCCACAGAACCTGGCCATAGTAAGATCTTTTTGTTTTTTCTATAATCTTAAACAATTTTAATATAAAGCAATCTAGAAAAAGATTATTTATAAAATAAAATTTGCATATAAATAACATAGAAGTTTATAAAAGATTTTAAACTTTTTCACTTTCTTATATGGATAATTATATGACCTAACAAAAAAGATGGTCACAAATAAATAAAGAATGTAATGATAATGATATATATATATATATATATATATATATATATATATATATATATATATATATATATATATATATCAAAAAACCTTCAAAATAGGAAGGATAATAATAAGTTGATTATTTTTTTCAGAGTTGAAGGTCAGTGATCAATCATTGGTGTAATATGACACCTTAATATTGTAGAAAAGATTTTATGACCACAGACAAATCAACTTAGTAATAGCACCTCATCCCTTAATAGATTGTATATAGGAAAAGAGGAGTGGCATTTTCAGGGTGCAATTTAATTTGAAAAATAGTAGTAACAACTATATTATATAAGAACGTTTTTTTTATTATTTTAGAAAAAAATAATAAAATTTGATAAAAAGTACAGCAGTTTGGCAAGTACAATCAATAGGTATTTACGGATACAGCATAAACAGATAAAGTTCCCAACATGTTTCACCCATATATCGGACTTCTTCAGGGAATGCTGTCCAAGTAAACGGCACAAGTCTTCTATTAAAGAAGCACATACATACAATGATTATAGTTAACGATAGATATTACAGCCATAATATACATATAATATTTTAATTTAGAACATTTTACAAGTTTTGACAAATATAAAATATACTTACGCGTGTCTGCAGTCTGGACAACACTCCTTACCTTGGTCTCTTGAAAGAATCAAATAAACCACTTATGGGTCAAGGTATCCACGTGCATCCAAAGAACCATATGCTAGGGGTGACCCTGGTTGTAACAAGTGTTTGGTGACAAGAGAAAGAACTTTCCTGTGCAGTGTAATAAAAATCATCTCTCCACTCCTCCTACTGCACAATGCCTATTGGGATTTGAAGTGTAAAGAGTCCATTCACCCCATTATATGGCTGCCAGTGGCGGCCCGTCTACTAGGGGGGGCACGGCGCCTCCCCCTTATCCACTCGTCTGGCTCCCTGATCTACATACAGGGTGCCGGGATCATGGATTCCAATGATGGGGGGTGGGGTTTGAAGCACGTGATTAGAGCCAGAGGCTCTATTAGGCTTCAAAATAGGGTGGGCTCGGGGCGCAGACTAATGCCCCGTACACATGGTCAGATTTTCCGACGGAAATTGTTCGATGGGAGCTTATTGTCGGAAATTCTGATCGTGTGTACACAATTCCGATGCACAAAGTTCCACGCATGCTCAGAATCAAGCAGAAGAGCCACACTGGCTATTGAACTTCATTTTTCTCGGCTCATTGTACGTGTTGTATGTCACCGCGTTCTTGACGTTTGGAATTTCCGATAAGATTTGTGTGACCGTGTGTATGTAAGACAAGTTTGACCCAACATCCGTCGGAAAAAAATCCATGGATTTTGTTGTCGGAATGTCCGATCGTGTGTACAGGGCATAAGACTGGGATGCCATTAAAGTTCATGTGTGTGTGTGTAGAGGCAGGTGTCCCAATACTTTTGACAATATAGTGTGTGTATGTGTGTGTGTGTGTGTGTATATATATATTTATATATATATATATATATATATATATATATATATATATATATATATATACACAGTATATACATAGTATTTTCTTTCTCTGACTGTATGAACTAATGTGGTGCCACCGCCTTTTCAATTTTCTCTTAGTAAACTTCTCCGGCAGTCGTAGTTACTCTTAAAGAGGAAGTAAATCCTGACGGGTTTTACTTCCTCTTTATTCCCCTGCAAAGTGAAAGCATAATAGGCTAGTATGCATCGCACGCTAGCCCATTATGTGCCACTTACCTGCAAACGAAGCCCGCTGGTGGAAGCATCCATCTTTACCCCTCTTCCTTCCGGGGCAGTGGACTCCAGCTCTGTGACTGGCCGAAGCCGCGTGGTGTCACTCTCGTGCATGCACGAGGGAGCCACCAGTCACGGCACACGCTGGGGTAAGAAACGGCCCGTTTGGCGCATTGTACATGAAATATCTCCTGAAGGGCACACATTCAGGAGATATTTTCAGTACATATAGGTAAGCCTTATTATAGGCCTACCTATATGTAAATATATCTCAGGGGGTTTGACAACCACTTTAAGGAAAGAGTAATTGTTGAATAAACAGGCCCGTAGCAGAAATGCTTAAATTGCTCTGATCCATGGGTGTGATCAGATGTGAGATCTGAAGTGGTTAACATAATGCTATTACATATAGTACATAAAAACATATCTATATATATATATACATTGAAGACCCTTCACATGTGTGTATAGCTCATCTCTGCTGATGCACCCAGAAAGATCCAAACAATAGTTATAGAAAGAAACCAAGCAAAGGTTAACACAGTAAAGGGAAAAGGCCATTCGTACTCCACACAAAGCACAATGTCAGCATGTGAGTGTGTAAGCAGTAAAGGACGTATATAAGGGCCATAGACATCCCAGCAGTTACTGGTGTAAACGAATAGCAGCACGGTGACTAGGGATGAGCTTCGAGTTCGAGTCGAACTCATGTTCGACTCGAACATTGGCTGTTCGCAAGTTCACCGAACAGCGAACAATTTGGGGTGTTCGGCGGCAAATTCGAATGCCGCGGAACACCCTTTAAAAGTCTATGGGAGAAATCAAAAGTGCTAATTTTAAAGGCTAATATGCAAGTTATTGTCATAAAAAGTGTTTGGGGACCTGGGTCCTGCCCCAGGGGACATGGATCAATGCAAAAAAAAGTTTTAAAAACGGCCGTTTTTTCAGGAGCAGTGATTTTAATAATGCTTAAAGTCAATCAATAAAAGTGTAATATCCCTTTAAATTTCGTACCTGGGGGGTGTCTATAGTGTGCCTGTAAAGGGGCGCATGTTTCCTGTGTTTAGAACAGTCTGACAGCAAAATGACATTTTGAAGGAAAAAACTCATTTAAAACTACCTGCGGCTATTGCATTGCCGACAATACACATAGAAGTTCATTGATAAAAACGGCATGGGAATTCCCCAAAGGGGAACCCCGAACCAAAATTAAAAAAAAAAAATGACGTGGGGGTCCCCCTAAATTCCATACCAGGCCCTTCAGGTCTGGTATGGATATTAAGGGGAACCCCGGCCAAAATTAAAAAAAAAAAATGACGTGGGGTTCCCCCTAAATTCCATACCAGACCCTTCAGGTCTGGTATGGATTTTAAGGGGAACCCCGCGCCAAAAAAAAAAAAAAAACGGCGTGGGGTCCCCCCAAAAATCCATACCAGACCCTTATCCGAGCACGCAACCTGGCAGGCCGCAGGAAAAGAGGGGGGGACGAGAGTGCGGCCCCCCCTCCCTCCTGAACCGTACCAGGCCACATGCCCTCAACATTGGGAGGGTGCTTTGGGGTAGCCCCCCAAAACACCTTGTCCCCATGTTGATGAGGACAAGGGCCTCATCCCCACAACCCTGGCCGGTGGTTGTGGGGGTCTGTGGGCGGGGGCTTATCAGAATCTGGAAGCCCCCTTTAACAAGGTGACCCCCAGATCCCGTCCCCCCCCTGTGTGAAATGGTAAGGGGGTACATAAGTACCCCTACCATTTCACGAAAAAAGTGTCAAAAATGTTAAAAATGACAAGAGACAGTTTTTGACAATTCCTTTATTTAAATGCTTCTTCTATCTTCCTTCATCTTCTGGTTCTTCTGGCTCTTCTGGCTCTTCTGGCTCTTCTGGTTCTTCCTCCGGCGTTCTCGTCCAGCATCTCCTCCGCGGCGTCTTCTATCTTCTTCTCCTCGGGCCGCTCCGCACCCATGGCATGGGGGGGAGGCTCCCGCTCTTCTCTTCTTCTCTTCTTCTTTTCTTCTCTTCTTCTCTTCTTCATTTTCTTCTCCGGGCCGCTCCGCAATCCATGCTGGCATGGAGGGAGGCTCCCGCTGTGTGACGGCGCTCCTTGTCTGACAGTTCTTAAATAACGGGGGGGGCGGGGCCACCCGGTGACCCCGCCCCCCTCTGACGCACGGTGACTTGACGGGACTTCCCTGTGACGTCACGGGGAATGCCACAGGGAAGTCCCGTCAAGTCACCGTGCGTCAGAGGGGGGCGGGGTCACCGGGTGGCCCCGCCCCCGTTATTTAAGAACTGTCAGACGAGGAGCGCCGTCACACAGCGGGAGCCTCCCTCCATGCCAGCATGGATTGCGGAGCGGCCCGGAGAAGAAAATGAAGAAGAGAAGAAGAGAAGAAAAGAAGAAGAGAAGAAGAGAAGAGCGGGAGCCTCCCCCCCATGCCATGGGTGCGGAGCGGCCCGAGGAGAAGAAGACAGAAGACGCCGCGGAGGAGATGCTGGACGAGAACGCCGGAGGAAGAACCAGAAGAACCAGAAGAGCCAGAAGAACCAGAAGATGAAGGAAGATAGAAGAAAGAAGAAGCATTTAAATAAAGGAATTGTCAAAAACTGTCTCTTGTCATTTTTAACATTTTTGACACTTTTTTCGTGAAATGGTAGGGGTACTTATGTACCCCCTTACCATTTCACACAGGGGGGGGGCCGGGATCTGGGGGTCACCTTGTTAAAGGGGGCTTCCAGATTCCAAAAAGCCCCCCGCCCGCAGACCCCCACAACCACCGGCCAGGGTTGTGGGGATGAGGCCCTTGTCCTCATCAACATGGGGACAAGGTGTTTTGGGGGGCTACCCCAAAGCACCCTCCCAATGTTGAGGGCATGTGGCCTGGTACGGTTCAGGAGGGAGGGGGGGCCGCACTCTCGTCCCCCCCTCTTTTCCTGTGGCCTGCCAGGTTGCGTGCTCGGATAAGGGTCTGGTATGGATTTTTGGGGGGACCCCACGCCGTTTTTTTTTTTTTTTTTGGCGCGGGGTTCCCCTTAAAATCCATACCAGACCTGAAGGGTCTGGTATGGAATTTAGGGGGAACCCCACGTCATTTTTTTTTTTAATTTTGGCCGGGGTTCCCCTTAATATCCATACCAGACCTGAAGGGCCTGGTATGGAATTTAGGGGGACTCCCACGTCATTTTTTTTTTTTTAATTGTGGTTCGGGGTTCCCCTTTGGGGAATTCCCATGCCGTTTTTATCAATGAACTTCTATGTGTATTGTCGGCAGTGCAATAGCCGCTGGTAGTTTTAAATGAGTTTTTTCCTTCAAAATGTCATTTTGCTGTCAGACTGTTCTAAACACAGGAAACATGCGCCCCTTTACAGGCATACTACAGACACCCCCCAGGTACGAAATTTAAAGGGATATTACACTTTTATTGTTTGACTTTAAGCATTATTAAAATCACTGCTCCTGAAAAAACGGCCGTTTTTAAAACTTTTTTTTGCATTGATCCATGTCCCCTGGGGCAGGACCCAGGTCCCCAAACACTTTTTATGACAATAACTTGCATATAAGCCTTTAAAATTAGCACTTTTGATTATTCGTGTTCGTGTCCCATAGACTTTAACGGTGTTCGCATGTTCGAACGAACTTTTTTCCTGTTCGCATGTTCTGGTGCGAACCGAACAGGGGGGTGTTCGGCTCATCCCTAACGGTGACAAATCAAGCAAAATGGGAAAGGTGAGTTTTTAAAAACAATTCTTTTTTGGACTAAAAATTAAAGGCTGACTTTTTCCAATACTTTTTTTTTTTATATTTAAATTGTTTTTGTAAATAATGTTGTTTTTATTGCTCTCTTTGGGGAAATTTTCCACCCTTTCCTGTCTATTTGACAAGCGTCTGACAGAGCAAGTGAAGGAAAATCTACCTAACAAGGACATTGATGGCAATATAAACAATCCTTCTAACAGAGTATGGAAAGGTTAGAGCCTCTGCCAGGATTTTATTGCTTTTCGCGGTATGGGAGCGCTGAACCTTGTGGTGATTTGTTGTAATGTTACATATGGTATGAAGTCCCGGAGGTTACTTGTTACTACAACTGCGACCCTCTCAGAGGAATTTACTAAAAAAAAAAATGTAAAAGATGGGAAAATCGCATTAGTTCTGTAGTACCCCCTTGTGTACATAGTTGGTTAATGTAGGTAAATTTTGTTGGGCTTCACTATAGCCTGTGAAGCCAGGTTATTTAGGATCATATAAAGGTCTCAGTCACCTCGCCCTGGCTTCAGGAAGCTTGTAGAAGGTCCCAGAAATTAGTGGGCAGAGGGGTGGAGAGTTCAGCCTGAATGTTCATGGGAACTCTACTAATCCCTGAGGGAAGGACTACCCAGTAGGTGGAGAGTGCCCTATAAGTATTCGGGAGCCTGGCCATGTTGGGATAGAGTCCATGATCCAGAGTCCTGGAAGCGACCCCGTTGCTGGGGGGGGGGGGGCTGGGGGGGGGGGGGGGCTGGGGGGGGGCTTGGCCTCCAGGCATAAGTGTGCTGCTGAGAGAGAGAGAGGGAGAGAGAGAGAGAGAGAGAGAGAGAGAGAGAGAGAGAGAAGAAAATTAGCCAGAGACTTCCCCACCCCCTGCATCCTCAGCCAGGCTTGTCTGTGACAACATGCTAGCAAGAGGGACCTGTACAGAAGAAGGCCTGGACAGAAGTTGCCAGCTTTGCTCCAGGAATTACCAGGGACTGAGTGAGTGATCTCTATTTGTTTACCCCCCCCCAAGCCTACAAGGGAGAAAACAACCAGGTGCAAGACTTAACTAGTTTTCAGGAGGGACAGAGCTTAGTCTATCTTCAAACCTGCTGGGAAAATTTCAAGTTTTGGGCTGCATGCTTTAAGATTTCTTTTAGTGGGAAAAGATCAAGATTCCCAAGATTCCCACAGTCAGTTTGGAAGTTTTCTTAAAGGAGTACAGCCTGGAAATTTGTGCTTGGAGTCAGCAATTGTTATCCAGTTTTCCTCACGGTTTGTGCTTTGAAGTCAGTTCTGGGCACCCCATACTTCCCTAAACTTATCCAAGTTACATCCCCTAAGAAAAAAAATATCAAAACCAAGCCAAAGGACTGAATTATTGACTATTGAGTGCTTGCCAAAAATGTGTGTTGCCTGGCTGTGCAGGAGAAGGGGGACCCAACGGCCCTTTAGGGGCTAGGGCTACAGTTCACACATTCCAAAAAATACTTTTTTTCTTCATCAAAAACAAATGTGTTTTGGGGACTTTTCTCAGGGCTAGAATCAAGAAAAAAAAGCTATATGTGTATACAGGGATAATTACCCCAATGTACTCTCTTTGAAACTAAAAGCTCAATGCTCCTTGACTCTTTGACTGAGGTTTCACTTCAAAGAGAAAATTAGAAATAATCACAAAATTATATGAATAATGATAATTGCCAGGGGAGAAACACTGACAATGAAAATTGTAGTGCCCATTGGTGTTGAGTTGAAGAATGCTCCTTATGTTGGTGGTCAGTGGAAAAGTGCCTCCTTAAATTGGTGGTCAGCATAGTGTTCCCTTACTTTAATGGTCAGTGTGACTCTTTAATTTAATGGTCAGTGGGTCACCATTACTATACTGATATAAATTAAAAAGTGTCCCCCCTTACCAATAGCTAAAAAAGATCACTGATGTCAATAATGACTGAGAGACAGATATTGCTCATTGTTCACGGAACCACTGGCAACCTCTGCAGAAACCCTCGTTGAGAAAGACTGACATAGTGTGACATGAAATCTAACCAATGGCTAACCAAAGCTTTAAACAAAGATCAAAGTCTAACAGAGGTTTGAATTCTTCCCCACCCTGATAAAAAATAAAAATGTTTTGTCTGATGTTAAGCTTTAATATTTATCTAACTGTGATCTTGTGTGTGCCCAGCTGAGTTTTTAGGTTTATATATTGAGTGTGGAACCTTCCTTAATTTTTTTTGACAATCAAGAAATAAAATTCATTTCACGGCTTATACGAATAAATGTCTACCCTTTTATTCCATTAGATCATCTTTTACGAAGACAAGAACTTCCAGGGTCGCTCTTATGAGTGTAGCTCTGAATGTTCTGACTTGTCCTCATACTTCAGACGCTGCAACTCCATCCGCGTGGAAAGTGGAAACTGGATCCTGTATGAGCAACCCAACTACAGAGGACACCAGTACTTCCTCCATAGAGGAGACTATCCTGACTTCCAGCAATGGATGGGTTACAATGACTCCATTAGGTCTGTGCGTCTGAGCCCCCAGGTAATACAATGCAGTACAATGTGAATTAAAGCATACCGCTGCCCCTAGCCATGTGACAAATCTCCTGTGTAGCCAGCTTAGAATCTTGATGCCTGTGATCCATCTTACACTGTAATGCTGCGTACACATGATCAGATTTTCCGATGGGAAATGTTGGCTGTGAGCTTGTTGGCGGTAAGTCCGACCGTGTGTATGCTCCATCGAACATTTGTTGGCGGACTTTTCGCCAACAAATGTTGGCTAGCAGGTTCTCAAATTTTCCGCCAACAAATGTTTCTTGTCGGACTTTCCGATCATGTGTACACTACACAAGTCTGTCGGACAAAAGTCCACGCATGTTCGGAATCAAGCACGAGCTGGAAGCGCTCGGTCTTGTAAAACTAGCGTTCGTAAGGGAGATATAACGTACGTCTTATATGTCACTACGTTCGTAATTGTTGGCCAACATTTGTGTGACCGTGTGTATGCAAGACAAGTTGGAGCCAAAATCCTTCGAACAAAAATCCACGGTTTTGTTGTCAGAATGTCCGATTGTGTGTACGGGGCATAAGTCTTAAGATATGTCAAAACAACACAGACCAAAAATGCCTAACAAAATAAATAAATAATACATATGAGGGGTCTTCAAAACGTTTCCACACTTTTAAATTTCCATTGGAAACAGTGAGGGCCCGGAGTTTTGCTGATGGCATTAAAAAGGTACGAGGGTAGGAAAAATGCATCGCAAAGGAAGGTGACTATGCAGAAAAGTGATATATTTTTTATGAAATTCTTAATAAAGAGAGTTAAACAAAAGTGTAGAACATTTTTGAAAAATCCATATATATGGCACTGGAAGTGAGAGAAGAAAAGAAAACTCCGAAGTGAGAAAATTGGTAGTGTTGATGTTACAGGTTTGACTGCTTGGTTAATTTCAAGTTTTGTTTCCTTCTTTAGCACCAAGGTTCCTTTAGAATCAGGATTTATGAGAGAGAAGACTTCAAAGGTCAGATGATGGAGTTCACTGAGGATTGCCCTCATGTCTATGAGAGATTCCGCTACAATGACATTAATTCTTGCCATGTCCATGATGGCTACTGGATGTTCTATGAGGAGCCCAACTATAGGGGGCGTCAGTATTACCTGAGACCTGGAGAGTACAGGAGATACAGCGACTGGGGAGCCACAAGCCCCAGAATTGGGTCCTTCAGACGTCTCCATCATCTCTATTAAATGTTTAAAAACATTTTAAGTTTTCTGCTTGACAATAAACTTGATAAAGACATTTTTTTCTGTTTGTTTTTTATGCAATGTTGATTTTCGATGAGAATTTGTAAAGTGCAGCAACCCATACAACCAGTCAAAAGCCACTTTTAGTCAGAGACACAATCATCTACAGTATATGACTATATACTGTACACTGGATGTCGCTTTTCATTTTATTGTCAAAGCTTTAAGTGGTTGTAACAAGTATATAGGAAAAGAGGAGTGAGATTTTCGAGGTGCAATTTGATTTGAAAAATAGTAGTAACAACTATACTATATAAGAAAGTTTTTTTATTATTTTAGAAAAAAATAATAAAATTTGATAAAAAATTACAGCAGTTTGACAAGTACAATCAATAGGTATTTACGGATACAGCATAAATAGATAAAGTTCCCAACATGTTTCACCCATATATCAGGCTTCTTCAGGGGATGCTGTCCAAGTAAACGGTACAAGCCTTCTATTAAAAAAAAAACACATACATACAGTGATTATAGTTAACAATAGATATTAAAGCCATAATATACATATAATATTTTAATTTAGAAAATTTTACAAGTTTTGACAAATATAAACTATACATGCGCGTGTCTGCTGTCCGGACAACACTCCTTACCTTGGTCTCTTGAAAGAATCAAATAAACCACTTATGGGTCAAGGTATCCATATGCGTCCAAACAACCATATGCTAGGGGTGACCATAGGGGGCATTAAAGGATCAACTAAATAACAAATTGAATCAAATTTAGTTTAAATATAGACATTAAACCGATCTCCACTCAAAGAAGCCAAGTATATAAAAGAAATCAACTAACAGAAATAAAATTCTGCAGTAGACTCAGAATCAGGGGACAAACACTGTCAAAGAATGTCAAGGTCTATTGATAAAACTATCCAGAAAAACGAACACAGAAAGCAAAGACTAATTAGAGAACAATGAAGCACTTGCAGTTTATAAAGGCAAACAGATTGAGTATTTCATCAACAGAGCAAAAACTACTAAATGCGTTCTCTAAAACGGCAACAGCCTAAATCAGAACAGAAGCATAGTTTTGAAAATATAAAGATAAAGATTTTTTCAAATCCAAAAATAGCAAATGATTACCTGGCATTCAATAGCAGCATGCATGTGTCCCTGGGTTCCAGCAGCATCTAAAAGCTGGAACCAGTGGCCTTAAATACCCCCCATCCGGCCTAGACCGGAAGTGGATGTGAGGACCGTACCGCGCATGCGCGAACCGCGTCACATCTGCTCCTTCGCTCATCGTCGCTGGGTCCTAACCATTGGCTCCAGGGGCGAGGGGCGTCACTCCCTCTGGTGGATGAAGGGAAAATCTCACCACATCTCAAAGGGATGCGAAGAGATCATGTGAAAAGGAGAAAATAGAAGCGAGGCGACAGAACGCATGCGGGACGGTAAAACAGGCGTCTGGCCAATTATAGCACAGGCGCCCGAGCGCCCATATGGTCATCCCAATGCCAGGAAACAAGGTCGCAAAAGATAAACCAGGGAGAGGGGGAAGGGAAAATGGGAGGATAAAAAGGGGAGTAAAAGAGGGGAGGAAGAGGCGAGGGAAGAAGGAAAGAGCAAAGTTAATAGCGAAGGGCCAGTAATGTCAGTCAGATGAATATATATCAATATTATAGGAAGGGTTTATAGCTTAACATTTCATTCAATCCGGGTTAAGCTGTCGCTTTCAATAGATGAATCCATCGTGATTCTAATTGTAAGAACTTTTGATCATTACTGCCACCTCTAACATCAGTAGGGATGTGTTCTCAGGCCATACATTTTATAGTGTGTAAGTTGAAACCATGGAACAACGCCACATGGCGATTTATGGGGGTTTCCATTTTATGTTCTTCAATAAGGGATATATGATCGTTTATTCTTTTAAAGAAGGGTCTCTTAGTGTTTCCGATATAGAAGCACTTACAGGTACATTTCATCAGGTATACAATGTCAGGAGTTTGGCATGTCACTCTATGTCTAATCCTATGGATTTGACCATTAGGTAGTTCTATCTCATTATTATTCGACATAAAACGACAAATGTCACATTTTTTGCATGAAGAAGTTCCAGATGGTAAAGTAGATGATGTTAAAGTTTTATAATGACTTTGGACCAAACGGTCCTTTAGGGATTTTGCTCGTCTATAGGTTATTTGTGGCTGTCTTTCTACATATTTGTTCGCTATAGGACCTGCCAATAAAAGTGGCCAATATTTATTAGTAATTTGTCTTACTTTTCTACGTTGCTTTGTGTAAGACGTAATTATTCTCACTGGTTGTGTTATGGGCTTACTTTTCTTTTTGAAAATTATAGTATCCCTAACGTGGCTCTATGAAATGCTTTTTTGAGATTACTGTGGGTGTATCCCCTTTCACGTAACCGTAAATAAAGAGCATTTGCCTCAGTTTTGAAGTTCTCATCCCTACTACAGTTGCGTCTCAGTCTGAGATATTGACTGTAGGGGATGCTGTTAATCAAAGATTTTGGATGGGAGCTTGATTCGTGTAAAATAGCATTACTGGCTGATGGCTTCCTGAATAGGGATGTACCCAGGGAGCCATCTGTTTCAACAAAAATCTGAATATCCAAAAAACTGATAATTTTCCTATCACATAGCATTGTAAACTTGAGGTTGTATTTATTGTTACCCAAGATTTCCATGAATTCAATCAACTCCTGATGTGCACCTGACCATATCATTAAAATATTGTCAATATAGCGATGGAACGTTACTATATAATCCAAATATTTTTTAATATCTTCTCTTGCAAAATGGTCTCTCTCCCACCCCCCCAGGTACAGGTTGGCATACAATGGGGCACAGCGTGTCCCCATCGCTACCCCCTGCACCTGGAGGTAGTGGGAGAGACCAAACATAAATACGTTCCTTGTAAAGATAAACTTTAATAAATCTAAGATAAATTCATTATACTTATATGCGGTTTGAATCCGTTCATGTAGGTGATCTACTACAACTTGCAATCCCATATCATGTGGGATCGCGTTGTAGAGGCTCTCCACATCAATAGTGACAAGCCATGCATCCTCAGGGATGGAAATGCCTTTGATTATTCTAATGAGATCAATTATATCCTGCACATAGGAAAATAACGATTTAACTTGGGGGCCTAGATAGGTATCAATTAGGCTACTAGCATTTTCCGTTAAATATCCACATGGGATGACTGGGGAGATTTGTTAATGACTTATAAACTTTTGGCTTTGATTTGGGTCTAAATAACTGTGGAGGGGGAAAACATCTATTTGAAGTAATTACTCCTGATGGGGGGGGGTTTAAAAGGCGAGTCAATAGAGTCACCGTCTTCCTTCCATAGTTTCATTAAATCCTGTATAGCTTGAATTTCTCTAATTGTTAAATCATTATCACCAGTGGAATTGGTGAGATGGTCTATGTGAGTTGATTTATGTTAAATGGTTTTAAACATCAACCGTCAAGCGAATAGATGGATCTATCAAGTTCTTAGAATAGGCTTTTAAGATGATGTTTCTATGTTCTTTACAATAGGACTCAATGACTGTTACTAAAATGGGTCTATACCACTCTCGATTTTGGAGATTGTACAGACACATTCTTTCATAATCATTGCAGTTCATTACCACCAAATTACCGGCTTTATCTGCTGATTTAATTACAAGTTCAGTGTTTGTTTGTAATGATATCAATGCCTTCCTCAAAGGGGGGGGGGGGGATAGATTATCTTGGAAAGACCTCAACCCTGTAGTATCCTCTATTTCTTTGGTTGTTTGTTGTACAAAAGTCCAAATGTTGGGATTGTTACCCAAAGTGGGAAAATTCTTTGATTTGGGTCTAAATAACTGTGGAGGGGGAAAACATCTATTGGAAGTAATTACTCCTGATGGGGGGGGGGTTTAAAAGGCGAGTTAATAGAGTCACCGTCTTCCTTCCATTAGCGTCACCATCTTCCTTCCATAGTTCCATTAAATCCTGTATAGCTTGAATTTCTCTAATTGTTAAATCATTATCACCAGTGGAATTGGTGAGATGGTCTATGTGAGTTGATTTATGATAAATGGTTTTAAACATTAACCGTCGAGCGAATAGATGGATGTCTTTAATGACGTCAAAGCAGTCAATGTTTGCATCTGGGCAAAAAGTAAGGCCCAACTGCAAGACATTGGTTTCCTCACAGGTAAGTGTATTGGATGAAAGATTCAAGATTTGGAGTTGTTTCCCCTCATCAGGGATTATACAGTAGGGGTCTGTGGTTTCACTGGATTTCTGTTCTCCGGTGTTCCTAGTGGTAAAAAAAATTGAAGCTACTTTTGGGTCAATCTTGCTAACTATAGAAGGAGTGGAGTCACTTACCTTAGTAGGCATTATTGTGGGTGCTAAAGTTGAAGAACAAGAAATAGGAATAGATAAAGAAACCATTGAAACATTATTTTGCAATTTTGAGTGCCACGTGAATTTCTAATAGAAGGGTGAGAGGTGTTGAGAAGTTGTTGTGAATTTTTTGGACGAACCACTGGTGATTCACGCTCGTGCGTAGATACCGGTGCGCTCTTTACATTATCTGAAGAGGATACATTAGAATCTCCTTATGTTTTTTAGAAGATCTTTCGTTAGTAATGTTCTGGTAGACAGCTGATTGGCTAGAAGATGTAGGAGAAACAGAACAAGCATCAGATATATGAGTAGTATGATTCGACCGCAAATGGTTATTCTGTTTAGCTAAACATCTTGGTTGTATTTGCTGATTCTATTCATAGGCAAAGCCCATATCATGTGCTGATTGATCCCGTATAAATTTAATCTCTTTATTATTTATAATCTCAATGGTATATTGTTCAATGTGCTCTCTTAGCTCGCGCTCCTTACCTAAAAAGGAGGATAGGCCCGCCAAAGACACATGTTCAACATACCATTTATTAATTTGTTCATCTACCTCATTAAATTCAATCTCATATTGATAACATAATAAGGACATCATCCCTAAAGAACATGATTGTAGGATTGATTCCCGTTTGTTTTTTAGTGTTTTATCTACCTTTTTTAAGGTTGGGAAAAATTTGTACCCTTAAAATTCTTTTCTTTTCAACTGATTTTTGAAGTTTGACATATGATTTGTCCAAATTGGCTTCCTTAACCCCCACTGAGCTCTGGGAAAGGTGTATTTTTGTCATGAATCCCTCCCAGTCCTCCCCACAGAACCTGGCCATAGTAAGATCGTTTTGTTTTTTCTATAATCATAAACAATTTTAATATAAAGCAATCTAGAAAAAGATTATTTATAAAATAACATTTGCATATAAATAATATAGAAGTTTATAAAAGATTTTAAACTTTTTCACTTTCCTATATGGATAATTATATGACCTAACAAAAAAGATGGTCACAAATAAAGAAAGAATGTAATGATAATGATATATATATATATATATATATATATATATATATATATATATATATATATATATATATATATATATATATATATATATATATATATATATATATATATATATATCTCAAATAACCTTCAAAATAGGAAGGATAATAATAAGTTGATTATTTTTTTCAGAGTTGAAGGTCAGTGATCAATCATTGGTGTAATATGACACCTTAATATTGTAGAAAAGATTTTATGACCACAGACAAATCAACTTAGTAATAGCACCTCATCCCTTCATAGATTGTATATAGGAAAAGAGGAGTGGGATTTTCAGGGTGCAATTTGATCTGAAAAATAGTAGTAACAACTATATTATATAAGAACGTTTTTTTTATTATGTTAGAAAAAAATAATAAAATTTGATAAAAAGTACAGCAGTTTGGCAAGTACAATCAATAGGTATTTACGGATACGGCATAAACAGATAACGTTCCCAACATGTTTCACCCTTATATCGAACTTCTTCAGGGGATGCTGTCCAAGTAAACAGCACAAGCCTTCTATTAAAGAAACACATACGTACAATGATTATAGTTAACGATAGATATTACAGCCATAATATACATATAATATTTTAATTTAGAACATTTTACAAGTTTTGACAAATATAAACTATACTTGTGCGTGTCTGCAGTCTGGACAACACTCCCTACCTTGGTCTCTTGAAAGAATCAAATAAACCACTTATGGGTCAAGGTATCCATGTGCATCCAAAGAACCATATGCTAGGGGTGACCCTGGTTGTAACAAGTGTTTGGTGACAAGAGAAAGAACTTTCCTGTGCAGTGTAATAAAAATCATCTCTCCACTCCTCCTACTGCACAATGCCTATTGGGATTTGAAGTGTAAAGAGTCCATTCACCCCATTATATGGCTGCCAGTGGCGGCCCGTCTACTAGGGGGGGCACGGGTGCCGCCCCCTTATCCATCCGTCTGGCTCCCTGATCTACATACAGGGTGCCGGAATTATGGATTCCAATTACATAGTTACATAGTTACATAGTAGGTGAGGTTGAAAAAAGACACAAGTCCATCAAGTCCAACCTATGTGTGTGATTATGTGTCAGTATTACATTACATATCCCTGTATGTTGCGGTCATTCAGGTGATTATCTAATAGTTTCTTGAAGCTATCAATGCTCCCCGCTGAGACCACCGTCTGTGGAAGGGAATTCCACATCCTTGCCGCTCTTACAGTAAAGAACCCTCTACGTAGTTTAAGGTTAAACCTCTTTTCTTCTAATTGTAATGGGTGGCCACGAGTCTTATTAAACTCTCTTCTGCGAAAAAGTTTTCTCCCTATTGTGGGGTCACCAGTACAGTATTTGTAAATTGAAATCACATCCCCTCTCAAGCGTCTCTTCTACAGAGAGAATAAGTTCAGTGCTCACAACCTTTCCTCATATCTAAGATCCTCCAGACCCTTTATTAGCTTTGTTGCCCTTCTTTGTACTCGCTCCATTTCCAGTACATCTCTCCTGAGGACTGGTGCCCAGAACTGGACAGCATACTCCAGGTGCGGCCGGACCAGAGTCTTGTAGAGCGGGAGAATTATCATTTTATCTCTGGAGTTGATCCCCCTTTTAATGCATGCCAATATTCTGTTTGCTTTATTAGCAGCAGCTTGGCATTGCATGCCATTGCTGAGCCTATCATCTACTAGGACCCCCAGGTCCTTTTCCATCCTAGATTCCCCCAGAGGTTCTCCCCCCCCCAGTGTATAGATTGCATTCATATTTTTGCCACCCAAATGTATTATTTTACATTTTTCTACATTGAACCTCATTTGCCATGTAGTCGCCCACCCCATTAATTTGTTCAGGTCTTTTTGCAAGGTTTCCACATCCTGCGGAGAAGTTATTGCCCTGCTTAGCTTAGTATCGTCTGCAAATACAGAGATTGAACTGTTTATCCCATCCTCCAGGTCATTTATAAACAAATTAAATAGGATTGGTCCCAGCACAGAACCCTGGGGAACCCCACTACCCACCCCTGACCATTCCGAGTACTCCCCATTTATCACCACCCTCTGAACACGCCCTTGTAGCCAGTTTTCAATCAATGTACTCACCCTATGGTCCATGCCAATGGACCTTATTTTGTACAGTAAACGTTTATGGGGAACTGTGTCAAATGCTTTTGCAAAATCCAGATACACCACGTCTACGGGCCTTCCTTTATCTAGATGGCAACTCACCTCCTCATAGAAGGTTAATAGATTGGTTTGGCAAGAACAATTCTTCATGAATCCATGCTGATTACTGCTAATGATATCGTTCTTATTACTAAAATCTTGTATATAGTCCCTTATCATGCCCTCCAAGAGTTTACATACTATTGATGTTAGGCTAACTGGTCTGTAATTCCCAGGGATGTTTTTTGGGCCCTTTTTAAATATTGGTGCTACATTGGCTTTTCTCCAATCAGCTGGTACCATTCCAGTCAATAGACTGTCTGTAAAAATTAGGAACAACGGTCTGGCAATCACCTGACTGAGTTCCCTAAGTACCCTCGGATGCAAGCCATCTGGTCCCGGTGATTTATTAATGTTAAGTTTCTCAAGTCTAATTTTAATTCTGTCCTCTGTTAACCATGGAGGTGCTTCCTGTGTTGTGTCATGAGGATAGACACTGTAGTTTTGGTTACTGAAGCCCCCCGATTCACTCGTGAAGACTGAGGAGAAGAATAAATTTAATACCTTTGCCATCTCCCCATCCTTTGTAACCAGATATCCTTCCTCATTCTTTATGGGGCCAATATGGTCTGTCCTCCCTTTTTTACTGTTTACATACTTAAAGAATTTCTTGGGATTTTTTTTTGCTCTCCTCCGCTATGTGTCTTTCATGTTCTATCTTAGCCGTCCTAATTGCACCCTTACATTTCTTATTGCATTCTTTATAAGTCTGAATGCTGAGGATGATCCCTCAACCTTGTGTTTTTTGAAGGCCTTCTCCTTTGCTTTTATATGCATTTTTACATTGGAGTTAAGCCATCCAGGATTTTTGTTCGCTCTTTTAAATTTATTACCCAATGGGATACATTGGCTAATGCCCTTATTTAATATGCTCTTAAAGCAAACCCATCTCTCCTCCGTATTCTTTGTTACTAATATTTTATCCCAATTTATGCCTTTTAGCAAGGTTTGTAGTTTAGGGAAGTTGGCTCTTTTGAAATTCAGTGTCTTTGTGTTCCCTTCATGTTTCCTATTTGTGTGATTTATACTGAAACTAATTGACCTGTGATCGCTGTTACCTAAATTGCCCCGTATTTTCACATCTGTGATCAGGTCTGTATTGTTGGTAATCAGTAGATCCAGTAATGTTTTATTTCTAGTTGGTGCGTCTACCATCTGACCCATAAAATTGTCCTGCAAGACATTAAGGAACTGGCGAGCCTTAAATGAATGCACGGTTCCCTCCACCCAGTCTATGTCTGGATAATTAAAATCCCCCATTATGATAACACTTCCCATCCTTGCTGCTAATCCAATTTGTGATAGGAGATCCGTCTCCACTTCCTCCCTCAGGTTAGGGGGCCTATAGCATACTCCCAGTATTATTTTCCCCTTAGCTTCATCCCTTTGGAGCTCTACCCATAAGGATTCCACCTCCTCTCTAGCTCCCTCAGTGATGTAATCTTTCACATTCGCTTGTACATTATTCTTGATATATAGGCATACCCCTCATCCCTTTTTTACCCTCTCTATCCTTGCGGTATAGGATATACCCTTGAATGTTTGCCAGCCAATCATGAGAGCTGTTGAACCAGGTCTCTGAAATTCCCACAAAATCCAAATCCTCCTTGTACAACAGTATCTCTAGTTCACCCATCTTGTCCGCCATGCTCCTGGCATTGGTGAACATGCCACATAGTTTAGACCAGTCGCATATTGTCCTCGTATTGAGTTTTTCAAGATTGCAACTAGGACTTGCTACTATACTCACCTTGTGTTTTTGTGCTTTGGTTAACCTACCATTAATGCCCCCAATACTACCCTCTGGAATATCTTCCGCGCTGGCTATCACTGTCTCTGGACCCTCCCCCCCATCACCTAGTTTAAAAACCCCTCTAACTTTTTGGCCATCTTCATTCCCAGCAGATCTGCACCCTCCTCATTTAGATGCAGTCTGTCCAGGGGCGGACTGACAACACTCAGGGCCCCCGGACCAAATAAAGCAAGGGCCCCCTGTCAGGCCCCGCCCATGACCCACCCCTAACCCCTCCCATGGCCCACCCCTGACCTCGCCCCTACATTTTGCACAAAGTACAACTTCTGCCATTTTTTTTTAATGGGACCTGGAGGGGGGTCTCTCGCTAACAGTGTCCATTAGAGAGTCTCTGTTAGAGAGAGAGACCCCCTCCAGGACCTATTAGAGACTACAAAGGAGTATAATGGGACCTGGAGGGGAGCCTCTTTCTACCAGAGTGTACAGTAAACACCTTCATTCACTCTGGTCCTCACAGGACCCCCTCCTTTCGCCATGACTCTCACCCCTGCCCCAACCCCTCACAAAGTAGAAATAAAATTGGCACTGTGTAGAGCTCCTCTTACCTTAACTATGGGTACTGTAGCTGTGGCTGGTTCCCGCATCCTCTGTGGTTGGCTGGCTCCCTGGTTTGGGTGGGTCACCGTGGGTGGCTAGCTGGCATCCTGGCCCTGCTGTGGGTGGGTCACCGTGAGTGGGTGACTGGCACCCTGGCCTTGCTGTGGGTGGGTCACCGTGGGTGGTTGGGTGGCACGCACCCTGGCGCTGCTGTGGGTGGGTGGCTGGCTGGCACCCTGGCTGGTGTGTCTTCTCCTCTTCCACCATTTTGGGCACTGTTTGCTGAGGTGAGGGAGGTGCTTGGAGGGAAGTAATGATCTTTTCCCTATCCGGGACGGTAAATCTAGAAGGTTTGCAGCCTCTCCAGTGCCTCTCAATGCAGCCTCACCAATTCCAATCAGCGCAGACTCAGCAGTGCCAATCAGTGCAGCCTCACCAGTGCCCATGAATGCAGCTTCACCAGTGCCCATGAATGGAGCCTGATCAGTGCCCATCAATGCAGCCTCACCAGTGCCCCTTAATGCAGCCTCACCAGTGCCCCTCAATGCAGCCTCAACAGTGCCCCTCAATGCAGTCTCACCAGTGCCCCTCAATACAGCTCTACCAGTGTGCCCCTCCATGCAGCCTCACCAGAGTGCCCCCTCCATGCAGCCTCACCAGAGTGCCCCCTCCATGCAGCCTCACCAGAGTTCCCCCTCCATGCAGCCTTACCAGAGTGCCCCCTCCATGCAGCCTCACCAGAGTGCCCCCTCCATGCAGCCTCACCAGAGTGCCCCCTCCTTGCAGCCTCACCAGAGTGCCCCCTCCTTGCAGCCTCACCAGAGTGCCCCCTCCATGCAGTCACACCAGAGTGCCCCATCCATGCAGCCTCACCAGAGTGCCCCCTCCATGCAGCCTCACCAGAGTGCCCCCTCCATGCAGCCTCACCAGAGTGCCCCCTCCATGCAGCCTCACCTAGAGTGCCCCCTCCATGCAGCCTCACCTAGAGTGCCCCCTCCATGCAGCCTCACCTAGAGTGCCCCCTCCATGCAGCCTCACCTAGAGTGCCCCCTCCATGCAGCCTGATCAGTGCATGGGGGATAGCCGCCGGATCACACAGAGTGGGTAACTCCCGCTGTGAAACCTGGTGACCGCTGTCATCGGATGTCCCACCTCCTTTGTTAGACATCACATGTCCTGGCATTGGACCAGTGAGACATCTATCAAAAGAGGCGGGACATCGGGTGACAGCGGTAAGCACAGGGCCACTGTTAGAAATCATGGTGCCCCATACAGCTTACCTGACAGGGCCCCTTTTAACCTCGCCCTTGACCCCATCCTAGGCTCCTCCCCTGATCCAACCCCTTTAGATTTGTCCATGTTTACATATGCACGCATACTGTGTCCCAGGAACTGGATTTTGCTGCTCACATCCTTAATGGGACCCCTAATGGCACGGGAGAGCCCAGTAAAAAGGTGATGGCGGGACGGTGGTGGAACCCCCTTCCACTGCCTGTAAAAGTAATCCAGGGGTTTCTTAGCAACTAGGATTACTTTTACTTTGTGCAGACTTGTTGGGGCTAAAAAATGATATCTTGATCATTGCTGCAGCAATGATCAAGATATCACCCTTCCAATCAAGCAATGTACCAGTATGTTGCTGGACAGGAAGTGGTTAAGGGGGGTGGTTCGGGGGCACATGTTTACTGCCCCCCCAAACGCAAGTGTAAAGTAACATCACACTGCTTATGATTATCAGCATTATGAAAACTGCGCAGGCAGCACAGTCAGCATGTGCTCTGTCATGGATCTGTCACAGTGTCACATGGCTTTTGGGTGCTGACTTTGTTAATTTATGCCTGTACTGTATATTACAAACTTTAACCCAGTACAGGCATAACAAAGTCAGCACCAAACAACAATATGACACACTGTGACAGATCCGTGACAGAACACATGCTGACTGTGCTGCCTGCCTGAGTATCATAATGCTGATAATCATGACCTGCTGCTATGCTGTGTGTAAGCCCAAGTGAGACAGTGAGGATTCTATCCTCTGTTCTCCACTCACTCTGCAGTGCAGGTGCAGCCACGCTGTCCCCCAGGTTCTTGCTCTCTCTCATCCACTGAGCCGTCTGTCGCCTCACCTCAGTCTTGTCAGTCGGCACCTGAAAACGGGAGGCGGAGCCTCGTCGTATCACTCCGCCATTGAAGGTAGTGGGCAGCGGCAGCCGGAACTAATTAACTAGCAGAGCAACGTGCGGTGCAGCTTTTTCTACATGCGCCCGAAAAAGGAGAAATAGTCCGACTGCTGCGCTCACCTCCTGGGCCCCTCTGTAGACATGATGGGGCCCAGGAAAATGTTATAACCCCTCTTAGTAGCAGCGGGGGTATGGTTTTGAAATCTCTCAATTTTATTATGCATAAATTAACTGGAAATCACCAGCCCTAAAGGGTCCAGCAGGTGGCACTGGCGGGCCCCCTTTAGCGGCTGGGCCCTCGGTCCATGTCCGATTGGACCGACTGGTCAGTCCGCCCCTGAGTCTGTCCCTTCTATAATACCGGTTACCGACTGAGAAGTCGGCCCAGTCCTCCAGGAACCCAAACCCCTCCTTACTACACCAGCTCTTCAGCCACTTGTTTACTTCCCTAATCTCCCTCTGCCTTTCTGGTGTGGCTCGATGTACCGGTAGTATTCCAGAGAACACTACCTTGGAGGTCCTTTTCCTCAATTTAGCACCTAAGTCCCTAAAATCGTTCTTTAGGACACTCCATCTGCCTCTGACTTTGTCGTTGGTGCCAATGTGCACCATGACAGACGGGTCTTCCCCAGCCCCTCCCAGTAATCTGTCCACAAGATCCGTGATGTGCCAAACCCGAGCGCCTGGTAGACAACATACTGTTCGGCGCTTCAGGTCTTGGTTACAGATTGCCCTCTCTGTCCTTCTAAGAATTGAGTCCCCTACCACCAGAATCTGTCTTTCCTTTCCTCCTTTCCCTTTGCTGCCCCCCCACTCTCACTGGAGGAGTTCTTCCCCTGGCAGCTAGGAGAGTCCCTCATCTCCAGCAGTGCTGGTCCCTGACTGGTTTCACCAATGTCACTCAATGGATCGCACTTATTGGGATGCTCCAGTCCTGGATCGGCCTCCCTGGCACTTCCCCCTCTACCCTTCCTGACTGTCACCCATCTACTCTTTGCTAGTGCCTGCACCTCTTTGTCTCCACCCACCTCTGTGCTGGCCCCTGCCGGCACATGCCGTGTACGTTCCTGGCTCTCCTTTAGTATGGAGGGACTTCTCAGTACTGACAGTTGCTTCCCCAGATTCAGAACCTGGGCTTCCAGGGAAACAATGTGCTTACATTTTGCACAGCAGTAATCGCCCTCCATCGGATGATCAAGGAACGCATACATGCGGCAAGATGTACAAAGAGTCGCCTCTCCACACCCGCCGGGCATCGTACCTATTAAATTTAATGAGGATTGGGGATACACCCTGTCCAAATTACCTAACAGCTAGCTTCCTGGCACTAATACTCAAGACAATACACAGGTACACAACAAGACAATACACAGGTACTCACAGACCTACGTGCAATCGCAGAACAGTCGCAGACCTACGTGCACTCGCAATACTCAAGTATACAGTACACAATACACAAGTACTAACAATCCACACACACTACTCAGACAACACTCAGATACTCACACTACACAGGTACTATGACCCCTGTTATAACCTCCTGTTTTAAACTCTGGTTTTTAACTCCCACTTATACCAGCTCCACTTACACCGAGTTCCACAGCCTCAGACTGAGCAGGGGGGTGATAGGGGGGTGGGGTTTGAAGCACGTGATTAGAGCCAGAGGCTCTATTAGGCTTCAAAATAGGGTGGGCTCGGGGCGCAGACTAATGCCCCGTACACGTGGTCAGATTTTCCGACGGAAATTGTTCGATGGGAGCTTATTGTTGGAAATTCTGATCGTGTGTACACAATTCCGTCGCACAAAGTTCCACGCATGCTCAGAATCAAGCAGAAGAGCCACACTGGCTATTGAACTTCATTTTTCTCGGCTCATTGTATGTGTTGTATGTCACCGCGTTCTTGATGTTTGGAATTTCCAATAAGCTTTGTGTGACCGTGTGTATGCAAGACAAGTTTGACCCAACATCCGTCGGAAAAAATCCGTCCGCCGCGCAGGCTTCAGGCAGCCCAGGGGTCCGCCGCATCGCTCGGGTCCCGGTGCACGTGCCCGGCACCCGCGATGGCCGCCGGGCTCCCGCGATTGCCCAGTAACCGAGCAGGACCGTGGATCTGTGTGTGTAAACACACAGATCCACGTCCTGTCTGATGGGAGGAGACCGATGGTGTGTTCCTTGTACAGAGGAACACCGATCGGTCTCCTCCCCTTGTGAATCCCCTCCCCCCACAGTTAGAATCACTCCCTAGCAACACATTAACCCCTACAGCGCTCCCTCCTGGTTAACCCCTTCATTGCCAGTCACATTTATACAGTAATCAATGCATTTTTATAGCACGGATCGCTGTATAAATGTGAATGGTCCCAAAAATGTGTCAAAATTGTCCGATGTGTCTGCCGCAATATCGCAGTCACAATAAAAATCGCAGATCTCCGCCATTACTAGTAAAAAAAAAATAATAATAAAAATGCTATAAATCTATCCCCTTATTTTGTAGACGCTATAAATTTTGCGCAAACCAATAAATATACGCTTATTGCGATGTTTTTTACCAAAAATATGTAGAAGAATACCTATCGGCTTAAAATGAGGAAAAAATTTGTTTAAAAAAAAAAAATCTGGATACTTATTATAGCAAAAAGTAAAAAATATTGTGTTTTTTTAAACTTGTCACTCTTGTTTTGTTTATAGCACAAGAAATAAAAAACGCAGCGGTGATCAAATAACATATAAAAAATTGAAGCGCTTCACTAAGTGATCAATAAACTGAAATAATTGTGGACAATTAGTGCATCCCACACATAAATTCCAAACCAGTGTGGGGTGAAGATAAACTCAAATTATGTAACAAAATTTATCAGAAACAATTTAAATACCTATGTGAAAGTGAGGTAATATTGCACATATATAAAAATATATAAATATATAGTGGAGTATAAAACCAGAACAATCATCCATCAAAACATAAGTGTTAATAAATAGTGAATATAAATGATTTTAAATAAACAAGTGATTATAGTTAAATAAACACGCTGATAGTGTGGTTTAAATATGGAGAGAGAAAAGACAGCTAATTCTAATGGCAATTTAAACTTAGTCCCAGTGGTTGAGGTTCTTTAATTGCTTAATTGGAGTGTTCGCTTGTCATTCCTGAGCGATATTGCCATCCAATTCCAGCCTCATAGTATATGGTTCTCAACACCGTTGGATATATGTAAAGCAAATAAACAAGGAAAACTTCATTGCGCAATGAACTAAATATAGTACACCAGCAAATCGCTATGAGATACACTCACGTGCGCCCCGTAGTAAGAAAACATATGGAAATGCGAGTGGCAGTCAGCCGCTGTGGACGAGAAAAGGATCGCTGCAGTACACAGCCAGAGTGACAGACTGCAGAGTGCGTCCTAGGCTCCTCCCACGCGTTGCGTCACCGTCACGTGACTTTCTCAAGGATACACTCGAGATACCACGGTCTCAGTTTTAAAGCACAATGGCATAGCGGTTACCATGGATACAGCGTTGTTCACTCGAGTCATCATCCTGCTTACTGCATATCATCATATGTTTATTTTAGGTACACTTTATTATACATACACAAAAAGTAATTTAATTTAATAGTAGCAAAATACACATATTTATAAAAGCCGCTACACAGACATAACCAAAAGTTAAAAATACACACTGGGTATTCCAAGCATTGTTATACATCCTCCAGTGGTATAGAAATAGTATTGCACAATTAAGCTTTACTTAGCAACGGCCGTGACTGGCCATCTCCAGCAAAAGCACACAGTAGTTAAACATATCAAGGGGTAATTTAGTTAATTACACACACTTAATCAAGATACCCTATTATAATTCCTTTATATAACGCTACATATCGCCCCCTACGGATAAACAAAAAACCAAGATCAAATCCATTCCTGGCGTGCTTATTACGTATTCTAAAACATAGATTTATATATATATATGAATGGAGTATACCTTAATATAAAGTGCAACATTTTGGTTAAATATAAAAATATCCAATGTATATATAAATTATTTATTTATTTTTTTTAAATATTAAAAAATGCATATGTGTATTGCAGAAAAAGATCTGAACTAGCTAAAAACCCAAAATATTTTTATATAAGCAGTTTAAAAAATATATGATAAAAAAATCTTTTTCATAAAATTTCACTTTTAAAATTATTTAAAAATCTGTAATAAAACAATTAAGATCGAATTCAATATTCAAGCCATTTGGTTCAAGAGTACGCATCTGGAGCATCCACTTTGATTCATTTTTGCTGAGTTCCCTGATCTTATTGGAGCCCCTCCAGTGTGGTTTATATCTTTGGATTGCCCAGAACTTCAAGTCCCTGGGATCTTTATTATGGTACATAGCAAAATGTTTGGAGACACTATGCTTAGGGTAATATCAAGAAGTACATGCTATCTAAGCCTCCCTCCGTGAACAACAATGAGATGGAGGCTTCAGGAGGAATTAAGCATAGCAACTTGAGAAACAAATCATTATTCAATCCACCCATAACAAATAATGAACATATTGAAGTGTTCAATAAAATGGTGATGAAAGATCTGGAACAATTGAAATTTAGAAGAATCTCAGAACCCCGACACATTCAACAAGGCATCAAACAGCTGGAACAAAACAAGGATATTATAGTAAGACCAGCAGACAAAGGGGGTGCCATTGTAATATTATCAAAAGAATATTACCATCAGGAATTAATGGGACAATTAAGCGACATTAATACGTACATCAAACTCAGGAGTAACCCTACCAGAGAATACAAACGGGAAACTATCTGATTTAATCCGGAAAGGAACAGACAAAAATATTTTAACTAAAAAAGAATCTAATTACTTAGTACCTGACACTTGCAGAGTCCTTATAATGTATACGATGCCTAAAATTCACAAGAATGCAGAGCAACCACCAGTAAGACCCATCATAAATGGGATACGATCGATTAATGCGAGGCTGGGGGAATATGTTGATAAATTTTTGCAACCTTTAGTACCTCGAACTAAAGCATATCTACGAGACACAAAACATTTGTTACAAATATTGGAGACCCTTACTTTGAAATCTGATGAGAAATACATTATAGCAACAGCTGACATAGCTTCACTGTATACAATAATTGAGCATAGTGATGCAATAGAAGAATCAAAGTGGGCTATGGATCAATATAGCCACCTTATCTCCAAGCAAAAAAGATTCATTTTAAGGAGCCTGGCGTTTGGAATACAACACAATTACTTCTGGTACAGAGAAAATTACTATAGACAACTAACGGGTATTGGAATGGGAGCTAAATATGCTCCGAGCGTAGCCAATGTATTCATGGCCAAATGGGAGGAGGAAGCAATCTTTTCAAATATCCCAGATGAGTTGGTACTATATAAAAGATTCATTGATGACTGTATCATAATCTGGAGAGGGGATGAATCAAGCTTAGTTCTATTTTTCCAACATCTGAATCTGAATCAGAAGAATATTAAACTTGAATATCAAATTAGTGAGGAAAAAGCTAATTTTTGGGATCTAGAAATAGAGCTGAAGGAAAATATTATCAGTACCAAAACGTTCTTTAAACCAGTTAAGAGGAATAGCTATATACCAGTGGATAGCTGCCATTACGAGCCATGGCTAATTAACATCCCAAAAGGCCAGTTTATACGTTTATGAAGAAATTGTTCAGATAATAATGAGTACCTTAAACAAGCTCAATGGATGGGAAAAAGGTTTGAAGACAAAGGCTACAGCAAAGAATTCATAGAAAATAAAATTACAGATGTGAACCAGGTCTCAAGAGAGTTTTTGATCCCAGACAAGATCAAGGAAAATGAAACCAATAATGATATACCTCTAATCATGAATTTTAGTGTTCAACATAAAAAAATGGAGAAAATTATCAAAAAACATTGGTCTCTTTTGAAAACAGACACAACTCTGGGTAATATTTTACCAGAGAAACCTAGATTCATATATAGGCGAGTCCCAACATTAAGGGACCTATTAGCTAAAAAATGCACCGGATCCTCCTAAAAAAGTAACTGATTTATCCTTCTTCCAGGGAAAAGGTTTCTTCCCCTGTAAGAGGTGTTATGCCTGCAGAAATACCGACCAAAACTGTTATAAGTGTCATAAATTTACATCAACCAGTACCGGAAAAGAATTTGAGATCAGGGATTTTGTATCATGTAGAACGGAAGGCGTGGTATATGTCCTACAATGTTCCTGTTCTCTCCAATATATAGGTAGAACCAAAAGACCTATGTGGAAGCGAATAAGGGAACACATCCAAAATATTAAAAAAGCTTACCCTAAGCATAGTGTCTCGAAACATTTTGCTATGTACCATAATAAAGATCCCAGGGACTTGAAGTTCTGGGCAATCCAAAGATATAAACCACACTGGAGGGGCTCCAATAAGATCAGGGAACTCAGCAAAAATGAATCAAAGTGGATGCTCCAGATGCGTACTCTTGAACCAAATGGCTTGAATATTGAATTCGATCTTAATTGTTTTATTACAGATTTTTAAATAATTTTAAAAGTGAAATTTTATGAAAAAGATTTTTTTATCATATATTTTTTAAACTGCTTATATAAAAATATTTTGGGTTTTTAGCTAGTTCAGATCTTTTTCTGCAATACACATATGCATTTTTTAATATTTAAAAAAAAAAATAATAATTTATATATACATTGGATATTTTTATATTTAACCAAAATGTTGCACTTTATATTAAGGTATACTCCATTCATATATATATAAATCTATGTTTTAGAATACGTAATAAGCACGCCAGGAATGGATTTGATCTTGGTTTTTTGTTTATCCGTAGGGGGCGATATGTAGCGTTATATAAAGGAATTATAATAGGGTATCTTGATTAAGTGTGTGTAATTAACTAAATTACCCCTTGATATGTTTAACTACTGTGTGCTTTTGCTGGAGATGGCCAGTCACGGCCGTTGCTAAGTAAAGCTTAATTGTGCAATACTATTTCTATACCACTGGAGGATGTATAACAATGCTTGGAATACCCAGTGTGTATTTTTAACTTTTGGTTATGTCTGTGTAGCGGCTTTTATAAATATGTGTATTTTGCTACTATTAAATTAAATTACTTTTTGTGTATGTATAATAAAGTGTACCTAAAATAAACATATGATGATATGCAGTAAGCAGGATGATGACTCGAGTGAACAACGCTGTATCCATGGTAACCGCTATGCCATTGTGCTTTAAAACTGAGACCGTGGTATCTCGAGTGTATCCTTGAGAAAGTCACGTGACGGTGACGCAACGTGTGGGAGGAGCCTAAGACGCACTCTGCAGTCTGTCACTCTGCCTGTGTACTGCAGCGATCCTTTTCTCGTCCACAGCGGCTGACTGGCACTCGCATTTCCATATGTTTTCTTACTACGGGGCGCACGTGAGTGTATCTCATAGCGATTTGCTGGTGTACTATATTTAGTTCATTGCGCAATGAAGTTTTCCTTGTTTATTTGCTTTACATATATCCAACGGTGTTGAGAACCATATACTATGAGGCTGGAATTGGATGGCAATATCGCTCAGGAATGACAAGCGAACACTCCAATTAAGCAATTAAAGAACCTCAACCACTGGGACTAAGTTTAAATTGCCATTAGAATTAGCTGTCTTTTCTCTCTCCATATTTAAACCACACTATCAGCGTGTTTATTTAACTATAATCACTTGTTTATTTAAAATCATTATATTCACTATTTATTAACACTTATGTTTTGATGGATGATTGTCCTGGTTTTATACTCCACTATATATTTATATATTTTTATATATGTGCAATATTACCTCACTTTCACATAGGTATTTAAATTGTTTCTGATAAATTTTGTTACATAATTTGAGTTTATCTTCACCCCACACTGGTTTGGAATTTATGTGTGGGATGCACTAATTGTCCACAATTATTTCAGTTTATTGATCACTTAGTGAAGCGCTTCAATTTTTTATGTGTTGTTTTATGTATAGGGATTCTGAGCACCTTGTATTGATAGCAGCCTCACTTTTATATTTGATCAGCTCATTTTGGATTTTGTTTTTTTATCTCAAATAACCATCACAGCGCTTTGTTTTTTCACATACACCATATTTTTAGGGGTGATCAAATACCACCAAAAGAAAGCTCTATTAGTGGGGAAAAAATGATAAAAATTTCATTTGGGTACAGTGTAGTATGACCGCGCAATTGTTATTCAAACTGCGACAGTGCTGAAAGCTGAAAATTGGCTTGGGCAGGAAGGGGGTGAAAATGCCCTGTATGGAAGTTGTTAAAGTTCATGTGCGTGTAGAGGCAGGTGTCCCAATACTTTTGACAATATAGTGTGTGTGTGTGTGTGTGTGTGTGTGTGTGTGTGTGTGTGTATATATATATATATATATATATATATATATATATATATATATATATATATATATATACAGTATATACATAGTATTTTTTTCTCTGATAGTCCCCAAAACAAATTTACTTTAGCTGCAACATAAAATCTTTTATTGACTGTATGAACTAATGTGGTGCCCCCGCCTTTTCAATTTTCTCTTAGTAAACTTCTCCGGCAGTCGTAGTTACTCTTAAAGAGGAAGTAAATCCTGACAGGTTTTACTTCCTTTTTATTCCCCTGCAAAGTGAAAGCATAATGGGCTAGTATGCATCGCATGCTAGCACATTATGTGCCACTTACCTGCAAACAAAGCCCACTAGTGGAAGCATCCATCTTTACCCCTCTTCCTTCCGGGGCAGCGGACCTTGGCTCTGTGACTGGCCGGAGCCGTGTGTTGTCACTCCCGTGCATGCACGAGGGAGCCGCCAGTCACGACACACGCTGGGGGAAGAAACGGCCCGTTCGGCGCATTGTACATGAAATATCTCCTGAAGGACGCACGTTCAGGAGATATTTTCAGTACATATAGGTAAGCCTCATATAGGCTTACCTATATGTAAATATGTCTCAGGGGGGTTTATTCAAAGAGTAATTGTTGAATAAACAGGCCCGTAGCAGAAAAGCTTAAATTGCTCTGATCCATGGGGGTGATCAGATGTGAGATCTGAAGTGGTTAACATAATGCTATTACATACAGTACATAAAAACATATCTATATATCTATACATTGTAGACCCTTCACATGTGTGTGTATAGCTCATCTCTGTTCATCTACCGTCTCTGTTCAGGTGTAGTACATCTGAATGCTGATGCACCCAGAAAGATCCAAACAATAGTTATAGAAAGAAACCAAGCAAAGGTTAACACAGTAAAGGGAAAAGGCGATTCATACTCCACACAAAGCACAATGTCAGCATGTGAGTGTGTAAGCAGTAAAGGACGTATATAAGGGCCATAGACATCCCAGCAGTTACTGGTGTAAACGAATAGCAGCACAGTGACAAATCAAGCGAAATGGGAAAGGTAAGTTTATAAAAACAATTATTTTTTGGACTAAAAATAAAAGGACAACTTTTTCCAATACTTTTTTTTTTGTTTAAATTGTTTTTGTAAATAATGTTGTTTTTATTGCTGTCTTTGGGGAAATTTTCCACCCTTTCCTGTCTATTTGACAAGCGTCTGACAGAGCAAGTGAAGGCAAATCTACCTAACAAGGACATTGATGGCAATATAAACAATCCTTCTAACAGAGTATGGAAAGGTTAGAGCGTCTGCCAGGATTTTATTGCTTTTTGTGGAATGGGAGCGCTGAAACTTGTGGTGATTTGTTGTAATGTTACATGTGGTATGAAGTCCCGGAGGTTACTTGTTACTACAACTGCGACCCTCAGAGAAATTTACTAAAAAAAAAAAATGTAAAAGATGGGAACATCAAATTAGTTCTGTAGTACCCCCCTTGTGTACATAGTTGGTTAATGTAGGTAAATTTTGTTGGGCTTCACTATAGCCTGTGAAGCCAGGTTATTTATGGTCATGTAAAGGTCTCAGTCACCTCCCCCTAGCTTCAGGAAGCTTCTAGAAGGTCCCAGAAATTAGTGGGCGGAGGGGTGGAGAGTTCAGCCTGAATGTTCATGGGAACTCTACTAATCCCTGAGGGAAGGACCACCCAGTAGGTGGAGAGTGCCCTATAAGTATTCGGGAGCCTGGCCATGTGGGGATAGAGTCCAGGATCCAGAGTCCTGGAGGGGACCCCATTGCTGGGGGGGGGGGCCTGGCCTCCAGGCATAAGTGTGCTGCTGACAGAGAGAGAGAGAGGAGGGAGAGAGAGGGAGAGAGAGAGAGAGAGAGAGAGAGAGAGAGAGAGAGAGAGAGAGAGAGAAGCAAACTAGCCAGAGACTTCCCCACCCCCTGCATTCTCAGCCAGGCTTGTCTGTGACAACATGCTAGCAAGAGAGACCTGTACAGAAGAAGGCCTGGACAGAAGGGACTGAGTGAGTGATCTCTATTTGTTTACCCCCCCCCCAAGCCTACAAGGGAGAAAACAACCAGGTGCAAGACTTAGCTAGTTTTCAGGAGGGACAGAGCTTAGTCTACCTTCATACCTGCTGGGAAAATTTCAAGTATTGAGCTGCATGCTTTAAGATTTCTTTTAGTGGGAAAAGATCAAGATTTCCAAGATTCCCACAGTCAGTTTGGAAGTTTTCTTAAAGGAGTACAGCCTGGGAATTTGTGCTGGAAGTCAGCAATTGATAACCAGTTTGTCCTCATGGTTTGTGCTTTGAAGTCAGTTCTGGGCACACCATACTTCCCTAAACCTGTCCAAGTTACACCCCCTAAGAAAAAAAAATCAAAACCAAGCCAAGGGACTGAATTATTGACTACTGAGTGCTTGCCAAAAACGTGTGTTGCCTGGCTGCGCAGCAGAAGGGGGACCCAACGGCCCTTTAGGGGGTAGGGCTACAGTTCACACATTCCAAAAAATACTTTTTTTTCTTCATCAAAAACAAATGTGTTTTGGGGACTTTGTCAGGGCTAGAATCAAGAAAAAAAAGCTATATGTGTATACAGGGATAAGTACCCCAATGTACTCTCATTGAAACTAAAAGCTCAGTTCTCCTTGACTCTGATTGAAGTTCCACTTCAAAGAGAAAATTAGAAATAATCACAAAATTATACGAATAATGAAAATTGCCAGGGGAGAAACACTGACAATGAAAATTGTAGTGCCCATTGGTGTTGAGTTGAAGAATGCTTCTTATGTTGGTGGTCAGTTGAAAAGTGCCTCCTTAAATTGGTGGTCAGCATAGTGTTCCCTTACTGTAATGGTCAGTGTGACTCCTTAGTTTAATGGTCAGTGGGTCATCATTACTATACTGATATAAATTAAAAAGTGTCCCCCCTTACCAATAGCTAAAAAAGATCACTGATGTCAATAATGACTGAGAGACGGATATTGCTCGTTGTTCAAGGAACCACTGGCAACCTCTGCAGAAACCCTCGTTGAGAAAGACTGACATAGTGTGACATGAAATTTAACCAATAAGGCTTTAAACAAAGATCAAAGTCTAACAGAAGTTTGAACTCTTCCCCACCCTGATAAAAAATAAAAATGTTTTGCCTGATGTTAAGCTTTAATATTTATCTAACTGTGATCTTGTGTGTGTCCAGCTGAGTTTTTAGGTTTATACATTGAGTGTGGAACATTCCATCCCTTTATTTGACAATCAAGAAGTAAAATTCATTTCACGGCTTATACGAATAAATGTCTACCCTTTTATTCCATTAGATCATCTTTTACGAAGACAAGAACTTCCAGGGTCGCTCTTACGAGTGTAGCTCTGAATGTCCCGACCTGTCCTCATACTTCAGACGTTGCAACTCCATCCGTGTGGAAAGTGGGAACTGGATCCTGTATGAGCAACCCAACTACAGAGGACACCAGTACTTCCTCCATAGAGGAGAGTATCCTGACTTCCAGCAATGGATGGGTTACAATGACTCCATTAGGTCTGTGCGTCTGAGCCCCCAGGTAATACAATGCAGTACAATGTGAATTAAATCATTGGATGTGAGCTTGTTGGTGGTAAGTCCGAACGTGTGTGCGCTCCATCGGACAATTGTTGTCGGACTTTCAGCCAACAAATGTTGGCTAGCATGTTCTCAAATTTTCCACCAACAAATGTGTGTTGTCGGACTTTCTGATCGTGTGTACACAAGTCCAAAGTACAAATACACATGCTCGGAATCAAGGACTAGCTGGAAGCGCTCAGTCTTGTAAAACTAGTGTTCGTAATGGAGATATCACATGACTATTGAACTTCCTTTTTATTGACTTGCCGTACGTCTTGTACGTCACTACGTTCATAATTGTTGGCCAACATTTGTGTGACCGTGTGTATGCAAGACAAGTTGGAGCCAACAACCTTCAAATAAAATTCCATGGTTTTGTTGTCGGAAAGTCCGATCATGTGTACAAGGCATAAGTCTTAAGATATGTCAAAACAACACAGACCAAAAATGCCTAACAAAATAAATAAATAGTACATATGAGGGGTCTTCAAAAAGTTTCCACACTTTTTAAATTTTTTGCTGATGGCATTAAAAACGTACGAGGCTAGGAAAAATGCATCGCAAAGAAAGGTGACTATGCAGAAAAGCGATATATTTTGTTAATGAACTTCTTAATAAACAGTGTAGAACATTTTTGAAAAACCCTTGTATATATATATAGGCACTGGAAGTAAGAGAAGAAAACTCCCAAGTGAGAAAATTGATAGTGTTGATGTTACAGGTTTGACTGCTTGGTTAATTTCAAGTTTTGTTTCCTTCTTTAGCACCAAGGTTCCTTTAGAATCAGGATTTATGAGAGAGAAGACTTCAAAGGTCAGATGATGGAGTTCACTGAGGATTGCCCTCATGTCTATGAGAGATTCCGCTACAATGACATTAATTCTTGCCATGTCCATGATGGCTACTGGATGTTCTATGAGGAGCCCAACTATAGGGGGCGTCAGTATTACCTGAGACCTGGAGAGTACAGGAGATACACCGACTGGGGAGCCACAAGCCCCAAAATTGGGTCCTTCAGACGTCTCCATCATTCCTATTAAATGTTTAAAAAAGTTTTCTGCTTGACAATAAACTTGATAAAGACATTTTTTCTGTTTGTTTTTTTATGCAATGTTGATTTTTGATGAGAATTTGTAAAGTGCAGCAACCTATACAACCGGTCAAAAGCCACTCTTAGAGACACAATCATCTACAGTATATGACAATATACCATACACTGGATGAGAGTCGCTCTTCATCATAAAATCACATATTTATTTATTCCATGCAGAATAAGTTGGTTGCTTATATATGGAGGAGATTTACTAAAATCAGAGCTTGCAAAATCTGATGCAGCTCTGCATAGAATCCAATCAGCTTTCAGGTTTTATTTTCAAAGCTTAAAGTGGTTGTAACACTAACAAGTGTTTGGTGACAAGAGAAAGAACTTTCCTGTGCAGTGTAATTAAAATCATCTCTCCACTCCTCCTACTGCACAATGCCTATTGGGATTTGAAGTGTAAAGAGTTCATTCACCCCATTATATGGCTGTCAGTGGCGGCCCGTCTACTAGGGGGGCACGGGCGCCCCCCCCTTATCCATGCGTATGGCTCCCTGATCTACATACAGGGTTCCAGATGCATGGATTCCAATGATGGGGGGGGGATTTGAAGCACGTGTTTAGAGCCAGAGGCTCTATTAGGTTTCAAAATAGGGTGGGCTCGGGGCGCAGACTAAGATTGGGATGCCATTAAAGTTCATGTGCGTGTAAAGGCAGATGTCCAAATACTTTTGACAATATAGAGTATATATATATATATATATATATATATATATATATATATATATATATATAGTATTTTTTTTCTCTGATAGTTCCCAAGACAAATTTGCTTTAGTTTCAGAATAAAATATTTTATTGACTGTATGAACTAATGTGGTCTTTTCAATTTTCTCTTAGTAAACTTCTCCGACGGTCGCAGTTACTCTTAAAGAGGAAGTGAGCCCTGATGGGTTTTACTTCCTCTTTATTCCCCATGCAAAGTGAAAGCATAATGGGTTAGTATGCATCGCATGCTAGCCCATTATTATGTGCCACTTACCTGCAAGCGAAGCCCGCGATGTCCCTGCTGGTGGAAGCATCAATCGTCACCCCTCTTCCTTCCAGGGCCGCGGACTCCGGCTCTGTGACTGGCCGGAGCCGTGTGGTGTCACTCCCATGCATGCACGCAGGAGCCACCAGTCACGGCACGTGCTAGGGAAGAAACGGCCCGGAGGGCCGATCCTTCAATGCGCATGCGCCAATTACATCATCGGTGCATTGTACATGAATATCTCCTGAAGGGCGCACGTTCAGGAGATATTTTCAGTACATATAGGTAAGCCTTATTTTTTTAGGCCTACCTATATGTAAATATGTCTCAGGGGGGTTGACAACCACTTTAAGGAAAGAGTAATTGTTGAATAAACAGGCCCATAACAGAAATGCTTAAATTGCTCTGATCCATGGGGGTGATCAGATGTGAGATCTGAAGTGGTTAACATAATGCTATTACATACAGTACATAAAAACATATCTCTATCTATCTATCTATCTATCTATCTATCTATCTATCTATCTATCTATCTATCTATCTATCTATCTATCTATCTATCTATCTATCTATCTATCTATCTATCTATCTATCTATCTATCTATCTATCTATACACATACATTGTAGACCCTTCACATGTGTGTATAACTCATCTCTGTTCATCTCTCCTCTCTGTTCAGGTGGGCACATATGAATGCTGATACACCCAGAGAGATCCAAACAATAGTGATAGACCAACACAAAGTGACACATAATTGGAAAGTGGAAGAAAAATGATAGTTAGTTTTAAAAACGTTTTTACAAATAAATATGTGAAAAATGTGGCGTGCATTTGTATGGTGCCCCCCCTGAGTCCACATTTCACTGCAATTACAGCTGCAAGTCTTTTTGGGGATGTCTCTATCAGCTTTGTACATCTAGAGCAGTGATGGCAAACCTTGGCACCCCAGATGTTTACAATTCCCATGATGCTCTTGCACTCTGCAGTGTAGTTGAGCATCATGGGAAATGCAGTTCCAAAACATCTGGGGTGCCAAGGTTGACCATCACTGATCTAGAGAGTGAGATTTTTGCTCATTCTTCTTTGCAAAATATCTCAAGCTCTGTCAGATTGGATGTAGAGTGTCTGTGAACAGCAATTTTCAAGTCTTGCCACAGATTTTCAATTGGATTTAGGTCTGGACTTTGACTGGGCCATTCTAACACATGAATATGCTTTGATCTAAACCATTCCATTGTAGCTCTGGCTGTATGTTTAGGGTCGTTGACCTGCTGGAAGGTGAACCTCCACCCCAGTCTCAAGTCTTTTGCAGACTCTAATGCCCCGTACACACGGTCAGACATTGATCGGACATTCCGACAACAAAATCCATGGATTTTTTCCGACGGATGTTGGCTCAAACTTGTCTTGCATACACACGGTCACACAAAGTTGTCGGAAAATCCGATCGTTCTAAAGGCGGTGACGTAAAACACGTACGTTGGGACTATAAACGGGGCAGTGGCCAATAGCTTTCATCTCTTTATTCATTCTGAGCATGCGTGGCACTTTGTGCGTCGGATTTGTGCACACACGATCGGAATTTCCGGCAACAGATTTCGTTGTCGGAAAATGTTATAGCCTGCTCTCAAACTTTGTGTGTCGGAAATTCAGATGGAAAATGTGTGATGGAGCCCACACACGGAATTTCCGACAACAAGGTCCTATCACACATTTTCCGTTGGAAAATCCGACCGTGTGTACGGGGCATTACAGGCTTTCTTCTAAGATTGCCCTGTATTTGGCTCCATCCATCTTCCCATCAACTCTGACCAGCTTCCCTGTCCCTGCTGAAGAAAAGCATCCCCACAACATGATGCTGCCACCACCATGTTTCACAGTGAGGATGGTGTGTTCAGGGTGATGTGCAGTGTTAGTTTTCTGCCACACATAGCGTTTTGCTTTTAGGACAAAAAGTTAAATTTTGGTCTCATCTGACCAGAGCACCTTCTTCCACATGTTTGCTGTGTCCCCCACATGGCTTCTCGCAAACTACAAATGGTTCTTCTTATGGCTTTCTTTCAACAATGGCGTTCTTCTTGTTGCTCTTCCATAAAGACCAGATTTGTGGAGAGCACGACTAATAGTTGTCCTGTGGACAGATTCTCCCACCTGAGCTGTGGATCTCTGCAGCTCCTCCAGAGTTACCATGGGCCTCTTGGCTGCTTCTCTGATGAATGCTCTCCTTGCCCGGCCTGTCAGTTTAGGTGGACGGACATGTCTTGGTAGGTTTGCAGTTGTGCCATACTCTTTCCATTTTCGGATGGATTGAACAGTGCTCCATGAGATGTTCAAAGCTTGGGATATTTTTTTATAACCTAACCCTGCTTTAAACTTCTCTACAACCTTATCCCTGATCTGTCTGGTGGGTTCCTTGGCCTTCATGATGCTGTTTGTTCACTAAGGTTCTCTAACCAACCTCTGAGAGATTCACAGAACAGCTGTATTTATACTGAGATTAAATTACACACAGGTGGACGCTATTTACTAATTAGGTGACTTCTGAAGGCAATTGGTTCCACTAGATTTTAGTTAGGGGTATCAGAGTAAAGGGGGCTGAATACAAATGTACCCCCCACACTTTTCACATATTTATTGGTAAAAAATGTAGAAAACCATTTATCATTTCCCTTCCACTTCACAATTATGTGTCACTTTGTGTTGGTCTATCACATAAAATCCCAATGAAAAACATTTACGTTTTTGATTGTAACATGACAAAATGTGGAAAATTTCAAGGGGCATGAATACTTTTTCAAGGCACTATATATAGTGCCAACAGTTTGCGCAGCACTTTACAATATAAAGGGAGACAAAACAACAACAATACAGTTCAAAACAAGGGGGAGGGAATGGTGAAACAAAAGGTAGGGACTGTGAGGGAAGAACTGATGAGGGGAGTAGAAGATTTGGCTGTTAGCTAAAGGCAGGATAGGCCTCCCTGAAGAGGTAAGTTTTTAGGGATCGCCTAAAAGTGGACAGAGTAGGAGATAAGTGGACTGATTGGGGTATGGAGTTCCAGAGGATGGGAGAGGTTCTTGAGAAGTCCTGGAGACGAGCATGGGAGGAGGAGACAAGGGAGCTAGAGAGCAGGAAGTCTTGGGAGGAGCAGAGAGGATGGTTTGGGTGATATTTGGAGATAAGATTGGTATGTTATTGTTAGTGTTTTGAATTTTATCCGTTGGGCAATGGAAAGCCAGTAGAGGGAATGGCAGAGAGGAGTGGCGGACACTGAACGGTAGGTGTTGGAAGGCTATATTGAGGAGGACTGCCCCATAAATACTGATTCGCCAAAAGTCTATACAGGATGGAGATTGGGTTGAGTTTGGATGGTGTATGATTGACGTATAAAGGAATGAACGAGTGAGAGAGCTATCTGTTTTTGCCATCTGAGCCCAGCCGACAACACAAAACCTCGAGGAAAGCATTGTGATAAGTATCTTGTATTATATGTTCTGTTGTATATGCTTTGTAATATCTTTCATTAGTATTTCCATGTTAGCGTTTCCTATTTTCTTGGGAAATAAATAAGACTTTGTTTTATTAAGCAGTGTGCTTGGTTTCATAGCTAACCTTTTATCATTGTGATATTAACAGTAACATGTGATCAGAGTTTTAATAGACTAGCTAACTATAGGAAAAGACAAGTTAATACATAGGTAAATAGAGGGGATCTGTAACCACCCTCGAATAATATTTATTGTACCTATTACTTCAGTAGGTAAGGTGGATGAGTCTGGCAGCAGCATTCATGATAGACTGCAGACATGTGCCGTTTTTTTCGTTAAGAATTGAAATTCAGACAAATTTTTGTTTTTCAGAAATTCAGACGTATAAGAATTTCCGAATTACGATTATACCGAGTTTAAACGAACCCGAAATAATGAAAAAAGAAATAAAAAATTTGGACGGAAAATCGTTTTGAATAGGTCTCGAATCGATTGGAATCGTTTTCAAATCAATTTCAAATGGTTTTCGAATCTAAAAGTTTTCAAATTCGAACAGTTTTCCATTTTGAAAAGTTTTCTAATTCCGATAGTTTTCCAATTTCCAAAGAGAATAAAATAGAATAGAAAATAAATTAATAAAATAGAAAAAAATAGAATAGAATAGAATATAACAGAAAATAAAAGAATAAAATATAATAGAGTAAAACAGAACAAAATAGAATAGAAAATAAAAAATAAAAACAGAATAGACTAGAAACAACTAGAATAGAATAGAATAGAATAGAATAAAAAAAGAATAGAACAAAATAGAATGGATATAACAATCTTCTGAATTTCGTATTTCAAAAAGAATACATTTGAGTTTGAATACATAAGAAAAGAATAAAATAAAAAAGAATAGAATAGAAAAAAAAGAATAGTAAAGACTATAATAGAATAGAAAAGGATAGAATTAAAAAAAAAAAAACGATTGACTAGAATAGAAAGAATATAACCACTTCCCAAAATTCAAATAGAATCAATTTGAATTTGAATAGAGTATAAAATAGTAGATTAGAATAGAAAAAAACAATAGAATAGAATAGAATAGAAAGAATATAACCATCTTCTGAAATTCGAATTTTGCATAGAATAAATTCAAATTTGAATAGAAAAGAATAGAATAGAAAATAAAATAATAGAATTGAAAAGAATAGAATAGAATAAACAAATAGAAAAAGACTTTTTTATATACTATTGTGTTATTTTCTATTCTATTCTAATCTATTATTTTCTATTCTTTTCGAATTTGAATTGATTCTATTTGAATTTTTGGAAATGGTTATATTATTTCTATTCTTTTCTATTCTATTGTTTTTTCAATCACATGCTTTTCTATTCTATTATTTTCTGTTCGAATTTCAGAAGATGGTTATATTCTTTCTGTTTTATATTATTCTGTTTTTATTCTATTCTGTTTGTTTCTTTTCTATGCTATTCCATTCTATTCTGTTGTTTTATTTTATATTCAATTTTTTTCTGTTTTACTCTATTATATTCTATTTTTTTATTTTCTGTGATATTCTATTCTATTCTATTATATATTTTTCTATTCTCTTTCTTTATTTTCTATTCTATTTTATTCTCTTTGTAAATTGGAAAACTATTCAAATTCGAAAACTGTTCATATTCAAAAACTATGAAAACTATTTGAATTTGAAAACGATTTGAAAACTTTTTGAATCGACTTAAATTTGGAAAATTCTAATCGATTTGAATGCGAATAAACAAAACTAATTCCAAAAACGAATTACATGGATTAAAATAATTTAACTGAACAAATTTATGTAAATAACGAATCGAAACGAAATGAAACAAAAAAAAAAAATTTGTTCTGCACGTCTAATAGACTGAAGAGGGGATAGCTTACAGAGAGGTAGGCCAATGAGGAGGAAGTTACAACAGTTAAGGCGTGCGATAAAAAGGAGTGAATAAGATGCTTAGTAGACATGTGCAATTTGTTTCGTTCCGAATTCGTTTGTTAACGGATTTGGACAAATTTCTACAAATTTGGAAATATCTGAATTAACGAAAACTCGTTTAACAAAATTTTCAGGAAATTCGTAAACTTGTAATGAAAATTCAAAAGAACAAAAATCCGAAAAAAAGAATGAAAATTCGAAAATTTGAAAATCTGAAATAATAACTGACTAATAATAACTTAACTATAATTAACTATTAAATTATAGGTGTTGGAATTTCCTTTCAAATTTGGCTGTTAGTGAACATAACGAATACAAATTTATCCAAAGGTACCAATTATCCAAAACAACGAATGCCGCATCTAAACGAATGGAACGTAAGGAAATTATAAATAATAAATAACATTTTATTATTATTTATTATTCATTTGTTCTGTTCCCTTTGTTTAGATGTGGCATTCGTTATTTTGGATAATTCGTAACTTAGGGTAAATTTGTATTTGTTAAGTTGACTAACAGCCACATTTGAAAGGAAATTCCAATACCTATAATTTCATAGTTATTTTTTTTGTCCATAACATTTTTATTGTAAACTCGAAAGTGTAGCATTTGTACAATCTTAATAACATTTGTACATATAGCTTGAACATAGTAAATTCAACTGTAAGTGTAATATGTTACACCGTTAGAGCTCTCTTTAATGGTAATCACTCAAATCAAGACTGGATTCTTGCTTTCTCCAAACTCAATGTGAATGTGAAATTTCATAGTTAGTTATTATTAGTTAGTTATTATTTAGAATTTTCTGATTTTCATTCTTTCGAATTTTCAGATTTTTTCTTATTTTTGGATTTTCTAATTTTCGGTTTTTCGAATTTCCGAATTTTTGAATTTCTGAATTTTCGAATTTCCAGATTTTCAAAATTTTGAATTTAAAATTTACGAATTTTCAAATTTACGATTTTTCGAATTTACGAATTTACGAATTTTCTAATTTACGAATTTCAATTATAACGGATGACCCGAAAAACTAAAAAACTAAAAAAAAATGAAATGACAAATTAAAACGAACACATTTTTTGGCAGTGCACATTTCTATTGGTTAGTGGTTTCAACGTTTAGAAAGGGGTGTATTTTGAAGATGTTACGGAGAATTAGACATGTGCACCGCCAAAAAATTTGTTAGTTTTCATTTTTGTTTCATTTTTTTTGTTTGTTTTTCAGTTCATTCGCTATGATCAAAATTTGTTATTTTGAATAAACTCGAACATTTGAAAATTCAAAAATTCGAAAATTTGAAAATTCAAAATCCGAAAATTCGGAAATTAGAAAGTAATTTTTAATAACTAACTATTAAATTATAGATATTGGAATTTCAAGTTTGGATGGTACTTTTCTCTTTCAAACCTTTCCAGTTACAGTGGGACACCTCACATTTTGGTAAGGGATGAGCAAATCTGCCTGGGTTCAAACAGTGTGGTGAACTCTGAGTGAAATTCTGAACTTAGCAGTAAATTCTGTTGAAGTCAGTGGAAGGTGAATCCTATAGATTCTGGCCACTTATCGGGTTAATAGAATTCTGTAAAAAATAAGCATTGAAAGCTGTGCACTGCCATGGGGGGGGCATGTACCAATGGCCAAAACATGAAAAAAAGTACAGCAGGGAAAGTCTTCATACGGCTTAAAGGGTTGTCAGTGCCAATATACTCTGGTAGCGCATGTTTGGCAGCCAAAATATTTTCTCTAATACAATTAGCTTGTTTTACCTACAGAAGCTGCACTCCAATCTGACTAATTTCAGTTTGAAAAAGAGTCTTTTTCTAGTAGTTTTACCAGCAACACGTGCTATTTCCATCAAGCCCGATTTGACCAGCAGATAGAAGTTGGCCAGTACAAGTTCTCCGGACTGCCGCATGCCGATATACGTCCTAACTTTGAAGAGGGATATCTTTGTTATGGCAGCAGCTAGCTGTCATAACCCTGGTATCCTCTTCTTCGGCGGTTCGCTTTCCGATAATAGTGGTCTCTGCGGCAGATACGCCGCAAGATCGCTTTTATCGGCGGCGGGAAAGTGCCACCACACTCTGGTGCCCTCCGCCACTTATTGGAGCCGTCGGCAGTGGTGGAGCCGATCGGGTCCTTCTGCTGGCTGGGTATGGAGACGAGTGAGGGGAAGATGGCCCCCACCTGGCTCCATACCATTGCAGGGCAGAAGCGACGTCAAAACGTCACTTTCGCCTACAGCTCTTAAAGGGCCATTTTTTTTTTTAACCACTTCAATACCCGCGCATAGTCAAATGATGGCCACAGATGGGATCTCTCATCCTGGGTGGCCGACATATGACGTCCTGGGCTTCCCGGCCTTCTAGAGGGCGCACGCACAGATCCACGTCCTGTCAGGTGAGAGGAGACCGATCTGTGTTCCCAGTACAGAGGAACACTGATCGGTCTCCTCCCCTTGTGAGTCCCCACCCCCTACAGTTAGAATCACTCCCCTAGGAAACACATTTAACCCCTCGTGTCCCCCTAGTGATTAACCCCTTCCCTGCCTGTCACATTTATACAGTAATCAATGCAATTTTATAGCATTGATCGCTGTATAAATGTGAATGGTCCCAAAAATGTGTCAAAAGTGTCCGATGTGTCCGCCATAATGTCGCAGTCATGAAAAAAATCGTAGATAGCCGCCATTACTAGTAAAAAAAAATAAATAAATAAAAAATTTTAAAAAATGCCATAAATCTATCCCGTATTTTGTAGACGCTATAACTTTTTCGCAAACCAATCAATATACGCTTATTGCGATTTTTTTTACCAAACATATGTAGAAGAATACGTATCAGCCTAAACTGAGGAAAAAATGTTTTTTTGTTTTTTTTAATTGGGATATTTATTATAGCAAAAAGTATATAATAATGTGTTTTTTTCAAAATTTTCGCTCTTCTTTTGTTTATAGCGCAAAAAATAAAAACCGCAGAGGTGATCAAATACCACCAAAAGAAGGCTCTCTTTGTGGGGAAAAAAGGACGTCAATTTTGTTTGGGTACAGCATCGCACGACCGCGCAATTGTCGTCTAAAGTGCAACAGCGCTGAAAACTAAAAATTGGTCTGGGAAGGAAGGGGGTGAAAATGCCCTGTATTGAACCGGTTAAATGACAACATTTTTTTATTTTTTTTGCATTGTAGTGTAAATGTGAGATCTGAGGTCTTTTTGACCCCAGATCTCATATTTAAAGTGGAGGTCCACCCTGAAAAAAAAAATGCACCAAAAAATACCTAAAAAAATGGAGGAAAAGAAAAAAAAAAATTTTTACTTATGTGAAATGGCTGTTGCTAGGCAGTCTTCTGCTTCCCGCGTTGTCTTCTGGGGAATGGGGCACGGTGTGTTATGGGAACTGTGTGTGTCCAACAACACATCGCGTCCCATTCATAAAGCGCCATGCCACTTGCGCATGCGCAGTAGGAAACTGGCAGTGAAGCCGCAAGGCTCCACTGCCTGTTTCCCTTAGGATGGCGGAGCCGGGACCCGAGAGCCGAGGGACGGGTCGGCCTCGGGTGGCCGACATCGCGGGCACCTAGGACAGGTAAGTACTTATTTAAAGTCAGCAGCTACAGTGTTTGTAGCTGCTGACTTTTAATTTTTTTTTTTTTTTATGACGGAATCCCGCTTTAAGAGGTCCTGTCATGCTTTTTTTGGATGTTTACATTCCTTGTAATAGGAATAAAAGTGACACAATTTTTTTTTAAAGAACAGCATAAAAATAAAAAATAAAATGTAAAATAAATAAGAAAAAACATTTTTTTAAACGCGCCCCATACCACCGAGCTCGCATGCAGAAACGAACGCATACGTGAGTAGCGACTGCATATGAAAACAGTGTTCAAACCACACATGTGAGGTATCGCCGCGAACGGTAGAGAGAGCAATAATTCTAACCCTAGACCTCCTCTGTAACTCAAAAAAATGCAACCTGTAGAATTTTTAAAACTTCTCCTATGGAGGTTTTTAAGGGTAAAAGTTTGTCGCCATTCCACAAGCGGGCGCAATTTTGACATGTTGGGTATCAATTTACTCGACGTAACATTACCTTTCAAAAAAATTGGGCTAACTTCACTGTTGTCTTATTTTTTAATTCAAAAAAGTGTATTTTTTCCAAAAAAAGTGCGCTTGTAAGACCGCTGCGCAAATACCGTGTGACAGAAAGTATTGCAATGACCGCCATTTTATTCTCTAGGGTGTCAGAAAAAAAAAGTATAATGTTTGGGGGTTCTAAGTCATTTTTTAGCAAAAAAAAGTGTTTAACTTGTAAACAACAAATCTCAAAAAGAGGCTCGGTCCTTAAGTGGTTAGGATATTAAAAGACTCCGGATGATACACCAGTGTAAAACTGACCAGAGGCAGGACATTTTTCATGAGGGAGAATTGGCCAAAATGTACTAGAGACATAGACTATGGACAGGGCAGTAGCCAATGGTGAACACTGGTGGAGTTGAGTGTTCAAAGAGCTATCATTCAGAATTAAAGTACAGTTTCCTAACTAACCCTAATCCCTCCCTATGCAGTTTGTCAGTTTTCTCTATTCTTTCCCTACAGAATCATCCAATACACTAGTACTATGGCTGCTATGTGCCCCCCTTTTATGGCTCAGGGGCTGCTTTATCCAAAAGCCCCCTTACACTGCTGCTGGCTATGGTTCAAAGCCCATACAGTGCATTTTTTCTTTTTTTTTTCTTTAAATCACTTGGGCGAATTTGGACATAAATTCAGAAAATCTCAAAAAGCCATTTGAGCTCCAAACCCACAATGGCAACAAATATGAATCTTATCACTACTTTTTGGATGATAATTAGTAGAAATATACAGAAAATTAAGCTAAAAACATTACGTTTAACACTTGTTGCACATTTCCTATGTTCCATCCACTGGAAGGAGTCTAGACATGTGCAATTTGTTTTGTTCCCAATTCGTTTTTTTAAAGAATTTTGACAAATTTGTTCATTCGGAAACATCCAAATTAACGAAAACCCATTTACCAAATTTTTCTAAATATTTGTAAATCCAAAAATTCGTAAATTCGTAGATTCATAAATCCATAAATTCATAAATTCGAAAATTCGTAAATTCATAAACTCGTAAATTCATACATTCGAAATTCTAAAATCCGAAAACCCAAAAATTCAAAAATCAGAAATAATAACTAACTATTAAACTATAGGTATTGGAATTCCCTTTCAAATTTGTCTGTTAGCGAATGTAACGAATACGAATTTATCCGAAGTTACGAATTATCCGCAATAACGAATGCCGTATCTAAACAAAAGGAACGTAACGAATTAATGATAAATAACAATAATAATAACAACAACTTTTTATTATTATTAATATTATTAATTTGTTCCATTCTGTTTAGATGTGGCATTCGTTATTTGGATAATTCATAACTTGGGATAAATTCGTATTCGTTCACTAACAGCCAAATTTAAAAGGAAATTCCAATACCTATAATTTAGTAGTTTAATATTATTAGTTAGTTAATTAGTTATAATTTAGAATTTTTGGATTTTTGTTCTTTTGAATTTTCGGATTTTCTTTCTTATTTTCGGATTTTTGAATTTACGGATTTTCGAATTTGCAGATTTACGAAATTATGAATTTTAGAATTTATGAATTTATGAATTGTGATCATAATAAATGACCCAAAATACAGAAAAAAAACACAAACTAATGAATTTAAAACTAACACATTCCTCGGCAGTGCACATGTCTAAAGGAGTCCCCTCACTTCGTTAAATTTTTCGGCAGTGCACATGTCTAAAGGAGTCCCCTCACCTCCTTATTTGGAAACACACTGTAGCCTTTCCACATGGCAACACTCTAGAATTCTCCCAATTCTGGCTTAGTCACTCTCCTCCCTTAGCTGCGCCGCACTTTCTTTCACCAAGACACCTTCTGATCTAAAACTGACATACAAATCCAGACAAGAATGAATAATCTACCTTGGTGGATATATTTCCAAATCCTCCACTTTCTGACCTGTACCTAAAACAAACATTATTATGCTCCATCTTACAACATTGTTTGAAAACATTTGTATGAACAGAGGTCCCCATACCCATCTGATCTGTTGGATCTAATTTGCACAAGGAGAAGCTTTGGGAGCTCTAGCACCTTCTTTCAAGCAAAATGGGGACAGGGACTACAAATCTTTCTGACTGATTAGCAGAGGTCTAATACTTCACTCAAGTTCATTTAGCGCTCGTACACAGAAGACCAACTACAAAATCCTATCCTTCTAGTACAAAACCCTCATGGGTCTGTATAAAATATTCCCTTTTACACCTTTGATCTGCTGGACATGATAGAAAGAACCTAACACTTTAAGTCACATCTTCAGTTATTTTCTGGTATCTTCCGGTAAGGGTCAACCTTTACAATACTTTTGGAAACATATCCATACTCTAATCTAGTGGTCTCCAAACTGTGGCCCGGGGGCCAGATTCTGGCCTTTTGCTTGCTTTTACCGGCCCCTGGGACACTATTTCATCCACTGATACTAACAATGGAGCACAATTCCTCCCAATGACACCAATGATGGGGCTAAATTCCTCACGATGACACCAACAATGGGGGACAATTCCTCACAATGACACCAACAATGGGGCATAGTTTCTCTCAATGACACCAACAGTGGGGCCCAATGAGATCAGTGATGGGACACAATTCCTCTCAATTATACCAATGATGGGGCACTATTCCTCCCAATGACACCAACGATGGTGCACAATTTCTCAAAATGATATCAACAATTGGGCCCAATGACACCAATGATGAGGCATAATTTACTCCCATTGAAACAAACAATGGGGCGTTATTTCTTTCCCAGTGATGTTGGGACCTTTTCACTGACCACTGTACGGCTCTCGTAAAATCTGAAGGATAGTAAACTGGCCCTTTGTTTAGAAAGTTTGGAGACCCCTGCTCTAATCCAACAAATCATCAACTTACTTAGTTTTTACCCTCATTTTTGTTACATGTTGTCAATGAGTCTTTCAACCTACCACTTAAACACTTACTAGGACATCTTATCACGCTACACTCATCCTGATAGCAAGATACCAGAGGCCACTCCGACTGCCCCTATACTACCCTAGCCTGCCCCTATATTGCCCTAGCCTGTCTATATACTACCCTAGCCTCTCAATATACTACTCCCACCTGCCCCTATACTGCCCTAGGCTGTCCATATACCCCTAGCCTGTCTATATACTACCCTAGCCTGTCCATATACTACACTAGCCTGTCTATATACTACCGTAGCAAGACCATTTACTACCCTAACCTGTCCATATACTACCCTAGCCTGTCTATATACAACCCTAGCATGCACCTATACTACCCTAGCCTGTCTATATACTACCCTAGCCTGTCTATATACTACCCTAGCCTGCCTCTATACTGCCCCAGTCCGCCCCTTGGAATTGAACATAATGGTATGTCATATAATTTTGCATATAGACAAGGTGTTGTTGCATGTAAATCTGACTTCCTTATAAATTTAATGTTTTAATTATCATGATATAAAATAATGGATGTGGGGGCCTTTTGATGGGTGTGATTTTTTTGGGGGGCAGCATTTTAATTTGGGTTCCAGGCAGCACAATGTCTTGGGCCAGCCCTGATTAGGCTTGTCACTCTGACACAGACCATACCTAATCAGGGTAAAGAGCCAATGAAATTGTCTCTTTACCACGTGACTGCTGTGTCCAATTACAGGCAGTCGCAAATTTCAACAAACCGCAGTAACTAGCTGTTACCGGGTTCTCCTCTTCACCAACCAATCCTGTGTGAGGAGGAGATTGCAGTAACAGCTTGTTATCACCTACAGTAGTAAAACACAGTCACAGATTGCCCCCAAAATAAAAAGGACCTGTCGCCAGCCCATCAGAGTACCTGTCATCCACCCATCTGAGTACTTGTCACCAGCCCATAAGAATACCAGAGTACCTGTCTGCAGCCCAAAAGAGTACCTGAGTACCTGTCTCCAGCCCAGAGTACCCAAATACCTATGTGCAGCCCATCAGAGTACCCGAGTACCTGTCTCCAGCCCATCAGAGTACCCGAATACCTGTCTCCAGCCCATCGGAGTACCTGTCTCCAGCCCATCAGAGTACCTGAGTACTCCAGACCAGAGTACCCGAGTACCTGTCTCCAGCCCAGAATACCCAAGTACCTGTCTCCAGCCCACAGTACCCGAGCACCTATCTGCAGCCCATCAGAGTACCCAAGCACCTATCTGCAGTCCATCAAAGTACCCGAATACCTGTCTCCAGCCCATCAGACTACCCGAGTTCCTGTCTCTAGCCCATCAGAGTACCCGAGTACCTATCTCCAGCTCATCAGAATATCCGAGTACCTATCTGCAGTCCATCAGAGTACCTGAGTATCTACCTGCAGCCCATCAGAGTACCTAAGTACCTATCTGCAGCCCATGCCTCGTAGGATATATGTTTGGGTGTTAGCTTTCTAAAATGGGGTCATTTTGTGGGAATTTCCATTGTCCTGGTGCCCCAGGGCCTTCAAACATGTAATAGGTACTCAGGAAATTAGATGTGTAATTTATGCTCCTAGAACACCTGACGCTGCTGCTTGGATGTTGGGCCTCTCTATGTGGCCAGGCTGTGTAAAAGCCTCACACATGTGGTATCGCCGTACTCAGGAGGAGTAGCAGAATGTATTTTGGGGAGTAATTTATGTACATGCTGTGTGTTATAAAAATCTTATAAATTGACAACTTTGTGTAAAAAAAATAAGTTTTCTTTTAATTTTCCAAAAACTTGTGGGAAAAAATGACATGTTCAAAAGACTCATAATGCCCCATAGAATATATGCTGGGGTGTTTGCTTTCCAAAATGGGGTCATTTTGTGGGTAATTCTATTATCCTGGTGCTCCAGGGCCTTCAAAGGTGTGACAGGTTGTCAGGAAATGATATGTGTAATTTATGCCCCTAGAACACCTGATGGTGCTCCCTGCATGTTGGGTCTCTGTATGTGGCCAGGCTGTGAAAAAGTCTCACACATGTGGTATCACCATACTCAGGAGGAGTAGCAGAATGTATTTTGGGGTGTAATGGATAGTATGCAGTTGCTGTGTCTGAGAAATAACTTGTTATTATGACAATTTTGTGTAAAAAGAAAAAAAAATGAATTTCTTTATTTTCCCAAGAATTGTGGGAAAAAATTACAACTTCAAAAAACTCTCCATGCCTCTTACTAAATACATTGGACTGTCTACTTTCCAAAAAAATGGGTAATTTGGGGGGTATTTGTACTGTTCTGACATTTCAGGACCTCAAGAAATGAGATAGGAGGTCAGAACATAAGGTGTGATGAATTTTTAATGATTGGAACCGTAGCTTGTAGTAGACTCTATAACTTTCACACAGGCTAAATAATATCCATTAATTTGGTCTATTTTTTACCAAAGATATGTAGCAATATACATTTTGGCCCAAATTTTTGAACAAAAATTACTTATTTGCAAAATTTTATAATAGAAACTAAAAAGTGAGGTTTTTTTTTTTTCAAAATGTTTGCTCTTTTTTCCTTGTCAAAAGAAGTTTATTGAGTATACAATGTTATAAAGATACATAAAGTAAGTTTACAAGGATCTATAAAGTAAGCTCATTGTTTTACAGTAGGGTTTATATAGGTAAATATCATGAAATTTCAAATATTAAACATTGGGTTCACGTAAACCTAAATTAAAGATATATATCATTTCTTTAGTTACTTTTGTAGGTATTTAAATGATTTATACCTACTATACATATTGTTTACAAGTAGAGTGTATATAGGTCAAATAAATTCTGATAATGAGCTTTAATCGTAAGGTGGAGAAAAGGAAAGAGAAGAAAAAGGGTTGAAAGGTAGAGGTATGGTCCACAAGGTTGTCCCGCTCGTCAGTTTATTATTCTTTTTAGTTCTCTTTGAAGCCTTAGAATGGGTGTCTCTGTAAGTCATTTAATCTGTTACCATGGCAACAGGACAGAGTCATTGAAATTTGACAGGAACTGTTGTTTTATCCAAGGGTGCCAAAGTTTTTCAAATTTTGGAATTTGATTTTGATCGATGGCTACCATCTTAGCATGGGACATTGTATTATTCATTCTGTGAATTGTTTCTGCTAGTACCAATGTAGGAGATTTCCATGCCTTGGCCACTGTTTGTTTTGCAGCCGTTATTAGTTGGATCATAAGTTTGAATTGAGAGAGTGTTAACCATTCCGGTTTTAGATTAAGTAAAGTTAAATATGGATCTGGTTGTATTATCTTTTTAAATATTTTAGATGCAATCACGAAAACTTCCTTCCAGAAGGTTTGGATTACTGGGCACGTCCACCATATGTGTAAATATGTGCCTATTTCTGGGCATCCTCGAAAACAAAGAGCTGAGGTATTAGGTGAATATTTTGCCACTCTAGCGGGTACAAGGTGTTTGCTCTTTTTTCACTTATATCGGGAAAAAATGAAACCCAGTGGTAATTAAATACCACCAAAGGAAAGTTCTATTATTTTGTTTGAGTACAGTGTTACATGACTGAGTAATTGTCATTCAAAGTGTGAGAGCGCTGAAAGATGAAAATTGGTTAAAGTTCATTTCATTTTTTTTTTTTCAGTTTTATTTTATTTTATTTGTCACATGAAAAAATGCAAAATGAAAGAAAAACATTTTTTATTTCAGTTTAAATAACTTTGCCATGCTTTGTTTCAGAATCATAATTGCGATTTAACTGTGATTTAAAACAGGAAATACTATAGGATATTAATAATATAGAATAAAATATATACATTTTATCTACGGTCGCACTTATTTTTGATCAAAGTGGAAAAAAGGCCACATCTTCTGGTATTGTTTGCCAATACTTTTGGAAACAGGTCCATACCATACTCTAATCCAACAACACACTACTGGTTGAACTAGATGGACTTGTGTCTTTTTTCAACCAGACTAACTATGTAACTTACAATTCTCCTACTGTCCAGAGACATTTGTTACATGTATCTCAATCTACTAACCAAACATTTACTAAAACATCTTATTAATGTTGCACGCACTCTGATATCAAGGTACTAGAGACTACCTACAATGTCCTCTGTGAAGGAACAGGTGCTACAATTGAACTATATGCATGACAAGGACTCCATTATGTATTATAAACTAGAGAAACGGACTAAATTTCATAGACTGTGGCAGGCATGGACAGAATTTCAGTTGCCCGTTATCTACAAAGTGATTAAAGATAATAAGGCATTAATATCCAACTAAAACCTACAAACTTTATTCAATGGATATGTGATTACTTTAGAGGTAGCAGTTGACATCTGCCTATTTGATATCCTTCTCTTTATCTATATACTCTCTAACTCTCTCTTTTTCCCCTATCACTCTGACCCTCCTCCCTCTTTTTTTCTCCCTACCCAACAGGGTCATCCCCTCTGATTTTGATTTGCTTTGGATCCTGACTCCAAATTCGCCTCTGGGTGTGCCCTTTAACAGCTTGTGTTTTTGATTTCTTGTTCTTCTTTGATTTCTTCTCCCTGAAATGTATTTTGGTACCCTTCCACCCACCCCCGCAACCGCCCAACCCCCAACAAAAAAATACTTTTTTCTCTACTTTTCTAATTAATTAATTACATTTTTTTTTCAGTTTTATTTTTTTATTTTTTTGTCACATGCAAAAATACAAAATTTAAGAAAAAAAGAAATGTTTATTTCATTTTAAATAACTTTGCCATGCTTTGTTTCAGGATCATAATTTTAGGGTAATTTAAAACAGGAAAAAAATAGAATAAAATATATACTTTTATCTACAGTCATTTTTGTCAAACATGTCATACTTACCTCCTGTGTGCAAGGGTTTTGCACAGAGTGGCCCTGATCCTCCTCTTCTGGGGTCCCTCAGCGGCGCTCCTGGGTCCTCCTTTTCTCGAGTGCCCTGCTGGAGAGCCGCTCTCCCTCTGGGAACCCGTACGGGTGCGGTCCTGTGTCCTGCTGCTGCGTCTATTGACACAGACAGCAGGACTCGGCCCCACCCCCCGGCTCCCACATTATTGGATTTGGTTGACAGCAGCGGGAGCCAATGGCTGCGCTGCTATCAATCTATCCAATCAGGACCCCAGACACTGGCTGCCACATCTACTGGTATTGTAAACCTTTAAAATACTTTTGGAAACAGGTCCATACCATACTATAATCCAGAGGGGTAATCCTCTGATGTGGCCCGCAACCTCCTGCTCTTGGATGGTGGTCCACATTTAGGATATGCATACTGGGCCAGGATACTGCATTGTTTTCCATGATAGCTATTGGCTTGCTTCCAAAGTGACTTACATTTAAGTAAGTTAGGTGATTTTATTTATTTTTATTGTCTTGCATCTGAATCAGCTTCCCTCTGAGAGTTGTGTGTTAATCCACAATGTTTATATATAGATATGTATATATACATCCTGTGTTCCTGTTAAAGACTTGCTTGGCTGATATTCCTTCTGGCTCCAGATCCTGCTTGCTGTTCTACTACTCTCATCTCTGGCTCCCTGACATTTTGGCTTGTCTGACTATCCGTTCCGGTTCCTGAACTCTGGCTATGTTTTGACTATGTTTACTCTGTTTACTTTTTTTTATTATTATTAAACAAGTGTGATTTAACTGTACTTCTGTCTCAGTCTGATTCATGGTTTCTGACACCGACATCATATTTGGAATTGTATTCTAATGTTTTTCACATAAAACATTTTTAATCTTTGTAATAAAATATTGTTACTTTTATAATCGTGTGTGGTTATCCCTCTCTGGTACAGGTAAAGTCCAATATTTCTTAAAACTTTTTTTGTAGACTCTAACAGGAATGAATGAGGTACTGCCATAATAGCCCAACCATTTTTGTAAAACTCTTGGATGGACACTCTGGTCTTGCCGACCCAACATTCCAAAGCATCAGTGTTGTGGATGGAGCCGGCGGTAGAGGAAACATGTGGCAGTGGAGGGAACAGAGCTGCATAAGCTTCCTCTATAGTACCAGCTCCTGTCCCAGGTGGAGTGATACCAAATACACTCCACCTGGGACAGCAACATTTCTACAGCCGAAACCTGGCAATGCATGCAGAAAGGGCAATTCCTGGAGATCATAAAGTGAAGCTTTTGGGCCTTGAAACTTATTTTTGTACCTCCCCATCCCCTTCTTCCCAGACCACAACAAAAAGCCTGTTTTTTTTTCCTACTTTTCCAATCACTTATTTAATTTTTTTTTTTTTTTTCGGTTTTATTTTATATTCATTTTTGTCACATGAAAAAATGCAAAATTGAAGAAAAATAAATCTTTACTTCGTTTTATAAAACTTTACCATGCTTTGTTTCAGAATCATAATTTTAGGGTAATTTAAAAAAGCAAAAGATATAGAATAAAATGTATACTTTTTATATCTACATCCACATTCATTTTTTTTAAGCTAACGTTGATCAAATTTGATTTTTTTTGTCTAAGGATTGCAAAAAAATGTAAATATTTTCAAGACAGTATCACCAAAAGGATGTCTTGTTTGTCCTAAAAAAAACATATATGTTATCTTATGTTTTTCTTTAATATATGTTATCTGTATTGGATATTTTATCTTTGTATAACTATATATGCTATATATAATATACATATACTGTATGTTACATATGATTATTTATGTTATCTTTGCTATCTTAAGTAATGAAAGAGTAATAAATAAAACAGGCCCATAGCAGAAATGCTCTGATCCATGGGGCTGATCAGATGTGAGATCTGAAGTGGTTAACATGCATTACATACAGTACATAAAAAAATAAAATAAATAAATATATATATATATATATATATATATATATATATATATATATATATATATATACTGTATATAGATATATATCTATATCTATATACATTGTAACCCCTTTAGATATGTTTGTATAGCTCGTCTCTGTTCAGGTGGGTACATATGAATGCTGATGCACCCAGAAAGATTCAAACAATAGTTATAGAAAGAAACCAAGCAACGTTCAACACAGTAAAGGGGAAAAGGCCATTCATACTCCACACAAAGCACAATGTCAGCATGTGAGTGTGTAAGCAGTAAAGGACGTATATAAGGGCCATAGACATCCCAGCAGTTACTGGTGCAAACGAATAGCAGCACGGTGACGAATCAAGCAAAATGGGAAAGGTGAGTTTATAAAAACATTTTTTTTTGGGGGGGGGGGGGATTAAGTATTTTTTGTTTACAATCTTTTATTAGGTGTTGCAGCCTCTGGGGCCTTTCAAAAAGGTGTTTATATGTAATGACAGATCATGTGACACTTAGATTGCACACAGGTGGACATCATTTCACTAATTATGTGACTTCTGAAGGTAATTGGTTGCACCAGAGCTTTTTATGGGCTTCATAACAAAGGGGGGTGAATACATACACACATGGCAATTATCACTTTTTTATTTCTGAAAAATTGTTTTATGTATATATTTTTCTAATTTTACTTCACCAACTTAGACTATTGTGTTCTGATCCATCAAATATCATTTAGATTAAACAAAAACATTGAACTAAAGGCTGTAATGTAACAAAATAGGTAAAACGCCAAGGGGGTGAATACTTTTGCAAGGCACTGTATGTATTGAGTGTGGAACATTCCATCCATTTATTAGATAATCAAGAAGTAAAATTCATTTCATGGCTTACACGACTAAATGTCTACCCCTTTTATTCCATTAGATCATCTTCTACGAGGACAGGAACTTCCAGGGTCGCTCCTACGAGTGTAGCTCTGAATGCCCCGACCTGTCCTCATACTTCAGTCGCTGCAACTCCATCCGTGTGGAAAGTGGGAACTGGATCCTGTATGAGCTCCCCAACTACAGAGGACACCAGTACTTCCTCCATAGAGGAGAGTATCCTGACTTCCAGCAATGGATGGGCTATAATGACTCCATTAAGTCTTGTCGTCTGAGTCCTCAGGTAATACAATGCAGTACAATGGGAATTAAAGCATACCGCTGCCCCTAGCCATGAGACAAATTTCTTGTGTAGTCAGATTAGGTTCTTGATGAGGCCTGTGATCCATCTTACACTGTAAATCTTAAGACATGCCAAAAAAAACACAGTCCAAAAATGTCTAAAAATAATTAAATAAATAAATAATACATACGAGGGGTCCTCAAAAATTGTCCAGACTTTTATATTTTCGCTAGAAATAATGAGGGAGAGGAGTCTTGCTGATGGCTTTAAAATGGTACGACAATGGGAAAAATGAATCGCAAAGGAAGGGGAATATGTAGAAAAGTGATATACTTTGTTCTTGAAAAGAGTTAAAAAAAAGTGTGGAAATATATATATAAGTGTGTGAATATATATATATATATATATATATATATAGACAGTGGAGGCAAGAGAAAAAAACTGAGAGTGAGAGAACACCTGTGAGAGTGCGAGAACACCTGACAATTTCCTTTCTCTCCTACACTCTGTACAAAGCTAAGGCATGCTTGCATTATGTTTCAATTGGTAGTGTTGATGTTTGACTGCTTGGTTAATCTCAAGTTTTGTTTTCTTCTTTAGCACCAAGGTTCCTTTAGAATCAGGATTTATGAGAGAGAAGACTTCAAAGGTCAGATGATGGAGTTCACCGAGGATTGCCCTCATGTCTATGAGAAATTCCGCTACAATGACATCCACTCTGTCCATGTACATGACGGCTACTGGATGTTCTATGAGGAGCCCAACTACAAGGGACGTCAGTATTACCTGAGACCTGGAGAGTACAGGAGATACACCGACTGGGGAGCCACAAGCCCCAGAATTGGGTCCTTCAGACGTCTCCATCATTCCTATTAAATGTTTAAAACCTTTTTAAGTTTTCTGCTCGACAATAAACTTCATAAAGACATTTTTTCTGTTTGTTTTTCATTTATGCAATGTTGATTTTCAATGAGAATTTGTAAAATGCAGCAACCCATACAACCAGAGACAGAGACACGATCATCTATATGAAAATATATTGTATAAACTGGATGAGAGTCGCACTCCATCATAAAATCATGTATTTATTTATTCCATGTAGAATAAGTTAGTTGCTTATATACACTATATTACCAAAAGTATTGGGACACCTGCTTTTACACACACATGAACTTTAATGGCATCCCAGTCTTAGTCTGTAGGGTTCCATAATGAGTTGGCCCACCCTTTGCAGCTATAACAGCTTCAACTATTCTGGGAAGGCTGTCCACAAGGTTTAGGAGTGTGTCTATGGGAATGTTTGACCATTCTTCCAGAAGCGCATTTGTGAGGTCAGGCACTGATGTTGGATGTGAAGGCCTGGCTCGCATTCTCCCCTCTAATTCATCCCAAATGTGTTCTATCGGGTTGAGGTCAGGATTCTGTGCAGTCCAGTGAAGTTCCTCCACCCCAAACTCACTCATCCATGTCTTTATGGACCTTGCTTTGTGCACTGGTCCAAATCATTTGGTGGAGGAGGGGTTATGGTGTGGGGTTGTTTTTCAGAGGTTGGGCTTGGCCCCTTAGTTACAGTGAAGGAAACTCTTAAGGCGTCAGACATTTTGGACAATTTCATGCTCCTAACTTTGTGGGAACAGTTTGGGGAGGGCCCCTTCCTGTTCCAACATGACTGCGCACCAGTGCACAAATCAAGGTCCATAAAGACATCAATGAGTGAGTTTGGGGTGGAGGAACTTGACAGGCCTGCACAGAGTCCTGACCTCAACCCGATAGAACACCTTTTGGCTGAATTATAGCAGAGACTGCGAGCCAGGCCTTCTCATCCAACATCAGTGCCTGGCCTCACAAATGCACTTCTGGAAGAATGGTCATAGACACACTATACTTTATGGACAGCCTTCCTAGCCTTCCCAGAAACTGTTCTAGCTGCAAAGGGTGGGCCAAATCAATTTTTAACCCTACGGACTAAGACTGGGCTGCCATTAAAGTTCATGAGTGTGTAAAGGCAGACGTCCCAATACCTTTGGCTAGATAGTGTATCTGGCAAGATTTACAATGGTGGTGGAACCCTCCAACACATAAATACTACATTTAGAGATAGTTTTAGTACCTGGGAGATGAGACAACTTCTCTACATGAAGCGGCATGTTTGGGATTTGAACCCAGACACTCAGGGATGCTAAGCAGAAGTTCTAACCTCTAACCTCTAACCTCTAACCCACAGAGCTGCCACATTTGAGATTTTCCTACACATAAATACTGCATTTCTTTGGACATACAGGTGATGGAATTACATTACTCAAGAGTTATTCTTGATTTATTCTGGGATATTTGCTGGTTCTTTGTGGGTGAGTGTAGAATAGTGATGTTACCCTCAAATTTTGGGGAATTACATTTTGATTTCTGATATTGGTACACATATCACATTTTTTTAGCTCAAATTATAATTATTTGGAAATAATAAAAAGCACAAAAAATTGTGACTCATTTTAAATTTCCATCAGCAATGGTATTGTTTGTGGATTGTAAAGACACCTGTGTGAGTTTGGGTAAAGATTGTTGTGAGATGGAGAGTATAAGTGACAGAGGAAAAAAATATTTTATCAAAACATTCCACATTCTAGCATTCTTAAAAACAAAATATTTGAAGTAGACGCAACAATGTTGCAAAGGAAAATTTATTTCAGAGAAATATACATTTCATCTCAACATTAAAAGCATTTATTTGGGAAAGTTACAATTGTACCATTAGAATCAATGGCTAAAACTTGCATTGGACTATAATAGCACCGATTTTCACTTCCAAAAAATGCTCTTTAACTCAGCGCTCATTAGGGATGAGCCGAACACCCCCCTGTTCGGTTCGCACCACAACATGCGAACAGGCAAAAAATTTGTTCGAACACGCGAACACCGTTAAAGTCTATGGAACACGAACATGAATAATCAAAAGTGCTAATTTTAAAGGCTTATTTGCAAGTTATTGTCATAAAAAGTGTTTGGGGACTTGGGTCCTGCCCCAGGGGACATAGATCAATGCAAAAAAAGTTTTCAAAACGGCCGTTTTTTTGGGAGCAGTGATTTTAATAATGCTTAAAGTGAAACAATAAAAGTGTAATATTCCTTTAAATTTTGTACCTGGGGGGTGTCTATAGTATGCCTGTAAAGGGGCGCATGTTTCCCGTGTTTAGAACAGTCTGACAGCAAGATGACATTTCAAAGGAAAAAAAGTCATTTAAAACTACTCGCGGCTATTAATGAATTGCCGGTCCAACAATACACATAAAAGTTCATTGATAAAAACAGCATGGGAATTCCCCACAGGGGAATACCGAACCAAAATAAGAGCTAAAATGAGAGCTATTTGCTGAGCATGCTCAGTTGTGTTGGCACCTAGTTATACAAACACGGGGAATTTATCTCTTCTCAGACTTAAGATATTTCAGTGTAGAAATCACTTTTTCACGCAGTTTAAAAGCAGATTATCTTTAAATAATATAATGAGAAAACACACAAAATTGTTGCGCTAAGGTATTTGGACCATACAAGGTTATGTCATCCGTGGGATGGGGGAAGGGTAGAAATTGTCTGAGATCTGAACATGTAGTCCAAGTCGGAAATCAGAAAGTCAATATTAAATTAGAACTGATATAAGGAGGATTTCTGATAGGGATATATTTGGTGGGGGTCTGTAGCCTGGGTGGTTTACCACAGGGGGTGTAGCTGGCACTGAGAAAGCAGCGTGCTGAAGGGTAGAAGAACCTCCGGCAAAAAGCATAAGAAAGATAAGCAGCGCCAGATCTAAGTGCAGCAATGAGTTAACATGTTTTAATGAAAAGTAATGCACTTACTAAAAACAAAGTGAAACCAGGCACATCTTAGATCACATTCGGCGACAGGGTCCAAATGTGAGCCTCCGGATGGCATTGCAGGATCTTTCTTGGCGGCGCCGGTGGTTTTCGGGTCCCGGGCTTGAGGCTGCAGAGCACACGAGGAGGACGTCAGTTGGAGAGTTCCAGGTCGCGGTGTGATGATACTGTGACGTGCACGCATTGAGCATGCATGCTCCTTCATCAGGCATCTGATGCTCCTTCATCAGGCATCTCATGCCTGATGAAGGAGCATGCATGCTCCAAATGTGTGCACATCACAGCATCAACACACCTGGAACTCTCCAACTGACGTCCTCCTTGTGCGCTCTGCAGCCTCAAGCACGGGACACAGGAGACCACCGGGCGCCCTTGAGAAAGATCCTGCAACGCCATCCGGAGGCTCATATTTGGACCCTGTCGCCGAATCTGATCTTATCTAGCATGTTAACTCATTGCTGCACTTAGATCTGGCGCTGCTTGTCTTTCTTATGTCTTTAAATAATATACCGCATATTTCAGTACCATTTAGGCAATTATATCATGTTCTAAACATTATTTCCATGTGCAATTCTCCAGGTTTTAGCAGAGTAAGGGTTTGGGCGCTATTTGGTTTCAGGGAACTATAGTAAATTCAATTTTGGGAGTATTTTTTTACCAGCGATATAGTGAATACTGTTTTAGCGCTAATTACTGCGATTAGCGCTAATTCGAGGTAATTAGCGATAATTAGCACCGCTGTACTATAGTAAATGACCCCCAGTGTTTGTTGCTTAACCACTTCAATACCAGGCACTTAGACACCTTCCCGCCCAGGCCAATTTTCAGCTTTCAGCACTGTCGCAATTTGAATGACAATTGCGCGGTCATGCTACACTGTACCCAAACAAATTTTTTATCATTTTGTTCCCACAAATAGAGCTTTCTTTTGGTGGTATTTGATCACCTCTGCAGTTTTTATTTTTTGGGCAACAAATAAAAAAAGACCGAAAATTTTGAGAAAAAACAAGTTTTTTTGTTTCTGTTAAAAATTTTTGTAAATAAGTAAGATTTTCTTCTTCAATGACACGGCGGCACTGATGGGCACCGATGAGGTGGCACCAATGAGGTGGCACTGATGAGGTGGCACTGACGGGCACTGATGATGGGCACTGATAGACGGTACTGATGGGCACTGATAGGTGGCACTGATGGGCACTGATAGGTGGCACTGGTATGTGGCACTGGTGGGCACTCATAGGTGGCACCGATGGGTAATCATAGGCGGCATTGATGGGCACTCATAGGTGGCATTGATGGGTACTTATGGGTGGCATTGATGGGTAGTTATGGGTGGCACTGATAGTTGGCACAGATGGGCACGGATGGGCACTGATAGGTGGGCACTGATGGGCACGGATGGGCACTGACAGGTGGCACCGATGGACACTGATGGGTGGCACTGATGACACTGATTGTTTGCACTGATGCCCGTAAGGGTGGCATTGCTGGGCATCACTGCAACATAATGGTGTCAATCAGTGCCCATTTGTGGGCACTGATTGGCACAGATTGGGCACTGACTGGGCACACTGGGCACATGTGGATGGCCATGGGGTACATACCTGGCCATCCACATGTTGCCCCTTCCCTGGTGGTCCTAGTGGCGATCCCTGGTGGTCCAGTGTGGTGATCTGAGAGGGGGCTGCGCTGATAAACAATCAGTGCAGACCCCCCCTGCCAGGAGAGCCGCGGATCGGCTCTCCTCTACTCGCGTCTGTCAGACGCGAGTGAGGAAGAGCCGATCAACGGCTCTTCCTGTTGACATCGTGATCAGCCGTGATTGGACACGGCTGATCACATGGTAAAGAGCCTCCGCCGTAGACTGACACACCGATCCACCGATCACCGCGATGCGCGCCCCCGCGGGCGCGCGGTGGCATGTTATCCTGCTGGACGTCATATGACGCCCAGTCAGGATAACTAAACCACCGCCCGGCCGTCATCTGCTATGGGATGGGCGGGAAGTGGTTAACAACAGTAAAGTATTTGTTATCTATGTGTACACTATTTTGTCAAAAGTATTGGGACACTTGCCTTTACACGCACATGAACTTTAATAGCAGTCCAGTGTAATGCCCCGTACACACGGTCGGATCGTTGTCGGAAATTCCGATCGTATGTGGGCTCCATCGGACATTTTCCATCGGATTTTCCGACACACAAAGTTGGAGAGCAGGAGATAAAATTTTCCGACAACAAAATCCGTTGTCGGAAATTCCGATCGTGTGTACACAAATCCGACAGACAAAGTGCCAAGCATGCTCAGAATAAATAAAGAGATGAAAGCTATTGGCCACTGCCCCGTTTATAGTCCCGACGTACGTGTTTTACGTCACCGCGTTCAGAACGATCAGATTTTCCGACAACTTTGTGTGACCGTGTGTATGCAAGACAAGTTTGAGCCAACATCCGTCGGAAAAAATCCTAGGATTTTGTTGTCGGAATGTCCGAACAAAGTCCGACCGTGTGTACGGGGCATTAGTCCGTAGGGTTCAATATTGAGTTGGCCCACCCTTTTCAGCTATAACAGCTTCAACTCTTCTGGGAAGGCTGTCCACAAGGTTTAGGAGTGTATCTATGGGAATGTTTGACCATTCTTCCAGAAGTGCATTTGTGAGGTCAGGCACTGATGTTTGACGAAAAGGCCTGGCTCGCAGTCTCAGCTCTAATTCATCCCAAAGGTGTTCTATCGGGTTGAGGTCAGGACCTCAATCTGTGCAGGCCAGTCAAAATCCTCCACCCCAAACTCACTCATCCATGTCTTTATGGACCTTGCTTGGTGCACTGGTCCAAATCATTTGGTGGAGGGGAGATTATGGTGTGAGGTTGTTTTTCAGGGGTTGGGCTTGGCCCTTTAGTTCCAGTGAAGGGAACTAAGACGTCAGCATACTAAGAGATTTTGGACAATTTCATGCTCCCAACTTTGTGGGAACAGTTTGGGGATGGCCCCTTCCTGTTCCAACATGACTGCGTACCAGTGCACAAAGCAAGGTCCATAAAGACATGGATGAGGGAGCTTGTGGTGGAGGAACTTGACTGACCTGCACAGTGTCCTGACATAAACCCTATAGAACACCTTTGGGATGAATTAGAGTGGAGACTGCGAGCCCAGCCTTCTCGTTCAACATCAGTGTCTCACAAATGTGCTTCTGGTAGAGTGGTAAAACTTTCCCATAGACACGCTCCTTAACAGAGAGGGACCTGTGATGTATTGCATGTGTATTACTTCACTTTACTTATTAACAGAAGAGAACTGGACACTTGTTCTCTCTGGGCCAGTACTATAGCATCTGCCATATAGGAGTCTCTGAAGCTCCTTAAAAGCTCTGAGATGTCATGTGAATGAATGCCAATCCACAAAGGGGTCTGATGCTGAAGTTTTGAAATGTTGTGTCCCAATATACTATAATATACTATAATATTATTGTAATATATACAATAATATATATATATGTCCTTTAATAACACTCACCTTTCACCATGTCCACCAATCAAAGCGGCCCCATGGTACATTTTCTTGATTTGTTCCCCAAGCCAAAGGTTTTCAGGTCTTCCTTGCTTATTAGAATTCTTCTTTATGGCAGTAAGTTGAATAATTACATACATAAAATGAACACACCTCATTATTTTTTCACAAGTTTATTGTAGGAAAGTCACCTTACTATAACCTAAAAATGTTGGAGACGTCTGTAGGACCCAATTCTGGGGCTTGTGGCTCCCCAGTCGCTGTATCTCCTGTACTCTCCAGGTTTCAGGTAATACTGACGTCCCTTGTAGTTGGGCTCCTCATAGAACATCCAGCAGCCATCTTGGACATGGGCAGAGTAGATGTCATGATAGCGAAATCTCTCATAGACATGAGGACAATCCTCAGTGAATTCCATCATCTGACCTCTAAAGTCTTCTTTCTCGTAGACCCTGATTCTGAATGATCCTTCGTGCTATTAAAATAGGTTACACCATAATAAAACAAAAAAAAAAAAAGAGTATTAATAACAGAGGCAAAGTGGTCAAACTGTATACTGAAACACCAAACAGATCATTTTAAGCAGAGTTTTGGATTTTTGAACTAGGGAATAATTCAGTGCCTCCCACATCTTTATTGCTGTCCTTGAACTCAAGGACACGTGTGGTGAGTGCAGATATGAATACTGACTGCGTGTCCCGCTATTATCAATGTCTACTCTAAATGGTGAAGTAACGTTACTCAGGACCACTAGCTCAAGATATCCCATTGGTACTGACTTGATTGGTAAACTGCCCCATACCTCCAATCCCAGTTCTTCCCTTAGTGTATGTGCTTTCATTTGTGTAGTTTGAACAATGTGTGTGGATTTCAGTCATCGAGATGATTTTACTCCTTAATCCATACTGAAATATATTAACGTAATAAAAAGCTTAGAAGTGTTCTAGATCTATTTTAGAGTTCTTGACAATGTCAATCTCTGTGTTATTACCTGGGGACTCAGACGACCAGATCTAATGGAGTCATTGTAGCCCATCCACTGCTGAAAGTCAGGATACGCCCCTCTATGGAGGAAGTACTGGTGCCCTCTGTAGTTGGGGAGCTCATACAGGATCCAGTTCCCACTCTCCACACGGATGGAGTTGCAGCGTCTGAAGTTTGAGGACAGATCTGAACATTCAGAGCTACACTCGTGGGAGCGACCCTGGAAGTTCCTGTCCTCGTAGAAGATGATCTGAGGAATAAGAGGGCAGAAATGTTATTTTGAGCTTCAAAAGGAATTCTGCTTCTTGGTTATTTATTAACCACTTCAGTCCCGGGAAGGATTTACCCCCTTCCTGACCAGAGCACTTTTTGCAGTTCGGCACTGCGTCGCTTTAACTGACAATTGCGCAGTCGTGCAACGCTGTCCTTTTTTCCCCACAAATAGAGCTTTCTTTTGGTGGTATTTGATCACCTCTGTGGTTTTTATTTTTTGCGCTATAAACAAAAAAATAGCGACAATTTTGAAAAAAAAACACATTATTTTTTACATTTTGCTATAATAAATATCCCCAAAAAATATATAAAAAAAACATTTTTTTCCTCGGTTTAGGCTGATACGTATTCGTCTACAAATTTTTGGTAAAACAAACGCAATAAGCGTTTATTGATTGGTTTGCGCAAAAGTTATAGCGTCTACAAAATAGGGGATAGTTTTATGGCATTTTTATTGATAGTTTTTTACTAGTAATGGCAGCGATCAGTGATTTTTATCGTGACTGCAACATTAGGGTGGACACATCGGACAATTTTGACACATTTTTGGAACCATTGGCATTAATACAGCGATTAATGCTAAAAAATTGCATTAATTACTGTAAAAATGTCACTGGCAGTGAAGGGGTTAACCACTAGGTGGCGCAGTAGGGGTTAAGTGTGTCCTAGGGAGTGATTCTAACTGTGGGGGGGAGGAGCTGTGTGTGACACATTACTGATCACCGCTCCCGATTACAGGGAGCTGTGATCAGTGTCAGTGTCATTAGGCAGAACGAGGAAATGCTTGTTTACATTAGCATCTCCCCGTTCTTCCTCACCGCAAGACAATCGCGGATATGCCCGCGGACATCGAGTCCGCAGGACCCGCGATCACGGTCACGGAGCTCCCGCGCGCACGCTCGCGAGCCACCTCTTAAAGGGTAACATACAGGTACAATAATCTGCCTGTACGTGCCCTTCTGCTGCGAAATATCTGCCTGAGGCGGTCAGGAAGCGGTTAAAAGAGAAAAAAAAAAGCGTCCCATGATGTAAATCCATCGTCAATCACGCCTCCCGATGGACCTAAAAAATAGAAAAAGAAAAAAAATGAAAAAGCCCCGCCTCGAGGGGAGGCCTCTCGGCAACTGCTGTCTTTTCACTTTGACAGCTCTTATATAGGCAAGGGCGGGGCCACCCGCTGACACAATCAGGTGACCCCGCCCCCTCTGAGGTCACATGATGGTAAACCCTGTTATGGGTGTGGGCTGCTACCTCAGGGTGCGGCCAGGTGGTCGCTCCCATAGCGGAGGCTTGAGAGGCAGCCTCTCAAGCCTAAGCTGACAGTCAGGTGCCAGACAGACCCTAAAGGGATCCATATTTAACCAGCAGCCCTGAGGAAGGGGGAGTCTTTTGTCCCCCGAAACGCGTTGGCTATATTCTACTTACTCCAAATAAAGTGGTTTTATTCCACAACTACTGCATTTCGGGTGCTCCTTTACATTCACCTCCTTTGGCCTGTTGTTTGGAAATTACACTATACGATACGCGTAATCCATCTCACCTGCGCTAAGAAGCACCCTTTTAGCCTTTTGGTATAATGCATCTTAATCAACCCCTTTCTCCCACATTTCCACAAGTAAACTGACATAGTCACCGTCCTCTTACATTCTTAGGTCCATCACTCGAACAACTGCCCTGATCCTGGGAGCAATCTTTATTCATATAACAATAGAGCCTGGTGGTTTCACAATCGACCAATCAAGCACAGGCATTCCTTCAAACAGGAGGGGTTATACAACAACCAATGAACAATGACTAGGGGAGTCTTATGGGCGTGTCTGGGCGGGGGCAGTGTGTAAGATTTCCCACCCCCTGTACCTGGAAGCCATGCTCTCCAGTAAGACAGAGGAAGCCGCATGGCTTGAAATCACGGACGCTCTCCCCGACCATAACAATTTAAAGGCTTCCGTTTTTAGCGTTGGCGTGAATCCTTATTCTGCGTTGTTCAGAGAACAAACAATACCCGGATTATACTACCGTTCCTGTGGATGGGAGATTATCTGCAGGTGCACGCTACGGTCCCGCTATGTGCTGATCACACAGAGACACACGAGCGTACATCCCCTAAACCAATAATGTCTTTGGAGAGCGAACACTTCCCCCTCAGATGTTCGTTCTGTGCACCGCACAGGGGCCCTTCGCTGGCGGACATATCCCCACTCTGCAAACACTTCTCTGCATCCCCAAGAAGCTTTTCACTACCAGACTGATCTCAACCAGCGCCAGTCTGCCCCAGTCAGCTCTTTAGAGCGGGCTGCGGGAAAACTAACACTGGGAGACACTATGACAATACACAGGGCTTTTTTTCTCAGAAAATAGGTGCAGGAACTCGACTACAACCCCCCCAAAACCAACCTTCGCCCCTGTATGCACACCCTTTAAACCGCATCAAATAGTGGGTGTGGTCAAATTTCACTAACAGTGTAAGGGTCTTAAAGTGGCATTAAATGCCCTGAGTGCATTAATTACAGAGTGCAGAGTTCGGGGGATGTTGCACACAGAGTGCAGCGTTCCAGTGTGTGTGCACTACACACACAGTGCAAAGTTCAGCGGAGCACTACACACAGAGTGCAGAGTTCAGCCTTCTTCCGCAGCTGCTTACCTGTGCACCCCCCCCATCCACATCCCACTTTCACCCCTCTTCAGCTCTGACCTCTGCATGCAACCTCCCTTCCACTGCCCCATCTTCTCCCTCCCTCCTTAAAAGCTTCACCATTTTCCACATGTCTTACTTGTGTTTCTGTATTAAACTGAAGCACCCTGTTGGCTCTAGTACCTCCCCACACACTATAGGTGGCTCCTCTCTCACTTGTATGGAGGTGATCCAGTGGGGGAGTTGGGATCTGCTCTGCACCTGCATCTTCCTTGGCCATTCAGGAGATCAGATCTGTGGGAACCATTGAGAGACAAGCTGTCCCTTGTAAACACAGAAACCGGACTTCAATGTTTGCAAGTAATAGTGGTGAGCAGGGAGCAGAGGGCCTGAGCCAGAGGTGGTGGAACTGAGTTCCACCAAGTTCCAGCTGAAAATAAAAGCCCTGACAATACATATTAAATACATCTTAATAAAATTTACACAACAGGCCAATCATAGCTCTCACAGCAGATCGAGCTGTGATTGGCCAAAGCATGCAGGTCAGGTGCATGCTTTGGCCAATCAGCAGCCTTCAATGCACTGCAATCTCGCAGTGCTTTATGGGGTGCCCCGTGGCGCTCGAATTTGGCGCGAACACCCCATATGTTTGTTTGTTCTGTGAACAAACAAACAGCAGATGTTCGAGTTGAACTTACGTTCGACTCGAACATCCAGACCATCCCTACTCATTGGGCCCTAAGTCTTCTTATGCCCTTACCTTTCCCATTTTGCTTTGATTTGTCGACGTGCTCAACACTGCACCAGTAACCGCCTCGTTGAAACTGGTCCTTATATACATCCTCTACTGCTTACACACTCACATGCTGACATTGTGCATTGTCTGACAAATGAATGGCTTTTTCCCCTTTACTGTGTTGAACTTTGGATGGTATCTATTGTTTGAACCTTTCTGGGTGAATCAGCATTCAAATTTACCATACATGAACAGAGACAAGGCTGACACACATGGACTAGAATGTGTATATGTATGTTTTTGTGCATGTGTATATTATATATATATATATATATATATATATATATATATATATATATTATCTAAAAAAGTGAGTACACCCCTCACATTTTTGTAAATATTTTATTCTATCTTTTCATGTGACAACACTGAAGAAATGACACTTTGCTACAATGTAAAGTAGTGAGTGTACAGCTTGTATAACAGTGTAAATTTGCTGTCCCCTCAAAATAACTCAACACACAGCCATTAATGTCTAAACCGCTGGCAACAAAAGTCAGTACACCCCTAAGTGAAAATGTCCAAATTGGGTTCAATTAGCCTTTTTCCCTCCCCGGTGGCATGTGACTCGTTAGTGTTATGAGGTCTCAGGTGTGAATAGGGAGCAGGTGTGTTAAATTTGGTGTTATCGCTCTCACTCTCTCATACCGGTCACTGGAAGTTCAACATGGCACCTCATGGCAAAGAACTCTCTGAGGATCTGAAAAAAAGAATTGTTGCTCTACATAAAGATGGCCTAGGCTATAAGAAGATTGCCAAGACCCTGAAACTGAGCTGCAGCACGGTGGCCAAGACCATACAGCGGTATAACAGGACAGGTTCCACTCAGAACAGGCCTCGCCATGGTCGACCAAAGAAGTTGAGTGCACGTGCTCAGCGTCATATCCAGAGTTTATCTTTGGGTGATGTGCCATTTGACCTCCAAACATGGTGTGTATTATTGCATCTGGTCTCATCTGACCAGACTATATTCTCCCAGTATTTTACAGGCTTGCCTAAATGTTATACAGCAAACTTTAAAGGAGCTTCAACATGCTTTTTCTTCATGCTTGGAGTCTTGTGTGGTGAGCGTGCATACAGGCCATGGTGCTCCCAGATGCTCTATGATGTGACGTTGCTATGGGGGTGCGGATTGCACCCAGGTGACACCGACTAGACACCAGGGGCTGACTGGGCTGGGTGGGGGTGCTCTGATGCCTGCTGAAAGGCCGCACCACTTCCGCCGCAGACATGTAGGGCCGGCGGAAGTGGTGGAGAAGCAATCAGTCATTAAAAAAAACCTGTGACATACTGCATCTGGTCACAGCCTAAATGGGGAGGAGAGCCGGCCGGAGAAGATAGAGAGGGGATCTATCACCGCTTGGAGCTGAGACGCCGGTGTCTTCATGGTATACAGGCCGCTGCCAAACAAAGTACTGCCTCCTGGATTGGCTCCTATGATGGACAGCACAATGGTCCAATGCCGGGAAAATGGAGCAGTGTGGAGTCTTTTGGAGCAGCAAACCCTGGAGGCAGGACTTTCACACTAGAATTTGGTGCGGTAAAGCCACGCTTCCGTGAGACTTTGCACACTGCATTCCAGTTGCACTGCGATCTGCTGCGGGAGTCAGAGCAAAGTTAACGACACCCATAAAGCAGGTTGCAAAAATTATTGGATCATTTTGTCACACCAGGTGAAACCTACCCAAGTGACTAGACATGTGCGCTGCCGAAAAATGTGTTCATTTTTGTTTCATTCATTTTTTTTTGTTTTTCGGGTTATTCGTTATGATTGCAATTTGCAAATTCGAAAGTTCGTAAATTCAAAAATTCTTAAATTCAAGAATTCCAAAATTCGTAAACTCTTCAATTTTAAAATGCGAAAATCCAAAAATAAGAAAGAAAATCGGAAAATTTGAAAGAATAACTAACTAACTCATAATAACTAACCAATAAATTATTGTTATTGAAATTTCCTTTCAAATTTGGCTGTTAGTGAATGTAACCAATAAGAATTTATCCAAAGTTATGAATTATCCAAAATAACGAATGCTGCATCTAAACAAATGGAGTGGAACAAATTAATAATAAATAATAAAAATAATTATTATTTATTATTAATAATTTGTTACGTTTCATTTGTTTAGATACAGCATTCGTTATTTCGGATAATTTGTAACTTTGTATTCGTTACGTTCACTAACAGCCAAATTTGAAAGGAAATTCCAATATCTATAATTTATTATTATTATTATTATTATACAGCATTTATATAGCGCCAGTTTACGCAGAGCTTTACAATATAAAAGGGAGACAATACAGTTATAATACAATAAGATACAGGAGGATTAAGAGGGCCCTGCTCAGAAGAGCTTACAATCTAATAGTTAGTAATAGTTAAGTTATTATTAGTTACCGTATATACTCGAGTATAAGTCGAATTTTTCAGCACATTTCTTTGTGCTGAAAGTGCCCCCCTCGACTTATACTCGAGTCAAGCACTTTTCTGCAGCAAAAAATTTCATTTTCCGAACCGAATTTGGGGCCCCATATGTCAGGGCTAGGGATGAGCTTCGTGTTCGAGTCGAACCCATGTTCGACTCGAACATCGGCTGTTCGCCCGTTCGCCGAATTGCGAACAATATGGGCCGTTCGCGCTAAATTCGTGTGGCGCGTCACGGCCCATAATTCACTGCGGCATCGCAGTGCATTGCTGGCTGATGATTGGCCAAGCATGCACTATGACCCGCATGCTTGGCCAATCACAGCGCCGTCAGTAGAGAGAGCTGTAATTGGCCAAAGCCAGGGTGGCTTTGGCCAATTATGGCTCAGGGGATTTAGTACACACCCCACACTATATAAGGCCGCCTGCACGGCGGCCCTGTGTAGTGTGTGTTCCGGTGTGCTGGGAGATAGAGAGAGAGAGAGACAGTGTCATTTGATTTGAGTTAGATAGATTAGGCAGAACAGTCAGTCAGTTAGCTGCACTTACAGTGTATTGTGTATATATATGCATCCCAGGTGTTGCATATATATATATACACTGTATTCAGTTTAGCTAGATCCGTTCCTGTTATCTTCTATCTAGACTATTTACATTTAATGCAGTGCGTCCTGCTCACAGTGTTCAGCTAGATCCGTTCCTGCTATTTACATTTAGTGCAGTGCGTCCTGCTCACAGTGTTCAGCTAGATCCGTTCCTGTTATCTTCTAGACTATTTACATTTAGTGCAGTGCGTCCTGCTCACAGTGTTCAGCTAGATCCGTTCCTGTTATCTTCCTACTGACAGGCAGGCTTGTCTGGTTACAGTATATAAAGCTACCTGAAGAAAATTACAGGTGTTCTATTTGATCCTATTAGTACCACGGTCAGGCAGCTAGACTATTTACATTTAGTACAGTGCGTCCTGCTCACAGTGTACAGCTAGATCCGTTCCTGTTATCTTCCTACTGACAGGCAGGCTTGTCTGGTTACAGTATATAAAGCTACCTGAAGAAAATTACAGGTGTTCTATTTGATCCTATTAGTACCACGGTCAGGCAGCTAGACTATTTACATTTAGTACAGTGCGTCCTGCTCACAGTGTTCAGCTAGATCCGTTCCTGTTATCTTCCTACTGACAGGCAGGCTTGTCTGGTTACAGTATATAAAGCTACCTGAAGAAAATTACAGGTGTTCTATCCCAGCTTAGTGCAGCTACAGGCCATTAGTATGTCTGGAAGGCCAAGAAGGAGAGGCAGACAGTCACAAGCCAATAAGAGAGGGCAAGCAGGCTCTGTGTCTAGTGCTGGTCGTGGAGACGGTGCATCCTCATCAGCACGCGGCCATGGGACACGCTTGGCCTTTGTTTCGGCAGCTGGCCGTGTTGAGCCGCAACATGCGGAAGACTTGGTCGAGTGGATGACCAAGCCGTCCTCATCCTCCTCATCCTCTCTCACCCATGCCCAGGGTGCTTTGTCTGGCAAAGCAGCGGCCTCTTCCCTCAGCTCAATGTCATCAGTGACTCCTTCCCTAGCTCCACCATGTCCTCATGAGGATTCCCTCGAACTGTTTGACCACAGTGTTGGGTACATGCTCCAGGAGGATGCCCAGCGTTTGGAAGGCTCTGATGACGATACTGAGCTCGATGAAGGCAGTAACATGAGCATGGACAGAGGGGGTGCCCAAGAAGGACAGCAATCTGGCAGTCATGCTCCCCCTGCTGCAGCATACTGCCAGGTTTGCTCCAGTGATGAGGAGGGAGGGGATGATGAGGTCACTGACTCAACGTGGGTGCCTGATAGGAGAGAGGAGGAGGAGGAGGAGGAGGCGGCGGCGGCACATCACCAACGAGGCAGGATGCCCTCCAGGGGCCAGCCTAAGGGCAGCACATTGACTGCATCACACCCCAAAGCTCCACATGTGCAGGGCGCTGCAGTCTCTGCGCGTTATTCAAAAAGTTCTTTGGTGTGGGCCTTTTTTGAGACGAGTGCATCAGATCGCACCGCTGCTATTTGCAACATATGTCTCAAGCGTATCTCGCGTGGCCAAAACATCTCCCGCTTGGGTACCACATGCTTGACCAGACATATGTTGACCTGCCATGCAGTTCGTTGGCAAGCGTATCTAAAAGACCCACACCAAAGAACAAAGAGGATCTCTCCTTGCTCCTCATCAGCTGAGATTTCCAACCCCACTAGACCTTCAGTCCTCTCTGAGACCTGCAGTGAGAGGAATGAAGGTGTAGAATTAGGTGTGTCACAGCCAAGTACTTGTGGGCAATCTGCTTTTGGTACACCGACGTCAGATTGTACCAGGCAAATTTCCCTGCCCCAGCTGCTGCACCGCCGAAAGAAGTTTGCTCCCAGCCATCCACATGCCCAGCGGTTGAATGCTAGCTTGGCAAAATTGCTAGCACTTCAACTGCTGCCTTTTCAGTTGGTAGACTCTGCCCCCTTCCGTGAGTTTGTGGAATGTGCGGTTCCTCAGTGGCAGGTACCCAAACGCCACTTTTTCTCACGGAAGGCGATTCCGGCTCTCTACCGGCATGTGGAAGGCAATGTCCATGCCTCGCTGGACAGGGCGGTCAGCGGTAAGGTGCATATTACCGCTGACTCATGGTCCAGCAGGCATGGACAGGGACGTTACCTAAGTTTCACGGCGCATTGGGTGACTCTGCTGGCAGCTGGGAAGGATGCAGGACAAGGTGCAGTAGTGTTGGAGGTTGTTCCGCCACCATGCCTCCAAAATGCTGATTGTGACACACCTCTCTCCTCCACCCCCTCCTCTTCTTCTTCCTCCATGGCCTCTTCCTCTGAACCAGCGGTGCTCCGTAGGCGTTCAAGGGGCTACGCAAGTACGCAGGCCAAAAGATGCCATGCGGTGCTTGAGCTGGTGTGCTTGGGGGACAGGAGCCACACTGGGGCAGAGGTTCTGTCAGCTCTGCAGGGGCAGGTTCAGAGGTAGTTGACGCCACGCCAACTTAAGGCAGGAATGGTGGTTTGCGACAATGGCACCAACCTCCTCTCTGCCCTCCGACAGGGACAAATGACCCATGTGCCCTGTTTGGCTCACGTCCTTAACTTGGTGGTGCAGCGGTTCTTGGGCAGGTACCCGGGCTTACAGGATGTCCTGAGGCAGGCCAGGAAAGTCTGTGTGCATTTCCGCCGGTCATATAATGCCAGTGCTCGGCTGACGGACCTCCAAAAGGAGTTTAACCTGCCCAAGAACCGCCTAATCTGTGACATGCCCACCAGGTGGAACTCAACGTTGGCCATGCTGCAGCGGCTGCACATGCAGCAGAGGGCCATCAATGAGTACCTGTGCGACTATGGCACCAGGACAGGGTCAGGGGAGCTTGGTTTTTTTTCCCCACGCCAGTGGGCCATGATCAGGGATGCATGCACTGTCCTGTCACCATTCGAGGAGGCCACGAGGATGGTGAGCAGTGACAGTGCATGCATCAGTGACACTGTCCCCCTTGTCCACCTGTTGGAGCACACGCTGCGTGGAATAATGGACAGGGCACTTGAGGCAGAACAGAGGCAGGAAGAGGAGGACTTCCTTAGCTCTCAAGGCCCCCTTTATCCAGACAGTGTTCCTGCGTGCCCGCCGATCACACAGGAAGAGGACGAGGAGGAAGAGGAGGAGGAGGAAGATTGTGTCAGTATGGAGGTGGAGCCTGGCACTCAGCATCAGCAGCAGTCTTTAAGGGATCAGTCCCAAGAAACACATGGACTTGTACGTGGCTGGGAGGAGGTGGCTGCGGACCATGTCGTTCTTAGTGACCCAGAGGACTCCGGACCGAATGCCTCAGCAAACCTACGCTGCATGGCCTCCCTGATCCTGCAAAGCCTGCGTAAGGATCCTCGTATACGTGGTATCAAGGAGAAGGACCAATACTGGCTGGCAACCCTCCTTGATCCACGTTACAAGGGTAAGGTTGCGGACCTTATCTTGCCATCGCAGAGGGAGCAGAGGATGAAACATCTTCGGGAGGCCTTGCAGAAAGGTCTGTGCAACGCGTTTCCAGAGACTGGGAGGTTACAAACTCCTGTTTCTGGACAACGTGTTGCTGAGGCTTCGGTCAGTCAAAGAAGGAGCGGTGGAGAAGGTGGCCGTCTGACCGATGCGTTCAGACAATTTTTTGGTCCGCAGCCCCAAGGTATGATCGGTTCCAGCAACCATCGCCAGCGTCTGTTTTACATGGTGCAGGAATACCTAGGGGCAAGATCAGACTTGGACACCTTTCCCACCGAAAATCCTCTGGGTTACTGGGTCTTGAGGATGGATCACTGGCCAGAGCTTGCACAGTATGCAATTGAGCTACTGGCCTGTCCTGCATCCAGCGTTCTTTCGGAACGCACATTCAGTGCTGCTGGAGGCGTGGTAACCGATCACAGGGTGCGTCTGTCCACCGACTCGGTCGATCGGCTGACCTTCATAAAAATGAATGAGTCTTGGATCACCACCAGCTACCAAGCACCTGATGCTGATGTAACCGAATAATTTTTTTTGAAATCTCAGATCCCTTCAAAGACTGCCTATGCTGATGCTGAGTGACTATCCCTGAGTAATTATCCTCTTCCTCCTCAATCATCACGCTGATAGCTTGTAAGAACATTTTTGGTTCTGGGCGCCACCACCAGTGCCTAAGGCACAATTTTTCAGCCCCTGTTTAACAGGGGCGTGTAATTACAATTTTTGATGTAATACTTTGCAGCAGGGCTTGTTCCTGCATTCCAACTAGAGTGTCTGTGAGGGGTTGCAGTGTTGTGGCACCAGCACCAGTGCCTAAGGCCCAATTTTTCTGCCCCTGTCTAACAGGGGCGTGTAATTACAATTTTTGATGCAATACTTTGCAGCAGGGCTCGTTCCTGCGTTCCAACTAGAGTGTCTGTGAGGGGTTGCAGTGTTGTGGCACCAGCACCAGTGCCTAAGGCCCAATTTTTCTGCCCCTGTCTAACAGGGGCGTGTAATTACAATTTTGGATGCAATACTTTGCAGCAGGGCTCGTTCCTGCGTTCCAACTAGAGTGTCTGTGAGGGGTTGCAGTGTTGTGGCACCAGCACCAGTGCCTAAGGCCCAATTTTTCTGCCCCTGTCTAACAGGGGCGTGTAATTACAATTTTTGAAGCAATACTTTGCAGCAGGGCTCGTTCCTGCGTTCCAACTAGAGTGTCTGTGAGGGGTTGCAGTGTTGTGGCACCAGCACCAGTGCCTAAGGCCTAATTTTTCAGCTCCTGTTCAACAGGGGCATGTAATTACAATTCTTGATCTAATATTTCACAGCAGGGCCCTGTGAGGGCTTACAGTGTTGTGGCCACAGCAACACCTAAGGCCCAAATTTCTGCTGAGTATATAGGGCAGGACCCTACTTTCAAACATCTAACTTACAAACGACTCCTACTTGCAAACGGAAGGAGACAACAGGAAGTGAGATGAAATCTACCCCTAGGAAGGGAAATTCTCTCCTGTAAGAGTTAATATGGGAAAACAATTTCTCCTTTCCACTGATGCTTTCCAATCCTTGTTCCACAAAAAAACCCAAATTTTCAAAAAACATTTTTCATTGGGACAAAAAAGTGAGGTGAAATCTTCTGAAGAGGAGGAAAGACAGCAAAACAAATGTCACAGGGGTGATAACCCTTCCCTATGTTTTCCAAAAAGCTTAGAAAAGATTTTTTGGCTGGAGCTAAACACGTTAAAAATGTTCAAAATTACAAAGAGATTCTACTTAACAACAAACCTACAGTCCCTGTCTTGTTTGCACCGCCTGTATACTGCTGTTCAGAGTATATAGGGCCTGGTGGCCCCACACCTTTCCTTATTTTAATTTGGGTGCGGGGTTCCCCTTAATATCCATACAAGACCCAAAGGGCCTGGTAATGGACTGGGGGGTACCCATGCCGTTTGTCTCACTGATTTTCATCCATATTGCCATGACCCGACATGACATTAAACCCGCAAGCAGTTTTAAATGAGATTTTTTCCTTTAAAAATGACATTTGGTGCAGGGACTGTTCTAAACATGGGAAACACGCGTCACTTTACAGGCATACTATAGACACCCCCCAGGTACGATATTTAAAGGAATATTTCACTTTTTTTTTTTTTACTTTAAGCATCATTAAAATCACTGCTCCCGAAAAAACGGCCGTTTTTAAAAGTTTTTTTTGCATTGATACATGTCCCCTGGGGTAGGACCCGGGTCCCCAAACCCTTTTTAGGACAATACCATGCAAATTAGCCTTTAAAATGAGCACTTTTGATTTCGAACGTTCGAGTCCCATAGACGTCAATGGGGTTCTAACGTTCGTGCGAACTTTCGGTCCGTTCGCGGGTTCTGGTGCGAACCGAACCGGGGGGTGTTCGGCTCATCCCTAGTCAGGGCCACTTGGTGCTAGGAACCCCAAATTTGGTGTGCAAACCCAGTGGACCTGGTAACATAACATATCCAAAGCTGGGGTTCCTAACACCAAGTGGCCCTGAGATACGGGGCCCCAAAACCGGTTCAGAAAATGTCATTCTCTGCTGCAGAAAAGTGCTTGACATTTTCTGAACTGAATTTTGGGGCCCTGTATCTCGGGGGCACTTGGTGCTAGAAACACCAGCTTTGGAAATTTAATGATGCTAGTTCCACTGAGTTTGCACACCAAATTTGAGGTTCTTAGCACTAAGTGGCCCCCGAGATACTGGGCCCCAAATTCGGTCAACTGCGTCCATCTGCAGCAATGTCATTTCGGGACCCTTTGGGTTCAGAGACCGCAAATTTTGGCTGCAGCAAGGGGGCATCTAGGAACCCTTAACTACCGAGTTCGAAGTTCAGGGGACCTATGGCTGTAAATGGGCACAGTGAGGCATGCAAATGGGCACAGTGAGGCTGCAAATGGGCATTGTTGACCCTCTTTTCCACTTACAGTAGCTGTGCATTTCTCACCCTCGTCTTATACTCGGGTCACTAAGTTTTTCCCATTTTTTTGTGGTAAATTAGGGCCTCGACTTATACTCGGAACGACTTATACTCGAGTATATACGGTAGTTATTATTTCAGATTTTCGAATTTTCAGTTTTTTTAAATTTTGAATTTCTGAATTTTCGAATTTACGAGTATTCAAATTTACAAATTTAAGAATTTTGAAATTTACGAATTTTCGAATATTCAAATTTACGAATGTTCGAAAAAATTTGTTAAACAAATTTTTGTTCGGATATTTCCGAATTAATGAATTTGTCAAAATTTTTTAAAAAACTAATTTGGAACTAAATGAATTTCACATGTCTACTAGTGACTCCACTGTCTATATATCACTTTTCTCAATAAAAAAAATGTACATTTTCAGCCTTGATTGTATGTCTTGGCTAAGCCAGAGAGGAAGGCTGACAGAA